>NC_067196.1:48193863-48889363 GCF_000699445.3 Schistosoma haematobium | reverse complement strand
CTTAATAGTTAACATATGACGGTTTGGTCATTATACGTCACACCATCGTGCAGTAAGGAGTGAATGTTGTGATCTGCGTTCTTTCTTATGCGTTTTGCAAGCAGACGACATAAAGCTTGCGCTTTAGATGCAGCAGTAAGCGCAGTACGTTCCTCTGCCTGTTTATGTTTGTTGTGTTGACTTTGTACTCCGTCAAGTACAGAGCATATCTGGCACTGAAGTCTTTTGATATATAGTACGTCCTTTTCAGCTTTCGCAGCTTAGACCTAGTCTTTTGGTTTATATAGGGAGTAATTGTCTGAAAAGTGATTTCAGAGGGGATAGTAGTGTCCAGTGCAGATTTTGTGGTAGTATTGAATAATTCTAATGTTTCTAAGAGGTTATCACTGGTAAAAAATGCTCCAGTCAGAATGCTTTATTAGAAATCGAAAGTTCTCCCAGTCAGTGTCTGCATAGTCTCTATATTGGAAACGTGTATTTGATGTCTTTAATTTGTTGCACATGGCAAGAATCAGAAGGATGCAGAGGACTATTTTATGATCGCTGTTGTGAAACTTTTCGCCAACCATCATTGATGTTGGTGTGACATTATGACAGAATATCAAGCCAAGAATGTTGTGATTTCGTGTAGGCAGGTGTGCATCTTGCCAACCGTGTACGTCTAAGGACCTAAGTATGCTTTCAAAACACAATGGGCCAGAATGTGTCGTCCAGTTGATGGTGGAAAGGTTGAAATCACCACATACAATTTTGTAAGTGAAGTCAAGCGAGGCAGCCTGAGCAAATGACTCACTTATAGTAGTGTCAGTTGAACTAGGAGTGTTAGGAGCTCGATATATGCATCCGATTAGTATTTTACATTCATGAGTGTGCACAGTAAGCCATGTCGAATCAGGAAGTTTGCTGAGGACGTGGTCGCTATAGATTTTGTTCACAAATTTTTTGATACATAAACAAGATAACCACTACCCTTCTTGGTGACTCGATCACAGTGGAAGAGCTCATAGGTGTCTACTTGTAGATATGAGTCTGTGGTATCGGAGGACAGCCAACTTTCCGTTATCAAAACAAGTGAGGGAGTTGTTTAAAAGTAAAAGTGTGCGTAGGTGAGTCATCTTACTTTGTACAGATCGAGCGTTGATTAACGTAAGTGTCAGGTACGGTGGGTGTTTGTATAGTAGAAGGGTATGATGTAAACCCAGTGGATTGTCTGTTTTGCCACAAGAATTAGGAGTGTTGACTCCATATCGATGAGCGTTTAGTTTATTGCCAATAGGGGTAACGCGGGAAAGATAGTTGGAGGTTAGTTTGGTGAAAGAAGTATGTTTAAGAGTGAAAGGTAGAGTTGAATGGTTAGGCAGTATGTTCGGGGGGTGATCAGGTGGTTCAGTCAAGGAGCTTTTAAGACTGAGCCACAAGGGCAATGCGGGGCACTATTGAGGCATAAGTGGATTGGCATTTTGGGTTAGCTGAGTGTTTGGGCTGAGGATGAGTGGTTGCAGCTGCTTTATGTGCAGTCTTGTTCTTAAGACTAATAGCAGCATCCGACGTGCCTCTGGTTTTGGGAGGGGCAGTGCATGGTGTTTTAGGATTTGTGCAATGGCCAACATTGTGACTGCCGCTACTACATAGGCTGGGTTGATTGATTTGCGATTCATCGAAGATTCGACGCTGGATAGCAGTCCTGTCATGGATGATTCTAATCTTTTTAAATGTTGGAATACGCCTCAGTAATGACTGACTATTATGGAGATGATTGGTCTCTGTCATACTGCCAAGCTAAAATAGAATGGGATGAGAAGCTTTAGTCTGTACTTTCTGTGATCTTATTGTTACACGCCAAGATTGCAACAAATCACATTCTTGTAGTACAGTATATTTAGCAAACTTTACGTCCGCACTATCAGGTATATTATACACAATGACATTGTGCATACACTGAAGTCTTTTCAACACTCCAGATGATATATGGTCAGTTACTTTTCCAGTGTTTTTTATAATCTCGAGAACAGGATTTTCTGGAACACTGACTAAGTATTTGTACGGTAATAAGTCTTGAATAGTTTGAGTGAGGCTAAGTTGTATTTGACTGCTTTTAGAGCTACCCTTAGTGAGATTATTGGAATTTATATCAAAGTTTTTATGGTCGATATGGTTACATACAGACCTGTTGCAAGTGTCTACCGGGTGGTCACCTTGTGCACACTTAGTTGGGGGATGGAGTGTATGTCTGGGTGAGTAGTCAAGATCTACATCATCGGACTGGCTATCGTAGGCAGGCTTATATGTACTCCGTGAGCCGCTAAACAGGATGGCCGATTGTGGATTTGTTGTGTGTTCGGAGTCAACCGCACTGTCTAAATACTGCTCAAAACATGTGATGCATTTGGGTGGGCTTTCAAATGATGTCGACTGGCACGGTATTCGACCACTTTTGTTCATATCTACACGCGAGGTGCAAGGCAGTGATAAGTGGTGCGCAAGTACATGGTGCACGTCTAGTGTAGCTGTAGGAAGATCAAAGTATGATGCAGTGTTGTCAGTGTGTTTATAAAACTCCACAATATTCGTCTTAGTGACTGATTTAGATCTTTTGCAAGTGCTATAGGCATCAGGAGAGATCATGTTTTTTAGATGGCCTGGACATTATTGGAAGTGTTTGTACCAAGTGAACAGCGGCTGTTATAACTTAACTTATTAGATGTATAAAGTTCTATGGCAGGATCAGTTCCAATATTTGTTAAGGGCTAATATATTAACGTTTATGAACTAAAAGAGGTGGACAACGTGGAAAATAGCGAACTTAATGTACGGCGTTGAGTCACAAGATGAGGTGTCAAATTAATGGAACCCCATCAGAAATGAAGTATTTTCCGCTGATAAATGTTGGTAAATTAAAGGGAAAAGCTAATAGGAAGATAATATATAAGCACGTGAAAAATGTTACAAACTTCAGAAGCAGCGGCAGTATACATTCGGTCAAAAATTCATTCACTTGTTTTATAGCTCGGACACAGTGAATTTCGTAGTTGGTAGTAAGTGTACCATTCATCTGTAAACGTGTGTTCTTGTCAACCATTTTTTCGTCCATATCTACTAACAGGTCGCAGGCGCCGAAAAAATCGGCTCGGAGAATAGGTTGTTTGACTTGGGTAACTATAAAAACTCACGTGAATCTTCAACGGAGTCGGAGATTTAAGATTGGAGACTGATCTCCATAAGTTTTGATGACCGTTTCATTGGCCGCAATGAGTGACGATTCCGTACTCATGGAGTGCCATCGTTTATAGAGCTGAAGTGTGACGATGCTGATTTCTGCTCCTGCATCGACTAAAAGGTCTGAGCCAGAGGTATAATCCCGGATGTGAAATGGACGGCTAGCGTTGTCGCCAGTAACAGGCGCCGCCATTACGGTCTGGCCGGCCTGTTTCCCGAACTCTCATCGTTGTTTGGTATAAACGTGCACGGTCGTGTTCAACTCCATGCTTTTGAGCCGTATTTTTGGTGGTATCAACAGATACTTGTGGCTTGCTTAGGTGATCGTGGATGCCGTTTTAAAAGGGATCTTGGCCACCACAGCTGTGATGGTCTTTTGTCTCCTAATTCACACGACGTTAACAATTATCGTAATCTTTTTTCATCGGAGACTGGTGTGCGTTGTATAAGGTTGTAATAAGGTTCGCTATCTGGTACTTGGTCGATTAAATCCCTGACCTCGGCAGCGATTCCTATGGGGAGTGAACCAACTACGTAAGCATATTTTGATGCCTGGGAGCGTATACCTCTAGCTATGAACAAAGCTTCTTCATAGGCGAATCAAACCCTCGAGTGTTTAGCTCTATATACTGGGAGTCTGAATTCAGGGATACCATTAACTGAACTTAAAATATTGTCGGCAGAACTTGATAATGAATTAAGGGCACTTACTGGAGGATAGTTCATATCGATAAGTTTGTTTGGAGAGTAAACTGTTTGAAAAATAAACCAATGTGTCAGGTAAAAAAAATAAGCAATATAGCGATCAAAATAAAATTGAGGCTCACCAGGTAATTGTGGTGGACCAAAAATATATTAACTCAAAATGGCAAAAAGTTATTCCGTCCAAATGTTAATGTTATAGCATACAAATTATAAGTTATGAAAAGAAATAAAAGTCAAAGATCTTTACTTGAATCAGCAGGTTTGTGCTGTTTGGTTGCGTTTGGTGCCAGAATCCACAGTTATAGATGATTGATAATTCCAGTGAGGTTGTTGTGCTTCCAGTAATACCGCCAGATTTAGAATATAATGTAAATGTGACTGCAGTCTACACATGTAGATGATATATATTTCAGAGTTCAGTTATCGTAGCCACAAGCAACGGAGGACAAGAGACATGTGTGTAGTAGTGTATTTACGATCGGTTAACAACGTGTATCATGCAATGGGTGTTACAAAACGGAAGAAAGTGTGTTCAAGCTCATACACTGAAACATGTACATTCATTTCGTGGTAAATGTACAGAATGTGAAAAATAACAAAATAAATGCAAATAATATCAAAAATTATATGCAAAATACGTTTGTCATGCCCATTTCCACATTGCTGTTTTTCTGTGGTTTTTAAACATTTTGTGAGGTCGGATATTAGTTTTTTCGTGCGTCTGTCAATAACTGATAACATGTTTGGTGAAAAGGTCGTGTGCGTCAGGTGATGGTTCTTATTGTGATGAACAGAACAAAAGTGGGAACAATCGGATGTACTGACAGAAAATTACAGAAGTTGGTAATAAAATCTAACAATCATATAGTAAATACTTAATTCGCAAAATATCCATCAGTTGTCTCAAAATGACTCAGACTTCACTGTTCTTGCATTTTTATACAAATTGCATTCTGTTTCCATTCTTTACTGTACGATCCTCTTGTCCCTCTGCTGCCAGACATTCTGTTCACGACTAACGTCATATACTACTTATGTCGATATAAGTAGCACACACTACGCTCGTCCCCAATTTAAAGCAGTCGTTCTTGCAGTAGTTTTGCTCGCCGTGCTACATCTTTCATTTCTGCAGTCTGTGCTGCGTCCTCATTCAAAATGTCTAGTCTGTGCACACTGACCAACATAGCTCCATCAACCTGCCGTAAAATCAACATCTGGCATCCTCACGGCACTTGGGACAGTCAATGCCTGCATTCCAGAAGTCTGCCGAGCAATCTACATACGATGTTCGCCCATCATCCGCACGTCCCATCGTGCCTCTCAGTCGACAGCAAACATCAGAGTCAACGACGCCCGCCAGAACAATTCACTCAACGCCACCTATCCGCACCAGACCGTCCTTACTGGCACCTCAGCTCCAAGCCCGCAACGTCATGCGCGGAAGAGCATGACTCAGCATGGCAAGATAAAATGTTGAAATTGAGATTAAATGTAATCAGGAGGATCGCGGAAACGGAAATAAACCAGTTGGGGGTAAAAGGCTCAGGGGGGGATGGAAGGTGAAGCAGATGGCTGTAAAGATGAAGAGTACGAGGAAAGAAAAAGAAAAGAAATTATAAGATATTAAGATCATGGTAGAAGAAAAGGTTGTACCAATCTCTTTTGCGTACATAATTCTGGTTTTTCCAGATGTATGGCTATTGCTTCAGCAGTTCAAAGAAGATGCAATCTAATTATCTTTGGAAGACTTCTGTTTATTTTATAGATGACTTTGAACGTGGAGTCTGTCTTGATTGAGTGACCTGTGTTCACAAGGTGTTCGATTATTGAACTTCTTATTGAACCGTTTCCTCCTCTTCTTAGCCACGCTGGATAACGTTCTTGAATTCTCTTGGATAAAGTACGCATCGAACGACCTATATACCTAGCTCCACATGAGCAGGTAAATTGGTAAATGCAGTGAGTTGGTCATGGGTGATAATTTATCTTTAAGATTATTAGTGAACAATGATCGGCTGGAGAATACTATTCGCAATGTTTCTACGAAGAATGTTCTTTTGAAAGAATCAGGAATTCTCTTATTTATGACGTATGTGACTCTGTCACTCTTAAAGTCGATGTTCATGTATAACGTTTTCTTTTCTATTGAAATTATTTGTGTTTTCAGGGGTTTCGGTTTTATGCTCTTATCAATGAGTATCGAAGGATGCCCGGTTTCGATAAGTATCTCCTTCAAGAGGCCCAATTCTTCATCTATTACTTTGGAACTACAAATTCTTCGTATTCCTGTCGCGAATAATATTATTTTCTTTTTCAACTGATGGGGACCCAGCTGTGGAAACTTGATAGTTGGCCATTCCGAATGGGTTTTCTGTAGATAGATCTCCCTAGCGTTCCATCTTCTTTTTTATCTTTTTCACATCTTTCCTATAAGTCTTCTACCCCCAACTGGTTTATTTCCGTTTCAAAGATCCTTCTGATTACATTTAATCTCATTTTCAACATTTTATCTAATCATGTTGAGCCATCCCTTCCCAATGATAATTCCTCTATTTATCTTTTGATGAATACTTATACCACTGACAATCAAACGATTATTAAGTTTTCCTTGTTTAAAAATATTTCAATTCCTTTGTTTATTTTACTTCACTGTCACTATATCTAACAGAAGTTTGTTATCATTATTATTATGATCACTATCATCCTGAAAAATAAGTATATATATTTGCGATTGTACAGCTTTAAAAATGAATCCGTCGAAAAGAGAACTCTTCTCTGGGCTAGTCTTTCTTATATAATGTTTTAGTAGGCGTTATCCGCTCACAACCCTAATTAATCACTTACTGGGTCATATGCACGAATGTGCTGTCGTTTGTTCTGATTGATTTCATCTATTTTACAACCCTAGTTGGGAAGCATCTGATATGCAAAGCAATGTTGGAATTCACCAACTATGTCTTTAATAATGGCATGTACCTGTTCTGATAGATATATATTATTATTGCTGACTGAGTAATTATTGGTTTAACTGGATGGTAATATTTGTTTAGGTAATAACATGCAGTAAAATTATTATGAATTTGTGAATCATCATTTACTGAATCGGTCTGTGATGGTTTGAACTGGACGATAACGCTTGTCTAAATTAACTTAAACAGTTATTTATTATTTCTAAGCTTGAAAATAATAAAACTGTTTCAGTCGTCAGTCCGTTTGACTTATACAAAAAGTATCTGGGCGATTTTCTCGTCATTTGAAATTTTTACCGAAAGGAAATCTTGAATTCTTTTAGTCCCTTCTGTACCAGTGCTTGCTGACTAACACACGTGGTCTCATCACTTACGCTACACCCAGAGGACTGCTGATTATTTTCTAGTGGATTTACAGAAAACAAATCTCT
The DNA here is from genome assembly GCF_000699445.3 of Schistosoma haematobium. Lineage (NCBI taxonomy): Eukaryota > Metazoa > Platyhelminthes > Trematoda > Strigeidida > Schistosomatidae > Schistosoma > Schistosoma haematobium. Next base: position 48,882,042 of record NC_067196.1, on the reverse strand, counting down.
CCTGAAACATTTACGCACTTACAGCATATCTAGGAGTTGATTGTTGTGATCTCACTTTTCTGCTTTCAAAACATATATGATCAAAGAGGCTGAGGAATTATACTTCAACTTTAGACATTATTTCTGAAATTATGTTTGAATTCTGTTAATTACATATTTTATGGAATTACTGGTTTGGTTCTGTAAGTCGGTTACGGTTCTAACTCGGTAATTTTATCAAGAAACCCGCCCCAAATATTTTGTTTCTAAAACATCGAATTTATTTTAGACAGTCTAAACTCTGGTTTTCATTGAATGCTTCTACACTATTAAACTTTAAATAATTTTGGCTTTCAGTCTATGCACGTACCATACTAGCTCTACTTATTTTCATCATTTTATCCTGAGTATGGACAGTTGAAGATCGCCTTGATGTATAAAGTAAATCTTTCTTTTCAATGACTTGGATTTGAGAAATAATTACCTTTAATTCATTCTTTAACGATCAGATGACCGCATTTAGTCGGATTGACTGCAGTCTACAGTTTGTTCTCTATATTCTCTGTCTTTAACCTCGCAACTTCACATACTTTATATAAGCAGTATACCTAGTTGTCCTTCCTACTCCAAAATCAATAAATTCTCCCCACATTCCTCAACCCACGCGTACGTTTAAGGCCCCAGAATGCCTTGTATATTTTGTGCACTTGGCTTTATACATACAAGACAATCCAGATGACCTCACCATCTTCGAGCAAATCTCCATACTAAAACTAGTCAAAAGTGAAATTTTAGTCATATCAAACATATTATTATGTACTTGTATGTTACATTCCCACTTCGATTTTCTGGTCATCTGTCGTCCTCAGTAGTGCCCGCTATATCATCAAATTTTCCCAAAACATAGGCCTCGATTTCTGGATTACCTTGAGCACTATACCTTAACGTTTACACTCCTGTTTTTACTTCATTACCTTTTCTTTAGTAGGTCAGTCATGTCTCCTAAAGCTTCGAAAGCTCCTACCTCTGGGCGAGAGGGAGTATAAATACAAAGATATAAAAGTGAGACATGTATGTGTGCTGATGGTCTCAATATCCTATGAACACAATAGTTATCATTGAGGTTAAAACGATACGACGACACATATCGCTCTAATTTCCAAGGTTTGTTCAAAAGCTGGGATGAATCATGCGCGTGTATTAGTACTAGACACTTCACATTCACTGGTATTGTTCGAATTCGACACATCCACAAATTTAAGCAAGTTTTCGAGTTACTCGAATGCAAACAGACAAAAGCAGATATTCAGGGACGCTGAAATTCTACCAGCTAGAACATTGTGTCATAAGAGGCGAGAAGAGTGGTTATAGACCATCTAAGCTAAGGTGCCAAGCGTATCTGCGTCCTGAAAACCATGAAATTAAGGTGGACTCTGAAAGAACCTCTGACGCCACAAATACCCCACCATCGATAAGTTCATCCGATCTCCTGAAATGCAAAACCTTAGAAGAGTGTAACCCTATTACAGATCATGCCATTTCTTGTAAATGTCGACTTGGACGTGCGTGTAAACAATTGTGCTGATAATGACTCAGATAATACAGTTGAAACCTGAGTTAGTGCAGCACCCATTTGTAGTAACTGTGAAACGATCACTGACTAAAACGGTGGCGAAAATTATATAACCGACAATGTACTTGAACTAGATATGTACGAGCCTTGAAAACCACCAGAGGCATGCCTAGTAACGATTGATTGTCCCCAAAATTACAAAAGGACTGAAACAAACAGACTACGCAAGTAGAGGTTTGAAACATGTTACAAGCACCACGCCTATGTAGACTATAGAGAATACAGCATTATGTAACAAAAAACCACACATAACAATATGACGGCTGTTCAGATCCCTTTTGAGATTGAGTTCTTTCAATAGATCCAGATTCTTCATGATTAACTACAACATTGAAGACAACCATGATACCACTTTTGAACAATTCAAACTCTATTTCCAGCGATGATACAATGCAGAAACCGGGACCTGCATCAATATGTTCCCGATGTTGGAATATACACATCTGTCCACAATTGTTTTTGCACCCACCAACATAAAGCGCGTTATAACTGCCCAGAAAAGGCTCCGTAACGGTGAATCGGATGAGGTTACTATATCACTCATGAAGTACGGTAGTAGAGCACGTCCATTATCCTGCATAGTGCTGTACAACCTATATATGGATTACAGAGTCTATCCATCTGTACGAGAAACATGGCTTATCACTCCTGCATTCAAAACAAGATCACATAGAGATACTTCTAACTACAGGTCGATTATTGTGACCTACATGGTGTCAACAATCATGGAAAAAGTCATCCACGGCTATTGTTGTGTTCGGTTTTGGCAAGGCTATTTATTCCTTTTCAATGCGTGCTTATGACAAAACACCCCTGATTTGCATCGCACATGGAATTTTTTGATAAAATGACCCAGCGAACAAACGTTGGTTGATGAGTGATTTTCGTTAGGGCTTCGACGGTCCATCACTTAGCCTCAGTCTTCCGAAACTAGCCTCATTTGTCACACGAACTCTCATTTTATACTAGTTCAAATCTTTTTTAACAGAACGTAGCCAAATCGTTCACTTTGAATCTTCCTACTCCAAGCTTGCAGATATAGGCAGTGGGGTTATACAAGGACATGTGATTACCGCTTTACTCTTCCCCCTTTTCATCAGTGATGCGTGCCCACTCCTTCAACATGGTAAATATTTTCATCATGCTGGTGGCCTAAAGGTTGGTTGATTCATTCTCACCTCCTGCCACAGAAAGCATATTTCAGTAGCAATCCAAGAACACATAAACACTGTCGTGGAACCTGTCACCGAATATTCATAAAGGTGAACTTATTTGTACCAGACACAGCCTTAACCTTAGTCTGGCTCTACATAAGCACGTTCTGAAACTCCCTAGTGTTGTCTGTGACTTGAGTGGGGTGATTTGTATCTGTTCGAACTTTCTCGAGCATATCACATCTTGAGCATATAAACCAGAGAAGCTCGTTGAACTCGTAATAATGAATTTCAGTGAAAATGAATCTAGGTGACCACTGTACAAAAATGTATCACATCCTTCCTTGAATATATTGTTCCGGTTTACAGTCATTACAACGGAAAGAATACTCTGAAAGTCACTCCTTTGTCATATTGAGCAGCATTGTTATTTGTTTGATCTTTTCCCCTGTCATGTAATTGACTTTTGGTCAGGCATTTTGTAGCTGCGTTTTATTTTTTCCGGTCCTCTTTGTACGGGTTTTCATTGTTTCACTTTGTTCAAAGATTCACATTCAACACCTAATCTTACTTTTGCATGTTGCAAAGCCAATGGCAATAAGTCAGTGTTTGATTAAACCCATGGTTTAGGCGTGGTTCGGTTGATGACTGTTGACCTTAGAGTATCTGCTAGAAATGGTTACCCGAGTCTTCACAAATATATATTCGTAGGAAGCATTCTTTCGATCTTCAAATAACGAACACTTAGTTATTGGCCATTCATTCCGCCTTTTGGCACGTTTCTTTAAGACAGAGAAACCTTTTCCTGTATGATATGAGATGTACCATTTGAGGTATCCTGTAATTTGACATATCTCGTTCTCTTCCTTAAGTTGGAACCGGTAAAATTAGCCAGTTTTTTTATTAACGCTTTTAGAACTCAATCAAAAACTCTGTAAACTATGTTCATAAGGACGTATTTTGGTCTAATCAGTATGCTTTGGTTTGTAAGTAAAAACCAGATATGGGGCAACCAACCCTGCGGTCTTGGTTGAAAACCCGAAAATATAATCGAATGCATTATTGGAAAAGTCATTAAGTCACTTGTGATGGATATTCCATCAAGTAAATCAACTGTGTATGCCCTCGACTATCCCAAAAAGAAAACGTTCACATATATATACTTCACTTTCATTTGGTGTAAGATCCGTTTGAATGTTTTGTGTGTGTGTGTGAAAATCTCTCCATGTATATACTTGCACTTTATTCCTATTGATCCCCTTAGTTGTACAGTGTTAACTCTTCGATTACATATGAATTGTTAATATTTGTGTTTTATCATAGTTTTTATTTTTATTACGCCTTCACTAAGTCTCCGTGTTTCTTCCCGAACTGCACTTATGTTGTTTTACTTTATACTTAGTCTTGGCGGCAGCCATATTGGTTTGTCCCTCCTTCTGATTGCGTTGCCTGTGTTGACTGGAATTGTGCATTTTTGGTTGTGAATTGAGGCACTCTTCCAGAATTGGAAACACTGTGTTATAAAGCAACCAAATATTATCTTTTGAACGAATCTGTGCGTGGTCTATCCAGACAAGATAGAATAACATTTCTTTGTTGTGATTGGTAACTTTCTTGCATCCTTTATCAACTTCCTTATTTATTGTAATTTAAATCTGATTAATTGAACAATTATTGGTTGGATAGCTGAGTGGTCATATTTGTTTAGGTAACAATGTACATTTGAATTTATGATGAATTATAGAACCGACATCTTACTCAATTACTTTGTTTTGGTTTCAAATTGGCGAGGGCGCGTATCTAGCCCACCTAGTCAGCTGTCCTTCAGTCCAAACCTTAGTTTGGATCTTACATTTGGGTCGTACATAAATTAACACGTTCATTTGCTCTCTCCGTCTGGATAGTTGATTGGCTGGAGGAAAAGCCTTCTTGAAATAAACCTTATCCAATAATGCTTCGTGTCTTGACTTGATTATTATTACTCCGGATGCAAGTATGATTGCAGTGGAGTGTACGTCGGCCAACGGCACGATATTTACATGGATTAGTTAGTAACAGGAAACTAACACCAACACTAAATTATAGATCATCACTACGTGCCAGGTTTCACCAGTGAGCCTCTTCTCAACGAAGGACTAGCCAAGATGGGCTGCCAAAGATGCCGTACACCTTGAACACGGAAAAATCGACAAAATCGAATGAGTCACATTCTAGGGTCACGGGATAATCTCTAAACTACAAATCTGTCAGCCTCATCGGTATGATAGTTCAGATATTGGTAGGAATCGCTGAAAAACGATTATGACAGTGGAAACTGTGAGACAGCGAAAAACACGGTTTTTGTAGAGGATTGTCATGCACGACTAACCTCCGCACATTAAGAAAGAGATGTACAAAGCCGTCTGATTAAAAATATTTAGTGTACGTTAGTCAATATTGCCTTCAGCAAAGTATAATCAGACTGATGATGTCACAGGTATTCAGTGTTTGACAACGCTTCTACCAGTAACACCTTCTAATATATTTCGTTCCCACCCAGAGAAATCAAAAGACAGAGTCGAGGAGATCGGAAGAGTGTATTTGGCGATGACCAATATATCGGAATTCTCTGATTTAATCTGGCTAGCGATTGCGGTTGATGTTGAGCACGGCGTTACCACACGTGATCTGGAGCGGATGCCTGACCGAGCGATTTCAGCTAGATGAGTCCACTAAAACATATGGTCAGCATCCAATGTCGAAAACTTAGTGCTATTTATTTTGGGGATTTATTTACCGCTACAGATCACTCCCCCCCTAGTGGGGCAGTGACGACCCTAAGACGTGGCCAGCCAGAAGTTTAAACCCAACGAGTTTGTCGTTGGTAAACACTCTTCTGATAGCTTACTAAGTGTAGAAGCGTCTGGTCGTCTTTCCTTACTATATGGGACGGAGGTACAACATAGTAAAAAAAGAAAATGTACAATGAAAATTTCGGATCCTCATAAACGTCATCGTTCTTTTCCAGCCGTCCTGGAAAAGAAAAAAGAAAATGTAAGTGCATGTCGAAATACACTCGTATGTGCGTAAAAACACAATGTCGGCGGAAAAAAATGGAAAAGAAACTCATGAACACGTAATAGCGTTAAAAAAAATTGTTTTTTTTGTTTTGTTTTTTTTAAATAGAAATAAAAATATATAAGCATATTAAAATTGTTTTTTTTTAAAAAAAAATAATATAAAATTTCGAGAAGTGCCTTACGTGCAATAGTCGTTTAAATGTTCTGGAAATCTCACCCTTCTTCCAGAACGCGTCGTTTTAAGTTTATTTTCGGATACTGTCGAAGTATCATCGTGTGTGTTGGTTGTCGGATGAGGTATTATAAGTGTCGGAGTCGTGTCGTTCGATTGTAACGAAGGAAAATCCACGTAGATAGGATTTCCTTCTAAATACGCTGCTTTTAAGCGATCGATACTGATGCTATCGTTGGTTCCGTTCTTATCGACTATATAGTACTTAGATTCACGTTGAAGAACTTTGATAGGTCCTTCGTATGCTGATTCGAAAGGTCGTCGATGCGAGTCTCGACGAATAAAAACGTGTGTACTATATCGTAAGTCAGGTTGAACGAAAACATCAGTTTATTGAGGTCGAGTGGAAGCAGGTTTAACTGAACGCATTGCGTTCGTAAGCCTGTTCATGTAGGAGGTTAGATCCATGTTCATTGAAGAGGATGAAGGATCCACGAATTCTCCTGGAAGTCGAAGTGTCGTTCCATAAACGAGTTGAGACGCAGTGTATCCAAAGTCAGCTTTCACTGCATTGCGGATACCTAGTAAGACTAGTGGAAGAGCGTCGGTCCACTGTGAAACGTTTGCAGCTGATAGTGAAGCTTTCAGTTGTCGGTGAAAACGTTCTACCAACCCGTTTGCTTGTGGGTGGTAGGCAGTCGTTCGGAAGCGAGTGATTCCTAAAAGTGTGGTCAGACGACGGAAAAGATCAGATTCGAACTGACGTCCGCGGTCTGTAGTGATGGTTGAAGGGCAACCGAAGTTTGCTACCCATCGTTCGACGAAGGTGCGGGCCACTGTTTCAGCAGTGATGTCCTTAATAGGTACTGCTTCTGGTCATCGAGTGAAACGGTCTGCGCAGGTTAATAGATAAGAGTATCCATTTGAATCTGGTAAAGGTCCTACCAAATCCAGATGAACATGGTCGAAACGGGCATCGGGAGTTTTAAACGAGCCTAAGGGACATTTATTGTGTCTGATAACCTTAGATTTTTGGCAGCTTACACAGGAGCGTGCCCACTCCCTCACGTCTTTATTCATTCCAGGCCAGCAAAACCGTTCTGCTATAAGCTTGATGGTTGCACGAACACCTGGATGCGAAAGTTTGTGCAATGTGTTGAAGACATTGCGTCGATAATGTTTCGGCACGATTGGGCGATCCCTACCTGTAGATGTGTCACAAAGTAGAGTTTCCTTACCTGTCCCGATCTGTTTGATGCGTAGTTTGAGGGTTGTAGATGATAACTCGTGCTGAAGATCAGTGTCTTCTTTTTGAAGCTGGGCGAGTTTAAGAAGGTCGATTCCTTGGAAACTGTTCAAGGAAGTTATGCGAGATAAAGCGTCTGCAACTACATTGTTTGCTCCAGAGATGTGTTGAATATCTGAAGTAAACTGCGAAATGTAGTCCAGTTGTCGAGACTCACGGGGAGAGTGCTTGTCAGAAGGAGAGCTTAACGAGAAAGTGAGCGGTTTATGGTCCGTGAAAAGGGTGAATTCACGGCCTTCGATATAGTGTTGGAAATGCCGTACAACACAATACATAGCTAGGAGTTCCCTACCGAATGTGCTGTACCTAGATTCGGTGTCTAGCAACCGTCTAGAGAAAAATGCTAAGGGTTGCCATGAGTTGTTGACCCATTGTTGTAAGACTCCTCCGATTGCTGAGTCGGATGCGTCTACTGCGATACTAATGGGTGCTTCGGTGTCCTGATGTGCGAGCATTGTTGCTTTGGCAATCAGTTCCTTAACTGTGGAGAATGCTTTTCGTGCGGTGTCGTCCAAATTAATGGATTTCGCATTTCCACGAAGTTGGTCGGTCAGAGGTTTCATAAGTAATGCGCATTTGGGTATGAAACATCTATAGAAACTTACCAGGCCGTTGAACGTGCGTAATTGCTTGACGGTGGTCGGTTCTGGGTAATCCAGAATGGCCGCCACTTTGGTCCTAAGAGGTCGAATGCCTTGAGCATCGATAGTGTGTCCCAGAAAGTCTAACGAGTCGGTTCCGAATTGGCATTTCTGAACGTTTACAGTAATGCCATGTTTTTGTAGTCGTTCGAAAACAAGATCCAGATGCTTGAGATGTGTTTCTCTGTCCGGACTTGCGATTAGACAGTCATCAACATACGCGTGTACGAAGTTGAGACCTCGAAAAACGTCGTCTATGAATCTTTGGAATGTTTGAGCAGCATTCCTTAGACCGAAAGGCATTCGCAAAAATTCATAGAGTCCGAAAGGAGTTATGATAGCTGTTTTCGGTATGTCGTCAGTAGCCATAGGGATTTGGTTATACGCTTTAACCAAGTCGATTTTCGAAAAGACAGTTGTACCTTTCAAGGTAGCTGTCAAATCGTGAATGTGAGGCAACGGGTAACGATCGGGAATGGTTTTCGCGTTCAATCGCCGATAGTTACCAGTTGGACGCCAATCGTTGCTGTCCTTTTTAGGGACCATGTGCAATGGAGATGCATATGGGCTACTTGACGGTCGTATGATTCCTAAGTCCATCATGTGATCGAATTCGTTTTTCGCTAACCTTAGCTTTTCAGGAGCTAGTCGTCGTGCTTTAGAGAATACAGGTGGTCCTGTAGTCGTGATGTGATGTGTAACATTGCTGGTTACACACGGTGGTTTCGGTTGAGTTTGTTGTATCCCAGGGTACTTATCGAGTAGTGGTTGATAGAGTGGGTCTATCATATGTTTAACTGTGACTGGGGATACTCTGCAACCAGTAAAAGAAGTTACGCAAACGGACAAATTAGTGTTTCCGTCTACTAGCCTCCGTTTGCGAGTGTCGATGATCAGATTGTGGTGTTGTAGAAGGTCCATACCAATGATTGGCATAGAAACATCTGCAACAACGAAAATCCAGTGTATGGGTTTGCGTAAACCCACGTTAAGGTAAACGTACCTTTTGCCATACGAAGCGATCGGTTTTCCGTTTGCCGCCTGTAAGTTTAGAGCCGATTCCTGAAGCCGGTCGTTAGGATTTGCTGGGAGAACGCTAACTTCTGCGCCAGTGTCGACGAGGTAGCGAACTCTCGTTGTCACATCTGTGACGAATAACAGACAGCTTTGTTCGCCGGCTACGGTTGCCGTTAACGCGTGCCGGCTTGGAAGTTTCCCGAGTTGTTTTTCGAGTCACTCGGTTTCGTGTTGGGAAAATTGCAGGGTTTTCTGCAATTTCTGGAAAACTTTCCATACTGGTTATGATACCAGCACCAGTCGGGGTTATCTGTCTCTCGTGGTCTAGAGACAGATCGCTTACGTGACACGCTTCTACGTGGGGTACCCCACGCGCACGTGCGCGATCTCTTACGGTCGGTACGAAGACTAAGATAACGCGTGAGTGTGTGACATAATTCGGCTATATCGTTCTGAGTCGTTTGAGGTTTTTCTTTGACTGAAAATACCTCGGTAGTAGATTTCGTAATTTCTAAAATGCGGTCGGCTGTTGCAGCTAGTTCGTCTAAGGCGTTGTTCTGAAACGAGACCAGAACTGCTTGCACCTGTTGGGGAAGTTTTGACAAGAAGAGTTGTTTGAATAGACCTTCGTCGAAAGTTCTTAGGCCTATTACCTCTCTCATCCGTTGCAACATGTCCGTCGCAGAACCGTGTTGCAGGTCGATGTTATTGAAGAGTTGATCAAAACAATTGCACGGACTATTGACAATTGAGGTAGTCGTCCTGTGAATTCTGAATAAACAAAAAAAGAAAAAAAGTCATAACCATATCTCAATGACATGCTTTGGCACAGCCAAATACTTGAAGCTGAACTTACGGTTATGCTCGTTAATATTGTTGACTGTAACTATAGAGCCGTAGGGAGGTTATCACTTTAAATTAGTACTGATGATGCCACAGGTATTCAGTGTTTGACAACGCTTCTACCAGTAACACCTTCTAATATATTTCGTTCCCACCAAGAGAAATCAAAAGACAGAGTCGAGGAGATCGGAAGAGTATATTTGGCGATGACCAATATATCGGAATTCTCTGATCTAATCTATTGCCAGCCTGCATTTCAGCCATATCCATGTCTACTGAATTATAAAGAAAATCTTCTTTACGTTTCATTACACCTCTAGGAAATGTTAGTAAGATTATTGTACAGACCTCTTGGGCTTCTCAGTGTTATGTGGCAGAGTGTTTTCATCCGTTGAAGTGTTTTCAAGGTGAGATTGCAGTATTTGCAGGGAAGCTAACAGATCTTTTGCAGACTGCAGAGATTCTATAGTGAATTATAGTTTCCATGATTGTAGCTTACCTAATTCATGAATAACTTTACATTTCATAAGTGACCAATTGTCATTAGGTTGGTCGCACTTCTGAAGGTGTATATCGACCATCTCATTCGGAAAAGCGCAAAGGTCATTGCCAACTATCCAGTCCTTTGATGCTATCATAAGTTGTTTTTTTTATATACCATTGCCTTATATAAGGCAAAAGGAACAGTCTCACAGTTGCAATTCGCTGTACCAGATCACATTGGTCTCACTAATGATGATGACACAGGTATTCAGTGTTTGACAACGCTTCTACCAGTAACACATTCTAATGTATTTCGTTCCCACCCAGAGAAATCAAAAGACAGAGTCGAGGAGATCGGAAGAGTGTATTTGGCGATGACCAATATATCGGAATTCTCTGATTTAATCTGGCTAGCGATTGCGGTTGATGTTGAGCACGGCGTTACCACACGTGATCTGGAGCGGATGCCTGACCGAGCGATTTCAGCTAGATGAGTCCACTAAAACATATGGTCAGCATCCAATGTCGAAAACTTAGTGCTATTTATTTTGGGGATTTATTTACCGCTACACGTCCATATGACGCTGTAAAGGATCCTCAACGTTTCCCAATTCTTCAGGTAAGAAATATAGTTAAATTTATCATTAATTCCAGGTTCCAATGTCATTTCGAACTATTTTAAATGATTAAAATTAAAACACAAAGTTCAGTGAAGCGATCTCTTTTTAACGAATTTATTATCAAGCTGTAAAATCGTATATATATGAAAATTTTGTTCTTTTTTGTAAAAGTACTAATTCCGTGAGCAAATGTGAACACAATTAACCATGACGTAGTAAAAAGATTATAATACTGGATTACGTAATACGGATAACAACAATAATAAATTCGTTGAAAAGAGAGCCCTTCGCTGAACTTCGTGTTTTAATTTTGAACTTTTAAATGAGTTCACACCTTTTCCAGCTAAAGTTGTAACTGTAAATTGTAAACATTTTCGGACAATGAGACACGAATTTGTAGAAGGAGAATACACCCGGTGCTACGACAAGGGTATGATGTATGTTGTTGATGCTTCACGTGCACGATGTGCTTGTGAGCGTTTCAATAAATACATGCTGCCCTGTGGTCATATTCTGTATGCACATTCTAAAGATCTGATTCGGGGAGGTAAGTGTGTGTTCCTTTGTCTCTATAAGATTTGTAGAATTATTTCGACATAGCAGTCAGTGGACAAGGAAATACATGATGGACTTGGTTCTTCGTGCGCTGGACAACATGTCAATCTCTATAGGGAGTGATGATCTGCTAGAGAAGTTCAGTAGCAACTACCACTCAATCCATGCTCTTAGTGAACTTTTGGCAAGTAAACTCATCCGTTCATACCTCGAAGCATCGAAAGACATATGCGCACAAGTGATGAGTTCAATCGGTGCTAATGATGAAGCCACATCGTCAGGATTCATTGTTAACACTGAGTCAGTCAGTCAGTCAGCTACACTGACCATAGCTATGCTTCTTGATAACAAGAAGTTCTAATATTGTAATCTTTTTAGTTTTACATAAATTCACTCATATAGCCATTAACTTATTCTTATAGAGTAATGGCAGGGAGAGTGTACTGTGCAGTCTTGTGTGGCTGTGAGACAGGGATGTTGTTTCGCGTTCTTGTGTAATGATTACCAGTTTGGCGCACACGCGATTAGTCATACAGACTGTTTACCAAATACTGCAACCTTGAACATGGTGTACTATACTACTAGTTCGAATTTCGACCTGTCACGATAGATAAGCATTGCCGTAAGTAAAAGACTGATGCGTTGTAAATGAAAACGTTTGTTAAAGTTTAAATCCAGCACAAATGATCCATTAATAAATAACTTCCATTTCTTAAGGATTGTTCCCGTTGGGTCTGTGAACACTTGCGAAGCCAGCTGGAAATAAGATAAACAGGAAATAGTTACTGCAGTATAAATGTTTAACAGAAACTAGTATAAAAACAGAGACCAGTATTCAATTACAGATCGAGAGTGCATTTAGCACACCCTTTCTTTGGATGGTCAGTCACGCTTATTTCCTTTATCTCTTGCGTTGCTTAGGAAAGTCTGGGTCGCAACATACATGGATTGTATTATTTAGTTCTTTGGACAGATTGCACTTCGGAAACCTCGACAATGAACATATATAAAGACTACTATGTGAACTTACTCTGAATCGTCCTGTGTAATGTGCAATTATTGATGCCTATTTTATTTTGGTCCCACGTAAGGTATAAGTAATTGTCATTTACGGCATCAGTAAGTAAGCTAGACAGGCCTTGGTTGATTTTCGAAGATCATCACATACGATCTCAGACAATCTGGTCACCTGAGACCAAGATATCTTGATTGTCGAATCGTGCTTTTCAATGCTTTTTCGTAACCGCTATATATTAGTACTTATTTCTACTACTAGGTATCTTTGGAAGTATACCGGCAGCCTAAACATTGCAACTCTGTACAAGAGGTAGTAAAGCTATCTTAGCTTAGTCTCTGATAAAATCTTCACATAATTATACTTCTTCCGCATGATTGTGATTTATTTCCTGCAACATAATAACTTGGTGGCCTATATATCTAACTGTAGAAGGTGATATTAACATCTTGGTATGTGTTATTATCATCTATATCCTATACATAATATGTACAACCCTCAGGACAGCTAATGTTCTCACTATCCACCTATTTCTGCCATAAAAGTCGAACAAAACAGTGAAAATCAGCCAAAATTAAGATAAAGAAGGGATAAACGTTAAATCTTATCATGTGTAGCACGTATTCTTAACGTTTACTTGCAGGCAGGAGCAATCTGAAACACAACACAACAGTCAGGACTGGCAGATGCCACTCAAGTGAGAACACGGCGTGCGAGCACAGCAGAGATATATTAGAAATTGAAATACGCGGTTTTTGTACAAAAAGAGAAGTCTGTTACAAAATAGTTTTACTCATCATCCAGCCGGTTTAGTTTGCGCAAGCTTTTTTCTTCTTCTTCTTCTAATACATTCACTTTCTGTTGTCCTGCAATAAGGAAAACAAACCTGCATTAATAAAGTTACACGTAATGATTTTCGATACTGTTACACTATCCCCTCTCTTCATGAGGCACTGTCCTCAGTGCCTGGTGCTGGACATGGGTATGCTACCCCTCCTTCTGGTGGCACTTCATAATGGCTGACGGCAGTCGGGGGGTTGACAAACGGGGTGTCTAAGTGCACCGTTGTCTTGTCTGGCTTTAATTGATTGTAGTGTACTGTTATAACATCGTCTTGGGGTCGTTGGAGGTTACGTAAGACGAATGTAGTGGGAGACCGCGTAAACACAACTTCGTAAGGTCCTTGCCAAGAGTGATGGAACTTGCTGCATGTCCACGGTGGAGCCAAGGGGCGGTGCAGCCACACACGACCTCCGGGTTTATACACAGGTCCGTTCGTCTTGCGATCGTACACGTCCTTTTGGTGCTTGCTGGCATTTTGTAGGTTGATCTTCACTAAGCGATAGGCGTCGGCTAGGCGGCTGCGAAGATTACGGATGTATACTACATGATCTTGGACCTCGCATGGTAACAGCGGTATTTGCAGCTCAACGGGTAGGCGCAATTCATGCCCAAAAAGTAGGGTCGCCGGCGAAAATCCTGTAGATCCGTGCACTGATGAGCGGTAAGCTAACAGACATTGTGGTATCACGTCATCCCAACATTCCGTCGACGACTTATTGATAAACGATTGAAGGAGAGCTTTGATGGTCCTGTTGGTTCTTTCCACCAAGCCGTTACCTTCTGGATGATATGCGGTAGTGTGTTTTTCGGATTCCCAATAATCTACATACCTGAGCGACGAGATGACTTTCAAAAGCTGAACCTTGGTCAGAATGGAGTGAAAGGGGAGCGCCGTACCGGGATACCCAATGATCAATGAAAGCCCGAGTGACTGTGAGGGCATCTTGTTGTGGTATAGGCACAGCTTCACACCATTTGCTAAAATAGTCTACCATAACCAGTAAATAACGGTTTCCGTTCTTTGACGTTGTGAGTGGCCCCATAATATCGATGCCAACTCGCTGATGCGGACCTTCTGTCGTCATTGGAACTAAGGGTGCGCGGGGTATTTGTCGGGGTGACTTGATAGCATAGCACGTGCTACAATTTTTGCAGAATTCTGCAACGTCTTCGTGGATGGATGGCCACCAAAACCTTCGGCAGATAGCATGTTCAGTCTTTCGTTTTCCTGAGTGCCCCAGTTCTCGGTGTACCTGCTCCATAATATTCTGAACTTGTATACGTGGTACTATCAATAGTGGTTGTTTTGATTCACTGACTATAAACAGCGTGTCTTCATACAATCTTAGACTGCCCCACTTGGCACAAAGACGGCGCGTCGCCAAGGAATGATCCTTTAACTCTGTCATAGATGGTTTATTATTGCCATGTAGTTGCCTCTGATAAATAAATCGCAGATCTGGGTCTTCTGCTTGAAAAGACGGCCAGTCGATCTCGGGGGCTGTGCTAAGGACGGCACTAATGGTATCAGGAGAATAAGGTATACGAGATAGAGAATCAGCGTTTGTGTGTCGGCTTCCGGGTCGGTATTCACAAGTAAAATCAAACTCCTGCAACCTCTCCTGCCAGCGCGCTACCTGACCTTCTGGTTCACGGAACGAACGAAGCCACTGTAGTGCACGGTGGTCTGTGCGTACACGAAAAGATCGTCCTAAGAGATAGTGACGAAAATGTTGCGAAAATTTTACCAAAGCCAGCATCTCTCGGCGCGTCGTAGAATACCTTGTCTCCCTCTTATCTAACCGCCGACTAGCGTAAGCAATGACCCGCTCCTGTCCATCTAGTGCTATTTGAGACAGGACTGCTCCAATAGCTGATGAACTAGCATCTGTATCGAGTATAAACTCACCCGCTTTAGCAGAAGTGTCCGGAAAAGCTAGTATGGGTGGGGCAGCAAGACACGACTTCAAAGTGCCTAATGCTTGTTGACATTCTGTGGTCCACAAAAATGTTCGTCCTTTGTGCGTCAGGCGATGTAGAGGTGCTGCAAGGGATGCGAAATCGCGTACGAAACGTCCATAATAAGAAGCGAGCCCCAGGAAGCTGCGAACATCCTCGGCAGATTTCGGTTGTGGCCAGTTAATAATGGCGCTCGTTTTTCCCTGATCTGTTGCTACTCCATCTTCTGTAATGCGATGCCCTAAAAAGAGCACTTCTTTTTGCAATAGTCGACATTTAGATGGTTTAACTTTTAGGTTATGCTGCTTAATTCGTTGTAGGACTGCCTTCAAATTGGCATTATGCTGTTCCGGCGTTCTGCCATACACAATAATATCGTCAAGGTAAATTAAACACTGGTGTGGTACGAGACCGTGTAGAACTGTCTGCATCAATCGTTGGAAGGTGGCTGGGGCATTAGTTAGCCCAAACGGCATCACTTGAAATTCATATAGACCATTGGGTACTGTGAATGCAGTCTTTTTTCTATCTTGAGGTCGGACTTCCACTTGCCAATACCCTGATGCTAAGTCTAAAGTCGAGAACCAACGAGCGCCTTTCATGGCATCTAATGTAGCGTCTATACGTGGAAGTGGGAAAGAATCACGTTTAGTTATAGCGTTAAGGCGGCGGTAGTCTACGCATAGTCGTAGGGAAGAGTCTTTCTTTTTCACTAAAACGAAAGGTGATGCCCATGGTGATGAAGATGGTACAATGATCTTTTTCTCTAGCATATCTTTTATCATTGATTCTAATTGAGGCTGGTAATGTACTGGTACTCGGCGAGGTGGTTGACGTAGTGGCATGTGATCACCTGTGAGGATGGAGTGCTGTACAGTGGTCGTCCGATTTCCAGAGATATTCTCAGAGAAAACGGAACTAAATTGTTGGAGTACATCAGTGGTAGCTCGACGGTCTTTTTCACTTATTATTTTATTATCCTGTACCTGACGTACAATTTCTGAAATTCTCACCTGGGCTACGGACTTAGTTGGTATTTCATGGTCTTGTATTTGCACGACAAATCCACCAATACTCGCCTCTGACTTATTCATGTGTATAGAGACCTGGTATTTTAACATGAAGTCGACCCCGAGAATCATGTCCCAAGTCAGTGTGATGCAAACCCAGAATTCATGTTGAAAAGGCTTCTTGTCAATCGTCAGCTCTAACCCTATCTTAGAACACGCTTTCAAGGGTTCTCCGCTCGCGGTAATTAAGGTAGAAGAGCATTGTTTACGCTGAGTGCTGTGGTTAAGTTTCTGCAAGAGGTCTTCCTTGATCAAGGATACTGAAGCTCCTGTATCTAATAGTATATTGATCTCAGTACTTTGCACTCTACCCCTAATAGTAACAGGGCACAAATGTTTAACATAGCAAGACGATATATGCAAACGACACTGCTTACCTCTGTTTTTCACGCGGTTATGCCCGCATTTCTTGGCATTTTTGCCGAAACGTCTGCAGTAGAAGCATTCTGTTTGCTGGTCTCGATAGTTGTCCCTTGACGACCGTCCGTTCCATGTGGAAGTCGGCTGCCCTCGTCTACTATTCCGGTCAGGGAACTCTCTAATAGCCGCGGCACTTTGAAAGCTATCTTGTCGATTAGGTTCGGTGGCTTCATCGATAGTCATCACGGTTGGTCGATAGGTCGCCAATGGAACTGACAGTCTTTCAGCAGTCAAAAATCGAAGTGCCGTTCGTTTCAAGTCGGCTGTGTCAGCCGGTGGCACTCGAAGTAGATGTTCTCGCAGTGCACCTGGCAGCAGTCCTTCAATAAAACGGGAGCGTGTAATTTTTTCTCGCCCCAATATGTCCAGGCTAGGGAATGCCTGGGTTGCTATCTGCTGTAATGAGTGAAGATAGTCTATGGGGCTTTCATGAGGTTTCTGGTGGCGAGACAAAAATTGGATGGCTGACTGCTGGGTATCCACCTTCAACGAAAAACATTCGTCTAAAATCTTTCAATTTTGAGATGGTGAATTGCACGCAGTAAAGCCGTTAGCTGTCGCTCGTTTCGCTGCTTCGTCATCTAAGTAGGACAGAAGGTAGTCGAAGTGTTCCGAAGTTGGAACTCGACGTAGGCACGTCATTACTCTAATTTTCCAGATGTCATAGTCTGATGAGACGCCTAACAGTGGCGGTTGGCGAGGGGTTGTGTTGACTGTTAACTTGCCGGGGATGGCTGGGGGTTCATCATGTTTTGACATAAACACCTCCATCACCACTTGTAGCACGTATTCTTAGCGTTTACTTGCAGGCAGGAGCAATCTGAAACACAACACAACAGTCAGGACTGGCAGATGCCACTCAAGTGAGAACACGGCGTGCGAGCACAGCAGAGATATATTAGAAATTGAAATACGCGGTTTTTGTACAAAAAGAGAAGTCTGTTACAAAATAGTTTTACTCATCATCCAGCCGGTTTAGTTTGCGCAAGCTTTTTTCTTCTTCTTCTTCTAATACATTCACTTTCTGTTGTCCTGCAATAAGGAAAACAAACCTGCATTAATAAAGTTACACGTAATGATTTTCGATACTGTTACACATGTAATCGTTAATTGTAGCGCAGTTTTGGTAGCCTTGACGACAATATAATCTTTATGACGATATATGCTGGGAATCATCAACTACTGCAAATATGACACTACAAAAGTTACTTCTGTTATTAGGGGCCAGAGGTTCAACAATTATGGTTACTCAACACTTAATCATTTATTTATCATTTTGACACAGTTCTTCAATTAACTAGTTTTCTTATTAGAAGCAAATGGCATAGAATCTCACGGGTTTGTCCCAAAGGTTCTCCATTAGTAATGTGTAGATCAATTTAAACAAGTTGTCTTATGAAAACACAAGAATTTAGGAACAACATATTCACTACATATTAATCACAAAACTCAAAGTCCATTATTCGTTTCAGACTAAGTTCACTAAATCTATAGTTGAATTGTCAATGAAGTTGATACTTGGCTACATAAAATAGACTCAGTACTTTCCTAAATTAACATTACAATTTGAACTCCATCATTTGTACCTATGAGGCATATTTTATCAGTGTGTTGTCGCTGATTATTCAGATTCTTCACAGTTGCAGTGGCATTAGGCTCTAACCACACAATCCTCAAAGCCTAACATGAGACAATTGGGGAATTATATATTCAACCCTCAATTCGGAGAAAAACCTAACGATGTTGTTGGCGAAAATAAGAAATTTAATTATTCCAAATTGATGGCAGCGCTCCAGGGGTATGGCGACACTTTCTGCGCTACTTTTTCACTGCTGGTTTGCGTACAGCCAAAAATGGAAATTAATTATGAATAAATTTGAAAGTTAATGTTCCGTTTTCACAATAAAGTGAAAAACGGTTTTTCCATTTTACGGTACATGGTATCGAGAAGTCCTGGAAAATACATTATTCAAGTGCTGCTATAATAGTTTTTCGTATTTGCGTCGTAGACTAGCAATTATTTCTACTTCACTATACACTGATGGTAGACAAACCACTTATTTTTATATCAAATAACATGATCCAAGCATATATCGTCATAAAGATTATATTGTCGTCAAGGCTACCAAAACTGCGCTACAATTAACGATTACATGATAAGATTTGTCGTTTATCCCTTCTTTATCTTAATTTTGGCTGATTTTCACTGTTTTGTTCGACTTTTATGGCAGAAATAGGTGGATAGTGAGAACATTAGCTGTCCTGAGGGTTGTACATATTATGTATAGGATATAGATGATAATAACACATACCAAGATGTTAATATCACCTTCTACAGTTAGATATATAGGCCACCAAGTTATTATGTTGCAGGAAATAAATCACAATCATGCGGAAGAAGTATAATTATGTGAAGATTTTATCAGAGACTAAGCTAAGATAGCTTTACTACCTCTTGTACAGAGTTGCAATGTTTAGGCTGCCGGTATACTTCCAAAGATACCTAGTAGTAGAAATAAGTACTAATATATAGCGGTTACGAAAAAGCATTGAAAAGCACGATTCGACAATCAAGATATCTTGGTCTCAGGTGACCAGATTGTCTGAGATCGTATGTGATGATCTTCGAAAATCAACCAAGGCCTGTCTAGCTTACTTACTGATGCCGTAAATGACAATTACTTATACCTTACGTGGGACCAAAATAAAATAGGCATCAATAATTGCACATTACACAGGACGATTCAGAGTAAGTTCACATAGTAGTCTTTATATATGTTCATTGTCGAGGTTTCCGAAGTGCAATCTGTCCAAAGAACTAAATAATACAATCCATGTATGTTGCGACCCAGACTTTCCTAAGCAACGCAAGAGATAAAGGAAATAAGCGTGACTGACCATCCAAAGAAAGGGTGTGCTAAATGCACTCTCGATCTGTAATTGAATACTGGTCTCTGTTTTTATACTAGTTTCTGTTAAACATTTATACTGCAGTAACTATTTCCTGTTTATCTTATTTCCAGCTGGCTTCGCAAGTGTTCACAGACCCAACGGGAACAATCCTTAAGAAATGGAAGTTATTTATTAATGGATCATTTGTGCTGGATTTAAACTTTAACAAACGTTTTCATTTACAACGCATCAGTCTTTTACTTACGGCAATGCTTATCTATCGTGACAGGTCGAAATTCGAACTAGTAGTATAGTACACCATGTTCAAGGTTGCAGTATTTGGTAAACAGTCTGTATGACTAATCGCGTGTGCGCCAAACTGGTAATCATTACACAAGAACGCGAAACAACATCCCTGTCTCACAGCCACACAAGACTGCACAGTACACTCTCCCTGCCATTACTCTATAAGAATAAGTTAATGGCTATATGAGTGAATTTATGTAAAACTAAAAAGATTACAATATTAGAACTTCTTGTTATCAAGAAGCATAGCTATGGTCAGTGTAGCTGACTGACTGACTGACTCAGTGTTAACAATGAATCCTGACGATGTGGCTTCATCATTAGCACCGATTGAACTCATCACTTGTGCGCATATGTCTTTCGATGCTTCGAGGTATGAACGGATGAGTTTACTTGCCAAAAGTTCACTAAGAGCATGGATTGAGTGGTAGTTGCTACTGAACTTCTCTAGCAGATCATCACTCCCTATAGAGATTGACATGTTGTCCAGCGCACGAAGAACCAAGTCCATCATGTATTTCCTTGTCCACTGACTGCTATGTCGAAATAATTCTACAAATCTTATAGAGACAAAGGAACACACACTTACCTCCCCGAATCAGATCTTTAGAATGTGCATACAGAATATGACCACAGGGCAGCATGTATTTATTGAAACGCTCACAAGCACATCGTGCACGTGAAGCATCAACAACATACATCATACCCTTGTCGTAGCACCGGGTGTATTCTCCTTCTACAAATTCGTGTCTCATTGTCCGAAAATGTTTACAATTTACAGTTACAACTTTAGCTGGAAAAGGTGTGAACTCATTTAAAAGTTCAAAATTAAAACACGAAGTTCAGCGAAGGGCTCTCTTTTCAACGAATTTATTATTGTTGTTATCCGTATTACGTAATCCAGTATTATAATCTTTTTACTACGTCATGGTTAATTGTGTTCACATTTGCTCACGGAATTAGTACTTTTACAAAAAAGAACAAAATTTTCATATATATACGATTTTACAGCTTGATAATAAATTCGTTAAAAAGAGATCGCTTCACTGAACTTTGTGTTTTAATTTTAATCATTTAAAATAGTTCGAAATGACATTGGAACCTGGAATTAATGATAAATTTAACTATATTTCTTACCTGAAGAATTGGGAAACGTTGAGGATCCTTTACAGCGTCATATGGACGCAAACGTAGGTCAGTGTCTGTTTTACTCCAACTTTTCCAGAACGTCAATAGCAGAGAATCACCTCTTCTGAGACATTCTTTTAGGTGTTTCACTCGATGGCCAGAAGCAGTACCTATTAAGGACATCACTGCTGAAACAGTGGCCCGCACCTTCGTCGAACGATGGGTAGCAAACTTCGGTTGCCCTTCAACCATCACTACAGACCGCGGACGTCAGTTCGAATCTGATCTTTTCCGTCGTCTGACCACACTTTTAGGAATCACTCGCTTCCGAACGACCGCCTACCACCCACAAGCAAACGGGTTGGTAGAACGTTTTCACCGACAACTGAAAGCTTCACTATCAGCTGCAAACGTTTCACAGTGGACCGACGCTCTTAAACTTGTCTTACTAGGTATCCGCAATGCAGTGAAAGCTGACATTGGATACACTGCGTCTCAACTCGTTTATGGAACGACACTTCGACTTCCAGGAGAATTCGTGGATCCTTCATCCTCTTCAATGAACATGGATCTAACCTCCTACATGAACAGGCTTACGAACGCAATGCGTTCAGTTAAACCTGCTTCCACTCGACCTCAATAAACTGATGTTTTCGTTCAACCTGACTTACGATATAGTACACACGTTTTCATTCGTCGAGACTCGCATCGACGACCTTTCGAATCAGCATACGAAGGACCTATCAAAATTCTTCAACGTGAACCGAAGTACTATATAGTCGATAAGAACGGAACAAACGATAGCATCAGCATCGATCGCCTCAAAGCAGCGTATTTAGAAGGAAATCCTATCTACGTGGATTTTCCTTCGTTACAATCGAACGAGACGACTCCACTCATAATTCCTCAACCGACAACCAACACTAGCGATGATACTCCGAATGTATCTGAAAATATACCTAAAACGACGCGTTCTGGAAGAAGAGTAAGATTTCCAGAACATTTAAACGACTACTGCACGTAAGGCACTACTCGACATTTTATATTATCTCGATCTTTCTTTTTAACGATATATAATTTTTTTTAAAAAAAGACAATTTTATTATGCTTATATATTTATTTATTTCTATTTAAAAAAACAAAACAAGAAAAACAAATCTTTTTAACGCTATTACGTGTTCATGAGTTTATTTTCCATTTTTTTCCGCCGACACTGTGTTTTTACGCACATACGAGTGTATTTCGACATGCACTTATATTTTCTTTTTTCTTTTCCGGGACGGCTGGAAAAGAACAATGCAGTTTACGAGGAATCGAAATTTTTCGTTGTAACTTTTTCTTTTTTTACTATGTTGTACCTCCGTCCCATATAGTAAGGAAAGACGACCAGACGCTTCTACACTTAGTAAGCTATCAGAAGAGTGTTTACCAACGACAAACTCGTTGGGTTTAAACTTCTGGCTGGCCACGTCTTAGGGTCGTCACTGCCCCACTAGGGGGAGTGATCTGTAGCGGTAAATAAATCCCCAAAATAAATAGCACTAAGTTTTCGACATTGGATGCTGACCATATGTTTTAGTGGACTCATCTAGCTGAAATCGCTCGGTCAGGCATCCGCTCCAGATCACGTGTGGTAACGCCGTGCTCAACATCAACCGCAATCGCTAGCCAGATTAAATCAGAGAATTCCGATATATTGGTCATCGCCAAATACACTCTTCCGATCTCCTCGACTCTGTCTTTTGATTTCTCTGGGTGGGAACGAAATACATTAGAATGTGTTACTGGTAGAAGCGTTGTCAAACACTGAATACCTGTGACATCATCAGACGCAAACGTAGGTCAGTGTCTGTTTTACTCCAACTTTTCCAGAACGTCAATAGCAGAGAATCACCTCTTCTGAGACATTCTTTTAGGTGTTTATGAGCATTTTCGACACGGTTGTTTGTGTGGTTGCCCAGGCTTAATACATGTCGCCAGTAACGGCGAGCCCACATTGACTTCCGAGCCATCCAGTAATCTTTTATATAATCATACGCCCGTGGGAAATGGGTCCTTAGATGTTCGTACTTCCGAGTAAATCTGAATATAATGCGTTATGAAAAGCGAAGCTCACATGTCAGACCGTCTAGTCTTCACAAGCTGTTCCAAGCATTTGCGTACATCAGGATTTCGGAACTACAGAAAATAATTTGTACAGCTAACACACACCTTCCTGAAAAATGCTCTTAAGTCATGGAATGAACAAAGTATTATGTTAGAATGACTGTGCATAGACTGCACTGCTGAAATTTCGGTCGCTGCCGAATCCATAACGAAACTGCGTGTATCATAAGTACCGCACATTATGTCTTTAAAGCATTCCAATAGTTTTACGACATCGCGTCGTTCTTGACTGCGAGGAGCATACATAACAGTATGCCCTTGCCCAAGACTATCAGTCACTACTAGCTGGAACAGTGGAAAACTTTAAAATAAATTTATTACTATTCGTTACTTACTCAACTTTGTTGGTCTGATAAGTAGAATCAATACATATTACCTCTGGAAACGCGTGGTAAACAGCCATTTACTCCCTGCAACTGAAGCAAATCATAGATATGTTCCCATGTTCATTGAATACTTTAACTTCAGTGTTTGCTTGAACACGCTGTAAGATGTCATTGGTATTTTTAGTGTCTAAACTCAATTAATTACAATGTGAGTTCAGCAACCTGGGTACAACTGTGAGCGCGTTTTGACGATATCGTCCTTGGTAAGCTGTTTATGGAACCTCCAAGAAGCCAGATGCCGTAAGCTACGAGTTGGCGTATTACTCAATAGAAACGTTCTTAAATATAAGCGTTCACTTGACGTCAGCTATCTTCTCGATGGATCGACAGAAATATATCCTTCTGTGCAAGGATAGTTGTGCACGGTCTTAATAGAGGTGACTTTTAGCTCACCTTTTACTGCACGGACCCAAAATCCAGATTCACAATGGCAATATTTTGACCTGAAGGATAAATCCATTTGAATTAAGGTATACTTAGATGACCAATGTCGTCTCCTTTGTCTAGTTTGTGTTGGCGAGTTAGAAATTGTATGCTCTTCGGAAGAATGATGATCACTATCATATACATTCTGAACGCAAGCATCTGACTCTGACGAACTGCGTTTACGTCCATATGTACAGACATATCTCACGAAAAAGACTTTAGAGTTGAGTCATCACTGTTCTTTTTACATACTGACATAACGTACTTAGTATGCGCATACTAAAAAATAATTATTAACCACAGAAGTCATATTACCTTATGTGCTTCTTTCAAATTTGAAAGAAGTACATTATTTTATAGAAGAGCTTACTTTTACTTACATGGGAAACTATTTAAGTGTTGAGAAAGTGTGTTTGATTCCCAGTGAACTAGCGATTAAATGCATATGCCTTATAAATAATACATCACCTGTTTCTTCTTTTGCAGATACTTTCAGATAATAATGAATTGACAATTGCAATGGAAATGCAAAACAATTGATGCTCAAGCTTCTGCTATAATGTTGTACAATAATACGCTTTTCCTTATCAATAAAATTCTTAAAATATATACCGTTTTTTCCCGTGGATTGCAGTTTTAGAGTGGCTTGTTATGTGAATAAAGGCGAACATAGGAGACCTTTTGGGTTATGCCAATGGTGCTTTAAAAGTTGGATCAAAAATAGGCAGTTCTGTGTGCATTTAGGCGGAAAGTAGACAATTCGGCGTAAATTTAGGCGGAAGTTAGACAATTTAGCGGATATTTAGGCGAAAAGTAGACAATTTAGCAAAACAGCAGCAAAAAGGGGGGAAATTCGAATTATTTCCCCCGGACAGGCGAAAAAGGCGACATTTTGGCACGTTTTCCCCTTTATTTCCCAACGCATTTTCCCTTTATTGGTTAACCAAGCAATTGCTTGGGAACAGGTCTCAAAATTGTCCCATGGGACAAGTGCGTTTGACAGATATTTTAGTACCACCCGGAGATTCGAACGTTCAGGTCGGGCGTCTAGGCACAGAAGAGAGTCGTTTAGGTGTCCGATGGCGAGTTGCTGGTCACAGGACAGATAACGGGGACCGTCTACTGCAACTGTGCACAGACCACAACCTGTTTCTGGCTAGCAATAACATTCGGGATAGTCATCACCGACATGCCACCTGGCGTACAACCGTGAAGAGATGTCGTGATTTCGCTGTGCGAAGCTATTGCCCACTAACAAGAAATACGTTATTGTTGACGCCCTAAAAAAAAACAACTTATGATAGCATCAAAGGACTGGATAGTTGGCAATGACCTTTGCGCTTTTCCGAATGAGATGGTCGATATACACCTTCAGAAGTGCGACCAACCTAATGACAATTGGTCACTTATGAAATGTAAAGTTATTCATGAATTAGGTAAGCTACAATCATGGAAACTATAATTCACTATAGAATCTCTGCAGTCTGCAAAAGATCTGTTAGCTTCCCTGCAAATACTGCAATCTCACCTTGAAAACACTTCAACGGATGAAAACACTCTGCCACATAACACTGAGAAGCCCAAGAGGTCTGTACAATAATCTTACTAACATTTCCTAGAGCTGCCATGAAGCGTAAACAAGAATATCTTTACAATTCAGTCGACATGGATGTTGCTGAAATGCAGGCTGGCAATAGTTATATTCAATATCCCAAATTCAGGTTGTTTGACAAATTAGTTTCGCCTATTGCTAAGTAAGTTTCATGACTATTTACATGTTCAAAAATCAGTTCGACGCAATTACAGACATCCCCGTCTACATCTGCATCAAAGCGTGTCCATGGTGCTTCAGCAGACCAGCAAGTCACCTGCATTATCAAGTGGACTTTTTCAGGTTAGATAGCTTGCATGCAATGGTGCAAAACATTTCGTCAACTATGAATGACTTCAGTCAAAGGTTGCAGAATATGTCAACAGCCATTTCCGATTTGAGCATTAATGTAAAGCAATTGCTTTCAAAGTCGAATGAGCGCGAAAGACCGCATCAATTCGATTGCGGACTGTCAAGTCAGCATTTCCCTTTGTCATCTGAAGAGGAACTACAGATGCTGGATACTGGTTTGTCGCAGAAAGAAACCAGAGACAGATTTGTAAGTCATTAACATGAATTTAATAATTTGTTACTATTACAGATGGCAATGGTCACTAGGTTATCAAGTGACGATCCAAAAACGTCGATGCGGTTTGTTCTGTCGTATCTGTTGACACCTGAGGTTGCCAGTAAATTCACGTTACTTGGCATCTCTTCCAAACGAGCACTTCAGAAATGCACGTTTTACGGCTGCATACGAAGTAACCTATATCTATTACTTAAACTTCAGGTGCCTTAACTCATCGCTTTCTGTCATCCTCTGTCAACGAAAAAGACCTTGGTAAGCTCTATGACATCGCGACACAAGGTTACTTTCACGATATCCGAGACAAGATGATGAAGCGTAATAGAAGAAAACAAGACCAGGTATGTACTAATTTAAAGTGATAACCTCCCTACGGCTCTATAGTTACAGTCAACAATATTAACGAACATAACCGTAAGTTCAGCTTCAAGTATTTGGCTGTGCCAAAGCATGTCATTGAGATATGGTTATGACTTTTTTTCTTTTTTTGTTTATTCAGAATTCACAGGACGACTACCTCAATTCTCAATAGTCCGTGCAATTGTTTTGATGTTTTACCTCGATTTTAATAAACATTCTTTCAAACAGCTTACTCTTTTACTTACGTGGGAAACTGTTGAAGTATTAAGAATGTGTTTGAGTGTCATTGAACTTTTGATTAAGTGCACATTCCTTATAAATAAAAAAACCTGTTCCTTTTTTTCAGATAATTTCAAATAACAATGAATTAGCAATTGCATTGGATATGCAAAACAATCGATGCTTATAAGCATCTGCTCTAGTGTTGTACAATAATACGCTTTTCCTTTTAAATAAAATTTTTAAAAAATTTACCGCTTTTCAACTGCATTGCAGATATATTTTTGTCTGTGGTTGAAAATAAAGGCGAACATAGGAGACGTTTGGGGTTCTGTCGATGGATGGAAAATAGGAGGTAATGTGTGTATTTAGGCGAAAAGTAGAAAAGTAAGCGCATAAGTAGGAAATTTAGGCGAAAAGTAGACAATTCAGCGGAAATTTAGGCGAAAATGCGACAATTCGGCGGATATTTAGGCGAAAAGTAGACAATTCAGCGGATATTTAGGCGAAAATGCGACAATTCGGCGGATATTTAGGCGAAAATGCGACAATTCAGCGGATATTTAGGCGAAAATGCGACAATTCGGCGGATATTTAGGCGATAAGTCCGTAATTTGTCGACAAAAAGGCGATAAAGGGAAAATCCGCATTATTTCCCCGGACAGGCGAAAAAGGCGACATTCTGGCGCGTTTTCCCCTTTATTTCCCTTTCGTTACCAAAGCATTTACCCCTTTATTTCCCCTTTTTGGGTTGTCTGGGATGTCGTGATTTCGCTGTGCGAAGCTATTGACCAACTTGTAGTCAGAGTTTGAAAAGTGGATGTCTGCTGTTACAGTCAGTAAGGGTTGAAGGCTACAGATCATGAGCGAAGACGGCACGATGAAGTCTCTAAAAGATGATAAACGGTGAGTGCTGCGTTTTTGTTCGGTTAGTGGACAGAAAAAAATATCGAAAAGAACATAAGAAACTAAGAGTGTCGCTCTGGACTCTTGTCAATGATACCAGTGAAAAACGTTTTCAGTGATGAAGTAGAGGCGACAATGTTTTCAGTTTGCAGGAGATTCGCTCGACTGCATGAACTGATGATTCGCGCGAATGATAATGTTGTCAGACCACCAGTTGACCTGGACAGGTTTTAAATCGTCGAGTAGTTGAACAGTCGATTGATGTACCGAAATCATCTGTTAAATAACAGCCACGAGGAAACAATACTTCATAATTTAAAGTACGACATCGAAGTAGAATAACTACTATAGTTCGGATGTGTTATAAAGTTAAATCTAAATAACGTCGTCCTTACGTATACTGACAGCTTCACTGAACATTCATTTAGGTATTATTAGCGTAACAGTTGGATGTGTGAATAAAAACATATACGAAAACTATGGTTATGTTCGTGGAGAATTTTCGAGGACGTTTAGATATTTTATAAGCCCGAATCTCATACAAACAAACCGAAAATGGAATTAAAATGACTGTCGCGTAATAAGGAAGTCGAGCCATGATTTACCGTGTGGAATAATAGCAAATACAAGGAGTATAGTAAACACTAATTAAAACAATAACCGCCAATGTAAGTAACGTTTAGAGGGTTCAGATAACGTGGCGATTTCGTAAAAGGCTGATACAAAGAGCTTATCGCCTAGCGTTAAGTGACATATTACGTACGACGAAGTGTCTACTGAGAACGTGGAATAAGATTGCTCGTGTATATGCAATATGTATGTCGACTAACGAGTCATAAATGTACATGATTTTGACTAGAACTTGACGGCATTGACAGAATATACAACTATTTCATGTGAAAGAAACTACGAAGTGTTATTAGGCATCAGAAACATGGTAAGAAATAATCTAAAGCAATTATGAAACACTCCTGGGCTACTCATGCTTCCAAGTAATGAAGTAGACAGTAGTTCGATTCTGGATTATATACGAAGTACTGTTGATTAAATTCTTGGATTAAAACAACGTTGTAGAATGAATTTGTACAAGTCCAAAATTAATTTAGGCCAAATACGTAGCATTGTCAGACGAACAGTGTAAACGAGATCTGAGATTGCAGAAAATTTATATTTCAAACTCACCGTAAATTTCTAGCATTCTCTTCCTCTGTTTGGCCACGGAACTCAGCAATTAGAAATTAGGCAGGCGGTGTTAAAAAATAGTAAAACATCCTAGTGGATATTGGTTAGTAGAAAAATGAGTTTATAGTTGACAGTTATTCTTGTCTCGCTTATATTGGTGGATAAGTTACAAAGAGATGTACGTTCGTATTGTCTTGTGGCTATACTCGCGTGTGGTTGATATTTTAACAGACATATTACACAGGAGCATTTACATGCTGCTGATGCTTGTCTAGGAACCACGATAGTCCATTATAATCGTTGTTGATTAGTTAGTTCTATCGATTGAACTAAGTATTTAAGTTTAAATGCCAGTCAACATTGAGATAAAGCAACGAATAAGTATAGAATGCAATAATAAGGATTATAATGATAGGTTGCGTTATTCGAAGTCTTACTCACCAGCGTAGATGATCTATGTCGAAATGATTGGAGGCCTACTCGAGTTACGTTAGTGGTGTGACGAACCAACTAACGTCGAAGTTATACCTCGTGGTCAGAATGTTACGTGGACTACCCCATTGACGTATCAAGGTACTACAGATGCTTTGAAGACTGTACAACACAAAGGAAGTTATTACAGAAATGTATTAATTAAAGTAGATACAAGCAAAAGTAAGTCCACCGCCGCATGGTCCAGTTCATGGCGTACGACCAACTAATGCGCGTTATTTTTGCTTGACCTTGACGAGTATAAGTGATCTGCGCGATATTCAGTGACCCAACTGCCAGATGATTCGACTAGGGCTCAGTGACATTTCACTGGCCCTACACTGTATTTTATTGTTAATACCAAATGACCAAGTGAAATCCTAAGGGGTTAGAAAATGAGCACTGTTTACAATAAGTGAGACACTTTTAAGTACATTCAGTTAGATGCTATTTCATTTACTTGTTAAATTCAATATTGACAACGAATTTGTACATACTGTTCGTCTCGTCTGGGTAATGTTATTGTTCTGTTATTATGAAAGGTGTGAGTGTTGTGAACGTTCCACCAACTGAATGTCTACGAATATTGTGAACTATACAATTTATATTTCGTGATTGATTGAGCTTACTTGTAGGGTTTATTCTTCTTATGTAAGTCAGTAGAATATGACGGAAAAGAAGCCAGTATGTCACAATTTATCCACGATCGGGTCACATTTGCTCGCAATTCTTTTTGCTTCCAGTGAAATAAAATAGGAAGCACACGATCAAAACTACGAATTATTAACAACTGAAATAACAAATATCTACAGGATAGAATTTATCAAAAAGCAGTTTACTTTCGGCGTGAACGTAATGAGTATGAGTTGTCTGAGGATGGAAAAACTTATTCTACCCTACTTTCCGAAATTCCTTTAGCACACTATCGAATTCAGTCCAGCTTCCAAAATAACTGTTCAGTATTATACACCTTATTTACGTCGACTAAAGAATCTCTTGAACTCGGGGCACCACACAGCACTGAGCAAATATTAATCAAAACAGAACTGGAGAAGTTATTACTAAGATTTATGACATACCAGTTATATAACACATCGTCATATCATTGAGTAAAACAACGATCCACATAAAGTTCACGTATCTGAAACTGTAAAGTTATTTTCATTGTCGTGACGTTGTTTTCTGGACCTTGTAAGGTTTTAAACAAAGGCGGTGAAGTTCAGTAAAAATATTGGTTTTCCAGATCAACTTAAAAACCAACAGTCCATCCAACGTGCGTAGTACAAGATAGAGAGAGCTAAATTACCTTCTTCGCGATGATTTTGTGGTTTTGATGTTGCGAAAGACCACTTAAATATGATAACACTTAATATTTGTGCAACCCGACGAACACTTAACAAACCCACAACAATTGGTTATGAAACGTCCGCCTCAAGGTTGTCCAAGGGAAACGGCGGGCGACTTCGGGAGGATCGGACATTTCTTTTACCGTGCCTTGATGTCGGTTCGTGATATAAACTCTAACCTTCTAATTTCAAGTCCTAATTTCTTAACTTTACTTATAACCTTTTCTTAACTCTATAAGGTAGTTGATTTTTCTCAGGGTCGCCTCTGCATGTCCACAATTCGATCTGATGATTTTGAGTAAAGTTCGGGGTTTTCTTAGAAGTCCAGTGACAATTGTCAGTTTTCCCAACGTTTGTGGAAATGTTATAGGTTTTGTGCCACTTCCCCAGAATTTCCCTAAAGTTTATGTATAACGGCTTGCTCAAAATAGGGAGATCCGGAAATTATAGTCCGAATTTTCATATAATTAGACGACTGATTCCATCACTTCATTTCGTCCTCTTCTTAAGTTATAAAAAAACTCGTTTTATACAGGTGAGGCTGTCATGTACCAACTATCTTACTTAGCACGAGACAGTTATACCCGTTTCGCATTCGTTCCTGAACTTTCGGTACTGAAGTTCTAGTGCTTTTAGACCTGCAGTGCGATTGAAGTCACTAAAATATTTCCTGTCACTGCACTTTTTAAATTTTTATATCGATCCATAGAGAGCTGCGCGATAATTTGAGTAGTTTACCGTGGAATAAACCACTACCCTAACTCCCAACTTTCGGGAAATGTCACCAAAACCCCAAAATTTCCCTTTAACTTGGATGAAGTTCATTTGACTTTGTGGATATCACCGAAATTTCTCAAAACCTGGGAGATTGGGTAATTCTTTCGAAATAATTTTCATATTCAACATCATAATCACATATTGCCGTAATCAAAAGACTGCCTCAATATAACCAGCTGTACATATCTCATGACAAATGATTTGTATCCAACAAAAGTCCCGTTTCGTATCTGCAGGTTGGAAAAGGATTTCTGATGATCTATTAATTTGAATTTGTGTCAGTTTCTATGGTATTACAAGGAGAGCAAGAGCAAGTAAGAACCTTAATAAACGATATGTCAGTTTGAAATGGGATTGCAAAGTAATCGGAAATACTGTGCTCACTAATTAGTTCCAGAGGACGTTGATTTAGTAAGAGGTATCTGGTAGTGTGAAGTAGTGAAACTTCATCAGTTGAGATGGCTGGGACATGTGTTACGAATGCCCAATTACCGACGTGCGATGGTCAATGGTATAGGAGTAGATTGGAAGAAAGCTAGGGGCGGCCAGACCGTAACGTGGCACAAATCCATGAAGTCACTGACAAGTGGACTGAGCCATGTTGGCTCGACAGTCATGTTCCTACGTCGCTAAGACCGGCAATAATCCATCTAAGGTTCCTCAAGAACAAATCCTCCACGGTGTAGGTAACCGAGGGGTGATAACCGCCGTCAAACCTGTTTCAGCACCTGATATCATTTTGTTGACTGACTTAATCACCTTTTTTCACAACTAACCTCAAATTATTAGTGTGAACGATATTTATCGTCAACATTTCGCACAAAATTTCTAGTTATTGGCTTTATCTCAGTATATGTCTATCCACGTATAACTAGATATCATTTAGAATCTGTTATTTTCTGTGTGCTAGCAGATCTGTTTGTATGGTTTGTCATGGTATGTAGACCATACTCAAAACTAATTGCTTGGGGACTTATTGAGCATTCACAAAAATTACCGAAGGTCGAATGCATAGTTATTTAAATTACATTAATCATGACACCTTGACTCTGAAATATCTTCTAGTTAACTCATACTGTGCTGATAAACAGGATGCTAACAATGGGCATGTAGTTTAGAGAAGTTCGTGGCTGTGCTCGCTTGTAATATGATTTAAGAAAATTACCAGTTTTCATTTTAAAAATATCCCTTTTAGTATTTATAGATGGTTATTATTTAAACCGATAATGTTCCGAAGTCTATATGTTTAGCAAATTTTATCCGAGATTATCGTATTGAGTCTTTTTAATTCTACTCCTTTCACTCAGTGACTAACAAATACGGGAATTGTGTGATACCGGTCTTTTTCTTTGTTAACATGGTTAGTAAACTAGCATTTACATTAAGGTTCATTTTTATCACTTAAACAATATATTTCCTAACTTTTTTATGATAGTAATATATTCCTAGTCAGTTGCTAATTTGTTCCCTGTTTTATGGTCCTGTAATAATCCAGGCGTAAATATGTCTTAGATAGCTATACTGTACACAAGGTTAAATGTGTGAAAATTTTGCAGTTTTTCACCAGCTATAAATGAATTTAATTTTATTCAGCAGATCCATTTCTCAGCCTGGTTTGGTATTATTCTGGGTGTGTCATGCTTTGTATTGGGATATTCATATTCACTTTTTTATTTGCAACCACTAATGAGTGGGTCAAGTTCTACTCAATTTAAACACGCAATCCATGTTTATAAGTAAGTTAATATAACTCGTGTATATTTCAGAAATCAAATACAGCAAAACAATGAACTTGGCTCTTCTTTTTCTGTCTATTATCGTGGGGAACATGTTGTCGATGCGATTGGAGGTTATGTTGATAAACGATTTCGACTGCCATGGGTAACTTCAACTATTAGTCAACTGTTCACTGTGTCTATGGTTGTTGTTCCTTTCTCATTCGCTAAGTTGTACCAAGAGTAAGAGTAAAGTATCCATCTTATCATTTCAGCGAACTTCTTGATATTGAATCTTCGATACAACATTATCTTCCCCAATTCGTGGTTGCCAATGTTACTGTATCTGATTTACTCACGCATCAGGTATTTGATAACGCTTACTGATATAAAAAGTCCGGTTTTCCATACTTTGTAGGTCATTCATCCCTAGCTAAATGGAGAGATGACCATAGGAATGCTCTAAACGATATCACTAACCAGATACCTCCTGTCCCACCACGTAAGTCTAAGAATCAATAATAACCGTTGTAAAGGAACTCAAGTGTTTCATCTACACTCATTGGCCTTATTGTCTGATGCAATCGTGCGCAAAGTAGACCACAAGAAACGGACACTGGCACGTTATTTCATGGAAGAAATCGCATGGCCTCTTGGTAAGCAGTGTGAATGAACTGTTTATAAGACCAATAGAAAAATAATTTCTATTTGTACTGTCTTTAGATTTTTACACGGTGATCATTATTTAGCATTAATTTGTGTGTAAAATTTAAGACATGGAAATTCTATTGTTCAAGATATTCTTGCAAACTGTTTTATAAACCAATTTCATTCATACTATCTTTATTGTAATTAAGGTTTAGATATGCTTATTGGAATTCCACGTACCCAACTATATCGTGTTGCACGAACATATCACGCCGACGCTTTAAGTGTACTTAGCGCAATTTTACATCTGGACGTGGCATATCCGTGGACAAATTTGGTCACTGCTGGTTGGCTTCCGTATTCAAAAGAGCGAAATAAGGTGTTGAACGTGTTTAATGATTATGAGGTTAGCACTTCTATCATCGCAATTACCTTATTTCTAATGATAAGTCTCATAGTGATACATACATACGTTTTTATGTTCAAGGCAGTTAAATATTCTAAGCACAACTATATTCCAAGATAGCATATCAGGATGGTGCAGACTGCAAACGCTAAATGATGTAGCAACTCCATATACACTACTGTGCTAACGGGTCGTATACTGCCCACTGCGCGATTGTATCAGTTCATCAAGTTATTAGTTGTTACTTTCAGCCGCGTTGGACGATACAGACGTTCTTATCCAGATCCACTAAATAATCATAACTTATGGCTAGAAATCTCTGATAACATGGTTCAAAATTGATCGTGATCTTCCTTTAGGCCCTAAGTCATATTATTCTACACTTCTCATTTGTTTTTTTCTGTCTTTATTTCTGACCTCTGCTGATATTATTGTTTCACGTTTTTGATTTCCGTGTGATTAAATTCCTGATTATATTAATATGTTTGCTCCACATCCTAAGTTTCTATGCAGAAATTTCAGATTTTTATCGTCACACTGTTTAGACTGCCAGTCGATACTCAAAATACTTGTCTCTTCTGTGCAATTTGCTTTGGAAATTAAATTACCAATAGCTTTTGACTTGTCTATTGTAGCCATTGATTTATTGTTGACTATTCATATGCATTTACTGAAGTCATTCTTGATGTACAATTCTTTTTATATGCATGATTAGATTTGTTAAACCAGTCGTGCAGCAATGGGATTTGGTCTAGTAATCAAGTTGTCATAAACCACCACTTAATAAATAGATTGACATTTGTCCATGGTTTCGTTTTCGTTCTTTTTTATGTACAGCTTTATTATAATTGGAATCCTGATCTTTTGGAAATACCACTGGTTTCATCACACCTGTTCACAAACGCACGAAATTTGGCTCGTCTGTTTACTCTTTTGGAAAATTCAGTAGATAAATTAACAAATGCGACTGTATCAGACACTGCACAGTTCGTCTTCAAAAAGTCGATACGAAATTGGATGCTACAGGTTGTTAACACATCTTCTTATGATCCAGTTCTTCATCGATATTTGAAACTCAGTTCGGCAGGCTTTATGGTCACTAATTCACCAAAGGTACTGTTTATTTGATTAGTAATTCCGGGAAAATTTACATTACATTATAGTATAATGTAGTTTCGAGTACTAAATAACCATTCAGAACGATGGAAGTAATGGATTCACTACATTAGATATTCTAAAGAAGGTCAGCATGGTGCCACCTTCCAGGAAGCAGAAATGCAGTTTTGACTCAACAGTAATTTTGCGTGCTTCAAACAAATTAGATATTAGGACATATAGTAAAAGAAAGTCAGTTTTAGTTCTCGGTCTCACCACATCATTCTGCTGTAAATGTTTTCATTTGGATAAACTATTCCGGACAAATATGTTTACA
Organism: Schistosoma haematobium; assembly: GCF_000699445.3. Classification (NCBI taxonomy): domain Eukaryota; kingdom Metazoa; phylum Platyhelminthes; class Trematoda; order Strigeidida; family Schistosomatidae; genus Schistosoma; species Schistosoma haematobium. Next base: position 48,846,330 of record NC_067196.1, on the reverse strand, counting down.
TCTAATAATTTTACTTAAGCCCTTGAAATGATTAAATTCTGATTGTATCCCCTTACAATTCCTGGATCAGATGAGGAACGTTCAATTCAACAACGACGAACTGATAATATCATTCAATGTAACAGCCTTATTCGCCTTAATTGAACAAAGCTTAGCAGAGGAAACTCTATCTCTGCTTCTCACCAACGACACATCTCGCAAAGTACACGAAGCTTCAAAGTCATCTATTTATACCTAACAACATACTTTCAATTCAACAACAAAATCTACGAACAAACAAAAGGAACACTGATGGGATCACCAATGTCAGGACTTATCTCAGAAGCAGTGATGCAGAGACTAGAAGCCTCAATCCTACCAGCGATCAAGCCAAGAATTTGAATTCGTTATGTGAATGACGAATCCGTCATCGTCAAGAAGGACGAACTGGAAAACACCTACAATCTGATCAGCAACGTCGCCGATGACATCAATTCACAATGAAACAGGCATTGAACAACAAACTACCATTCTTGGATGTATTAATCACTAAAACTGACACAGGGAAACTGGAAACTCGAGTATGTCAGAAGCCAACCCACACGGATCAAATTCTCGATTACAGTAGCAACAACCTAAGAGCTCAGAAAATCAACTGCACCAAATATATATGCGCCACACAAAACAATGAGAATTTAAAGAGAACGGAAAAAAGGTAAGGAGCGTAAGAAAATGACCAATAATGAACAGATTAGTGTAAGGTAGTGTAATAGTAATAATAATGGGGGAAGCGAAAAGGTACAATCAGAAAAAATCTTTCAGTTAAGGAAGTTCCAACCACTTCTTACGAAGAAAGTAAAAGAAGGTTACAGCACGATCGCCACGGGCTTCTATTCTGAGCCATATCTGATAACGTCTCTGGCCACTGTGCTGCACCATCTCTCGGACCCCAGCCAGGGAGTCGTTAAGGACCAACACAAGCCAGCCCTTTGCAGCTTTCTTTCATACCACGACACCATGTCATACACTGACCACATCTCCGCTTCTTCCAACCAGTCCCAGCGTCGCCAAATAATGCACTACGTGAAATTCTCTGGGACGACATTCGTAGAACATGTCCAAGCCACCGAAGTCGGTGTTTCAGGATGGTGACACCAATTAGATTATCGCCTCTGTACCCGAACACACGATGCCAAACCTCTAAATTACTAACATGATGTTGCCACTGGATGTCAGCAATCCTTCGGAGACACCGACGATCAAACACAGAGTCGTCTAACACCCTCAACTCGAAGAGGCCAGGTTTCACAAGCATAGAGCAAAACTTCTCTCACCGACGCGTTGTAGGTCCGACCTTCTACAGCCAGACTAACATCACGAAGGCGCCAAAGATGGCCCAGATTGGCATAAGCCGCTCTGGCTTTCACTATACGTGTGCTGATCTCATCACTCATGCCACCACCAGCACTTATGCAGCTACCGAGATACACGAACTTCTCGACTACGTCTATCTGCTCACCATCCAGGGTGAGTACAGGATTAGAATCCTGCCAGTCTTATAGAAGTACTTCGCACCTCGTAGGTGCAAAGCACATACCATACCTACGGACACTGATTGCCAACTGATTAAGTGCGGATCGCGTGGGTTGGGCATTATCGCACAGTAAGAAAATATCATCCGCATACTCAAGGTCGAGAAGTCTTTCTCCAGGCAACAGATCCACACCGCCATTACTTACATCCACCAGAGCTGTTTCCAGAATGTCATCGATGGCAAAGTTGAAGAGGAATGGTGAGATTGGGCAACCCTGCCTAACCCCACTGCTCGAATGGAACAATGGAATCGGGCAAAGCTTGCGTAAGGACCGAGAAGCCTGGTGGTCGGAGCGTGCTAATGAGCTGGAAGCAGCAGCTGCATGTGGTAACTACCGGAAACTCTTTCAACTCATCCAAGCCACTGGCAGCAAGAATTCTGGTGTGAGTGAGATCATCTGTGAGGATGACGGGATGCCAATCACTAACATCCATCGGCGTCTTTTACGACGAGCAGAATTCTTCGAAGGGCAGTTCAACTGTCCTGCCCTCCATGGCCGGTGACGACTGATCCACCAAATGAGACGGAAGTCCGCAAGAAACTTTAACTCTCGAAGCTCTACAAACCCGAGAAAGATTGACTCGCGAGGAGCAGGCTGGTTTTCGTTTAGTTCGAGGATGTATTGATCATATTTTCACCCTCCGCAAAATGTTAGAACACCGTCATACTTATCAAAGGCCAACAATCGTAGCGTTACTTGACATTAGGGCTGCTTTCGATTCGTTGGACAGGACTGTTCTCTGGGATTGTCTATTGAAGAAGGGTGTGCCTGAGAAGTTTATTGGCATCCTTAAGGCCTTTACTTCGAGTGAGCCTGTCAACTGTCCACCACGCATAATTTTGAAGTTTAATCCAACATAGGAATTCTGTGCGATATCGACTATCACAGCCCTCACACATATCAAATAAGATTTGTGTGGCGCTTATGTATTTGGTTCCTCCTTGTACTAGTCAGTCAGTCATTAACAACCTAGAACTTCGTACATACGTACGTACATCAGTTCGAGTTGCCACACCACATTAGCACAGAGATGCTGTTGTCGATTCAAATCCCGTAGTGGTAGAGGTAGTAAGAGTATAAGTAGTATTCGGAAAGATTAGGGTTTGAAGATGTTATTCAAGGAGTAAAATACAGCGAAATAAGTTTGGAAAGAGAGAAAAAAGGGCATGAAGAATCCAGAAGATTAGTATTTGAGAGAACACAAAGAGTGGATGCACCTGCGCCATTGCAAACGATTTTGAGTCATGTCATTCAGGGTCTCTAACCATCGGTTGCTATCATCTCGCGGTCCCCAACCAGGTAGTCTACACCTACCAACATGGCTCAGTCCACTTGTCAGTGACTTCATGGATTTGTGCCACGTTACGGTCTGGCCGCCCCTAGCTTTCTTCCAATCTACTCCTATACCATTGACCATCGCACGTCGGTAATTGGGCATTCGTAACACATGTCCCAGCCATCTCAACTGATGAAGTTTCACTACTTCATCAATTGATTTGCCATCCTTACCTAATACCCGTTTCCTAACATCTGCGTTACTTACTCGATGGTCCCAGGATATACGAGCAATGCTTCGAAGACACCTGTGATCGAATATTAGTAACGTGCGAATATCCTCTACTCTTACCGGCCATGTTTCACTGCCATAAAGTATGACGGAACGAACTACTGCGCAGTAAACACGTCCTTTGTTTAATAGACAGATATCTCACCTACACCATAAATGACGCAGGTTGGCAAAAGCTAGTCGAACCTTCTGTATCTGTGCTGAGATTTCGTCACATACCAAACCAAAAGGGCTGATGAGACTTCCAAGATAAATGAAGCGGTCGACACGCTAAACTACGTCACTCCTTATCATTAGTTCGGGTGTCGATGCAACCCAATCCTGAAGCAACATTTTGAGTTTTTAGGGTGAGAATTGCATCCCGAACATGCTTTCATTGTTGCTTAAGGTGGTCAGAAGACTGCATTTTGTCAGCGTCTTCACCGAATAGAACTATGTCATGGTCATATTCTAGGTCAAAAAGTGAATCTCTCGATAGAAGTTCAACCCCTGCAAAGTATTATCTCTAAAAACACGTCAACGACAAAGTTAAACAAGTATGGAGAGAGAGTGGATAGTCCTGATGAACACCACTTGAGGTAATCAATTTTGATGACAGTTCGCCATAAGCTCTCACTCGACCAGTTGTGTTCGAGTAGAGAGCCTTTACAGCTCCTTGTACTAATATCCATGTGTTAAAATAAATAATAAATTAAATGACTATCTTATCAGGTATGCCGTAGTGTCGAAGAACCTTCCATAGTGTTGTCTGTTCACGCTATCAAATGCTTTCCCATAGTCAATGAAGTTGATGTAGAGTGATGAATTTCATTCAATTGATTGTTCCACAATGATCCGTAGTGTTGCGATTTGGTCTGTACACGACCGATCCTTACGGAATCCTGCCTGTTGGTCTCGAAGTTGGGCGTCTACGCAGTCCTTCATTCTGTTTAACAATACCCCATTGAAGGCTTTTCCTGGTATTGAGAGAAGAGTGATGCCCCTGTAGTTATCACACTTGCTGAGATCGCCTTTCTTTGATATTTTGATCAGATGTCATTCTTTTCATACTGTTGGTACTTGTTCCTCATCCCAAATCTTGCTGAAGAGAATGTAGAGTATCTTTGCAGTTACTGCTACGTATGCTTTCAGTGCCTCTGCTGGAATGTTGTCTGGTCCTGCTGCTTTGTCTGACGGCCATGCTGATTTCAATTGTTGGTGGCCAACATCGATTGGGAGGTCCGTGGGTGCTGCTTCTATGTTGAGTGGGTTTAGTGGGGCTGGTCGATTCAAGAGTTCTTTGAAGAGCTCTACCCACCTGTTTCGTTGTTCTTCAATGTTGGTGATTACCTTGCCTTCCTTGCTTTTCACTGGTCGTTCTGCTTTACGGTAATTTCCAGCGAGTTTCCTTGTTATGTGATACAATTCTCTCATGTTTCCTTCTCTTGCAGCCCTTTCCGCCGTCGTTGCTAAATCTTCCACATATTTACGTTTGTCAGTTCTGATGCTCCTCTTCACTTGCTTGTTTACTTCTGTGTATTCAGCTTGTGTCTTGGCGTTTTCTGCTCTTGTTCGATTGGTTTTGATTGCTGCTTTCTTGTTCCTCCTTTCTTGAATCTTATCCAGTGTATCAACAGTGATCCATTCCTTGTGATGGAGCTTCTTTTGGCCCAGAACCTCATGACATGTTGAAGTGATTGCCTCTTTGATCCTCTTCCAGTTGCTCTCCACAGTAGTTTCTTCTCCATTGAAAGGCCTGGAATCTATTGTTGAGGACTATCCTGAATTTGTCGAGTTTGTCAGTATCTTGAAGAGAATCCGTATTGAACTTTGGTGATGTTGTCCACCTCGTTGTTTGGTACTTCTTGAGTTTCAATTTCAACTTGGCGACCAACAGGTGATGATCTGATGCTATATCAGCTCCTCTCTTGGTTCTCACGTCCTCCATAGTCCTCCTGAACGTTTTGTTGATGCAGATATGGTGGATTTGTTTTTTTGTAGTGTGATCCGGTGAAGTCCATGTGGTTTTGTGAATGCGCTTATGTGGGAATATAGTGCCGCCTACGACCGGTTTATCGAAGGCACATGGGTTTGCAAATCTCTCACCATTTTCGTCCCCTTCTCCTAGTCCATGTCGTCCCATGCTGTCTTCATATCCGGTGTTGTCCATTCCAACCTTGGCATTTCAATCTCCAATCAGAATAGTCGGGCCCTTTGTTGGGCACTTCTCGGCGATTGACTGCAGCCTATTGTAGAATTGATCTTTAGTGTCTTCATTGTAGTCGTTGGTAGGTGCATAGGATTGGATGACGTTCATTGTAATGCCCTCTTTCTTTGTTTTGAAGGAGGCTTTGATGATCCCTGGTCCATGAGATTCCCACCCTAGAAGTGTATTTTGTGCTTGTTTGGACAGCATCAATGCATGTGTATGTGGGGCATTTTCTTCATCGTGGCCGGAGTATAACAGAAGCTTTCCTAAAGCTAGTCGTTGTTGTCCAACTTGCGTCCAATGTGTTTCACTGGTCCCAAGCACCTCTAGGTTGTATCTCCTCATTTCTGCAGCAATTTGGAAGACTCTCCCGTTGTACGAGCATTCCACGTACCTAAATAAATGGTTGCTCTGGTTGTCAGAATGGGCATCGGCCTCGTGACTTCCGAAGGAACTCGGTTTTCACCATGAGGCGTCATAACTCTTCTTAATTAAGACCTGACTCCCAGGGTAGATTTTAAAAGGTTCGAATAATTTTTTCTACGGGATAGGGTCGCTAACCCCATGCCCAACTCTCTTTTATCCGGGCTCGGGACCGGCAGTAGCCCCTAGAGGGGCTACAGTCGGAGTTAATCTGTGGTCGTTATTGTTCTTTTTTTCTTATACACACCTTACTTAATTTTTCTCTTTCCATTGTCATTGATTTGTGTGGTGCATATATATCTGGTGCACCTTGTACCAATATTTATGTGTTCAAATAAAGTAAAATAGCCTGAAGACCAATCAACTTCATCAAAAAATACCAGCCTAATGGCTCAGTGTTGAGATCTTGGATAGAAGCATTCCTAAAAACGCCAGAAAAGTTTTAGAAGCTTGGCACTTAGGTCAATCAGCAGTCAACGAACACATTGTAATCGATCCAATTTATCAACTAGTCAGGAAAATTATTGACAAATACAGGACTAAAGTTCAAACCAATGGGAGGTACAACCAAAATAAAGAAGTAAACCATGACAGATTTAATGTCAACATTAACCAATCAACACCGAGTTCTACAGGACAAGCTGTGAGCTATGTGTGCAGAAATTCGAAAACTTTACTCCTACTTGAAGTTTGTGCTGATGATGTTCAGAAGAACGATTAAAGCTCCATGACCAAACCATCCAGCTCAGAGAACAAAATCCCATCAAAGTTATAGAAACTGATTAAAAAGTTGTTAACAAGCGTTCTTTTGGCAGACTCATCATTCATAATCGTCATTTTTTTCGCTATCAGTAATTTTACTCTAAAATATATTTCGCTTTCTGCTGTTTGATATCGATTGTCACAATAGTATACCATATAATTTACAGTAATATTGCCTTTTGTTGATGTAGTAAGGTAAATTTCTAGTTAAAAACACTTTCTTTTCGTATCGATCGTGGTGTTACTTGTTAGCTGAACTGATGTTACTTTGTTTCAAAACCTTCGTAGGTGTTCTGTTATTCTCGTGCCAGTGATACCGTAAACGCTAATTCTCTACCTTACTAAGTGCAAAATTTAATCAAGATTACGAGCTTTTGGAATTTGTACTGCAAAATTAGAGACGTAGTAGATAATTTGATAATGTGGTATAAGAGTTTCAGAACTCACTTTGGTTTGATACATACACCTTTAAAATTATATATATAGTAAACTACTAAAGTATAAATCGTTGCTAAGTTATATACACAAGTCAATTCAGTATCATCTTGTATGGCTATTTGATTGTTCCATAATCTTATTTCGTAAATATATTGTCTTCATTCCCTATTTTATACAGAATACTTTAATGTTTGGCATGTGGGATGATATTCTTGGTCAAGGAGTTTTTATTGACCCTCAGTTACAACTAACATGGGCGTATGTGACAAATCATGCACATGCTCGATCTCTTAACAAGGATTTTATTTTAAATTCTCTGGTTAATTCTGTTTATTCTTGCATCAAGGAATAGTCTCAGGTCTCTTAGCATTCATTGAAAAAAGACTGGTACAATAAGTCATCCAATATTATGAGATACCTTTTAAAGATATAAGCCAAATTAGTGTCTTTGAAATTCATTTGAAGAATCTATATATTTTTTTAAAATTGATCACGTTTTATATGATCTATTGAAGTTAATTGTTGCATTTAAACTTGATAAATAAAAAAATACCTTTTTATTTTTCGCTTAATGTCTTCTCAATTCTGCCGAATAGTATTAAACTTATTATAATTCCTATATGTTGGTAATATCCGTGATAGTTTAATGTTAATGTATTGTCTTTTATTCATTCACTAGCTATTCTCTCAGTTTCATGATAAAATTACACTCGAAGCAAAAACGGTATTCATCTAAATTTGTAGGTTCAGTAAACTTAATATTTATTATTCACTTCTGTCTAGATGTGGGATTGTTGTGCTAATCAGATCCATTCACTCAAAATGTACTTTACCTGTTAGGACTAAACGAGGGATAATAAGAAATAATTATTATCACTATTCTAGGATTATGAAAGAGATAGCAAACTGAATACTGATGGACAAAATGATCGCTGGTAAATGCTTCGAAGCCCCCAAATGCCCTAGTGCGGCCGAGAGTAAAGGGGAGGGCCCACCTTACCTCTCGAAATGCTCACATGGTCCTACTCACTGCCTTCTCATGGCGGGGGTGTTGTTTAGGAACTCGAGAGGACGAAAAGCGAATGTCCGGCGCTTTAACCGGGTTGGTAGACATGGAGAGTCCACCTAAAGGAGTTGGGAAACCCTGATTCTAAACCAATGGTGCACATGGGCTCCTATATCCTGAAGGTACAAGCGGCGTATGAATCAACTGTTGGTCACCGGCTACCATGGGAGTGCATCTTCTCACGATGTCCCACTGCTTTGTGGATCAGACCTTTAGATCGAAGGCTCCGAGTGTGGCCCCTTAGGGAAACCACCTGCTTCGGTTTGGGCAGTATCACAGCCCCCACACAGATCAAATGGGATTTGTGTGGCGCATATCTATTCGGTGCATCCTTGTACCAATGTTTATGTGTTTAAATAAACAAGTAAAATAAAACAGTTACCAATCTTGTTTTTCCCTGCTAAGCTTCTTTCAAAGACTGTTACGTGGGACTATTTCCCATAAACTTTAACTAAAATTTCTGGTATCTTAATTCTTACTTCTAAGCTTCGCTCAGCTAGTCCATCGCCATCCTCTCCTAGAATATTCATATATCTAACTTCTAAATGAGCGAATGCTCGAACAGTGTCAGTTCTTTTCTAATATCTCTTAAAATTATTCTATCTCCACATATTAACTCAATTTATTATAGATATTTCCAGTGTAAATTATGTAAACTTGTTTCGTTTTAATGATTAATACCATGGTTTTAGTCAGTCAGCTACAACGTAGGACCAGGCACATATGTGCATCGGTCCAGGTTGCCATACCTCATTAGCACAGCAAGATGAACAGCGGATTCATAGGAGTGGTTAGGTCAAAGGTGGTAATATATAGGAGAAAGATTGCAATAAGGATATAGTATAGGAAGAAAGAATTAGTTCGTAGAAAGAAAGATATGAAGTGATTTTAATCTTTTAGTTTAAGAGAAGACGGAGTGTATACACCGACGCCATTGTGATCGATTCTGAGCCATGTCACCAAGAGTCTCCAACCATTGGTTACGATAGTCACGCAGACCCCAACCAAGTAGTCTGCATCTACCAACATGGCTCAGACTAGAAGTTAGTGACTTCAGGCACTGATGCCACGTTTTGGTTTGGCCGCCCCTAACCTTCTTCCAACCATCCCCTACACCGGATAGCATTGCACGTCATGGTAATCGGTGTTCAGGCATACGTAACACGTGGCCCAACCATCTCAGTTGATGAAGATTCATAACCTCATCAACTGATTTATTATCATTACCTAATACCCTGCGTCTAACCTCACTATTACTTACCCGGTGATCCCAGCAGATGCCAGCAATATTTCTAAGGCATCTGTGGTCAAATACTAGTAACTTACGAGTGTCTTCTACTCTTAATGGCCATGTTTCGCTGCCGTAAATTAAAACAGAACGGACTGCCGCGCAGTATACTCGTCCTTTTATTGATAGACGGATATCTCGCCTCCGCCAAAGGTGACGTAAGTTGGCAAAAGCCAAACGAGATTTTCGAATCCGTGCTGAGATTTCGTCAGACACCAACCCATTAGGGCTGATGAGACTTCCAAGATAAGTGAAGTTGTCAACGCGTTCGACTACTTCACTCCCTATCCTTAGTTCAGGTGTTGACGCAGACCAGTCCTGAAGCAACAACTTGCATTTAGAGGGAGAGAAGCGCATCCCAAATATTCTGGCATTGTTGCTTAGTGCTACCAGAAGACTGCATTTTGTCAGCGTCTTCACCAAACAGGACTATGTCATCTGCGTATTCTAAATCGATAAGTGGACCTCCTGGAAGGAGATCAATACCCGAGAATTCAGTCGACGAGAGTGTTATTTCCATCAATAGGTATATGATGAAGTTAAACAAAAATGGGGAAAGTGGGCAGCCTTGACGGACACCACTTGAGGTTGCAAAAGTAGATGACAGTTCTCCATAAGCCCTGACTCGACTAGTAGTGTTCGAGTAAAGAGCCTTCACAAGGTTTATGTACTTCTGAGGTACGCCTTCCAATGACAGATACTGCCACAGAGTCTCGCGGTCTACCGAGTCAAATGCTGCTTTTAAGTCGAGAAAGACCACCATCGTCGGACGCCGATAGGTATGCCTGTGTTCTAGAACCTGACGAATGGTGAATATGTGGTCGATGCAGCCACGACCAGGTCTAAAGCCAGCTTGGTTCTCTCGTGTTTGTAGTTCACGAGTCTTAGTTAGGCGTTTGATAATTATCGAGGCCAGTATTTTAGATACTATGTTTGTTAAACTAATCCCTCTGTGATTGTCACAGGATGATTTTGACCCTTTCTTATATATTGGGGCGATAAGTGATTGCGACCAGTCAGATGGGATAACGTCTAACTCCCAGATCTTAGCTAAAATATTAGTCAACCTAATCGCTAAAATTGGACCACCATCCTTAAAGACCTCTGGAGCCAATCCATCTGGACCAGCTGCCCTTCCTCGTTTCAGATTAACTATAGCCTTTTGAACTTCAGCAAGAGTTTGGGGACCTACTTCAATGTTCCATTCACATTGTCTGGGAATGGAGGGTAGTTGTAGAGTAGCTGAAGGCCAGCTGAACTGTTCTCTAAAATGTTCCGCCCATCGTTCTAAACGTCTGGACTGGGAGCAGATGAGTGTATCACCTTTTTCCGAAATAATCTCACACTTGACTTATTAATTCCAGTTTCTTTTATTAGTCTATAAAGCTGTCTTGTGTTCCCTATAGTCGCCGCCTTTTCCATCTCTTTTGGTTTCGTTACCCACCAGTGCACACGGTCGTTCCTTAGACTTTTGGTTAACCTATATCTGCTTTGTTGTCGCTCTTCATCGTGTTCAGAGTCTGATGGGATGAGTTTACGAGAATCCATCAGTGCAATAGACCTTGAGGAAATCCATTGGTTCTTTGTAACCCTGTGGTTTAAATCACGGATAAATGTTACTGCTGTTTCCACAGACGTTTGTATATCTTCTCAAGCAACATCTGGGTCAGCCTCGTTTTCAGAACTACCTAAGTGTGACCTCAGTTGTTCCTGGAACCTACTTTTGGTTTTCTCGCTACTCGATTCAGTTCTAATGGCTCTTTTTAGTGTGACTTTTTTGCGTCCAGTGAGGCGCAAGCAAATGCGTGCCCGTATTAGGGCGTGGTCGGAGTCCAAGCAGGTACTCCAGAATGAGCGATAATCTTCTACCGACCCTCTCCAACGATGACTGATGGCAATATGGTCTATTTGAGTCCATCGTTGGTTTGGTGTAGGGGATCGCCATGTTAGACGATGTCTCTCCTTATGCTTAAAATAAACGATTGTCTGAGCACAGTTGCAGCAGACGATTACCATTATCTGTTCGTTGTACCGGAATACTAAAATACCCACCTAAATGCCTTTCTGTTTGGTTTAAACTACCTATCTGGGCATTAAGGTCACCTGCTACGAGTACTATGTCTGAACGTTTAGCTTTCTAAAGAAGTCCAGATAGCTTTTTGTAAAATTCATCTGAGCTGCAGTCGGTGGGAGCGTAGGCAGAAACGACAAAAAGGCAACGACGTGTGTCCCTATCCTTCCAAGTTCTTACGGAGCCGTTTAGCCTAATAGCACATAAACGACTGTTAACGGGGATCCACTCTAACAGTGCTTGTTCCGCCCTCATGCTTAGTGCTATCCCGACTCCTGCCAGTCCACGACAGCTGGCCGCCGGGTCACCAGATACACGGGGTGTGTGTCTCGGCGGCTCCATGTTTTGGAGAGGTGAGGTCAAGTGAATGACCACACTGGGATCCTGTATGCGTGTTTCAGAGACACAGCATATATCAATGGTACGAGATTCTAGGGTTCTAGCCAAGGAAGCCTGTTGACTGATTTGACATAGGGTGCGCACGTTGAAGGCTCCAATGTGTAGTTTGGAGCGAGGTTTCAGTGGACCTGGGACAGTGTTTTGCGCACTAGAATCGTTGGCTATAGTGACACTTGAGGTGAAGCCGAAAGAGGAAGTTTAGTGTTGAAAGGTCGATGTAAGAGGAATAATAGGAAGTGAAGACGGAGGTTGATTATGAATACAGTGGTCTTGATTGCTGTTAGAGGTATGAGGGCGGTTGTCACTTCTCGGTTGCCCACACCGTGGAAGGGTTGTTCTGGAGGTACCTGAAAAGGAAATTGGATTAGAGGTGGTCTTAGTGATGTGGGAGCGTGACCACAGTGCCCAAGGGACAACTGCTTGAGGTCGGTCACACACGGCCTTTTTATGGGTAATTCTTGTGTTAGCTCCGTACTTGTTGAGACCTTATCGCCGGAGACGGATATCCGTGGGATAAGGAGAGGTGTGCATTTTTAGGGTCGACCTTTTCTAATTCCACCCCTCCTTGTGGGAAGGCAGCATCGCTGTCATGCTGGTTGTCTGAAGGAAACACCTTACTGCTGTCACACCTCTGTACATGTAGCAGTACGACATCGCCTTCGGACCTTGGGTTTGTTGCTTTTAGTCTTACCGCTCTTCAACCGGTCTGTCTGACATGGTAGAACCTTGAGGAACGATTGTTCCAGCCAGTATAGCTCGGTTGCTTCATCACGATAGGCAAGCCCGACCACCACGTCAAGGTAGCAACAACGGTCGGGACCATGGTTTTAGGTTGTAAGCAGATTAGGAGAATCCACGAAATAAATGAACTCATGTTATTCTGCTATGACATTCGTTCTTTCCATTCGATGAATTCATTTTGTTTTTAAACCACATTTCCGATGCTTCCCCATTGTCATTAGTACTGCTGCTATTACTTTAACTCTGGGTATCTATTCAGTTACGTTTCGCTCGTTCTGCCGACGTGGTATGATACCGTGAACTGAAGAACATTTAAGCCAGACTGTTGACTATAACTGTTCCGTTATAATGACTGAGGTAAATACTTTACTCCTCGTTTATTCGAACGAGAAGTGAAGCATCGCATGTTATTCTGGAGAATACAGTTTTTTCCGTAGAAATATTTATGGTCACATCTCTTGAATAAACTAATTGATGTAGGAGGTACAAAATAAGGCCTTTTATAAACAATAATACATTTTAAAAAAGAACTAACATCACGAATTAAAAAGTTTAACTGTAAGAAACACAAAATCTGGACACAATTTACTTATACTAGTTTGTAGTATGGCATTATAAGTTTCAGTCAGTCAGTAACAACGTAGAACTTCGTACGTACGTACATCAGTTCGAGTTGCCACACCGCATTATAAGTTTGGTTTTGAATATAGATGATGTTGTGTAACTCTCGATTTATTTGACAGCATTTTACATAATTCATAATTCCATCCATTAAAATATTGATCACAATCACTAAAAGTACCAAGAAAACTTTGTTGTGATTCTAAATTCCGACTTGCTAGGAATCTCGATCGATTCACCTGGTGATGTTGTTCAGTACTCCTGCTAGTAGTTGTACTAATATTGGATATTGAATTACGATCGACTAATTCTGTAGAATCGACTAATTGAACAGATGTGAGATATTTTAACATTGAAAAAATGACGTCTGGACTGCAACCCAGTGAAATCAAGCCATATACTCTTCTAATAGAAAAAGATATGAAAAGTTGAATGTTATCAAAATAATAATTTGCAATAACTATACATAAAAACCACTTTTCAGTATACGACCCAGTAATAAGATACACTGTTCTGACAGGTAGTTGATACATGCAATAATAGTATCAAGGACTAAACTTGGGAAATACAATTCAAAAATAACGAATAAAATTTAAAAATGATGAAATACTAGGATTTAGCATTTAAAGGAATATAATGAGTAGATCTATTCAGGCCACTCTCAACAATTGTGAATGTCATACTTGGGGTCTTTAACTACAAAATACAGTTAATTTGATGACAATAACTCGGGGGCTTACACCTCCAAACACGAATTAGAGTCACAGTCAATGACGACATGAAATGATCCCGACCGAAACTGCTACCTTGACGCGGTGGTCGGGCTTGCCTATCGTGATGACTCAACCGAGCTATATTGGCTGGAACATATGTTCCTGTAGGTTCTACCATGCCAGGCAGGTCGATTGGTGAACGGTAAGACTAAAAGCAGCAACTCAAGGTCTGAGGGCGAAGTCATACTGCTGACTGTAGAGAGGTGTGACAGCAGTAAGGTGTTTCCCTCGGACAACCAGCATGACAGCGATGCTGCCTTCCCACAAAGAGGGGTGGGGTTAGAAAAGGTCGACCCTAAAAATGTCACACCTCACCTTACCTCACGGATTTTCGTCTCCGGTGGTAAGGCCCTTTGAAGAACGGAGCTAACACATCAAAAACCTTCCACAAAAAGTCGTGCGCGACCGGCCTCAAGCAGATATCCCTTGGGCTCTGCGGTCACGCTCCCAGGTCGTTAAGACCAACACTAATCCAATTTCCTCTTCAGGTTCCTCAAGAAATACCCTTCCACGGTGTGGGCAGCCGGGAAGTGACACTAGACCTCATACCCGTAACAGCACACGAGACCAAGTTGGTCACATTCAAATCCTTCCTACACCTTCTGACTGACTGACATGAAATGATACGAAGTTACTGTCTGAAAACCTTTGAGTCTCCAAACTTACAGGTTTAGATGCTATGTTTTATAAACACATTGCACTGAATGCATACCCGTAAGTTTTTTAGTTTATAACTGGGAACAGAAGGAATAGATTACCAAGTCATCCATTTACCTAAGCATACTTTATCTAGTTATTTCTTTAATATTGATAAATGCAACCGGAAATTTAGTTATTCATATACCTTAAACCTAGAAATAGTGACCTTACTAGATCGTCAGATCACAGTTAATTAAACAGAGCCATGTGCACAAGTGAAATGATGATGAAATATTCGGGTTTTATTTCAAAGAATGAATGCTTTATTGTGACTTATTTTGAACCCTACCATTCATAGCGCCTAACCACAAGAAGCTTGCTTTTCCTTAAATGACACAATGGATTGGTCTTTTTACTTCCAACTGTTTCCTAAGTATATCCCACACTAGGTAACGTCAATTGACGTGATGGGATGACTGGTTACGCATGACAAACATAATAAGGTGTTTCAATTTCACTAAAATTGATCGCCCAGTAGCCAGGTACCAGATTGTCAGTTTGGTTTTCACTCAATTTATGTGAGGGGTAGGCTTACTATATAGATACTCAAGCTGAAGCAGGCGAGATGACATTTAAACTCGCAATCCGTTAGCCAAAGATTAACTTTGTCGACAACAAAACTACGGCTTTAGATAATCTTGAGGAATGATCTACTTTATTCCATAGAACTCTCTGTTGACCATTGTCACTTCTTATCCACGATCCTATCACTTCCAAGTAATGTTTCAAAGACACTAATTGTCAAGTGTATGCGATCTTTTTAAATTTTGGAAAATTGAATTTCTAGGCCAAGTTTTTAGCCAAAAATGTATTAGACTTGCAGAACTAATCTACTAAGCATGATATATGCATGAGTCAGACTTTAGATTCCTAAGACAATGAAAAAAAGCTGTTTGACGAAACCGATATAAGTCACTTCAAGAAAAATGTTAATTGAAAAGTTGCATCATACCTAAAAACTTTGTTATCCATAGGAACTCCTGCTTTGATCGCAAGATCATATAGAGCAACATCATTTGGGACGGTCATTTGAAATATATTGAGATCTTTGCAGTAAAACAGTAATAAAGAACTCAAGATTCAGTAAATAACAAATGCACTGGAGTATAAGAGTATAAACTGCCCGACAATATTTAATACGAAATACTTTTTACTATAGAACGAGTTATAAGATAGAGCCGAATTATGAGTAATAAGTAGGAGAAACTATAATATGTTGGTTTTAAACTGGTTGCCTTTGATTCCTTGGACAGGACTATTCCTCGGACCTGACTGTTGAAGGGCGTGTCCGAGAAGTTCATGAACATCCCGAAAGCTCTGTACACAAACACCACGGGTAGAGCGTGGGCACAAAATCACTGCTCTCTACTGTTCCATTTAAGAGCTGCCCAATCTTACAGCTTCTCTCTTACTTTACCGTTGGAGATTTCAGAAAAAGCCCTGGTGAAAGCAGATAGTGGTAGTGAAAATTTGTTACCTGGAGAGATAGTTTTCGATCATGACTATATGAACGGTATTGCTGCATCGTGTGACGACATACGTGCTATACGGTTAGTACCGAACAGGTTGGTGACCACCGTCCGTAGGTACGGTATGCAATTTCACAAGAATGGCAGGAACTTTCGCCCACACTCTCTTGGGAGCGTCAACAGAAGCAGTTATAAAATTCGTGTATTTATGTGGCGGTGTAATTGATAGTGGCGGCATGAGTGGTGCAATCAATCTGGGTATAGTGAAAGCGGCTTACATTAGTCTGAACCCATCCTAGGGCCATCGTGGTGCTAGTCTGGTGGTAAAAGACTATGTCCACAGAGTGTTAGCTAGTGGTTTTGCTCTATACTTACGAAGCCGCGTCTCCCGGAGCCAAGAATGTTTTAAAACATTTCAGGTTAGACTATTGTCATCTCCGAAGGATTGCTGACTTTCAGTGGCAACAAGTTGGGAACACTCAGGTTTTGCAACGTACTTGAGCATAGTGAGAACAATCCGATGAATGTCACCATCTTGAGATAACGGCATCATTAACTTAAATGTGATACGAATATCATCCTAGCAGCTTTAACACTATAGATTATTTACCGTTGCTAGGACTAGTTGGAAAAAACAAAGGTGTTCATTTTAAGACTTGAAGCCGGGGAATGAACAAAGTACATTTATATGTTACACATGCTTATTTTGGTAATTAGTGGCACCAGTATTTATATGCCTTAACCGAATAAAACTAAGATATCTTAATCGTTGACAGATAACAAGTACCGGGTGAAATTCATTACATGACGGAAACAGTCAAACTAAAGCCATATGACATTACACCCGTAGTTTGAAACAAATTAATTGTAGTATTTGAATAATACAGCTTCGTGTAAATATGGTATAACATTAACACAACTCCCCGTTATGCAATCCGGACTTTTTGGCTTACTAATCATAAGGAATGACTGGTGGTAAGTGCGAGTAGCTTTCCTGGTGAGACTATAATTTATGGACGGCCTTTAAGACATGCTAGAGGGGACTTGAGAATTTCCACCATTACACTATAACTAAATGAGGGTTATAAAGCAGTGTGAGGAATTAGAATTATGATCGACAGTTGATAGTTAGAAATTAGATTTAGGGTTTTATCACGAACTGAAATAAGCTAAAATGCCCAAACGCTCTTTAGTCAGATAAATGAAGACATTCGCACCGAAAACGAAGACGTGTTATCGTAAATGGATGGTTTGTTCATAAATTATAGTCTCACCTACTCACTTTTGATGATGAGAGAAGTCAACAACAGTCAGGAATTACACAATCTTAAGGTTAAGATATTCGGATAATTGAGACATAGGTTGGTAGCGTAAAGTTTTGAACGCGTTACAAAGAACCAGGTCGGACCATTCACCTTGCAGCCCCACGACCTTGAGTCAGCTCGTTCAGTCCTCAGTCGCAAGGTTAGGAAGTATTTGACCCATATTGACCTAGTAATTCGTAGTGCTATGGAGTTCCAATATCTCTTTTAGTGTGTCAACAGAACGGGTTGATATTGTAGGGGAAAATAAATCCACGAAATAAATAGCTCAGTAAGTTTTCCAGATTCAGTTTCAGTTTCAGTTTGGGAAGGACAGGAGGCCTCATGGCCTGTGTTAGTCTTGGCAATGGTGGTCCCTCAGTTGATCCAACTTTCTTTTGAAAGAATCGAGGGATGGAGCCTCAACCACGTACTGAGGTAATGAGTTCCACTCGTTGATGATTCGATAGGAAAGTCGATTGTCAACTGACAAGTAATTTGTTCTTGACTTGTGAACTTTTTTGGAGAGTCCTCGTAAATTCTCTGTTTCGGAAGACAAGAAAAATGAGGGCATATCAGGTGCGAATTTGGCACTAGGCAATTTGAAAACTGTAATCAAGTTGCCTCTAGTTCTGCGATATGACAACGGGAAAAGGTTCAGCTTGGCCAGTCGAGCTTCATACGGGAGCTTCGCTATTCCGGGAACCAGCTTAGTCGCCGTCCTCTGAACCTTTTCCAGAAGCTCACTGTCTTTTTTTAAGCAGGGGCTAGCCGCTTGTATGCAGTACTCAAGTTTAGGACGTGCGAACACTGTATACAAAGTCAAAAACGTCTTAGTGCCGACATGACTAAAAGCTCTACGTATTGACCATAACGTTCTAAAACCTTTGGCAGCTATTGCACGGCAGTGTGCAGTAGTCTTTAAGTCTTGGCTAACGATGACTCCTAAGTCATTATATGTCTGGACGACAGGTAGCTCAGTGTCATTCACCGTGCATGTATCTGTACCTTGATGACCGATATGCATCACAACACACTTGGAAGTATTTATCGGCAACTGCCAGGTTTGAGACCATTCAGATAATTACTTCAGGTCATTTTGGAGTTCTAAGCAATCACTCCCACATCGTATCGTTCTCCAAATCTTGACATCGTCAGCATATAGCAAGACCGATAATGATAAGAGACGAGGAAGGTCATTTACATACAAGAGGAATAGCACTGGCCCATAAACTGTACCCTGGGGCGCTCCACTAAGCACAGTTCCCAAGCTAGATAACTTTGAGTTCACTCGCACTCTTTGTTGACACCCAACTATGAATTCTTTTATCTACATAAATAGATTGCCTCCAATCCCGACATTTCTTACTTTATATAACAGCCGGTTGTGCGTCAAGACAAGAGTAACCTATTCTGAAACCGTGCTGCTTCTCCGAAAGGATCCGGTTTTTATCGAGATACTTAAACAGCTCCTTCCGAATAATCTTTTCTAGGATTTTAACAACCACACTAGTTAGGCTGACGGGGCGGTAATTCTCAGGTGTGTGTTTCGTACCTGTTTTGAAGACAGGACTTACTATGGCGTTACGGATAGGTCAAAGCATATACTTAAAGGGTTCGCTACGAAGTTAAATAATTCCTTCAGTAGCCTAGGATGTAATTCATCGGGCCCCGTGGATTTACCTATGTCAAGCTTATTTAGTAGACCAAAGACATCGAGTTCTTTAATGGTCACGCTATCCAGTGTGTGTGTGGGGATCTGTATGCGCTGATGGGAAGGGTGCTCCTATGGTGTATATATTGCTAAAGAAGTTTGAGAACACTTGAGCCTTACCAAAGTCGTCCTCCACTAGTGACGCGGCAGTACTGTCTCCCCATAGAGCAGGAATATTTCCTCTTCTCTTTGTGCTTTGGTTTATATAAGAATAAAGGCGTTTAGGACATTCTATGGATTCCTTAACAATCTTTTCTTCGTACAACTTTCTAGACTTACGGAGGGTCGAAGCACAGGTATTCCGGACATTTCTATGCTGGGATTTAGTTTCATCAGTCCCCAGTAACCTAAATTTATCCCGCATTTTTCTCCTCTTACGGAGAAGGATGCGGACCTCCCTACTGAACCATGGTGGGGAGTTTCTCGGCCCCCTTGGTATAGTCCAAGGGATGTGGTGTGTGGCAACTTTTAAGTATGAATTTCGAAATGCGTCCCAGGCCGTTCCAACTGAGGACTCTGGGTCTATTGTCCAATCTACTAACGATGCTGAGTGCATGATATCTGGTATATTTGTTTTCAAGACGTTAGGTCTGGATTGGGCTGACGTGTGCTCGTCACTGACGGTTATACGGCAGTTGAAGGTTAAAACTGCGTGATCACTTTTACCTGGCGGTGGCATATAATTAATGTTCGCAACGTCATTCACATAGTGAGTGAGTATCAGATCTAGTAAGAATGATTCATTGTCCGGGTCGTACCTATTCGCTTCGTTCACATATTGCACTAGAGCACATATGATAACCGCATCAAGTAGTTCCTGCTCGAAAGAATTTTCTGAAGATTCAGTTCGCAGATTTGCAGAATTACGGTCTACTATGATATTAGTACTGTTCTAATAATAGACCTAATCCTAAAATTGTAGATTTGTCATGATATAACTGCCTAATATTTAAGATCTTACGTGGAAGTCACACCATCGACTACACCAACTCACTGTATCATATCAATTACCAATACATGATGTAGAACAAGGTCAGGCTAGAGAAGGAAGAATATATTTAATATAAATAGAAGATACAAGGTAACACTCAAAGGGACCACGCCTGCATGGCCGAGCCATGCCATCCGATCAACTCCAATTCATTGTTCGCGCCTTTTCCATCGTTAGGTATTTCTTCGCGTTAAATATTGAATATCTGTTTTCTGAGTAGTCTCGTGTTCAGTTTTGTGGAGTGTGCGATTATTGTCCAATGCCACTACGGATTTTCCCAGTCTACCATAGGCGCATTAAAGTCCCTTAGGATTAGACATCGACGACTTTGTGACCAAGTACTGAGACTGCTTAGCAGGACTTCATTTACTTCACAGCTTGGACTGCGATAGACCAAATCAATCAGCTGCTCTTGTCCCTTGCATTTCAAGCGGAGACTAACTAATTCACACGTCCCACTCTCATGGGATACACTGTCGATAATGGCAAATGGGGTAGCATTCCTAATGAATAGAGCCACTCCCCATTCTTTACACTTTTGTATTCTCTCGGCTCTTACTAACGTAAAACCCTCGAAATCAAGTTCCATACTATTTATAGCCTGTGTCAGCCAGGTTTCTGTAACTGCGATTATATCTGGCTTTGTAGAGCCAATCTATACACCTAGTTCCGATCGCTTATTAAGTAAGCTCCGGACATTAGTGTAGCAGATCTGAAGCCTATTTAAGTGGCTTCGTGCTGCACGCAGAGTGGCTTCGACACCATTCTCTGTCGAAGCCTTACAACCCAAAAATTTACAAATTTCAGGTCCTTTTCTCCAGCGTCTAACCTAAGTTGTAGTTCTTTTTCGGTTTCCCGTCTTTTTACACGGTCTGTCAACGCTAAGTCCTTTCGTGTGAAGACTCCTGAACCCTTTAATTTGTGTCCATTCTGTAAAATTAGGTCACGTCCGCTCGAATAATTGAATACTACTTTAAGCAGTCTGGAATGATTCTGTTTCAAGTCCGCTGGACTACCTAGTCTGTACACCTTTAGCAAGGTGACTCCGGGGATATTTTGAGGCATGAGTTGATTAAGCAGCTGCTTAATCAGCACAATGTCATGCTCAAAACGAGCTTTAGGTTCAGAGCTCTCGCTCTCCTTGATTCTATGAAAAGTAGCTGATCTGTCCCTATGATCAGCTTTTGATTTTACGACTACTTTCGCGGGGGTAGGATTACATTTTATGTCGCTACTTTTTTTCTTCCTTACAACCTGTACCCACTCGTCAACGGTGCTGGGAGAAGCAAAAACAGTTGCGTCAAACCTAGTGTTAGGTTCTGGAGGGTTGTCGACGACCTGAGAGGTCAGGTTATGTTTACCCCTTGAAACCGATCGAGCCTTGCGATTACGGCTTCCAGGCACTTCCTGTGAGATCCCATCTGGGAGACGGGGAACAGAGGAACCTACTTTCCTTGAGCTTTTGTTTAAGTCAGGCCCCTTTGGAGACTGCTTTTTCTTCTTTGACCGGCGTGAGTCATCTACTATCGAACTAACCTTAGTTTCCTTCATATAGATTTGTGTGTCGACAGATCTAGTGCTGTTTGACGTGTTCCGACTACGCTTGCTAAAACACTTCTTTGCAGCATCAACCAGTGAGATGGCCTCGGTTAACAGGCTGTTTGCATCCGAACAGCACTGTTGACAAAGCCATACGCAACCCTTCTTACTGAACTGATCTGCAACAAGGTTCTGCCACGGACATGTTGCAACGAATGAGAGAGGTTATCGGCCAAAGAACTTTCTATGATGGCCTTTCTAAACAACTTTTCTTGTCCAAACTTCCTCAGCAGGTGCAAGCTGTGCTGGTTTCGTTCCAAAACAACGCCTTAGACGAGCTAGCTGCATCTGCCAACCGTATTTTATAAATCACGAAATCTTTTTCAGCCAAAGAAAAGCCTCAAATGACCCAGAATGACATAATGCGTTATCTTAATTTTCGTAACGACCGTAAGCGATCACACCCCCTACGTAGAAGCACTTCACGTAAGCGATCTGTCTCTAGACCACAAGAGACGGATAATCCCGACTGGTGCTGGTATCATAACCAGTATGGAAAGTATTCCAGAAATTGCAAAAAACCCTGCGATTTTCCCTACTCCAAACCGATCGACATGAAAAACAACTCGGGAAACTTCCAAGCCGGCCACGCGTTAACGGCAACTGTAGCCGGCGAACATAGCCGTCTGTTATACGTCACAGATGTGACAACGAGAGTTCGCTACCTCGTCAAAACTGGCTCAGATGGCAGCGTTCTTCCAACAAATTCTAACGATCGGCTTCACGAATCGGTCTTAAACTTACAGGCGATAAACGGAAAGTCAATCACCGCATACGGTAAAAAGTATGTTTACCTTAACGTGGGTTTACGCGAACCCATTAACTGGACCTTCGTTGTTGCGGATGTTTCTGTGCCAATCATTGGTATAGACCTCCTACAACACCATAATCTAATCATCGATACGCGCAAACGGAGGCTAGTAGACGGAAACACTAATTTATCCGTTTGCGTAACTTGTTTTTCTGGTTGCAGGTTATCCCCAGTCACAATTAAGCATATGATAGACCCACCTTATCAGCCACTACTCGAAACGTATCCTGGGATAGACTTAAGAATCATTAGGTCGTCAAACAGCTCATGGGCACCTCCATCGCACATGGTCCCTAAACAGGATAGCAACGACTGGCGTCCGACTGGTAACTATCGGCGATTGAATGCGAAAACCATTCCCGACCGTTACCCGTTGCCTCACATTCACGGTTTGACAGCTATCTTGAGGGGTAAAACTGTCTTTTCGAAAATCGACTTGGTTAAAGGCTATAACCGAATTCCTATGGCCACTGACAACATATCCCAAACCACTATCACCACTCCTTTCGGTCTGTACGAGTTTTCGCGCATGAAATTTGTCTAAAGAACTGCCACGAATAACTTTCGGTCTGACGAACGCTGCCCAAACATTCCAAAGGTTCACAGACGACGTTTTTCGAGGTCTCAACTTCGTACATGCGTAAGTTAACGGCTGTCTAATGGTAAGTCCGGACAGAGAGTCGCATCTCCAGCATCTGGATCTTGTTTTCGACCGACTACAAAAACATGACATTACTGTAAACATTCAGAAATGCCAAATCGGATCTGATTCATCAGACTTGCTAGGACACACGATAGATGAGAAAGGCATCCGACTCATCAGAACCAAAGTGGCAGTCATCCTGGATTATCCAGGACCAACCACTGCCAAGTAATTACGCAGGTTTCACAGATTTGTAAGTTTCTATAAACGGTTCACACCGAAATGCGCGTCACTTATGAAACCGCTAACCGACCAACTTCGTGGAAATCCGAAACCCACCACTTTAGATGACATCGCAAGAAAAGCATTCTCCACAGTTGAGGAACATGTCGCTAAAGCAACAATGATTGCAGATCAGGACAATTAACCACTCGTGAGTCTCGACAACTGGAGTGCATTTCTCAGTTTACTTCAGACATCCAACATATTTCTGGAGCAAACAATGTAGTCGCAGACGCCTTGTCTCGCATAAATTCCTTGAACAGTTTCCAAGGAATCGACCTTCTTAAACTCGCCCAGCTTCAAAAAGAAGACACTGATCTTCAGCACGAGTTATCATCTACAACCCTCAAACTACGCATCAAACAGATCGGGACAGGTAAGGAAACTCTACTTTGTGACACATCTACAGGTAGGGATCGCCCAATCGTGCCGAAACATTATCGACGCAATGTCTTCAACACATTGCACAAACTTTCGCATCCAGGTGTTCGTGCAACCATCAAGCTTATAGCAGAACGGTTTTGCTGGCCTGGAATGAATAAAGACGTGAGGGAGTGGGCACGCTCCTGTGTAAGCTGCCAAAAATCTAAGGTTATCAGACACAATAAATGTCCCTTAGGCTCATTTAAAACTCCCGATGCTCGTTTCGACCATGTTCATTTGGATTTGGTAGGACCTTTACCAGATTCAAATGGATACTCTTATCTTTTAACCTGCGTTGACCGTTTCACTCGATGGCCAGAAGTAGTACTTATCAAGGACATCACTGCTGAAACAGTGGCCCGCACCTTCGTCGAACGATGGGTAGCAAACTTCGGCTGCCCATCAACCATCACTACAGACCGCGGACGTCAGTTCGAATCTGAAATTTTCCGTTGTCTGAGCACACTATTAGGGACCACTCGCTTCCGAACGACCGCCTACCACCCACAAGCAAACGGGTTAGTAGAACGCTATCACTGGCAAATAAAAGCTTCACTATCAGCTGCAAACATTTCTCAGTGGACTGACGCTTTTTCACTCGTCTTACTAGGTATTCGCAATGCAGTGAAAGCTGATAATGGATACTCTGCGGCTCAGCTCGTTTATGGAATGACACTTCGACTTTCAGGAGAATTCGTGGATCCTTCATCCTCTTCAATGAACATGGATCTAACCTCCTACACGAACAGGCTTACGAACGCAATGCGTTCAGTTAAACCTGTTTCCGCAGTCAGCTGACGTTTTTGTTAAACCTGATTTACGATATATTACACACATCTCCGTACATCGAGACTCATATCAATGACCTCTCGAATCAGCGCAAACCGAAGTACTATATAATCAATAAGAACGGAACCAACGATTGCATCAGTAACGGTCGCCCCAAAGCAGCGTATTTAGGAGGAGATCCTATCTACGTCGATTTTCATTCGGTACAATCGAACGACACGACTCCGACAATTATAATACCTCATTCGACAGCCAACACGCACGATGATACTTGGACAGTATCTGAAAATAAAATTAAAACAACGCGTTCTGGAAAAAGATTGTGATTTCCAGAACATTTAAACGACTATTGCATGTAAGACACTAGTCAACTTTTCGTTTCATCTCGATTTTCCATGGCACCATATATAATATGAAAAAAAATTTAATATGCTTATATTTATATACATTTATCATTTGGTTAATATGTATATTAAAAACACTTTTTTAAAAAACAGACAAAAAAAGCATTTTGTAAAAATCGCTTCTACGTTATTAACCTTTTTTCGCCTATTTTGTTTCTTAAAGTTCGTACGAGTTTATTTCGACATGCACTTACATATTCTTCTTTCTTTTCCAGGACGGCTGGAAAAGACAATAAAAAGAACGATGAAATTTACGAAGAACCAAAATTTTCATTGTATATTATTTTCTTACCATATTGTATTTCATGGTCCCTTATAGTAAGGAAAGACGATTAGACGCTGCTAAACCTAGCAAGCTATCAGAAGAGTGTTTATCAACAACAAAACTCCTTGGGTTGAAACTTCTGGCTGACCGCGTCTTAGGGTCATCACTACCCCACTAGGGGGGGAGCGATCTGTAGCGGTAAACAAATCCCCGAAATAAATAGCTCTGTAGGTTTTCGACATTGGATGCTGACCACATGTTTTAATGGACTCATCTAGCTGAAAACGCTCGGTCATGCATCCGCACCAGATCACGAGTGGGAACGCCGTGCCCAACAACCCCTTCAATCGCTAGCCAGATAAGTTCAGTAGAGTCTCGATACATTGATAGACATCAAATATATCTTCCGATCTTCTGGATTCTATCTTTTGATTTCTCTTGGTGGGTACGAGCCATATTAGAAGGTGTTACTGGTTAAAGCGTTGTCAAACACTGAATGCTTGAGGCATTATCAGGTGCCTTTCTCAAAGTGACAACTACAACAGCAACAACAATAACAGTAATAATAACAATCTTGTTGTAACGGGTGGGACTGTAGGTTTTGATAAGCAGTGTTTATATCGATCGCTTCCGTGACAGTGACACGTAAACACGTAGTGGACGACCTAGTGCCCTGATTGGTCCCGCTTCGCTGTCTGTCCCAGCCAGTTGAGTCCAGAACACAAGTCACAGCCTCGGAGTTATGAATCATTGTATTTCAGACATACTCTATTTATATACTAACCAAACAAACCACATCGTACCATAAAATAGAGAACAACACTTACACAATATTTAACAAGTGAAATAAACATCGACCAGTAGGAAATGTACATTTAAGGTCCAAGGCCACCATAGACTTAACACGATAATTATTGGTATATTTTTCCTCAGCATCCATAACAAATCTAAACACAAACCAAAATTAGAAAACATACACGGATATGAAGAAGTCTACTAGGAAAACTGAATCTTCACTGGCAAGCATACACCCAGGATTAACACAGGTCATCTGACCTGTTGTCTGACCACACTATTAGGGACCACTCGCTTCCGAACGACCGCCTACCACCCACAAGCAAATGGGTTAGTAGAACGCTATCACTGGCAAATAAAAGCTTCACTATCAGCTGCAACCATTTCTCAGTGGACTGACGCTTTTTCACTCGTCTTACTAGGTATTCGCAATGCAGTGAAAGCTGACAATGGATACTCTGTGAAGGATCCTTTTGAGTTGGTCGATCACTTATGTGATATTAATATCAAGAGAAAGACAACGTGTTCATTTGACGTGAATTCCCTGCCCACGAATCTACCTCTGAAAACGACTATTGATATATTATGTGACCACACATCTTTGAACAGCCTTAAAAAATTACCTGTTCCTTTAAAAATTCTTAAAGATTTAGCACTATTATGTACTGACAACGTCCAGTTCATATTTGAAGGTGAATAGTTTTGCCAGATCGACTGGTTGCTATGGTTGGTCCATTAAACTATTATTAGGAGACGTGTTCATAACACATGTTGCAAATCTAGCTGAAGACCTAGTCGTAAAAATGTCTGTTTATAAGAGATATGAAGATGACATCTTAGTTATCTGTGAAAGAAAGGACGATATGAATTGTTTGTTGAGTAGACTTAACACTGCAAAATCACATCAGCCTTTCATGTGAAGAGGAGAAGAATGACCAGCTTCTCTTCGTAAATATGCATTTGACTCCTCCTAAGGCGTACAATGTTTGTCGCCGTTTTGCGTCTACAGTTTCTGAATGTTTGTAGATTTGTGTTGTGACTAAGCATGAGTAGGTTTTTAAGTGGATACTCAGACGTTTTATTCTTTCTATAAGCTATTGGAAGGTTATATCCAAGACTCATGATCTCTAATGGGTAAAGGTTCAGTGATCGAAGGCACTCCTCATAAGGCTTGACTTTGAGAGAATGAGAAAACAGTGTTTCCATACTCTAAGTGGTGTTGAATAAAACCGTTGAAGATTATGTGGAAAGTCACTCCGCCATACTAGCCAAAAGTGTGCTTCGGTGTTACCAGTAGAAGGTTTTTCGGAAGGCACTTTTGTCGCAGTTAGCGAAAGACTTTAAATAGTAGGATTCCAACATTCAGAGCTTTTTCAACTTAGGATATCTCTAGAGGGAGTTACCTAACTTGCAGTTGTAATCTGTTACATGTCTCAGATGGACTAGCTTACACTTTGAAGTGTTAGAGGTACGTTCGTTGTCATCTGCCCAACTTCGAAGTCGAGTGAGATCTTCCTCAAGTGCCAGTTTATCCTCTTGGTTACGAACTTCTCTCCAGAGTTCCACATCATCAACGAAAAGCAATAAATCTGATAATACTTACTGTAGAAGATCGGTTATGTTAATCGAGAAAAGAAGTGGTCTTAGTAATGAACCCCACTAGGGCATCCCATAGCCTGAAAGAAGTGAATTCACTCCTCTCAACTTAAGTTGACTCTGACCTTAAAATGTCGATTTTTTAGACATGAAGTGAGCAGATAAATTGAAGGTGACTTGATAATTAATCGTTTTAGCTTATTGATAAGACATATATGACTGACCCCATCAAAAGCTTTTGAGAATTCAAGGTAAATGACGTCAACCTTCCCCTTGCGACCAAGGACGGTTGTCCATCTGTCCATCGCACTCAGTAGGTTGGTTGTTCAAGAGTGTACTTTCCTGAAACCATGATGTTGGGGTGAAGATACGTTTATGAATAGTGAGTAGTCATGTAGACTGCTGCATATCAGGGTCTACATAATTTTTGAAGGTATAGAGATAAGAGTCACCAATCGGCAGCTTAAAGGTTCGTTGCGTCAACCTCCTTTGAAAATTGGTGTGATGTGAGCCAGTTTCCAATTTTGTTGATATTATGCCTCGGCTTAGCGCGTGCGAAAACATCACACTAAGCGGTGTTGCCAAGATTGAAGCTGCTTCCTTCAGTATATCAGAATGAACCATATCCAGACTAAGAGAAGTGTCTTTTTTAGGTGCTGCGGTTTTCGGAACACCAAGTCAGCGCTCAGGCTCATTTCTGAAAGTCCCGTTCAATTGCAGGTGGATCGGCCTGCAGATTACGGGGTGATCCAATATTGGCTTATCGTATATTGAACGATGACCTTTGTATTATTTGTCTTGTCTTTTCCTTCGGTCTGAAACTGACCGTTTGAGAGGATATTCTGAGAAAGTTTAAAAATCGAAACCAAATCATCTACATCCGAAGTTTCATTTCTCCCATCGAGTAATGAATCACTGGAATTCTCTACCGGAACACGTAATATCAGTACCTTCTGTTGATGTATTCAAAACAACATTGGACCTCCACAGTATTATAAACTGCAAAGATTAATATAGGTCGATATTACAGATTCAGATTTGTGTAGTAAGGACAGAAGGCCTACGGCCTATGTTATTCCTTTTCTAGTATGCTTCTGTGAGTATCAAGTCTTCTCTTGAAAGAGTCAATTGAAGGTGCGGACATCACTGCTTCAGGCAGCAGGTCCCAAGTATTGATGACGCGATGTGAAAGCCTGTATGCCACGGGTATTTTGTTCGTTCTTGGCTTCTCTACTCGCCTGATATGTCCTCTAAGGTGTCCCGATCTAGTGGTAAGAAAGAGGGAGAATAAGTTAGGCCCGAAATCATTTCTCAGCATTCTGTACATCAAAATTAGATCTCGTCTTAGTCTGCGATAGGACAGACTAAATAGGTCCAGTTTTTCAAGCCGCTCTTTGTATGATAAACCGCGGAGTTCCGGACTTGCACGGGTAGCTGCCCTCTGTACTTTTTCTAGTATGTCCGAGTCACCTTTTAAACAGAGGCTTGCAGCCCGAGCGCAGTTCTCTAGCTTAGTTCTCACTAACGATGTGTATACTGTGGTGAACATGGTAGTATGTAACTTAGTGAATGTCCTTTTTAAAGCCCAGAGGGTTCGAAAGCCCTTGGCTGCGACCTCCCGACAATGGGCCATCGTCTTAAGATCATTACTCACTGTCGCTTCTAGATCCTTATGAGACCGGACTACTAGTAATGACACATCCCCTGTGTTGTACCTATTAACCTTTGAATCCCCCAAGTGCATGTAGACACAATTTGCCGCGTTGATAGGCATCAGCCACTCTTTAGACCAGCTTATCATATTATTTAAGTCTGCCTGAAGAGTAAATGCGTCTTTGTCTCCAGTTATTACTCGCCAGATTTATACATCGTCAGCGTAATAATGAAAGTAAAGGACCCAGGACGGAACCTTGTGGTACTCCACTAAGTACTGGTCTCCAGATGGAACACTTGGAATTTATTCTTACTTTTTGTCTACGACCTACTGGGAAATCTTTAATCCATTTTAAAAGAGGTCCGGCAATACCAAGGTTTTCCAACTTCAATAGCAGTCTATTAGTCGGCACCTTGTCAAAAGCCTTACTGAAATCTATGTAGACGACATCCACTGAGTTTCTGTTGTCTAGCGCATTATTCCAGAACTCCCTTGCAATAGGGAGGTTCGTTGTACAGGATAGACCCTTTCTAAAACCATGCTGTGCCATGTTCAGCAAGTTATTGGTTTCCATAAATGCTGTTATGGTCCGTTTGATTATTCTTTCCAGTATTTTAATTACAACACTGGTGAGGCTTACGGGTCTGTAATTTGATGGAACTTGTCGTAGACCAGTTTTATGTATGGGAGTGACGATTGCGTCCTTCCAGTCCATAGGTAACATACCTTGGTCAAGTGACATATTGAATATCACAGTCAGTGGGGCCGCGATATATTGGGCAACATGTCTCAAGAGTTTGGGGTGTAGTTCATCTGGTCCTGTTGACTTCTCCATGTTTAGGGTGCTAAGAGCTTTAAGCACATCGTTTTGGTCGAAGTCCACGGTGAGCAGCTGGTTTGTTGACTCTGTATTTGGGTCTGGTTCTTTCTCTAAAGGAGGTTCCTGAAAGAAAACTGCCCCAAAATATTCAGCCATAGCCTCTGCTTTTTCTTGATCTTCCTCTATCATTTCAGATTCACTTCCTACTTTAATTAGGTTGGGAATCCAATGATGAATCCTTGTTCTGTAGTTTATGTACGAGAATATTCTCTTGGGCTGCTTGAGTGCAGATTGTGCCAGCTGCATTTCGTATTTCCTTTGAGCTTCCCGAATTTTCGTTGTACACCCGCTTCTTATCGATCTGTAGCGTTCCATCGTACCTGCTGTGCCAAGGTGGATGGCAACGTCCCAGCATTTCTTCTTTTGTCTCAGTAAACGTCGAATATCCCGCCCTAACCAGGGATCTCCGTGCTTCTTTTTCTTTGGGACAGTCCAGGGTATGTATGGTTGAGTTACCTGATTGTATAACTGCCTGAATAGAGTCCATGCCTCTTGTACTGATGCCTTTGAGTCAATTTCCCAGTTTTCAGCCGATGCTGCGGAGTTAATTGCCCGCATATCTGCCTTCCATATGTTGGGACGGGCCGTTGCAATTGTTTGACAGGCAATCTCAGCCATGAATTTGAATAAGATGACTGCATGGTCACTTCTCCCAAGTGGTGGGAGAAAAGCCATTTGGCCAACGTCATCACCGTGTGTGAAAACTAAATCTAAAAGTGAGGAAGAGTTTCTTAAGTCGTATCTTGTGGGATCTCTAATGTGTTGGAATAATGCTAATCCAATCGAGGTTTCTAACAGTTTGCAGTCGAACGACGATATGGATGACCCTACCTCTAAGTTAACCCAGTTTATATGTGGTTCATTAAAGTCACCTACTACAATCCCGCGAACTTTGAAAGTGGTAACATACTTTCGCGTGGTTTGGGAATTCTTCGACTTGCTCTTTTGTAGGGTGTATTATACTGTGATTATCATCCTATCCTGTACATTGGGTACATCTTTCCCCGAAAAATAAGGAAAAAACTTATTTTTATTCGACGGACAATTACCAGTTCGTACTGTACCTATAGATCTGCAATTCATTATATATTCACAGTCTCTAATCCTAGTATTAACCAGGTTAATACTTAATAACAACTAATACTCAGATATTATATTTAATTTAACGAGCACTGTGCTCACTTATTTTCATATCATGTCCAATAACTCCAGTAAAAGAGGAATTTCACCAACTTCTAAGTCAAATAAAAGGTCCAAATCTGTAACCCCTACAACTGACGACTCAGTGCTTGACAATGTCGAACATTTAACTACTGAAAAATATGTGTATTGTACACAAATGTCTCTATCGTCACCAGATTCTCCATGTCGCAGCCCCTCTATCTCTACGTGTAGTATGCCAACGGTAAGACTGGTTGACATACAAGACACTATACCCACGTGCAAAGAAAAGTCAGCACAGTCTACTAGACAGTACGTTCTACCAAGGCCTAAATCTAAAATTTCAAAAACTAAAGAGTCCAATGTTCCACCTCATACACACCAAAATACTGATAGATATAGTAATGACATCCGACAGCTACAAAACTCTCTATCCGAAATTAACGGCAAACTTGAGCAATTAGCACCCCTCACTCATATATGGGGCCTTGACACAGACAGAAATCTTGAGCAACTCACTAAAGCTGAGTGTATTTTGGAGTTTGTGGCTGAAGAAGTGACGAAGAGAGTGATGTCCTCCTACAATGCAGTTGTGTATAACCTCCCCGACCGCACACACCCATCTAAGTTAAGGGATATTTGCCTTAGAGCATGCGGTATGCCGAACGTTAACTGCAAAGTCATCCGCCTTAGAAAAAAGTCAGACAGATCGACTTGCCCCCTTTTGTTTATGTTTGGCTGTTGTAACGATGCTAAGCAGTTTATTAATTTGAGCAAAAATATTAGCTCACTAATTCCATACAAGAATATAAAAGTCACTCCAGACCTTACGCCCTGTCAACGTCGTGTAAGAAGACGCGAAGCGATAGAACTGAATGGGAGTGTTACAGTTAATAATCAGCCAGAGACAGTTTGCAACACAGCAAATAGTTTAAAACACACGAACAATAAGCATGACACCACTCCACATACGGCTGATCACTCTGTTGATCTAGATGAGTCTACAAATCAGAAACCTTTGGATAAGATACGAACCCCAACTGACACCAAAAACCATAACGACATGACTAATCCCAGCTGTTCGTTCACTAATGTACTAAAATGTAAGTCGTGTAACAACACACATCCAACTAAACCTATACACCTGAAAATTTGTCCTCCTAAAGATATTCCACAAGTAGACTTGAATGAACGTAAGTTCATCTCACAGAGACAACGAAAGATTCCAGCTCTGAAAATAAAGGGTGGGAAGACAAAACGCATGATACCAAATAGGGAAACAAGTAAGATTGAACCCAACTGCTCTATAGGTATCCCAAGAACAGTGAACAGGTTCTCCCCGCTGCTATCGTATAACTTGCCTTCAACACCTCAAAGTTGCAAAATGAGTGGTGGGCTTCAGCGTAGCAAGCCTTCTTACACGCAGACTAACGAAAACTACCAGAGAACTGGCCACCCAAATCACCCCCTGAAGCCTGAAACCATAAATAAGAATGGTAATAATAATTTTCTCACTCCACACCCTGCCTACATTCCCCAGGATCGCAACTGTAATTACTCTCAGAAAGAAAACTTCTCACACCCTTTAGTACCGACCCATCACATAACAACGGCCCCCATGTATAACAACAGTCGCAACTCTTCCCAGTTACGCGTACCAGACCCCTCTCACGCTAACGTAAATAGCCATAACAGGGGCTACGAGTCTAACCATCAAGACTATTTTGTAAATAACCATACACTTCACAGTAGGCCTGTACAAGATTTTTTTGGAATAAGACCCCTAGTGACACCTCTGTTGAAGCATATAGCCCAGGTTATTTCAAACCACATGCAAACCATAAATTTGTTTCCTCCGTACAGTTTCCATCAGAGAGTACTCCCACCCTTTCCTCCTGGGTAAACTCCCCAATCAACTTCACTAGCTCATTTGATACGTCTCCCACTAAGTCTAGCTATCAAAATACCGATCTAATGAAGAACATCCAACCCCTCACACCCGCGAGGGTTACGACGACTTTATCCGAGATACCCTCACCCATTTTAACTTAGCAGGCCACTTGCTTAATATATGTCTTATCAACGCTCGATCGATCTGCAACAAAAAGACGGATTCAGCACTGTTTGTATCCATATATCAACCATCACTTATTATGATATCTGAAGCATGGACTAACAGTAATATTTCCGACCGAAGTATATCTCTTGATAACTATTTTCTATATAGAAGCGATAGATTGAATGGACGAGGCGGAGGATGCCTTATTTACGCTCACTCTAGCCTAAACTCACTGCTATGTGATATGCCTGAACTAAACAAACTGAAGGATTCGGTTTGGATTGTATTAAAGTCGTCGAATTCCGTTACCTTACTGCTCGGCTGTGTTTATCGTCAACCTAACGCATCAATAGATGAAATAGCAGTATTATCGGAGGTATTCACACTAGCATCATCCCTCTCATTCACAGGCAAGCTCATTTGTGGTGACTTCAATATGCCCGAAATTTCTTGGCTGCCAGTCAAAGCCCCGAGACGTTATGAATCATTTATTGAATGTCTAGAGCTTGGACAATGAATTCAGTATGTCGATAGCCCTACCAGACATCAAAACATCTTAGACTTAGTCTTTACCAGTGGCCTCATCCCCAATACTTTGTATATTGGAAAAAAGTTCCCAGGTAGTGATCATAACATTGTCATATGCAGCCTTAATGTAAAAACCATAACAGATAGAAGTAAAACCGTAACACTTCGTAGAAACTATCGCAAGGTTGATTGGAATAACTTCCACAATTACCTAAGAAGCACTGATTGGAGAACTTTCTTTACCTCAAACAATACCGACTCATTAACCAATATATTTTATCACAACATCAAAAGTATCATCAACAACATCGCACCTTTAGAATACTGTAAACCTACGTTCTCCAAAGATCTCTATATACCGGTCAGTACAAGAAGACGTCTTCAAAGACATTGTACTCGATTCCACAACTTAAATGACTTTTCCTCTTTAGTAACGATGACAGAAATACTTGTCCGAACAGAGGCAATAAGTAAACAAAAAGCAGTAGCACAGGAAAAACGTGCAGTTGAACTTAATAATAACTCCTCTGCACTCACCATACTACTCCAAAATAAACTTAAACGCTCTAAATCGAGAGGGAGTATATTCATTAAAGGCAAACAAGTATACGAAGATCCCAAACTTATCACAGAATTATTCAGTGAACATTTTTGTTTCTCACTAACTAACGAAAAACCATTCAATGATTCAGAACCAATCCCAGTAACTCCCTGTGAAATTACTAATGTAGAATTCAGTGTACAAAATATCTCCAAGGCAATCAGTACATTGAAACACTCCTACACTGATGGACCAGATGGTATTCCATCTAGCATGCTAAGACGTGGAGGTGATGATTTGTGTGTTTTGCTTCTCAAACTATTCGCGATATCACTCTCTTCAGCGTGTTACCCTACTGCCTGGAAAACTACACATATCATTCCCAAAATTAAAACAGGACCTGAAGCAAACGTTGAAAATTACCGGCCTATAAACATAACTTCAGTGGTATCCAGAGTGATGGAAAAAGTAGTTAAGGCGGCTGTAGTCCAACATCTACTAACTAATAATCTCATCTCGACCTCCCAGCATGGATTTCTTAGGTCCAGATCATGCGATACATGCCTAGTAGACTACCTGAATGATATAACTCTGAAACGAGACAACGGACTCCTTGTATCAGTCCTATTCCTAGACTTTAAGAAAGCCTTTGATAAGGTCCCACACAAAAGGCTACTCGTCAAACTAAAGTCCTTCGGAATACACAACCCACTGTACTCATGGTTTGCTTCGTTCTTAACGGAACGTAAACAGATGGTAAAGTACAATGACTGTCTCTCGTCCCCTAGACCAATCACCAGTGGGGTCATCCAGGGAAGCGTATTAGGTCCACTTTTGTTTCTTATGTATATAAACGATATATGTAACACCATAGAATTTGGGAAACCATACTTATATGCTGATGATCTCAAAATAGTATACAGCTATAAGCCTGAGACACTAAGCGAAAGTGTATCCCAGATCCAAAAGGACCTCAATAACTTAACTATGGCAATAACCATTTAACCTCAACAAGTGTGGGATCATGCACTTTGGAAAGCATCCCTATAAACCACGACTTCACTTAAATGAATGTAGAGTCCAAACACTCGAATCAGTACACGATTTAGGAATTAATTACACAGGAAGCCTGAACTTTGAAGAACATGCCTCCTCTATTATTTCTAAATCTAGACGGCTAATTGGTTTTATAATGAAAAACTTTTTCACAGCAGAGGGTAAACTTACTCTCTACAAAATATGCGTACGACCCTCCCTTGAATACTGCTCTTTTGTCTTCACTAATATGAATATCGCAGACAAGATAAGAGTAGAAGATGTTCAAAGACGTTTCACACGTCAACTACTAGGATGTAACTCGAATCTCGATTACACAGACAGATGTAAGCATCTATCTTTAGAACCTTTATGGCACCGTAGGCTAAAAAACAATTTAATATTTCTCTACAAAGCGATATATGGGCTCTCCTTTCTAACCTCCTGCCCGACTATCACCCACGACCCAGCCTATAGACTTAGAAACAACGCATATACACTACTTACCGTAAAACACCAAAAACAAATGCGTTGTAAGTTTTTTACAGTACGGTATAGTTTATTGTGGAACAGGTTGCCAATGCCTATCCACAACTGTGATACGTTTACCAGATTCAAAAAGCCAATAACCCTATTTCTAGACTCCAAAGAGCTTCAACATTTCCTTGAACTCCCGCCCACCAATGAGGCACTTTATTACGGACCGCCTAGTATCTAGAAAGAACAAGATTATAACAAGTTCGACTGTTACTAATACGAATATAACCAAATCACAGAATATATGGCTTATCCTTTCCTATTATTCATTGTTTATTAATCATGACCTTATGCTCCTAACCCTAGCTTTCAGTTCCCAAATCTCTACAGGTTAAATGTACATTATTCTTCCTAAAAGTAATGCTTTTTTTTCTACTGCAAGTAGACAGATAGCTCAATCTTATGGATGCTGATCTACTAAGGCCGATCATACAAGGCTCAAAGTCTGGCCACAAAGTCTTGTGAGTTTCTCAATGTTACATTTGTCTTACCCTGAAATCTTTTTTTTCTTTCTACAATTTTATACCCTCTCATATCTTTTGATTTACTACTAGGGCGAGACTCTAATTTAGCGACGACCTTTGAACATCGGTCAGACTGTCCTGCCCTCCAAGGCCGGTCACGTCCGATCCACCAAATGAGATGGAAGTCCGCAAGGGACTCCAACTCTTGAAGAGTTACAAATCACCTGGCCCAGATGACTTACCTCCGGCTCTTTTTAAAGATGGTGGTGAATTTTTGACTAAGGAATTGACGACGTTGTTTACAAAGGTTTGGGAACTAGAGAGTGTACCAACGTCATGGAATGAGTCGATAGTTGTCCCTATCTTTAAAAACGGTTCACGTCGTTCCTGTAACAACTATCGGGGGATAAGTCTACTTCCGATTGCGTCCAAGCTATTGGCTTCTGTCATATTTCGTAGGTTGTTCAAAACCCGAGAAAGATTGACTCACGAGGAGCAGGCTGGGTTTCGTTCCGGTCGAGGATGTATTGATCATATCTTCACCCTCCGCAAAATGTTAGAACACCGTCATATTTTCAAACGCCAACAATCGTAGTGTTTCTTGACATTAGGACTGCCTTCGATTCGTTGGACAGGACTGTTCTCTGGGATTGTCTACTGAAGGGTGTGCCTGAAAAGTTTATCAACATCCTAACGGCCCTATATACAAACACCTCAGGCAGAGTGTGGGCATACAACCACCTCTCTCCATTGTTCCATTCGAGCATTACGTTTGGCAGGGTTGCCCAATCTCACCATTCCTCTTCAACTTTGCCATCGATGACATTCTGGAAACAGCTCTGATGAATGTAAGTAATGGTGGTGTGGATCTGTTGCCTGGAGAAAGACTTCTCGACCTTGAGTATGCGGATGATATTTTCTTACTGTGCGATAATGCCCAACCCACGCGATCCGCACTTAATCAATTGGCAATCAGTGTCCGTAGGTACGGTATGTGCTTTGCACCTACGAGGTGCGAAGTACTTCTATAAGACTGGCAGGATTCTAATCCTGTACTCACCCTGGATGGTGAGCAGATAGACGTAGTCGAGAAGTTCGTGTATCTCGGTAGCTGCATAAGTGCTGGTGGTGGCATGAGTGATGAGACCAATGCACGTATAGTGAAAGCCAGAGCGGCTTATGCCAATCTGGGCCACCTTTGACGCCTTCGTGATGTTAGTCTAGCTGTAAAAGGTCGGATCTACAACGCGTCAGTGAGAGCAGTTTCGCTCTATGCTTGTGAAACCTGGTCTCTCCGAGTTGAGGATGTTAGACGACTCTCGGTGTTCGATCATCGTTGTCTCCGAAGGATTGCTGACATCCAGTGGCAACACCATGTTAGTAATTCAGAGGTTCGGCATCGTGTGTTCGGGCACAGAGATGATAATGCAATCGATGTCACCATCTTGAAACATCGACTTCGGTGGCTTGGACATGTTCTACGAATGTCGTCCCAGAGAATTCCACGTCGTGCATTATTTGCCGACTCTGGGACTGGTTGGAAGAAGCGGAGAGGTGGTCAGTGTATGACATGGTGTCGTGGTATGAAAGAAAGCTGCAAAGGACTGGCTTCTGTCGGTCCTTCACGACTCCCTGGTTGGGGTCCGAGAGATGGTGCAACACAGTGGCTAGAGACGTTATCAGATATGGCTCAGAATAGAAGCTAGTGACAATCCTGCTGTAACCTTCTATTACTTTCTTCATAAAAAGTGGTTGGAACTTCCTTAACTGAAAGATTACTTCTGATTGTACCTTTCCGTTTCCCCCATTATTATTATTACACTACCTTACACTAATCTGTTCGTTTTTGTTCTTTTTTAACGCTATATGGGCTTAACATAGTAACCGACACTACAATAACACTGATTTTGTAAGATAACATGAACGACAGAGCAGATTATTTGATATATACTCATAAGGATAGAGTACATATAACTGACCAACAAAACTTAATGGATATATTGTGAACAAGTAAACAAATGCAACACATCTATTTGTTCTGCATACCTTGAATAAACTGTACAGTTAACCAGTATTCTTATTTACGACGTTTAGAATAGTAGCGACCGAGACCAATACCCAATAGTGCAGCTGCTCCCAAAACAATTCCACCGACAACTCCTAAGCCGATCATCCCAACTGGAAAATAAATAATCAATGGACAACCTCAATGATTTGATCACGAATTCTTGGATAAAATCCGAAAGTTTAATTTATTTTCGAACTGCGTACACGCTTATTTTAATAATAAGTGAAACAGCAGTGGTGAGTCAGTGTTCGAAGGAATTCCAACACAGAAGGCATAGCTCGCTTGATCTCGACCGTTGTTGCCGCCTTGACGTGATGGTCGGGCTTGCCTATCATGATGAAGCAACCGAGCTATACTGGCTGGAACAATCGTTCCTCAAGGTTCTACCATGTCAGACAGACCGGTTGAAGAGCGGTAAGACTAAAAGCAACAAACCCAAGGTCCGAAGGCGATGTCGTACTGCTACATGTACAGAGGTGTGACAGCAGTAAGGTGTTTCCTTCAGACAACCAGCATGACAGCGATGCTGCCTTCCCACAAGGAGGGGTGGAATTAGAAAAGGTCGACCCTAAAAATGCACACCTCTCCTTATCCCACGGATATCCGTCTCCGGCGATAAGGTCTCAACAAGTACGGAGCTAACACAAGAATTACCCATAAAAAAGGCCGTGTGTGACCGACCTCAAGCAGTTGTCCCTTGGGCACTGTGGTCACGCTCCCACATCACTAAGACCACCTCTAATCCAATTTCCTTTTCAGGTACCTCCAGAACAACCCTTCCACGGTGTGGGCAACCGAGAAGTGACAACCGCCCTCATACCTCTAACAGCAATCAAGACCACTGTATTCATAATCAACCTCCGTCTTCACTTCCTATTATTCCTCTTACATCGACCTTTCAACACTAAACTTCCTCTTTCGGCTTCACCTCAAGTGTCACTATAGCCAACGATTCTAGTGCGCAAAACACTGTCCCAGGTCCACTGAAACCTCGCTCCAAACTACACATTGGAGCCTTCAACGTGCGCACCCTATGTCAAATCAGTCAACAGGCTTCCTTGGCTAGAACCCTAGAATCTCGTACCATTGATATATGCTGTGTCTCTGAAACACGCATACAGGATCCCAGTGTGGTCATTCACTTGACCTCACCTCTCCAAAACATGGAGCCGCCGAGACACACACCCCGTGTATCTGGTGACCCGGCGGCCAGCTGTCGTGGACTGGCAGGAGTCGGGATAGCACTAAGCATGAGGGCGGAACAAGCACTGTTAGAGTGGATCCCCGTTAACAGTCGTTTATGTGCTATTAGGCTAAACGGCTCCGTAAGAACTTGGAAGGATAGGGACACACGTCGTTGCCTTTTTGTCGTTTCTGCCTACGCTCCCACCGACTGCAGCTCAGATGAATTTTACAAAAAGCTATCTGGACTTCTTTAGAAAGCTAAACGTTCAGACATAGTACTCGTAGCAGGTGACCTTAATGCCCAGATAGGTAGTTTAAACCAAACAGAAAGGCATTTAGGTGGGTATTTTAGTATTCCGGTACAACGAACAGATAATGGTAATCGTCTGCTGCAACTGTGCTCAGACAATCGTTTATTTTAAGCATAAGGAGAGACATCGTCTAACATGGCGATCCCCTACACCAAACCAACGATGGACTCAAATAGACCATATTGCCATCAGTCATCGTTGGAGAGGGTCGGTAGAAGATTATCGCTCATTCTGGAGTACCTGCTTGGACTCCGACCACGCCCTAATACGGGCACGCATTTGCTTGCGCCTCACTGGACGCAAAAAGTCACACTAAAAAGAGCCATTAGAACTGAATCGAGTAGCGAGAAAACCAAAAGTAGGTTCCAGGAACAACTGAGGTCACACTTAGGTAGTTCTGAAAACGAGGCTGACCCAGATGTTGCTTGAGAAGATATACAAACGTCTGTGGAAACAGCAGTAACATTTATCCGTGATTTAAACCACAGGGTTACAAAGAACCAATGGATTTCCTCAAGGTCTATTGCACTGATGGATTCTCGTAAACTCATCCCATCAGACTCTGAACACGATGAAGAGCGACAACAAAGCAGATATAGGTTAACCAAAAGTCTAAGGAACGACCGTGTGCACTGGTGGGCAACGAAAGCAAAAGAGATGGAAAAGGCGACGGCTGTATCTAACACCAAACAGTTCTTCAGACTCATAAAAGAAACTGGAATTAATAAGTCAAGTGTAAATGAGACTATCTCGGAAAAAGACGACACCCTCATCTGCTCTCAGTTCAGACGTTTAGAACGATGAGCGGAACATTTCAGAGAACAGTTCAGTTGGCCTTCAGCTACTCTACAACTACCCATCGTCCCCAGATAGCGTGGATAGAACATTGAAGTGCGTCCCACGACTCTATCTGAAGTTCAAAAGGTTATAGCTAATCTGGAACGAGGAAGAGCAGCTGGTCCAGATGGATTGGCTCCAGAGGTCTTTAAGGATGGTGGTCCAATTTTAGCGATTAGGATGACTAATATTTTAGCTAAAATCTGGGAGTTAGACGTAATCCCATCTGACTGATCGCAATCACTTATCGTCCCAATATATAAGAGAGGGTCAAAATTATCCCATGACAACCATAGAGGAATTAGTTCGACTAATATAGTATCTAAAATACTAGCCTCAATAACTGTTGTATGCTTAACAAGGACTCGTGAACTGCAAACACGAGAGAATCAAGCTGGCTTCAGACCTGGTCGTGGCTGCATTGACAACATATTCACCATTCAACAGGTTCTAAAACACAGGCATGCTTATCGGCGTCCGACAATGGTGGTCTTTCTTGACTTAAAAGCAGCATCTGGCTCTGTTGACCGAGAGGGTCTGTGGCAGTATCTGTCATTGAAAGGCGTACCTCAGAAGTACATAAACCTTGTGAAGCCTCTTTACTCGAACAATACAAGTCGAGTCAGAGCTTATGGAGAACTGTCATCTGACTTTGCAACCTCAAGCGGTGTTCGTCAAGGCTCTCCACTATCTCTATTTTTGTTCAACTTTATCATAGACATACTGATGGAAATAACGCTCTCGTCGACTGAATTCTCGGGCATTGATCTCCCACCAGTAGGTTCACTTATCGATTTAGAATACGCAGATGACATAGTCCTGTTTGGTGAAGACGCTGACAAAATGCAGAGTCTTCTGGTAGCACTAAGCAACAATGCCAGAATATTTGGGATGCGCTTCTCTCCCTCTAAATGCAAGTTGTTGCTTCAGGACTGGTCTGCGTCAACACCTGAACTAAGGATAGGGAGTGAAGTAGTCGAACGCGTCGACAACTTCACTTGGAAGTCTGATCAGCCCTAATGGGTTGGTGTCTAACGAAATCTCAGCACAGATTCGAAAATCTCGTTTGGCTCTTGCCAAATTACGTCACCTGTGGCGAAGGCGAGATATCCGTCTATCAATAAAGGGACGAGTATACTGAGCTGCAGTCCGTTCTGTTTTAATTTACGGCAGCGAAACATGGCCATTAAGAGTAGAAGACACTCGTAAGCTACTAGTATTTGACCACAGATGCCTTAGAAATATTGCTGGCATCTGCTGGGATCACCGGGTAAGTAATAGTGAGGTTATACGCAGGGTATTAGGCAATGATGGTTAATCAGTTGATGAGGTTGTGAATCTTCATCGACTGAGATGGCAATACTGACCAGTGTTGGGGATGGTTGGAAGAAAGTTAGGGGCGACAAATTAAAAAGTGGCATCAGTGCTTGAAGTCACTAACTTCTAGTCTGAGTCATGTTGGTAGATGCAGACTACTTGGTTGGGGTCCGTGTGACTATCGTAACCAATGGTTGGAGACTCTGGGTGACATGGCTCAGAATCGATCACAATGGTGCAGGTGTATACACTCTCTGTCTTCCCTTAAACTACGAGATTAAAGTAGCTTCATATCTTTCTTTCTACGTACTAATTCTTCCTTCCTATACTATATCCGTATATGCAATCTTTCTTTTAAGTATTACCACCACTGAATGAACTATTTCTATGAATTTGGTGTACATCTTTTTGTGCTAGTGATGTGTGGCAACTTGGACCGATGCACATATGTGTATCGCTGTCTCCGAAGGATTGCTGACATCCAGTGGTAACATCATGTTAGTAATCCAGAGGTTCGGCATCGTGTGTTCGGGCACAGAGATGATAATGCAATCGATGTCACCATCTTGAAACATCGACTTCGGTGGCTTGGACATGTTCTACGAATGTCGTCCCAGAGAATTCCACGTCGTGCATTATTTGCCGACTCTGGGACTGGTTGGAAGAAGCGGAGAGGTGGTCAGTGTATGACATGGTGTCGTGGTATGAAAGAAAGCTGCAAAGGACTGGCTTCTGTCGGTCCTTCACGACTCCCTGGTTGGGGTCCGAGAGATGGTGCAACACAGTGGCTAGAGACGTTATCAGATATGGCTCAGAATAGAAGCTAGTGACAATCCTGCTGTAACCTTCTATTACTTTCTTCATAAAAAGTGGTTGGAACTTCCTTAACTGAAAGATTACTTCTGATTGTACCTTTCCGTTTCCCCCATTATTATTATTACACTACCTTACACCAACCTCTTCGTTATTGTTCTTTTTTTTCACGCTCCTTACCTTTTTTTCTTTCTCTTCGAATTCTCATTGTTTTGTGTGGTGCATATATATTGGCGCTCTCTTGTAACAATATTTATGTGTTCAAATAAATAAATAAAAGTGCTACATATCAATTAACGACAGCAGCAAAGATGGTAGGGGCCAATTTTATGGCAGACTCTAATCAGTCCTAGGGAAGAACGAGAAGACACTAGTTAGAAAGAGCTGGACAGAAGCATAGAAAGTCAAGGCTCGGGCTAAACATTTAAAAGCATACATACGAGTGAGGAAAAGCATTAAAGCTAGAGAGAGTAAATACGTGGATCTGGCAACTACAGCAGAAGGAAATATAAAACTTTATGATACAACCAAGGATGTAATAGGGAAACATAGTAAACCTGAACGACTAATCAAGTACAAATAAAGAAAATTATTCAGTGCGGTTCAAGAGCAGCGGAACATGTGGGTAGATCACTTTGAAGAGGCCAGCCCCACTACACTCACCAGACATCAAAACGACATACACGAACCTCCCGACAGATGATACTGCACCAACAATGGGAGGAAACAGATAGACTATCGGAAATATCGAGAATGGTGGATCAGCAGGACCAAGCAGCATAACGAATGAACTCAGACATAGAGAAAACTCCCATTTTGCCATTTGGTAAATAAAGAAGGAACGAATTAAGCGAAGAAATTTCTTTTCAATTAGTTTTTCATCATGGCTCTACACTAATATATATATGTTTTACAATAATAATATAATACTCATCGAGTGGATACGTTACGTAATAATTACATAATGACATTTAAATTATCATTGATTATTGGAAGAAAGAGGATTATTAATATTCAAAGTGATCAAGAAGTTGCTAAGTTGAGTAATGTAAGAAACAATATCCCATCTAATTTGCCACATGGTTTACGAGTGCGCCTCTTGCACATTGCGGAAGCCATCGCAATCCATGTTCACAAACCCGACCTTTGCATTCAAAAGAGATTCGTACAACCACTTTCCCTGCCCTGGCCATCAGTTTAAGATTTCCTTCAAAAGAACTATTTTTCATACTTCCATTTTCTTTTATTTCTGTTGCTTTTGAACTTAATAACTTCTCAACATTCATCTCTTGATTCTTACGTAACTACCATCCTATTGACCATCCGTTAAAATTCTGTTCCTTCTTTGTTTCTTACATTACGCAACTTAGCAACTTCTTGATCACTTTGAATATTAATAATCCTCTTTCTTCCAATAATCAATGTTAATTTAAATGTCATTATGTAATTATTACGTAACGTATCCACTCGATGAGTATTATATTATTATTGTAAAACATATATATATTAGTGTAGAGCCATGATGAAAAACTAATTGAAAAGAAATTTCTTCGCTCAATTCGTTCCTTCTTTATAGAGAAAACTGCTGAGATGACCCACGTTCTCTCTGAAAAGTCATGGGTTTTAAATATAATCATAAATCCTTGCGTCAATATGCGAACGACAGTGTGAAACTAAATTCAATAACGTTCCAAAGTTCAAATATTACATACACTTAGTCAATGTAGACTTAGGTAAAAACGTTTTTCGATACCTCTTTTAGCACGAGACTGTATTGTATTCCTTAATTC
The DNA here is from genome assembly GCF_000699445.3 of Schistosoma haematobium. Taxonomy (NCBI): domain Eukaryota; kingdom Metazoa; phylum Platyhelminthes; class Trematoda; order Strigeidida; family Schistosomatidae; genus Schistosoma; species Schistosoma haematobium. Next base: position 48,801,458 of record NC_067196.1, on the reverse strand, counting down.
TTTGACCTGTTGGTTTGACGGTTGTATCACCAATATATTATCACAACACCGAGTTGCGTTTTCATAGTCCTATGAGGTGTTACGTAAGCAAACGCACTTACTGACAGCTTAGTGTGAGCTACTGCCAAATAAAACAAACAGTCACGCCGTAGACTATCATCTTTTGTGCGATTAAATAATTCTGCAAGTAGTATTATTTTACTGGAACAAACCTTCTAATAACTTAACGGAGAGATTAAGTGCCTCTTTACGAGTAGTACGGAGGAGGTCAACAGCATAAAGGAACTGAACTCCATCATCCACTATGCCACTTTCTGCCATGACAACAAAAGCATCTCTTGATTCCTGACAGAGATTAAATATAAAACGTCAATTACTTGAATGGAAGATATGGGTTCATTCTTATCAAGCAAATCCATGTTTGAAGAATCTCGTTAAATGATTTTGACAACTATAATGATAAATAAAGCCGTGCGTGACTTGTGACCAAAATCTCAACCTGTGAAAAAAAAGCCGGTATGAGAAAAGAATGAACGTGTTTATCTGGCATGAAATTCATTTAAAACTGAAGATAGCGTAAAACCTAGTTAAGTAAATTTTTGAACGGTTTTCATCGGTGAAAAATACTACCTCTGATGTAGAGGCATTTATAATGTATAAATATGGTTTTAAAGAAAATAGAAGTGGGTCAAATTTGACAGCAACGTACCATACACCGAGTGGCTTGACAGGTTAGCAAACTCTAAACTACTTTACCACGAATTATGAGGTGACTTGGTTACGACATGTAGGATACTGAGGAACGGTTTTGGACCCGAAATACTTTCTATTGTCCCCTATTAGTCTATGACAACTGAGAGGACATAGGAAGTAAAATCGAAGGCCAATAACGAAAAGAATCCGTGTAGTGTACAGGTTGTTTTACAAACTAGTAAACTCTCATCAAACAGTGATGGAGTAGAAGTGTTCACTTTTTTGACTGACTCATTCGCGAGATTAGATATGTACAGGAACGGGAAGTTTAGTCCTAACATGATTTGCATTTTTCAAGCTTTTGCTGTTTCCTTACGCAACAAAAGCACCGTTTTTGATCCAAAGAATCTGTCCTAAGCTCAACGTTCGGTAAATTACTTTTCTTTTGGAGTTTCTCCAAAGTTAATAGTTGACTGTAATTGTACCTCAAATTACTATTCCATTTTTCACGTCAAGGCTAGTTTTAGTTTAGCTTAAGCTTCTGTACCATCCGTTTTGAGTGTACTGTTTTTTGTTTTGCGGTCGTAAACTTTTTCTAGGATCTATTCATCAATCCACATCACCATGATCATGAAGAATTTATGCAAGCCGAATCGTAGGTGGGTATTTAGCACGTGTAACGTGAATGCTGAGCAACATTATCATTCTCTTGACAGGTCTGCGGAAAAATTTGTCATAAAACCGGGAAAAAGATAGTCCTATAACGGGTAAACATACAAAGACACACAGTGAAGAAAAGAATAGGGACCTCAACAACAGTAGTATCGATGGGACATGCATCTACACTAATGTGGACATGCTGAAGAATCTATTCTAAGCTATACGTTCGGTAGATTACTTTTTTCGAGTTTTACCCAATTTAATAGTTAACTGTGGTTTTGCCTGAGCTTACTATACGGTTTTTTTTCAGTTTTTCAAGTAAAGGCTAGTTCAGTTTATTTCATCCGTTTTTAGTGTATTTTTACGGTCTTAGGCTTTTGCTAGCATCTATAACACAGTTTACGTCAATATAATCATGAAAAATTCATGCAAACGACCTGGATGCCGTTTTGCTGCTACATCTGGCATGCAGTGCGACAACTGCAAAGGTTGGTTCCACGAAGCGTGCACAGATCTCACAGCAACTGCTTACAACAGACACAGGAAGTCGGATCATAAGTGGGAATGTGTTACGTGCAGCACGGATGCCGTAGTTTTGCTGAGTAATATCATTGTCCTATTGACAGGTCTGCTGAATAAGTTGTCAGCAAACTTGGAAAATGAGTCATAAAATGGGTAGACAAACAAGGGCGCGCAACGAAAACAAGAATAGGGATGTCGACAGGTATACCATCGATGGAGCATGCATTGGCACTAATGATGACACGTCGAAACTCAGCACCATCATTACGTCTACGGTAATAGACTCCCTCAGTAAACTCGGGTCTCCCAGCTCAGGGTCCTCGAATGCAACAGTGGTTCCCAAAAACTCTGTAGGTGATTGGGCCAACGTTAACAGAGCTAAAAAGAACCAGGCGTCACCGTCTAAGCTGAACATCCCAAGTGTTGTACGGAAATCAACTGGTGATTTGGTCGCACAGTCTACTCCCAAGAATGTCCGTCCGCTCATCAAAGAGCCTAGGATTCAGAAACGTGCTTCGACCTCCAAACAGCAAGGTGCTGAACCTGAACGCACCGGAAAACCTGGGAAAATAATAACGCTTCGTGATGACTCTCTCATAATCATGAACCTGAAAGACAACCCTGACCTTCCTCTCAGTTTGCAGGACAAAAATGACAGGATGCTTTAGATGAATTGAACAAGAAACTTGAACTTCCTAGAATAGGTCACACGGCTCACTAGGGGAAAGAAACATACGTATATTGGAGGTGAAAACTCAACTGAAGCTCAGTTCTTCAAGCTCATTGAGGACTTGGGATTTTATGAAAATATGAAGTCGGCAACTTGTTGGAGAAACAGTCAGACATAATCGCACTCAGACTGTGTATTTACAAACGAAGAATTTCTAGTTGACAACCTCTCAATCCTGGTTCCCCTGAGTAAAAGCGACCACGCCGTTATAGCTTTCAGTTTTGTCAGCAAAACTGAGCTAAGATATCCCATTAACAACATGCGCTGGATTTTCAAACGGTTGAATGTGCCAGCTCTACATGACTATCTGCAACAGGTGGTTTGGGATGTTCACCCTCAACTCGATGTGGACGCCCATTGGGACTTCTTACTGCACATGCCCTTATGTGCTACAAATCATTCAGTTCCTCAAGCGGTCCCCAAAAGCTGCAAGCAACCTACAATCACCAAGAACAGCATTCTTCGCCTGCAAAGCTGCAAAAGGCACTGTTGGGCAGAATACAAACGAACTGACAACAACGGAGCGTACAGGCAATACAAACATATAAGGAACATATGCACGAAGGCTATAAGAGAAGATAGGCTTCAGTACCAGATAAAGTTTATGGATAAATTTTTCACTAATCTGAAAAGCTTATTCCGTTATGCAGCCTCTCTTCGTCAAGCCAAAACTGGAGTTTCCCAACTGCTAGGTCTTAACGGCCCGACCAATAACGACGGCGACGCCGCCTACCTTTTGGCTGAACAATACTCTCGGACATTTCAACCGACCCACATCAACCACACTGATGACAGTTTTATCTGCAACTGTAAAGTACTTTCCGAAGTGAACCTAAGCGCTGACTTGGTGTTCCGGAAACTGCAGCACTTAAGAACAGACACGTCTGGTTCGGATATGGTCCATCCTGCTATACTAAGGGAAGCAGCCTCAATCCGGGCAACGCCGCTTAGCGTGATGTTCCCACACGCGCTAAGCTGAGGAAAACTACCGGAAAATTGGAAACTAGCTCACATCACACCAATTTTCAAAGGAGGTCGACGCAGAGAACCTTCAAGTTACCGGCCTGTGGCTCTTCTCTCTACACCTTCAAAATTCATGGAGTCCCTGATATGCGACGGTATAAATGACTATTTACTGTCCTTAAATTTCTTCTCACCCCAACAGCATGGTTTCAGGAAGGGCTACTCTTGTATAACCAACCTGCTGACTGCGGTGGACAGATGGACAAGCATCCTCGATCGCAAGGGGAAGGTTGACACCATCTACCTAGATTTCTCAAAAGCTTTTGATAAGGTTAACCATATATATCTTATCAATAAGCTCAAACGATTGGGTATCAGACCACCTCTAATCAATTGGCTCACTTCATACCTGAAAAATCGACACTTTAAGGTCAGGACTAATTTCACTTTTTCTCAGGCTATGGAATGTCTTAGTGGGGTTCCCTCGGGCTTAGTACTAGGACCTCTTCTCTTCTTGATCTACATAAATGATCTTCCTCAACAGGTAACGTCAGACTTATTACTTTTTGCTGATGACGTGAAACTTTGGAGAGAGAGATATGCAACCAAGACGATATACAGGCACTTCAGGAGGATCTGACTCGACTTCAAAGTTGGGCAGACGATAACGGACTTACCTTTAACACTTCAAAGTGTAAAGTAGTCCACCTGAGACATGTCGCAGACTACAGTTACAACTTAAGAAATTCCTCCCTATTAGTATCCCAAGTAGAGAAAGATTTAGGAGTCCTGGTGCCACACGATTTAAAGTCTTACGCTAACTGTGACAAAAATACCTTTCGAGTAAACCTTGCACTGGTAACATTGGAGCGCATTTTTGGCCAGTTTGACGGAAGAACTTTCCATATAATCCTCAATAGTTTTATCCGTCCCCATCTAGAGTACGGAAACATAGTACTTCCTCCCTCACTCCAAAAGGGTAAGGACACTTTGGAGTGTATCCAACGGCGAGCCACGAAATCAGTTCGAGGACTCAAATTTAAAAATTATAAAGGGCGCCTCTAATCACTTAAGCTTTACCAATTAGAGTACAGACGTCTTAGAGGTGACCTTCTGATGGCTTACATTATCCTTAACACTTCTGGACATCCTCTTAAACACCTGCTTAAGCTTAGTTCCAACACTAATCTAAGGGGTAACCCCCAAAAATTGGAGACACAGCATAGCAGAACGGACTATAGACACAACTTCTACTCCTTAAGAGTTGTCAAATGCTGGAATTCGCTGTCGGCCAAGCGACTTCTCAGGAGTCCTTCAAGAGGCAACTTGATCTATTCTTAAGGACTAAGGATAGTGTCATATTATGATTTACCGACTTCTTTCTCCTCTTTTATCGTTAACAGACCTAAGTTCCTGCCTGGAGGTATTGGTGATCCCCTGCTACTAGACACGGAAGCCTGTTAAGCAAAAGCTTCTTCTATTCCGTCCACAACCATTTGAGCCATTTGAACAGAAGCCTGTCAGAAAACTCAGTTGTTGAAGAACAAATTTGAATTAGGAGTTAAGCTCTAAAGCTTTAGAGTGTATTTCCAATTGGAAGAAATATTAATGTGGTTCATGTTAAAGACAACTATTGTTTTCAGGTATTTAGTTAACAGACGAAATAGTTTTTAAACAGCCTCTAGTTAGTAGTGAAGTTGGCTAGTGTAATCAATATTAAACGAAATCTACAAACTTTATTTGAACTCTTTCACTTATGAATTACAAGGTGATATTTGAACGAAAACTTTCATAAGCAAAGAGAACAGGACAACAGATATATTTACTTGCATGGTGCACCAATGATCTCTCAAGAAGCAACTACCTGGACGTTTAACTAAGTTTACTTAGATCTCGTCAATTTTCTACTAAGACTTAGCAGGCTTAGTGCTTAATATCACACCCAACTTCAATAAGCTATATCCGAGTAACGCATGTTTTTAAGAAATACAATAATCAATACCTTTCATTTTCAATAATAAGGATACGAAGTCGGCAACGCTTCAAAGGTATCTTCCACTGATGGAGGTTCGAGCACTTGAAGGTCAAACTGTCGCAAGATGATAGGTGCGTCGCATCGACAACTCATGAAGTTTTTCAGCTGTCAAATCAAGACATTTCTAGATTTGAGTTGAGTTCAGCCACACCCTGTCTAATAACTTCCATTCTTCAAGTAACGAAGACGATGACATCGTGATGATATAGGAAGAATCATCAATGATATTATTTTATCTCGAAGATTTACAAGCTGGGACAATTTTGAGACCTGTTTGAAAGAAGTACATAAGGTAGGTACATTTACCGTTTCAAAAAGGGCAGTGGTTTTCGTACTTGTTGTGATTATACTTGCTTTGGGTACTTATTGTACCAAAAAGCATTCTTGGTCTACTTTAACTAAAAGTACTTTGGTTAAAGTTTGAAATTTTTTGCTAAATTTTGTCCTGAGTACATTTTTTTACTCCTTGACTAACTTGTGTTCACATTGTGATTGTAGCGGTAAATAAATCCCCAAAATAAATAGCATTAAGTTTTCGACATTGGATGCTGACCATATGTTTTAGTGGACTCATCTAGCTGAAGGCGCTCGGTCAGGCATCCGCACCAGATCACGTGTGGTAACGCCGTGCTCAACATCAACCGCAATCGCTAGCCAGATTAGATCAGAGAATTCCGATATATTGGTCATCGCCAAATATACTCTTCCGGTCTCCTCGACTCTGTCTTTTGATTTCTCTTGGTGGGAACGAAATATATTAGAAGGTGTTACTGGTAGAAGCGTTGTCAAACACTGAATACCTGTGACATCAACATTGGTGAGACCGACGAGATCTGGTACACCTAATTGTAACTGTGAGTCTGTTCCTTTTTGGGATTTTATATATATCATTGCCTTATTTTTTATTTTTTTGAACATTGTGATTTTTTTTTCGTGTTTTTTCTTGGATATATATTTTTTCCCCTCGTTCATTATCGTACTTCATACTTCATCATGACTGAACAGACACCTAAAGTACTCAAGCTTAAGACTTTGTCCCCACCTTCGTTTCAACTGATGCCTTTCTGGCCCGACAACATCGAAGCCTGGTTTTGCTACGCAGAAGCCGACTTCTCCGAGCACGGCGTGATCGACACACGTGCACAATTCCTCGCAGTAGTCAAGGCACTACCGCGCGAATTCAACAGGTACGTAACACCTAGTATGTTTACTAGTGATGTTTCCGATCCTTACGAAATCTTAAAACGCTCGATTCTTAAACGAGGAGATCTAACCGATCGACAAAGGTTAGATCAACTCTTCAATAACATCGACCTGCAACACGGTTCTGCGACGGACATGTTGCAACGGATGAGAGAGGTTATAGGCCTAAGAACTTTCGACGAAGGTCTATTCAAACAACTCTTCTTGTCAAAACTTCCCCAACAGGTGCAAGCAGTTCTGGTCTCGTTCCAGAACAACGGCTTAGACGAGCTAGCTGCATCTGCCGACCGCATTCTAGAAATTACGAAACCTACTACCGAGGTATTTTCAGTCAAAGAAAAGCCTCACACGACTCAGAATGATATAACCGACTTATGTCACACACTCACGCGTTATCTTAGTCTTCGTACCGACCGTAAGAGATCGCGCACACCACGTAGAAGCATTTCTCGTAAGCGATCTGTCCCTAGACCACGAGAGACAGATAACCCCGACTGGTGCTGGTATCATAACCAGTATGGAAAGCTTTCCAGAAATTGCAGAAAACCCTGCAATTTTCCCAACACGAAACCGACTGATTCGAAAAACAATTCGGGAAACTTCCAGGCCGGCACGCGTTAACGGCAACCGTAGCCGGCGAACAAAGCCGTCTGTTATTCGTCACAGATGTGACAACGAGAGTTCGCTACCTCGTCGACACTGGCGCAGAAGTTAGCGTCCTCCCAGCAAATCCTAACGACCGACTTCACGAATCGACCCTAAACTTACAGGCGGCAAACGGAAAACCGATCGCTACGTATGGCAAACGGTACGTTTACCTTAACGTGGGTTTACGCAAACCCATTCACTGGATTTTCGTTGTTGCAGATGTTTCTATGCCAATCATTGGTATGGACCTTCTACAACACCACAATCTGATCATCGATACGCGCAAACGGAGGCTAGTAGACGGGAACACTAATTTGTCCGTTTGCGTAACTTCTTTTACTGGTTGTAGAGTATCCCCAGTCACAGTTAAACATATGATAGACCCACTCTATCAACCACTACTCGATAAGTACCCTGGGATACAACAAACGCAACCGAGATTACCGTGTGTAACCAGCAATGTTACACATCACATCACGACTACAGGACCACCTGTATTCTCTAAAGCACGACGACTAGCTCCTGAAAAGCTAAGGTTGGCGAAAAACGAATTCGATCACATGATGGACTTAGGAATCATACGACCGTCAAGTAGCCCATATGCATCTCCGTTGCACATGGTCCCTAAAAAGGACAGCAACGATTGGCGTCCAACTGGTGACTATCGGCGATTGAACGCGAAAACCATTCCCGATCGTTACCCGTTGCCTCACATTCACGATTTGACAGCTACCTTGAAAGGTACAACTGTCTTTTCGAAAATCGACTTGGTTAAAGCGTATAACCAAATCCCTATGGCTACTGACGACATACCGAAAACAGCTATCATAACTCCTTTCGGACTCTATGAATTTTTGCGAATGCCTTTCGGTCTAAGGAATGCTGCTCAAACATTCCAAAGATTCATAGACGACGTTTTTCGAGGTCTCAACTTCGTACACGCGTATGTTGATGACTGTCTAATCGCAAGTCCGGACAGAGAAACACATCTCAAGCATCTGGATCTTGTTTTCGAACGACTTCAAAAACATGGCATTACTGTAAACGTTCAGAAATGCCAATTCGGAACCGACTCGTTAGACTTTCTGGGACACACTATCGATGCTCAAGGCATTCGACCTCTTAGGACCAAAGTGGCGGCCATTCTGGATTACCCAGAACCGACCACCGTCAAGCAATTACGCACGTTCAACGGCCTGGTAAGTTTCTATAGACGTTTCATACCCAAATGCGCATTACTTATGAAACCTCTGACCGACCAACTTCGTGGAAATGCGAAATCCATTAATTTGGACGACACCGCACGAAAAGCATTCTCCACAGTCAAGGAACTGATCGCTAAAGCAACAATGCTCGCACATCAGGACACCCGAGCACCCATTAGCATCGCAGTAGACGCATCCGACTCAGCAATCGGAGGAGTCTTACAACAATGGGTTAACAACTCCTGGCAACCCTTGGCATTTTTCTCTAGAAGGTTGCTAGACACCGAATCGAGGTACAGCACATTCGGTAGGGAACTCCTAGCTATGTATTGTGCTGTACGGCATTTCCAACACTACATCGAAGGTCGTGAATTCACTCTTTTCACTGACCATAAACCGCTCACTTTCTCGTTAAGCTCTCCTTCTGACAAGTACTCTCCCGTGAGTCTCGACAACTGGACTACATTTCGCAGTTTACTTCAGATATTCAACACATCTCTGGAGCAAACAATGTAGTTGCAGACGCTTTATCTCGTATAACTTCCTTGAACAGTTTCCAAGGAATCGACCTTCTTAAACTCGCCGAGCTTCAAAAAGAAGACAGTGATCTTCAGCACGAGTTATCGTCCACAACCCTTAAACTACGCATCAAACAGATGGGAACAGGTAAAGAAACCTTACTTTGTGACACATCTACAGGTAGGGATCGCCCAATCGTGCCGAAACATTATCGACGCAATGTCTTCAACACATTGCACAAACTTTCGCATCCAGGTGTTCGTGCAACCATCAAGCTTATAGCAGAAAGGTTTTGCTGGCCTGGAATGAATAAAGACGTGAGGGAGTGGGCACGCTCCTGTGTAAGCTGCCAAAAATCTAAGGTTATCAGACACAATAAATGTCCCTTAGGCTCGTTTAAAACTCCCGATGCCCGTTTCGACCATGTTCATCTGGATTTGGTAGGACCTTTACCAGATTCAAATGGATACTCTTATCTCTTAACCTGCGTTGACCGTTTCACTCGATGGCCAGAAGCAGTACCTATCAAGGACAGCACTGCTGAAACAGTGGCCCGCACATTCGTCGAACGATGGGTAGCAAACTTCGGTTGCCCTTCAACCATCACTACAGACCGCGGACGTCAGTTTGAATCCGATCTTTTCCGTCGTCTGACCACACTTTTAGGAATCACTCGCTTCCGAACGACCGCCTACCATCCACAAGCAAACGGGTTGGTAGAACGTTTTCACCGACAACTGAAAGCTTCGCTATCAGCAGCAAACGTTTCACAGTGGACCGACGCTCTTCCACTCGTCTTACTAGGTATCCGCAATGCAGTGAAAGCTGACATTGGATACACTGCGTCTCAACTCGTTTATGGAACGACACTTCGACTTCCAGGAGAATTCGTGGATCCTTCATCCTCTTCAATGAACATGGATCTAACCTCCTACACGAACAGGCTTACAAACGCAATGCGTTCAGTTAAACCTGCTTTCACTCGACCTCAATCAACTGATGTTTTCGTTCAACCTGGCTTACGATATAGTACACACGTTTTCATTCGTCGAGACTCGCATCGACGACCATTCGAATCAGCATACGAAGGACCCTTCAAAGTTCTTCAACGTGAATCTAAGTACTATATAGTCGATAAGAACGGAACAAACGATAGCATCAGCATCGATCGCTTAAAAGCAGCGTATTTAGAAGGAAATCCTATCCACGTCGATTTTCCTTCGGTACAATCGAACGACACGACTCCGACACTTACAATACCTCATCCGACAACCAACACACACGATGATACTTCGACAGTATCCGAAAATAAACTTAAAACGACGCGTTCTGGAAGAAGGGTGAGATTTCCAGAACATTTAAACGACTATTGCACGTAAGGCACTTCTCGACATTTTATATTATTTTTAAAAAAAAACAATTTTAATATGCTTATATATTTTTATTTCTATTTAAAAAAAACAAAACAAAACAAAACAATTTTTTTAATGCTATTACGTGTTCATGAGTTTATTTTCCATTTTTTTCCGCCGACATTGTGTTTTTACGCACATACGAGTGTATTTCGACATGCACTTACATTTTCTTTTTCTTTTCCAGGACGGCTGGAAAAGAACGATGACGTTTATGAGGATCCGAAATTTTCATTGTACATTTTCTTTTTTACTATGTTGTACCTCCGTCCCATATAGTAAGGAAAGACGACCAGACGCTGCTAAATTTAGTAAGCTATCAGAAGAGTGTTTACCAACGACAAACTCGTTGGGTTTAAACTTCTGGCTGGCCACGTCTTAGGGTCGTCACTGCCCCACTAGGGGGAGTGATCTGTAGCGGTAAATAAATCCCCAAAATAAATAGCATTAAGTTTTCGACATTGGATGCTGACCATATGTTTTAGTGGACTCATCTAGCTGAAGGCGCTCGGTCAGGCATCCGCACCAGATCACGTGTGGTAACGCCGTGCTCAACATCAACCGCAATCGCTAGCCAGATTAGATCAGAGAATTCCGATATATTGGTCATCGCCAAATATACTCTTCCGGTCTCCTCGACTCTGTCTTTTGATTTCTCTTGGTGGGAACGAAATATATTAGAAGGTGTTACTGGTAGAAGCGTTGTCAAACACTGAATACCTGTGACATCAACATGATCATTTTGTGTTTTTAAACCTTTTAAATCGAATTACAATGGTTGGTAAGACTCACAAATGTGGGCAACCAAATTGTTTGTTCCCCGTGGAGGAGGGAATGCAATGCAACGATTGTAAAAAGTGGTACCACAAAATGTGTACACGCCTAAGTCCGACGGCTTACAAAAGATGCTCGAAGCCTAACTCGCATTGGCTTTGTATGTTCTGATGTACGGATAAAAAGGTACTAGTTCAGGAGGCTATGGGCCTATTGGCTTTGGCCTGCAAGAAAAACGATGGCGGAAGCAATGATAACAAGATCACTGACGGAGAAGAATGTGTTAGTGTAGTAAGTGCTGCTACCGGACCCGTAAACACCTGACTGGTTGACGGGAACGTGAAATCTCCGTTGACATTAACGAGGAATGAAGTGCCACTTGATATTGACATCGGCAGTCATACACCTCTAGTCGAAATAGAAGGTCCGGATAAAACTGTCACCGTTTCACGTAGTCCAGGTGTGGCTGTCCTGAGTGGTGACAAATGGACTTCAGTAAGGAGAAAAAGGAATGGGAAGAAAAAGACTGTAGGCAAAACGCAGCTGGTCAGCAAGGCATTGGAAGGGATGCTATCAGAAAAAAAATCCTCACTGCGTGACAAGACAGATCTCTCTGAGGGATCAGTCATTTTTCATTAGATAAGAGAATCTTCAGATACTGAACCAAAGGCAAGATTTGAACATGATCTCAATCATATTAAGACATCATTAAGTAAACTACTCCCAGATACAGTTTCAGGAGTTAGCATTTGTAAGCTTTATAGAATAGGAAAAAGGTGGATTCCGAAAGTCCTCAGAAAAACCGCCTCCTAAAGGTTACATTCAACACGGTGGAAGAAAGGAACCTGGTTCTAAGTAATTCACGTAAACTGATTGGATCCGGGATATATGTCCGTGAGGACCTCAGCCTAGCTGATCGTATTAAGAGAAGAGCTGCAGAAGCGGAAATAAACGAGCGTCGCCGAAACGGTGAAAGAAACCTCGTTCTTAAGGGTTTTCAGATTGTAAAATTTTGGAGCAAAACGATCCCCAAGCCACTCTGGGTGGCAAGGGAAGGCTCTCCACAGACTTAAAGGTATGCTACACAGATGCTCGCAGCCTACTAAATAAAATGGCGGAGCTGAAGTCAGTGGTGGACAAAGAAAAACCGGACGTTATCGCTGTCTCGGAAACTTGGTTAACGTCAGAAGTATTAGATAGTGAAATCCAATTGACTGGTTTCATAACCAGTAGGGCTGATAGATTAAACCGAAGGGGAGGCGGGGTTATTCTGTACACGAAAAGTACCCTAACCATAAGATTAGCTGAGACAGTAGCACATGTTTCAGGGACATGTGAACTGGTGAGATGTAAGTTGAAATGCCGAAGGCAAGATATTGAATTAGTTGTAGTTTATCGCAGTCCAGAATGTGTAGCAGATGATTTCCTCCTTAGTAAACTTAAGTCCTGGTGTAACAACGGTAAAAGCCTTGTAGTAGGCGACTTTAATGAACCACATATAAACTGGGTTAACTTAGAGGTAGGGTCATCCATATCGTCGTTCGACTGCAAACTGTTAGAAACCTCGATTGGATTAGCATTATTCCAACACATTAGAGATCCCACAAGATACGACTTAAGAAACTCTTCCTCACTTTTAGATTTAGTTTTCACACACGGTGATGACGTTGGCCAAATGGCTTTTCTCCCACCACTTGGGAGAAGTGACCATGCAGTCATCTTATTCAAATTCATGGCTGAGATTGCCTGTCAAACAATTGCAACGGCCCGTCCCAACATATGGAAGGCAGATATGCAGGCAATTAATAATAATAATAATTTATTCTCAAATAACAGTTTGTTACATGAGGCATGCAGTTTACAGGCAAGATCAAATTGATACAAATGATACAATATCCACTGTAGTAAATTACATAGCTGGGTTGATAATTTATAAGATATGAATGTAGATGGTTCTAATCAGTACTACAGTTGGCGCGCTTCACGAAAGTTGCGTTACTAATGTGCAACTGATGGTCAAGGATAGGTCCATTGAAGGTGGGAGCTTCTAAATGTCGCAAACTTATGTCCCTTTGGAATGTCTAAGGCTTTGAGGATGGTGCAGGATAAAATCTTTCGTTCCATATCACAAGGAGGGCTGAAAGAGGGAGCAAGTAAAAGAAAGCACGAGGGGCAGAGTAGCCAATATTCATGAAGGAATGTTTAAGGTATCATTACTCAGTCTAATTTTCTTTTATTAAGGTATTTGTTAAGAAAGAGCATTTTAATAGGTTAAAGAAAATAAGTGTAAACAAGGTATGAGTGGACATATGTCCACAACTGACAAATGGAGGGGATTCAGAAAGGAGCTGAGAGTATGGGGTTATGTGTGATTATAAAATAAGATATAGTGCTAGAAACAGTATTGTGATATACAATTGGCTGTCTTCCTTTTATTATCGAAGCCATTAGAGCCCTTTTCGTTTTTTTGTATTTTTTTTTCAGGTATTATAGGGTCTTGAGTAGGCTTCGTATATTAGCGAATTGTCTAGTTTGCTTGTAATAGGATTTCTGGATAGGAAGTGAAACCAATTCAACGTTCATCACTCGATTTAAAGGGGTATTTTGCGTGATAAATCAGCATCAATACCATAAGTTCGTGACATCCCACTAAACCATAAGGAGCCGTAATTAAACAAAATGTTCTGCCCTACAGATATGGGTGGATTGAATTTATCTCCCCACCATCATGTTTGCTGGTCAGTAACGCCACCCTCCCTTCTTTTGTGATGTTAGCCTCTCGGCGAGACTCTAATTTAGCGACGAGCCAATCAGAAGCGTCTGAGCAATTCCAAGGTCACGGAGCCAAGTTCAACACGCGATGCTAACATACGGTCGGTTCATGTCATAGATTGACCACCTCTCCGCTTCTTCCAACCAGTCCCAGAGTCGGCAAATAATGCACGACGTGGAATTCTCTGGGACGACATTCGTAGAACATGTCCAAGCCACCGAAGTCGATGTTTCAAGATGGTGACATCGATTGCATTATCATCTCTGTGCCCGAACACACGATGCCGAACCTCTGAATTACTAACATGGTGTTGCCACTGGATGTCAGCAATCCTTCGGAGACAACGATGATCGAACACCGAGAGTCGTCTAACATCCTCAACTCGGAGAGACCAGGTTTCACAAGCATAGAGCGAAACTGCTCTCACTGACGCGTTGTAGATCCGACCTTTTACAGCTAGACTAACATCACGAAGGCGTCAAAGGTGGCCCAGATTGGCATAAGCCGCTCTGGCTTTCACTATACGTGCATTGGTCTCATCACTCATGCCACCACCAGCACTTATGCAGCTACCGAGATACACGAACTTCTCGACTACGTCTATCTGCTCACCATCCAGGGTGAGTACAGGATTAGAATCCTGCCAGTCTTATAGAAGTACTTCGCACCTCGTAGGTGCAAAGCACATACCGTACCTACGGACACTGATTGCCAATTGATTAAGTGCGGATCGCGTGGGTTGGGCATTATCGCACAGTAAGAAAATATCATCCGCATACTCAAGGTCGAGAAGTCTTTCTCCAGGCAACAGATCCACACCACCATTACTTACATTCATCAGAGCTGTTTCCAGAATGTCATCGATGGCAAAGTTGAAGAGGAATGGTGAGATTGGGCAACCCTGCCAAACGTAATGCTCGAATGGAACAATGGAGAGAGGTGGTTGTATGCCCTCACTCTGCCTGAGGTGTTTGTATATAGGGCCGTTAGGATGTTGATAAACTTTTCAGGCACACCCTTCTTCAATAGACAATCCCAGAGAACAGTCCTGTCCAACGAATCGAAGGCAGTCCTAATGTCAAGAAACACTACGATTGTTGGCGTTTGAAAATATGACGGTGTTCTAACATTTTGCGGAGGGTGAAGATATGATCAATACATCCTCGACCGGAACGAAACCCAGCCTGCTCCTCGTGAGTCAATCTTTCTCGGGTTTTGAACAACCTACGAAATATGACAGAAGCCAATAGCTTGGACGCAATCGGAAGTAGACTTATCCCCCGATAGTTGTTACAGGAACGACGTGAACCGTTTTTAAAGATAGGGACAACTATCGACTCATTCCATGACGTTGGTACACTCTCTAGTTCCCAAACCTTTGTAAACAACGTCGTCAATTCCTTAGTCAAAAATTCACCACCATCTTTAAAAAGAGCCGGAGGTAAGTCATCTGGGCCAGGTGATTTGTAACTCTTCAAGAGTTGGAGTTCCTTGCGGACTTCCATCTCATTTGGTGGATCGGACGTGACCGGCCTTGGAGAGCAGAACAGTCTGACCGATATTGCTGGAGCAACAGGCCAGTTGAACTGCCTTTCGAAAAATTCTGCTCATCGTCCAGGACGTCGATGGGTGTTAGTGATTGGCATCCCGTCATCCTCACAGATGATCTCACTCACACCAGACTTCTTGCTGCCAGTGATTCAGATGAGTTGAAAGAGCTTCCGGTAGTCACCACATGCAGCTGCTGCTTCCAGCTCATTAGCACGCTCCGACCACCAGGCTTCTCGGTCCTTTCGCAAGCTTTGCCCGATTTCATTACGTAACATCCTTCGTTTGTGGCCAAACTCACGGTTACTCGGAGTAGACTGGTGGGCTTCGATGAGTTGTAAGGAGCCTGAAGAAACCCAGTGCTTATAAGCGGGACGTTTCGCGAACCTGCAAACGGCTTTACTCTCCATTTTCATGGCGTCATGCAATTGCAACCAACGCTCATCTATACTTTTCAGTGGAATGGTAGCTAGCCTAGACCATACGAAGATACCACACTGTTCACGAATAAACGCATGCAAAACAAGCTTTTTGAAGCGACAGATGGAGAGCGAATTTGTATTACTTTACCAGAGTCTTGAATACGGGTTTCAGATAGACAACAATCGTCGATATTAAGACTTTCTAAAGACACAGCCAACCCTATCTGTTGTCCGACCTGCACAAGTGTGCAAACGTTGAAGGCAGCCAGTTTGAATGGTGCACGTGGTTTCAGAAAAACTGTTTCAATAATCGTATTCGGTAGTGGCATTCAATTTCCAACCAGTCAGTAACTCGAGATCGTTTAGATAGGACAGAGTTTCCATCACGGGCGAGCTGCTGTGTATGTTGAAAAATAAGGTTACACAAAGTGGCAATGAAAGAGAGTGAATAAGTGACGTGGTAAATAATAACAATTTGAATTGTTTGACTGTTAATCGAAGCGTGAACAGTATTTTTAGTAAATATCGTCATTTTCATTTTATTTGTGTGTGGGCTATGATACTGCCCAGGTGCCCAGACAGAAGCGGGTGGTTTTCTTAGGGGGCCACAACCCGAGTCTTTGACCTAAAGGTCTGACCCACAAGGCAGTGGAGCAATGTAAGGAGATGCAGTCCCATGGTAGCCGGTGACCAACAGTTGGTTCATACGCCATTTGTTCCTTCAGGATACTGGAGCCCATGTGCGCCATTGGTTCGGAATCAGGGTTTTTCAACTCCATTTGGTGGATTTACTTTGTCCACCGGCCCAGTAAAGCCCTGGACATTCACTTTTCGTCCTCTCGATTTCGTAAACAACACCCCGCTATGAGAAGGCAGTGGGTATGACTTCCGTGACAGGGGCTGTATACGCGTGGTCGTGTGAGAGCATTTCGAGAGGTAGGGGATGCGGGCCCTCTCCGCTCTCGACCATACCAGGGCACTTGTGGGCTGAATGGTATTTGATAAATCCGATGCAATTTATCTCTGCCACATGAAGTGTTGTAATGAACAAAGACTAGGTTAGTGTAGACCAATTTATCGTATTAAGATTTCACATGCAGCATTTTTAAAATATGAAAACAGTATATGGAACATACAATTTGTACATCTTCGTAATTTTTTACTTACAAACTCCATCGTTCTTCCGTTCTTGTTGCTACTCGGACTACTATGTTTCTTCCTCTTATCTGTCAGCAAGGATCCTACTTCTAATTCTTAGTACATACTACTTATATCTGCCCGTATAAGTCTCTCATGCCATAGTGCTTGTTGAAAACTTTGATGGGACAAGTACGGTAAATGCAATGTTGCTGTGATTGAAATTCTGTGTAATGATCACTTCAGAATTTGCATTAAATTATTTATTTAGTTTATTTATCGCAACACATAAATATTGGTACAAAGGGACACCAAATACATATGCGCCACGCAAGTCACTTGATTTGTGTGTGGGCTATGATACTGCCTGAATGCCCATACCGAGGCAGGTACTTCATTGGTATGTTAAAACATAGTTACATTGATACAAATCCTAGCATATAACATCAAACCAAACAATAAGTTAGCCTAATACTTCATAAGTTATGCACTTAGATTAATGTGAATGAGTTTATTTCCGATAAATGATTGAGAATATCATATTTTCCCCATTATCAGTATTATTATTATTATAGTGAATTATATCACACATTTGAAATATACAAACTTTGTTTTAAAGAATTTAACAATTGCACGTACGAATAATTAGTTTCAACGAAAGCTTAGATTTTATTCGCATAAAGTTTGACAGCGTTGTACTATTTCTTCTGACCAAATAGGTTTTGGAGAATTAAGCAAATTAGCAAAAGTACAACTGGTCATATTACCTTTAACAAATCAGTTAGCACCAATAAATGGTTTACGAACCATTTTAAATTAAGTGTGACATATCACCAGTTCCTCTTATGAGTGATAGCATTTAGTTCTCGAAGCTTACTAATAATTTTGTATTACTGAATACTTTGGTAATGATAAGAATATCAAAATCTCTTTTTGGTTCTCAGGATTAATGAAAGTGTACACTGAATACATTTCATTTAGGAAAAGAACTTATTCAAGCATTGATTGTGAAAACGAAACTACGAATAAGGTCGTTGATATGGAATGTAAAATAATCATTATCATAAGGATTTCCCTAATTAATTAATTAAATGTGAGTGTCCAGCATTTATATTTGGATAATTGAATGAACCTGGTAGCAATTTTCATCTAAATCATGAATGCAACTATCCGGCATATGAAAAAAATCCACGGATATATAAGTTGTCTGATGCAAACTTTAATGTTGCGAATTCCATGTTTTAGGTATTGTCACACCTTGTGGGTCCTTACTTGTTTCGAGAAGTTCAGAAACGCGAAGTCGGATAACAAACATTGGACATAGTCATTCAAACGGCAACTTTTTTTCCATAAAATATGACTTGTTGTGTCGTCATTAGTTGATACCCACCTGTCGCATGTTGTGGTTGAATAAAATTTCCCAAAATTTTTTTTAGGAGAATCGAATGTACAATATGTCATTACTGTCATTCCCGTCTTACAACCGATGTAACACGTGTATATATAATCTCCGTACATGTCTCTCTCCATATAATGTCACAAGTAAAAAGAATGTCTTTTCTATAGTCACCCAGATATTGTCTTTCAGTACATATACGTACCAGTGACCAATGCTACCCACAAATACACGTGAGTTTTGATGCAATGCTTCAGAAATCTGAACGTTAGTGAAGAAGTTTATGAAAATAGGCTGGTTAGATGTAATCATACCAAATCATTCAGTACAATTACTAGATAGTTTGTGTGTGTGACACAGTTTGCCATTACTTCGGAGTATGGAATCTGAGCTCGTGACATCTTTTCTAGTGCTCTACACCTTAAGAACAAACTTATCAGTAGTCAACTAAGGTAGATCTTCCAACACAAACAGATACATAACGTACGGTAAATTCAGCTTAGCATCTCAGAAATCTTTTAACCAAAACAATTACATTCACTCTTTTCTCAGATTCATATGGAAATTATTACTCAAGGAGGACAGAGTGAAGATAAACAAGTAACTCTCCCTTATGCTTCATATACGTTTAGTTAGTGATTTCTCTGTCATCGTAGGCTATGAAGAATGCACAAATAAGTAGAAAGGGGTTCCGTAACGGCATATTAATTTCTGTACTGAATCACATCGAAGAAATAAAATACTTGCACTTTATATTACATCTGTCATTTCAGGTTTTCTTTTACTTAAACGACATAAGCATTCGAATATACTCCTTACAAGCAGTCACAATCAGTGAATAAACGAAACTCTGAACGTCTTACGTAAATTATACAACCAGACAACTTTCTAAGACGCCTGACTGAGTATACATATGGCTATATAGTCAATTATATTATGATCTATGTTATATCGTTTTGTAATACATCACTTAAATATGAGTTGTGTTTATGGCTTATGGAAATTTGTTCTAGGTCACAATACTTTAGTGTGTGATAGTGTATACATAGATCTTACTATGTCCATTGAATACACAAACGAACAGTAACTGGATAAGTCTTTTTGATTGGTCAGAAAATGTATTAGCTGCAACCAGTTTCATAGTGAATAAACCTAATATTATCTCACATTTAAATACAGCACAAATAAGAAATGCGCTTATCTTGGATTAAAAATTCCCATCATATTAAAAGAGTAACATACGAATGAAGAATATTCTCAATAAATTTTCTTCATGTTCTACCTTGACGTGGTGGTCGGGCTTGCCTATCATGATGAAGCAACCGAGCTATACTGGCTGGAACAATCGTTCCTCAAGGTTCTACCATGTCAGACAGACCGGTTGAAGAGCGGTAAGACTAAAAGCAACAAACCCAAGGTCCGAAGGCGATGTCGTACTGCTACATGTACAGAGGTGTGACAGCAGTAAGGTGTTTCCTTCAGACAACCAGCATGACAGCGATGCTGCCTTCCCACAAGGAGGGGTGGAATTAGAAAAGGTCGACCCTAAAAATGCACACCTCTCCTTATCCCACGGATATCCGTCTCCGGCGATAAGGTCTCAACAAGTACGGAGCTAACACAAGAATTACCCATAAAAAAGGCCGTGTGTGACCGACCTCAAGCAGTTGTCCCTTGGGCACTGTGGTCACGCTCCCACATCACTAAGACCACCTCTAATCCAATTTCCTTTTCAGGTACCTCCAGAACAACCCTTCCACGGTGTGGGCAACCGAGAAGTGACAACCGCCCTCATACCTCTAACAGCAATCAAGACCACTGTATTCATAATCAACCTCCGTCTTCACTTCCTATTATTCCTCTTACATCGACCTTTCAACACTAAACTTCCTCTTTCGGCTTCACCTCAAGTGTCACTATAGCCAACGATTCTAGTGCGCAAAACACTGTCCCAGGTCCACTGAAACCTCGCTCCAAACTACACATTGGAGCCTTCAACGTGCGCACCCTATGTCAAATCAGTCAACAGGCTTCCTTGGCTAGAACCCTAGAATCTCGTACCATTGATATATGCTGTGTCTCTGAAACACGCATACAGGATCCCAGTGTGGTCATTCACTTGACCTCACCTCTCCAAAACATGGAGCCGCCGAGACACACACCCCGTGTATCTGGTGACCCGGCGGCCAGCTGTCGTGGACTGGCAGGAGTCGGGATAGCACTAAGCATGAGGGCGGAACAAGCACTGTTAGAGTGGATCCCCGTTAACAGTCGTTTATGTGCTATTAGGCTAAACGGCTCCGTAAGAACTTGGAAGGATAGGGACACACGTCGTTGCCTTTTTGTCGTTTCTGCCTACGCTCCCACCGACTGCAGCTCAGATGAATTTTACAAAAGCTATCTGGACTTCTTTAGAAAGCTAAACGTTCAGACATAGTACTCGTAGCAGGTGACCTTAATGCCCAGATAGGTAGTTTAAACCAAACAGAAAGGCATTTAGGTGGGTATTTTAGTATTCCGGTACAACGAACAGATAATGGTAATCGTCTGCTGCAACTGTGCTCAGACAATCGTTTATTTTAAGCATAAGGAGAGACATCGTCTAACATGGCGATCCCCTACACCAAACCAACGATGGACTCAAATAGACCATATTGCCATCAGTCATCGTTGGAGAGGGTCGGTAGGAGATTATCGCTCATTCTGGAGTACCTGCTTGGACTCCGACCACGCCCTAATACGGGCACGCATTTGCTTGCGCCTCACTGGACGCAAAAAGTCACACTAAAAAGAGCCATTAGAACTGAATCGAGTAGCGAGAAAACCAAAAGTAGGTTCCAGGAACAACTGAGGTCACACTTAGGTAGTTCTGAAAACGAGGCTGACCCAGATGTTGCTTGAGAAGATATACAAACGTCTGTGGAAACAGCAGTAACATTTATCCGTGATTTAAACCACAGGGTTACAAAGAACCAATGGATTTCCTCAAGGTCTATTGCACTGATGGATTCTCGTAAACTCATCCCATCAGACTCTGAACACGATGAAGAGCGACAACAAAACAGATATAGGTTAACCAAAAGTCTAAGGAACGACCGTGTGCACTGGTGGGCAACGAAAGCAAAAGAGATGGAAAAGGCGACGGCTGTATCTAACACCAAACAGTTCTTCAGACTCATAAAAGAAACTGGAATTAATAAGTCAAGTGTAAATGAGACTATCTCGGAAAAAGACGACACCCTCATCTGCTCTCAGTTCAGACGTTTAGAACGATGAGCGGAACATTTCAGAGAACAGTTCAGTTGGCCTTCAGCTACTCTACAACTACCCATCGTCCCCAGATAGCGTGGATAGAACATTGAAGTGCGTCCCACGACTCTATCTGAAGTTCAAAAGGTTATAGCTAATCTGGAACGAGGAAGAGCAGCTGGTCCAGATGGATTGGCTCCAGAGGTCTTTAAGGATGGTGGTCCAATTTTAGCGATTAGGATGACTAATATTTTAGCTAAAATCTGGGAGTTAGACGTAATCCCATCTGACTGATCGCAATCACTTATCGTCCCAATATATAAGAGAGGGTCAAAATTATCCCATGACAACCATAGAGGAATTAGTTCGACTAATATAGTATCTAAAATACTAGCCTCAATAACTGTTGTATGCTTAACAAGGACTCGTGAACTGCAAACACGAGAGAATCAAGCTGGCTTCAGACCTGGTCGTGGCTGCATTGACAACATATTCACCATTCAACAGGTTCTAAAACACAGGCATGCTTATCGGCGTCCGACAATGGTGGTCTTTCTTGACTTAAAAGCAGCATCTGACTCTGTTGACCGAGAGGGTCTGTGGCAGTATCTGTCATTGAAAGGCGTACCTCAGAAGTACATAAACCTTGTGAAGCCTCTTTACTCGAACAATACAAGTCGAGTCAGAGCTTATGGAGAACTGTCATCTGACTTTGCAACCTCAAGCGGTGTTCGTCAAGGCTCTCCACTATCTCTATTTTTGTTCAACTTTATCATAGACATACTGATGGAAATAACGCTCTCGTCGACTGAATTCTCGGGCATTGATCTCCCACCAGTAGGTTCACTTATCGATTTAGAATACGCAGATGACATAGTCCTGTTTGGTGAAGACGCTGACAAAATGCAGAGTCTTCTGGTAGCACTAAGCAACAATGCCAGAATATTTGGGATGCGCTTCTCTCCCTCTAAATGCAAGTTGTTGCTTCAGGACTGGTCTGCGTCAACACCTGAACTAAGGATAGGGAGTGAAGTAGTCGAACGCGTCGACAACTTCACTTGGAAGTCTGATCAGCCCTAATGGGTTGGTGTCTAACGAAATCTCAGCACAGATTCGAAAATCTCGTTTGGCTCTTGCCAAATTACGTCACCTGTGGCGAAGGCGAGATATCCGTCTATCAATAAAGGGACGAGTATACTGAGCTGCAGTCCGTTCTGTTTTAATTTACGGCAGCGAAACATGGCCATTAAGAGTAGAAGACACTCGTAAGCTACTAGTATTTGACCACAGATGCCTTAGAAATATTGCTGGCATCTGCTGGGATCACCGGGTAAGTAATAGTGAGGTTATACGCAGGGTATTAGGCAATGATGGTTAATCAGTTGATGAGGTTGTGAATCTTCATCGACTGAGATGGCAATACTGACCAGTGTTGGGGATGGTTGGAAGAAAGTTAGGGGCGACAAATTAAAAAGTGGCATCAGTGCTTGAAGTCACTAACTTCTAGTCTGAGTCATGTTGGTAGATGCAGACTACTTGGTTGGGGTCCGTGTGACTATCGTAACCAATGGTTGGAGACTCTGGGTGACATGGCTCAGAATCGATCACAATGGTGCAGGTGTATACACTCTCTGTCTTCCCTTAAACTACGAGATTAAAGTAGCTTCATATCTTTCTTTCTACGTACTAATTCTTCCTTCCTATACTATATCCGTATATGCAATCTTTCTTTTAAGTATTACCACCACTGAATGAACTATTTCTATGAATTTGGTGTACATCTTTTTGTGCTAGTGATGTGTGGCAACTTGGACCGATGCATATATGTGCCTGGTCCTACGTTGTAGCTGGCTGACTGTCTGAATCACGAAAGTGCCAGGTTTAGCACAAAGTACACCGTATAAAGTCATAGTATATGGATTTATGATTGTTTAACAAAATACAACTTTGAGTTATCTCATATGCATTGTAAACGTGAATCAGCTTATATGGAAAATGAAATTTTAAGATTCATGATTGGACAGGGTGAGAGAAATAATGGTACGTTTACGGATTCGATCAAATATTTAGTGGAAGACTATAACGCATGAAAATGCTATGAAGTTAGTAGGAAGGAATGCAAAAAATGAATCATGTATTCGAGAGATTAATGACGATATTAAACCATTAATAGTAACTCTGAACCAGATTGACGCTTTATGTTCTGAGACTAAAGAGATACGGATGAATGTTTTTCGCATGAAATATATTGTAGACGACCTAATTAACGATTTGAGAATACCGTTTACCAGTGTTATGCAATAGACAATAGGGAAGAAACGCATCTAGCGAATTAAAGGTCTGGGGAATCTAACAGCTGAAAGCGAATTTCCAGACGATGCCGAAAATGTATGTCCATAATTTCACAAGTGCTAAAGTAGGTAAACGAAAACTGGAAGTATTATCCTTAGGTCTGAAATTCTCTGATACCCTCAA
This sequence comes from Schistosoma haematobium, assembly GCF_000699445.3. NCBI lineage: Eukaryota > Metazoa > Platyhelminthes > Trematoda > Strigeidida > Schistosomatidae > Schistosoma > Schistosoma haematobium. The sequence continues at coordinate 48,777,094 of NC_067196.1, read as the reverse complement.
TCGCTGCAACAACATAGATGCAGATATACAGTTCGAAAAACTATATTGTAAGACACGGAATTTAGTTGAAAATTATGATCAACAACTAGAACATTCTAAGCCAACTCTTGTGAAGCGTTGTTACCAGTATAAGAACAATGAATTTAATCAAAAAAGCATTCTTACAAAGAAACAATAAAGTTGTTAACACGCTCCTAAATGATGGGACGTTATTGATTACGAAACTTGACAAAGGTTCAGGAGTTGTTCTTAATATGAGTAACTACACTGACAAAATGAGTACCATCTAAGACGAAAAATCAAAATTTTAAAAACGAATTAAACAGAAAGATCTCAGTGATAGGACAGAGGATGAATTAACGGAGCTGAAACGTGGAGAACTACTACAACCATCATCAAAAATGTACTAGTATTTACAAATAGTTTTCTACGCAAGATACTCAATATCCGTTGGCTGGATACCATCAGCAACAGCCTTCTGTGGGAGGGGGAAAACCAGCTTCCAGTTGGAGATGATATTGGGAAAGTATGTTGGAAGTGGATAGGACATACATCGAGGAAATCGCAAAACTGCATCGCGAGGCAGGCGTTTACTTGGAATCCCGAAGGAAGGCGGTAAAGAGGAAGATCGAGGAACACACTACGTCGGGAAATGGAAGCAGATATGAAAAGGATGAGTAGCAACTGGAAATGGCTGCCGAGGACATGGTTGAATGGAGAGTGCTGGTGGGTGGCCTATGCTCCTCCAGAAGGGGTAACAGGTGTAAGTAGAATAAGCTCAGGGACCAATAGACTACCTCTTCAGGTCTATATGAAATGATTTATCGATCACTAACATGGATGATCAATGTCGAATGCTTGGGGACCTACTAGAGTTAGACAGGAATGGTGCGACGAACCAGCTAACTTCGGAGTTACTCGTCGCGATAAGATTTTTGTAGGGCCAGTGAAATGTCACTGAGCCCTAGCCAAATCATCCGGCAGTTGGATCATTGAATATCGAACAAATCATTGATCTCCGTCAAGTTCAAGGACAACCAACATGCATTGGTTAATCGTATGCCGTGGACTGGTGAATGCGGTGGTGTTCTCGCTATCTTCTCTGTACTCATTCTTACTGATATATTTTCCTAATAAAGTCCTTTGTGTTGTACAGTCTTCAAAACGTCTATAGTATCTTGATACGTCGATGGGGTAATCCATGTTAGGTGCTGATCTGAAGGTGTGACTTCGACGTTAGCTGGTTCGTCACAGCATTCCCGTCTAACTCGAGTAGGCCTCCAATCATTCGGCATAGATCATCTACGTTGGTGGTTTACACTGGTTATCCCGACGCGATCTAAAACCTAGCGTGGATTACTCCTTCAACGTATCAAGGTACTATGGCTGCTTTGTAGACCGTATAACACTAGGGACGTTATTACCGAAATATATTAGTAAGAATCAGTACAGAGAAGATAGTGGGACAACCACTGTATAGGCCAGTCCATGGCATACGATTAACTGATGCACGTTGGTTGAACTTGACGGAGATCGATGGACTGTTCGACATTCAGTGACCCAACTGCCTGGTGATTTGGTTAGGACTCAATAACATTTCAATGGCCCTACAATACTTCCCCACCAGATTCAACGGTCGTTTGAATCGGTGCCAAACATGTTGGGAGTAGTTGCGCTCTTCCCAAACGACTAATATGAATCCTCCGGATATTGGTGAGCTTTAAGGCAAATGGAATAGAAACGGCAGGAACTGATCAAGAAATAGAGAGTAGTAGTAAATTACTAGAGCGCTGGTTGGATGTAAAGCGATTAAACATAGAAATAATAGAAAAGACGTAACGTTTTACAGTTTCATCAAGTTGCGTTCAAATAAGTGGCTTTGACAAGTGACTGAGTTCCTCAGATGAAAAAAGTTAAGTTTTCCACAAAAGCAATGATACTACAGTGATAGTAAGACAAGTGTATTATCAATCGATGCCGATGTTTGAACTGCAGTTGGTTTAAAGTCAGATTGTCGTTAACAGCTCATGTTCGTAAGCGTTGAATTCTATTTATGTCTGTATTTAACAGACTAATCGTAAGTACAGAAGTATAACCATGAAAATAAGTTGTGATTTTGTTGTACAAATCTATTGATGAATTCGTAGTCAGGGTTTAAAAAGTCGATGATTGCTGTTACAATCAGAGTCGAAGACTAGTGGTCAAGAGCGAATGTGTCACAATGAGGTCTGTAAAATGTAACTGCTGTACGTTTGTTCAATAGTGTCATCTACGCATCTTAACCAGAATTTGATGGAAACGGGGCACTTCGAGATTACACTTGTTTCCATGTATGTATGAAACTCTTAGCAACAATTGGAGAACAGGTTATGGGAAATCCAAATCAGAGAAGCCGAATATTTCAACTCGATTCATTACACAAATGGTTCAACATTTATAGATGTGAAAGATACAAATAATGATGTAAAGACATACATAGTATTACAGATGCATCTTAAGGTCATATATATAAACAGCGAAATGAGTAGAAAGATCAGGTTAGTTCATTTACTCGAACGTTAAGACTAAACACATAGGCGTGTAAAAGTACTAACTGCTAAAATATAACCTTGCAATTGTGGATATTATATGAAGGAATAGAAAAACAGAGTGACAATGTTTTCAGAAGCATGTGATGTATTAGCGCAATACATTTCGAACAATCTGACCACACATATACCTGTTAAGAATATTTATATATAAAAATAAAAGGTCAACTAGACTGGAAGTGGGGGTAAGAGGAGACAAGGATAATAATGTAAGTAATAATAATATCCGAAATGTATTGCACTAATACATCACATACTTCTGATTATCTTAGTCTTCGTATTACATTATCGAAATTCATCAAACGGACTAATTGATTTAAACTATTTTTCAGAAGCAATTATAGTATCTGCGCGGGCGGTTATACCGCACGGACGAATAAACCGCAGTACATAGTGGTAATCCATCACCGAAATGTGATTTGTCCAGATACACTCGTTAAGTTCGTTTGTGTTTTCTGTCCTCACTCTCTTTTCATCAATTCGTTTTTTGTGCATTGTTTCACAATACTTTTTAATATTCAGTAAAACGTTATATTCCTAACAACTTCCACGCGTGTGTTGCAACTCAAGATATCATGTGCCAATGGGCGAGAAAGAAAAGCATTATATCCTAACGAAGAATGAATGGTAACGGCTAGGAGTTGTTTATGAACTAATATTATACATATATTCCTATTGTATAATTGAGAAATGCCAACCTATTCAACTCGGGAGTCAAAGAACAAAGGTGTCCGGAGCTACATTTGACAGACTGTCGATATGTCGGGTAGCGTTTAATCTAGCAGGCTAACGGTTATAAGAGAGAGATACGTGTCACGGTCACCCACTTGTGATCTGGTGCGAATGCGTGACCAAGTGCCTTCAGCTAGATGTGTCCATTAGAAATAAAGAGATCAGCGTCAAATGTCGAAGACTTACAGAACTACTTATTCTGGAGATTTATTTACCGCTACAAGTGTCATTATTTAGACATTTCGTTGTTTCGTGAAATTCTGTTTCGTACATATCTCAGTCGTGTGATATGGCCGTTCGATATATTTAACACCCGTCCTGTTTATTATCTATAGTGGTCTGTCTTCCCGTTGTTGATGTTCAGAGCAAGATTTCATTAGTTCTCTTTAGTATTTATGCATATTAAACGACTGTCAACTCATCAGGTAATATCAATCATTTGAAAACTTATCAACACGGGAACTGGATTAAAATCAACAAAATATACTGGCTGGAATCTAAAGTCAATAAATCCGAACCAAGCGATGTTGATGACTGCAATTTGGTGAGATACGAATGAACTTATTCACTTCTACTCAATACGCGTTAACTTATCAAGGAATTTTGTATGATCCTCCTCATTTTGTAAACACAATGTCTGAAGAATAAGATATGTGATCAGATTGTTCGAAATGTATTGCTGAAAAATATCACATAAAAATGTGAACTTAGTGTTCGGGATAAATGAAGGTGGTTCAGGATGAAGGAACAACTATGTGTAGTATTCAACTGGATATTACGTAGCGTATGAAATTATATGGATCAATTGAGCGGTAGCAAAATAGGAATGAATATTAAGTAAATTGTTCATATGTATAGGAATAAACAATTTCTCAGATAAATTTCACATGTGAGAATCTCAAAAGTGAAGAGATGTGTACATGAGGTGTATTGGGTAATAATTTATTTCAACTGATTATACTCCATGTTTTTGCCTACATTTCGTACTAGGACATTTGTTTATTTTTACATGTTGTCATTGTTATTCTTATCACTACTACAAATGTCTTTTTAATTCTTATTTCTATCCAGCACAGTACTCTGTAACATCATTATCATAAGCTTAACTAGTATCCGAAGTGACTCAGTATTGCTGTTGATGTTGCGTTCTGTGAGGTGGATGAAGTATTTGTGAAGACTGATTAATTTCTAATCGAAAATTCCCAGGTACCAATAGATACAGTGCATGTCATGGTTCAGTAGACGTGATCTCAAGAGGGTTTTCTATTATTCCTATATTTTAACCAGTAAGTTTGGAAAATTTGTAGACGATTATTAATGAAGTCTAATAGGATACAGGTTAGTTGCTTCGTATTTGCAAAATCGTTTGAGACTGAGAAAATATAGTGCTGAAGTTTGAAGTGTTAGCACCAGTTACAAAGCTCATCGAAACGTCGTTTTATTTACACTAAGATTTTTAACTTCATACTTTGTAAATTTTGATAATCCTATAAGCCAAACCCACCAATTTCCGGATGAATCGGAATTACCACATCGTTATTTGTTAACATTTTTTGCACACCAGTGATCAAGTTCCATTAGAAACCAGATCGTTTATCAGTATATGAAAATCATAACAGCAGTTGTTAGGGCGTTCCAGAATCACTGTTACTTTGAAGCCGACAATATCACTTTATTACATACCGTGCAGACTGAAGGATACAATAATGAAGGAAGGAAATGCATGATTATCTAGAAAACCAATTGCATCAGTTGCGAGAAGCCTTACATTTAGAAAATAGGACGTCGGCTTCACAAACGTATATGCGAACATTGATTAGAAGTAAAATTTACTTCTCTTAAGATCCTAATTTCATTTGCTATATTAGAATAGAACTGTCGAAAGATCAGTGAGAAAATAAAGTTTTAGCGAAAGAAACAAATATATTTGAGCAATACATACTCTTGGAAAGTTGTTTGTACACATAATTAGTCAGGTTCCATAAGAAGAAATTAGTAACAAATTTGTAAAATCGGAAATCTAGATGTTGTTTCTAACTGTAAGTTAAGCATTTCATATTTTACTAGACGCATAATACTGAATAAAGTGATTATTACTATTTTTGTTACTATGCCACTGATACAACTGTATCATTTATCACATGCATGATAATTTATCCTGATGGACTTTCATGTCCAGGTATACTGGTCAAGTGTCAGAGAAATAAGGGAGCTTTATCTGTTATTACCCAGAAGTCTACTGCCGAGCCAATTTAAAAGGGTGATCACAATAATTGACTAATCAATGCATTTATTAATACAGACGTGGATGCTGTTAACAACGATGATGTATTACCCGATTTGAAACATCTGATTTCATTTCTATTACAAATTACATAGAATCCAGAGACGTAATATTTCACTTAAAATAAGTGATCAATAATACAAATAATACACGAATTTACCTTCAAATGTGGCTAACTAGTAAACAAATAACTGTCATATAAATTTTATTGAATGGTTATTCATTAATTAGATACAAATTATCGCAGCTATATGAATTGCTTATCGACTATTCACTTAATTCGGAAAAATACAGTAAAGTTAATTTTACTATGATTACAACTCTGCAGTTATCACTTCAGAATTCTCATTAAAATATTTTACTGCATTAGTATGTTAAATCATAGTTCCAGTGATACGACTTATCCGTGTTTCATCGGGAACATATATTTTGTGCAGAATTTACATCATGCCTATAGTTCTGCAGCTAGTTAGCTCACCATTTTATGTGAACCTGCTGTATTATATATTCTATAATTTGGTAACTGTTGTTCAACATATTCTGTGTTTAAAAATTATTATTCTAATTTCAGTCGCCAAGATTTTACAAATATAATACCTTTTTAATATCCCCCATTAACGCATTGTGCAACTATTGTAAAGCATTACATTCAAGTTTGAACGAAAGTTATTACAAAATCACTTTAGTTATTAGAACTAGTTAAATAACCTTGATCAAGTAAATAAATTCGTAATAAACATAACAAGGATTGTTTTGCAGGTGAATCAAGCCTAGATGAATCACATGTGTTAATTACACATAACAATGCATACTTATCTGTGTATTCCAATGTGAAAAGCAAAAGGAATATGTATCATATTTTTAATACAAGTCAACATCACATGATGAAATGCCGCAAATTGTATGTCAGTGTGTAACACCCAAATCATAATTAAAGATATGAAATGCCAGTATAAATTCACCTCGCGTCCTACGATACGACAAGCGGAAACGGTTTGGGCGTTTTAAGCGCTCGTCGTAAGACCCTTCACTAATTTTGTTCCCACACACTCAGGTGAGTTAGTATCCTTTATTAGACGTGGGCTAGTTGTTTGTATACAATACTCTAATTGTGGTCCTACATAAGTGGGATATAAAATTCGAAACATCTCGTCAAAGCATTCGAATGCTCGGCGAAGTGACCATTACGCACGATAACCTTTGACAGCAGCTGCGTTGTTGTTTTCAAGTCATGACTTATCATTAATTTCAAGTCTTAAGCCCCCAAATGCTCTGGTACGTCCGAGAGTGGGGAGAGTCCGCTCTCCCTCTCGAAATGCTCTCACACGCTCCACTGCCTTGTGGATCAGACCTTCAGGTCGAAGGCTCGGGGAGTGGCCCCCTAAGAAAACCACCTGCCTCGGTTTGGGCACCCGGGCAGTATCACAGCCCTCACACATATCGAATGAGATTTGTGTGGCGCATGTGTATTTGGTGCCTCCTTGTACCAATGTCTATGTGTTAAAATAAATAAATAATAAAGTACAAGTCTTTATGTTCTTGAACGCGTGGAAGAGATGTACCATCAATAGTATGATGGTAACTATTACCGTGTCCGATGTGCATGAGCACACTCTTTCTAAAATTAACTTCTAAGCCCCAACTTCGAGCCCATATAACTAATTCGTCTAAGTCTGTTCGGAGATCAAAATGATCAGCCTCACTTCTTATTGTTCTCCAGATTTTGACAACACCCGCAAACAATAATGTCGACTACTTAAGCAATAGCGGCAATTCATTAGCGTAGAGAAGGAAAAGTAGTGGGCCGAAGATGAAGCCATGTGGTACACCACTTTTGACAGGTTTTCATTCGGATAGCGTCCCACTGATCCTCACTCTCTGTCTGTGGTCACATAAGAAGTCTCCTATACATTCTTGTACATTACCTGTTATTCAGAAGCTCGAGAGCTTCTACGTAAGACCTAAGTGTGAAACCTTGTCAAACGCTTTGCTAAAATCTATGAATATCACATCGACAAACAGACTGTTATCTGGGGCTGCTGTCCAATACTCTCTCGCAATGAGTAAGTTAGCCAAACATGAACGCGATATTACAGTCTCTGATTACTGGAATATTAGCTCGCCTGATATTGGGGCGGGGTGGAGCAGATACAAACTGCATACCATGTGACCTAAACTTAAAGTAAAGTACAACTTAATCACTATTCACTAGTGAAGGAGTGTACTCAAGTGGCAAATCTGGTCGGATACGAATATTTGAATCACGAGTTTCGTGTGGATTATTCAATATTACGTCTCTTTTTTCGAAATTCCGGAGTACCAACTTTATGATATTTCTGGGTTGGGTCTCGCCTCCGACCCATTTACCGAGTTTTATCACCTTCGTGACATGTACCCCTGAAACCTCTTCAGGCAGTAAATTTCTGATGACAGATTCCACGAACTGCAGGTCGTATGCATTGTCTTTCGACTCATCTAGATTCCAAATAATTGAACTAGGAACGAGTTTAACTTCTTTGAAAGTCGTGTTCGCGGCTTTCGACCGTGATGTCAGATCCTGACTGCTTACTGCCGGAATCTTACCGTTAGTTTTCCTTGTAACAGGGTCGTGGGAGTCGAGCGAATGACTCGCAACAATGTTTAATGAAACCGAACTTCTCTCATCTACGATAGGGTTAAATATTTTCTTACCTTAGGACTTTGGTGGAGTAATCTGACACAGCATGTGAGTCCATCAACTAAACGAGCGTTGTTTTTGGCTATCTTTTCTTCTCTTCTGCGTTTCCGCCTCATCGAATTCCCATCAGTCGCAGCATCCTCATTAGAACTACTCGGGACGATAATGGCTTTGTCTGGACCATCAATCGATGCTGTAGCAACTTGACTACCAATAGCTAATGGCGTATCGCTCATTAATTGTTTCGGGATAGAAGGCTCTGTTGCGTGTTCCACAGTTGGGTCTCTGGCACGTGCTGTGACATCACTTACGACACTGACGCAATCTTCGCTATCAGTATCCGTGTTACCGGTTCAGCCCTCGTCAACCATCTTATTAGCCAACGCCAGAAGGCTAATTGCTACTTGGATGAGTAATGTTTGGCTCGAACAACAAAACATACAGAGCCAATGAAAGTTGGGCTTTGAGCACCTTTTACAGGCAGTGGGACTTAAGCGGGTACACATCTTATGGGACCACTTTTTACACTCATTATATTACATTCCTTCCACCACAGGGAGTAAGCATTATGACTGTCCACATTTGTGAGCAGAGCCGACCATCTTGAAAATTAACTAAAAATGACAACACAAAACGGATATTTGAAAAAATCTAAAACTTTAACCAAATAAATCAAGCCCAAGTCGGCCAAGTATGTTTTGATGCAATGAACACACAAAAGCAAAATCAAAACAGTAAATTTAACTCGACGAGAAGCAATGCCACTGTTCTTCTTAAATAGCGCGCGTTGGTAGAGTCCATTATTTCATTCAAGAACATGAAATCTTTAGATTCTAACGTTGTGGCAAGACCCACTGAGGTCTTGAAACTGGAGATTACTGTACACAGACTGCCCATACGAGGATGCTGTGAATTACTAATAACAGATAATTATTCTTCATACATACCTTGTGAATTTTTAGTTAAAGAAACAGGACTGTCAATACGGGGTTAGAAAATTTGAAGAGGCTTAAAGTGGAGTTGTCTTTACTAGTTTTTAAGGAAAATTCTGTGTCACTTAAAGATTTGAAAGCTACGTGTGCTAACTGCAGTGGAGGTATGAAAATTCAGTCTATAAACCTCCAAGTATAAGGACGTTCGATCATTTTAAAAGACGATTAATTCTTTATTGTCATCGAGAAGCAGTACATAAGACATTGAATGATTTATGTGTAAAAGGTATAATTGAAGCGATTCAGTCTTCAGCATTGGGTACTTCTATTGTTGCGCTATTGAAGTCCGATGACAAGACCCCTAGAATATGTGATGATTATAGATTAGCACTGAACTCCCCGTTTGTTGAAGCAGACGTGCACGAAGTTAGAGGCTGAAGATATTCTAAGTCGACTCCATGGTTCTAAAGTGTTCTCGAAAGTTGACTTAAAATATGCTTATCTTCAAATCCCTTTGAATCAATCTCCATTTATTTTGACAACAATTAACACTCCATTTGGTCTGTTCAAATACAACTCCCTTATGTTCGGTCTAAGTTGTTCTGCAGTCATATTTCCGGAAGTGATGAAAAAAGTAGTCAGTGATCTTGAAATTTATCAAGATTATTTCATTGTTCATGGTTCTGATAAGGTAGTTCATGACCAGAGACTTACTACTTTATTGCGTCGTTTAATTGAGAATATTACGGTGAATCCAAATAAGTGTTCATTTTGTATATCTAGTTTATGAATAAAAAAGATTAGTTCAGCGAAGAGTCCTCCTTTCGGCGAATTCATTTTCAAAGCTGTACAATCGCAAATATATATACCTATTTTTACAGGATGATAATAAACTTGTTATACATGATGACAGTGAGGTTAAATAAACAAAGGTATTAAAAACTATTTAAAACAAGGAAAGTTTAGTAATCGTTTGATTGTTAATGGCTTAAGTATTCATCAAAATATAGATAGGGAAATTATCATTGGAAAAGGATGGCTCAGCATGACAAGATAAAATGTTGAAATTGAGATTAAGTGTAATCAGGATGACCGTGGAAACAAAAATAAACCAGTTGGGAGTAGAGTATTTAAGGGGAAGATGGAGGGTGAAGCAGATGGTTGCAAAGTAAGAAGAGTACGAAAAAGAGAAAAGAAAAAAATAACACATCAAGACCATGGTGGAAGACGTTGTACCAGCCTCTTGCACACACAATTCTGGCTTTTCCAGATATATGGCTGATGCTTCGGCAATGCAAAGAAGATGCAGTCTAATTGTTTTGGGGAGACTTCTACTTACGTTGTAGATGACTTTGAACGCGGAGTCTGTCTTGATTGAGTGACTTGTGTTTGACTATTGAACTTCTTATTGAGCTGTTGTCTCCTACTTTTAGCCACGCCGGATAATGTTTTTGAATTCTTTTGGATAAAGTATGCATCGAACGACCTATATACCTAGCTCCGCGTAAGCAGGTAAATTGGTAAATACGCATTTAGTTGGTCAGATGCGATAATTTATCTTTAAAATTATTGGTGAACAATGACCGACTGAAGAATACTACTTGCAAGGACTCAGAAATCCTACTCTTTAAGATGTATGCGGCTCTGTCACCCATGAAGTCAATGTTCATGTATAAAGTTTTCTTTTCTACTGTAGTTACTTGTGTTTTCGGCCTTATGATCTTATCGATGAATATCAAAAGATACCTGCTCTTGATAAGTATCTCCTTTAAGAGTCCCAATTCTTCATCTACGATTCGAGACTACAGATTCTTCGTATTCTTATAGCGAGTGTTATTGTTTTCTTTTTCGACTGATGGGAACCCAGCTGTGACAAGTTGATAGTTGGCCATTCCACATGGGTTTCCTGTAGATAGATCTTCTTAGGGTACCATCGTGACTTTTTGCCATTTCCACATCCAGAAAGTTAATTTTTTTGTTTTCAACTTCTAGTGTGAACTTTACTGCTGGGTGACAATTATTAAGTGTTTCTAGGAGATGACTCAAGTCATATTTGTTGTCAAATGATAAAGATATCATCTTCGTACGTTTTATACAAGTGCAGGTTTCCCATGATCGTTTTGAGTTGGTTGTTTTCTAAACTGGTCATGAAGCGATCTGCTAGTAATGGACCAAGTGGGGATCCCATTGCTATGTTATCCTTCTGTCTATAAATTACGTCCTTGAATGTGAACTGTACATTGCAAGTGCAAAGTAGTAATAGTTCCTTCAAATAAACTTCCGGTATTTCGATGTTAATCTCATTACTATTTACGTACTTGCAGATAAAATTAATGAACTATGTGAGTGAAACATTAGTGAATAATGATTCGACATCCAGAGAGCATAGTTTTCTCATTTACATTCACTTCTTTTATGTGCTCGATACATTCAAAAGTATCACCTATGAAGTGTTTACAAATGCGATTTCTAACGGGTTCTAGATTTGCCAGCCAGTTTTTGATTGAGATCATGAACTGATTGATGTTAGACCACCGTATGAAAACCTGGACGGCCGTTTCGTCCTACTGTGGGACTCCTGAGCAGTGAGCGTCCACGATCACGCTCGCAGGATTCGAACCCAGGGCCTTCGGTCTCGCGCCCAAACGCTTAACCTCTAGACAGCTGAGTCGGCGTCCAATCGTGTCTAACTCCAACCAAACCACGAGACTGCGCGAACATCCTTCAGTGTACAGAGGTAGATACCTGTCTCTACCCGACACAGATTATCTAGTTTTGAATGTTTTGGATAAATAGTTCATGGTAATGGTTTTAGGCCAGATATGAAACGACTGACTCCATTGATAAATGCACTGTCTTCAAAAATCGTACAGAACTACGTTCACTAGTGAGTGCTTTTTAATACGATTCCCGTTTTGTTCCTAATTTTTTCTTGTCATTCCAATTGTTTCTTTAGTATTTTTATATCCAATTCATTTAAGTTGGGGTGAGAAACAAGAATCATGCTTATGAAATCTATTAAAATTTCTTTAAAGTGATACTGTTCTTCGAACTTACCTAGTGTACCTTCTGTACTTATTACTGATGCATCACCTGTGGGTATTGGTTCAGTTTTGGAGCAGAAAGGTAGACCAGTTATCTGTGTTTCACGCAAACTTACTGTTACGAAGCAAGGTTATCAGCAAAATCAGCGAGAAGCATGAGCTGTGTGGTATTATCAATATAGGAAGATTATTGTTGCCTTCATCGTAGATACGTCAGTGTATTCAACTTTAATTGTCGTTAACACTATCCCATAACATCGTGTTTTTTTCATTTATCTACATTTATTTCAAATCGAACTTTAATGAAGACTTTTCTGATATGAAATATGTATTCCTGTTTGGTTTTTTCCGATATATAGTGTTTTTGTTTTGCTTTTTTGAAAATGTTAATTCTATCGTGTAGATGATTACTGACATTCGCGATAATTAGAATCAAATACTAATTAGATGAGGGAGTGGAACTTTTTAGACGGATACGATCCAATTAGTATCATTGAAAGACATGGTTACTTAGCATTCATACATACTGTATTGACATTTACGTCATTTCAAGTAAAATGTTCATTTGACATTGAGAAATATAAATAAGAATCTCAACAATAGTATTTTGACCTTGAAAATGAGTCCACAATAATAATGATTGTCTCAGAACTTTGACTTTAATAATTACAAAGGAAAATGTAATACTTGACTACATTTCAGTTTCGCTGTAATTTTCAACAACTGTTTATACACTTAAATGTATACTTTTCTTATTAATTACGGTTAGTCATACATAAATTGAAATTGTGGCAATCTTACTTTGAATTATAGTAAAACTAATCTGTTTACACTTCATTAAAGACCACTTTCCTTTTAAAGGCTTGGCGCGCGTATTCTTAACAGTATCTATTTATACATGTCGTTGACATAACTTAACACACGTATAATCCTGGAAGTATATCGCTCACTAGTCTATGTAAGTACAATTTATACGTAATGTAATTAACTCATATCAACATTGCTTAATGGCCTTAAGCAACTTTCTTTATACTTTCAATATTCCACATGGCTTCATGCAGGTTATTTCTGTTTAATATGTCAGTATATTTAGTTGTTTTATAAGAGTAAGTGACATAGTGATCCCCAGCTGATTCAATTAATCATGTCAAAAATATTTAATTAAGCTACAGATTACCTCTCATATCCAGTTGAATACATAATTTATATTCTATCTATTATTACTACGTTTACAGATTAGAAACGGAACGCCACCATAATAATTTACAATAGAATTAATAAACCTGAACTATTGTAGAATTATAACAAACGGAATTTGACTTTGAACTTGGTAAATCTCAAATTTCAAAGAGCAGGAAAAATTAAAACCCAGAGACCACCCTTCTTCCATTGACAGCAACCGCCAGAATAACCAATGAAGTTCCAACTACTATTAATATCAAGCTCATGAAAGCTAAAATGAATTTTCAAAGCCTTTCAAGCTGTTCAGTTGGTAGTTATCAAGTACATTTAAAACGTACCACATGTATTGCTTTAACATAGAAAACGAAATTAATAAGAATTCGTACAGACATTTGTACATATTTTGAAAAATCAAAATAAGAAAATGATCAAAATCTGTCATGTGATGGAAATTATAGTCACTGAATAGTCCAGGTTACCGACGTTTAGATAAACCGACACCGAGACCAATGCCTAACAATGCAGCCGCTCCTAAAACAGCACCACCAACAACTGCTAAACCAGTCAGGCCATCTAAAATAATAAATTTTCATATAATCCAAGTGAACTGGTTTGTCAAATTACTTTGCTAATAATCTTGTATAGAAACATGTGATTTACACGCACAAATCATTGGAATCAGTAACTACGTGTAAAATATAGTAGGAGTTGAAAGACTTTCGAACTACTTATACTGAAGTCTAAAACTATATGTGGATTTAAGTTGCATAAAGCCACATAACTATATTGCTTAAAAACGACTTCACAATCTGTCATCATATTTGAATTTCATATAAATTCCAAATCCAACTTTACTCTTCACTACTTGAGTCATGTATGAATGTAAGAGGAACTTCGACATCTGGAACTTCTTCCAGACATAAAACACTGGGATATATTCATATCATTTAACCACAAGAGGTAAGACAATCCGATAAGCTGACTATCTCACTTATCTGTCCCACCAACCGTGGTAAGTTGGTAGATGACAAAATTCCAGACTAAATATTAATATGCCCGCTCCGATCCTATTAAAATACCCCATGTTCCCTAGGTGGCATGCCTATTGGTCTATCAAAAGGCCAGTATAATACGTAGAAATTTGATTTGGATTATCCCATGATTGTAAGACATGAACTTTGGAAATGAAGGACATGTTATGTATCGTGCATGTCTTCTAATCATTGCACATATATGACAAAACATATCGATGAGCAGCGTTGGTGCTAGGTGAAGATTGTAACTTATTAATGAATATTTGAGCAATTATTTAGTGGGTTCATTAAGATTTATTTGAAGTACTTCAACACACAACCTGACAAGGGGCTCTGTGATAGTATAGAAGTTGGTGGAGAAATAGCTGAGTATATAGACAAATACATTAGTCGAAGAAGTTACTGAATATTGGTCTCAGTAGGACAGGGAAGTTCAGACATTTTAGTTATGACCGAAATTATAGGATGAAAACATCAGGTGACCTATCTCAAAACCAGTGGCAGTGACACGGACGCACTTATCTTCTATTTTCCGTCCGAATTTCAAACTTTGATATAATTTCTAATCAATTCTTAGGTTTCCTTTTTTATTTGCTTTCAATAAATTTCGTATTGCAACTGAGGCATCTTGTATTATCTTTAATGAATAGACTCCTCACATGATGTGGCAAACTGGGTCGAAACAAACCGTAACCCAGATAAATAAAATAAATGCTTGCTAAAACCATATTGTCTTCAAACCTTAATTTCATGAAACACTATTTTAGATGTACGATTGGTGAATTCGGTCACTGGCAGACCCTATGGTTTCCACAATGGGTCATATCAGTTCAAAATTAGTCTTCATTGCCCTATTATTATAATAATGTATAGAAACAGACTACTTCAATAACTTGGATGGATCACTCTTAGTAGTTCGGCAGCTAACAGCCTCTGGACAAGAACATTAACGTTCACTTGAGTGTTAACCAACGCCCATGACCTATAATACACTTTAGTTAGTTGACTACTTAAAACGCCACTACTTAACATTCATTTGATCTAATCAGTGAATGAGAAATTTTGGACCCATGCAAAAATGGAACAAAGTAAACAAAGTCATTAATCTCAACGGTAAGAATCTGTTCACTTATTTCAATCTAGACATTTTCTCTGTCTAGCTATGGTGTTGCAGAGTATCATAAATGGGACTAAAGTATCTAAAGATAATACTCTGCTTCCATACACTTTGGATACGAACAATTATTTACCTCTTAAAAACATGGAAAGTCATGAGTTTTAAATATAATCATAAATCCTTGCGTCAATATGCGAACGACAGTGTGAAACTAAATTCAATAACGTTCCAAAGTCCAAATATTACATACACTTAGTCAATGTAGACTTAGGTAAAAACGTTTTTCGATACCTCTTTTAGCACGAGACTGTATTGTATTCCTTAATTCTTTGACCTGTTGGTTTGACGGTTGTATCACCAATATATTATCACAACACCGAGTTGCGTTTTCATAGTCCTATGAGGTGTTACGTAAGCAAACGCACTTACTGACAGCTTAGTGTGAGCTACTGCCAAATAAAACAAACAGTCACGCCGTAGACTATCATTTTTTGTGCGATTAAATAATTCTGCAAGTAGTATTATTTTACTGGAACAAACCTTCTAATAACTTAACGGAGAGATTAAGTGCCTCTTTACGAGTAGTACGGAGGAGGTCAACAGCATAAAGGAACTGAACTCCATCATCCACTATGCCACTTTCTGCCATGACAACAAAAGCATCTCTTGATTCCTGACAGAGATTAAATATAAAACGTCAATTACTTGAATGGAAGATATGGGTTCATTCTTATCAAGCAAATCCATGTTTGAAGAATCTCGTTAAATGATTTTGACAACTATAATGATAAATAAAGCCGTGCGTGACTTGTGACCAAAATCTCAACCTGTGAAAAAAAAGCCGGTATGAGAAAAGAATGAACGTGTTTATCTGGCATGAAATTCATTTAAAACTGAAGATAGCGTAAAACCTAGTTAAGTAAATTTTTGAACGGTTTTCATCGGTGAAAAAATACTACCTCTGATGTAGAGGCATTTATAATGTATAAATATGGTTTTAAAGAAAATAGAAGTGGGTCAAATTTGACAGCAACGTACCATACACCGAGTGGCTTGACAGGTTAGCAAACTCTAAACTACTTTACCACGAATTATGAGGTGACTTGGTTACGACATGTAGGATACTGAGGAACGGTTTTGGACCCGAAATACTTTCTATTGTCCCCTATTAGTCTATGACAACTGAGAGGACATAGGAAGTAAAATCGAAGGCCAATAACGAAAAGAATCCGTGTAGTGTACAGGTTGTTTTACAAACTAGTAAACTCTCATCAAACAGTGATGGAGTAGAAGTGTTCACTTTTTTGACTGACTCATTCGCGAGATTAGATATGTACAGGAACGGGAAGTTTAGTCCTAACATGATTTGCATTTTTCAAGCTTTTGCTGTTTCCTTACGCAACAAAAGCACCGTTTTTGATCCAAAGAATCTGTCCTAAGCTCAACGTTCGGTAAATTACTTTTCTTTTGGAGTTTCTCCAAAGTTAATAGTTGACTGTAATTGTACCTCAAATTACTATTCCATTTTTCACGTCAAGGCTAGTTTTAGTTTAGCTTAAGCTTCTGTACCATCCGTTTTGAGTGTACTGTTTTTTGTTTTGCGGTCGTAAACTTTTTCTAGGATCTATTCATCAATCCACATCACCATGATCATGAAGAATTTATGCAAGCCGAATCGTAGGTGGGTATTTAGCACGTGTAACGTGAATGCTGAGCAACATTATCATTCTCTTGACAGGTCTGCGGAAAAATTTGTCATAAAACCGGGAAAAAGATAGTCCTATAACGGGTAAACATACAAAGACACACAGTGAAGAAAAGAAGGGGGACCTCAACAACGGTAGTATCGATGGGACATGCATCTACACTAATGCGGACATGCTAAAGCTCAGCACCATTATAACATCGACTGCACTAGACTCCCCCAGCAAACTTGAATCTCCCGGTACAGGATCTCTCAATGCAACGATGGTCTCCAAAAAGTCTGTGGGCGGTTGGATTCCTTTCGACGAAGTTAAAAAGGACAGGGTGTCATGGTCTAAGAAGTAGAATACCCAAGGTATTGTAGTGAAATCAACTGGTTATTTGGCCGTACACTCAGCCCCAAGACTGTCCAACCAGTCAGGAAGGGGCACATGAATCTGAAACGCGCTTCAACTACCAAACAAAATGCTCCTCAATCTGGGGAAAAGATCACGGTTCGCTATGATTCTGTCAAAATCATGAACCTTAAATATAGCTTTGAACTTCACCTCAGTTTGTAGGAATAAAATGACAGGATGCTCTCGGAAGAGTTAAACAGGAAGCTTGAACTTCTCATAATAAAGCCTTTAACAGTCACATGGCTCACTCAGGGAAAGGACTCCAAGCATCGAAATCAGCCAAGACTACTTCGTGAAACGCTCACTAACGGTACCGACGTAGAGAATGTCCTACTGGCTAGTCCCTTACTGAAATCAGATGGGAATGTAAGAATATTGCCCGATATACCGTATTCTGAGAGCACTCTCATCAGGAACATTCCTAAGGAATTTCATGAGATCTTTTTCCGCGGAAAAAATATCATCGTGCAAGGTTTGCCAGTTAAGCTTAGTCCCAACGCAAACCTTAAGGGTAAAATCAAGAAACTGGAGATATAACACAGCAGAATGGACTTTAGACAGTGTTTCCATACTCTAAGTGGTGTTGAATAAAACCGTTGAAGATTATGTGGAAAGTCAGTCCACCATACTAGCAAAAATGTGCTTCGGTGTTACCAGTAGAAGGTTTTTCGGAAGGCACTTTTGTCGCAGTTAGCGAAAGACTTTAAATAGTAGGATTCCAACATTCAGAGCTTTTTCAACTTAGGATATCTCTAGAGGGAGTTACCTAACTTGCAGTTGTAATCTGTTACATGTCTCAGATGGACTAGCTTACACTTTGAAGTGTTAGAGGTACGTTCGTTGTCATCTGCCCAACTTCGAAGTCGAGTGAGATCTTCCTCAAGTGCCAGTTTATCCTCTTGGTTACGAACTTCTCTCCAGAGTTCCACATCATCAACGAAAAGCAATAAATCTGATAATACTTACTGTGGAAGATCGGTTATGTTAATCGAGAAAAGAAGAGGTCTTAGTAATGAACCCCACTAGGGCACCCCATAGCCTGAAAGAAGTGAATTCACTCCTCTCAACTTAAGTTGACTCTGACCTTAAAATGTCGATTTTTTAGACATGAAGTGAGCAGATAAATTGAAGGTGACTTGATAATTAATCGTTTTAGCTTATTGATAAGACATATATGACTGACCCCATCAAAAGCTTTTGAGAATTCAAGGTAAATGACGTCAACCTTCCCCTTGCGACCAAGGATGGTTGTCCATCTGTCCACCGCAGTCAGCTGGTGGTCTTTTGAAAAGCACTCGTCTGAATTTTTCCCTAAGCAAACCTAATGCCTAATATCAAGCACAACCTCAACAAATAATAAACGAGTACCGTACGTTTGGTTCTTGGCGCTAAAGGTTTAAGTGATTTTGTGTCGGTAAATAAATGCTTAAGATAAATAGTCCTTCTTGTCTTTGACGTTTGACGCTGACCTCTTCATTAATAATTGACACATCTACGTGAAGGTGCTTGGTTATGCATGCACACTAGATAAATACTGGATATATCGCGACACGCCTCTCTTACAACCGTTAGCCAGTTTAGATCAAACACTTCCTGATATGTCGGTAACCTTTCAAATATTTTTTTGAACCTCTTTGTCTTTTGCATCAACAAAACGTTCAGGAGGACTATAGAGGACGTGAGAACCAAGAGAGGAGCTGATATAGCATCAGATCATCACTTACTGGTCGCCAAGATGAAATTGAAACTCAAGAAGCACTGGACAACGGGGCAGACAGTATCACAAAAGTTCAATACGGCCTTTCTCCAGGATACTAACAAACTCAACAAATTCAAGATAGTCCTCAGCAACAAGTTCCAGGCCTTTCATGATCTACTCATTGGAGAAGGAACTACTGTGGAGAGCAACTGGAAGAGGATCAAAGAGGCAATCACTTCAACATGTCATGAGGTCCTGGGTCACAATAAGCACCACCACAAGGAATGGATCACTGTTGGTACACTGGATAAGATTCAAGAAAGGAGGAACAAGAAGGCAGCGATCAATACCAGCCGAACAAGAGCAGAAAAAGCCAAGGCACAAGCTGAATACACGGAAATAAACAAACAAGTGAAGAGGAGCATCAGAACTGACAAACGTAAATATGTGGAAGATTTAGCAACGACGGCGGAAAAGGCTGCAAGAGAAGGAAACATGAGACAGTTGTATGACACGACAAAGAAACTCTCTGGAAATCGCCGCAAACCAGAACGACAAGTGAAAAGCAAGGAAGGCGAGGTAATCACCAACATTGAAGAGCAACAAAACAGGTGGGTAGAACACTTCAAAGAACTGTTGAATCGACCAGCTCCACTGAACCCACCCAACATCGAAGCAGCACCCACGGACCTCCCAATCAATGTTGGCCGACCAACAATTGAAGAAATCAGCGTGGCCATCAGACAAATCAAGAGTGGCAAAGCAGCAGGACCGGACAACATCCCAGCAGAGGCACTAAAAGCAGACGTGGCGGCAACTGCAAGGATACTCCACATTCTCTTCAATAAGACTTGGGATGAGGAACAAGTACCAACAGACTGGAAAGAAGGACTTCTGATCAAAATACAGAAGAAAGGCGATCTCAGTAAGTGTGATAACTACAGGGGCATCACTCTTCTCTCAATACCAGGAAAAGCCTTCAATGGGGTATTGTTAAACAGAATGAAGGACTGCGTAGACGCCCAACTTCGAGACCAACAGGCAGGATTCCGTAAGGATAGATCGTGTACAGACCAAATCGCAACTATACGGATCATTGTGGAACAATCAATTGAATGGAATTCGTCACTCTACATCAACTTCATTGACTACGAAAAGGCATTTGATAGCGTGGACAGAAGAACATTATGGAAACTTCTTCGACACTACGGCGTGCCTCAGAAGATAGTCAATATCATACAGAACTCATATGATGGATTACACTGCAAAATCGTGCATGGAGGACAGTTGACAAAGTCGTTCGAAGTGAAGACCGGTGTTAGGCAAGGTTGCTTACTCTCACCCTTTCTCTTTCTCCTGGTGATCGACTGGATCATGAAGACGTCAACGTCTGAAGGAAAGCGCGGGATACAATGGACATCTAAGATGCAGTTAGACTATCTAGACTTCGCAGACGATCTGGCCCTTCTATCCCAAACGCAACAACAGATGCAGGAGAAGACAAACAGTGTGGCAGCAGCCTCAGCAGCAATAGGTCTCAATATATACAAAGGGAAAAGCAGGATTCTCCGATACAACACAGCATGCAACAATCCAATCACAATTGACGGAAAAGATTTGGAAGATGTAAAAACCTTTACGTATTTGGGCAGCATCATTGATGAACAGGGTGGATCTGATGCAGATGTGAAGGCGCGGATCGGTAAAGCAAGAGCAGCATATTTACAACTGAGGAACATCTGGAACTCAAAGCAGCTGTCAACCAACACCAAGGTCAGGATTTTCAATACAAATGTCAATACAGTTCTACTGTGTGGGGCGGAAACCTGGAGAACTACGAAAGCCATCATCCAGAAGATACAGGTGTTTATTAACAATTGTCTACGCAAAATACTTCAGATCCATTGGCCGGACACTATTAGCAACAACGTACTGTGGGAGAGAACAAACCAGATCCCAGCGGAGGAAGAAATCAGGAAGAAGCGCTGGAAGTGGATAGGACACACATTGAGGAAAGCACCCAACTGCGTCACAAGACAAGCCCTCACATGGAATCCTGAAGGTCAAAGGAAAAGAGGAAGACCAAAGAACACATTACGCCGAGAAATGGAGATAGACATGATAAAAATGAACAAGAATTGGATGGAACTAGAAAAGAAGGCCCAGGACAGAGTGGGTTGGAGAATGCTGGTCAGCGGCCTATGCTCCATTGGGAGTAACAGGCGTAAGTAAGTAAGTAAGTAAGTTGTCTTTTGACTTCTGATCTGACTAGGTTGGCATACTTTGATTATATAGGTGTTACGTGTTAAGGCGTTGTCGATATCCGAATAACTGCGGCATATTTAAGTAGTGAGACCAACGTGATCTGGTACACAAATTTGTAAACTTTGGGTCTGTTCGTTGTTGTCATCAAAACGCCTAGGCCGAATGCGAGTTCTGGTCCAGGTGACATTACATCGATTCTTCACAAAATGTCAAGACCGGACAAAAGAATATATATGTTTTACAAAAACACAAATCAGAACTGAAAAACCTGATCCAAAACTACAGACCAATTATGCGTAATGAAAAATAACACAAGATTAGTGGTTTGATCACTTGCTTTAAAAAGGTCTAATTCAGCCGTCGCAGCATGGCTTCATTAGCACAAGGTCCTGAATTACAAGCCTTATAGATTTCTCTGACGAGGTTACTCGAATGCGTGACCAAAAAACTAGTGGTTATTCTATATTTCGGTATCAATATAACTTTTGATAAGGTACTTTGTAATTTCTTTTTATCAGACTTCATTCACTTAAAATTACTTACCCCCTATTATTAAGTTTTTTCTCACGAACAGATGCCAAATAACTAAAATTAACTTCATAACATCTGCATCTCGAACAATGACCGGTGGCGTTGTTCAGGGTAATGTCTTGCGTCCATTGCTTTTCACAATCTACAATATGTGCGGGTGCTTAAACACAGGTAAGACCTGCCTTTACGTTGATGACTTAAGTCATCTAGATAGCTAACATTTGTAATGTACGTAGTATACCACAAGGTAGATAACTGTTGTATGCACTAGAAGTTAGAGCTCAAAACAGCAAAATGTGGCTGGCTATGTATAGGAGACACGTCTTTTTAAACAAAACTGACACTTGACAAGAACTTACTGCCTAAACTCACGTCAGTAACTAACCTGGGCGTACATTACTCACGCAGTTTTCTCTGAACACATCTACAATCGTAGTGTTTTAGCTTCAAGATAATCCCTTAGGCTTCGTCTATCGAATACCCTGACAACTGTTATTAAATAAATCATAACGGTGTATGAATTCAGAAGGCAATACCAGAGGCGACCACAGATCATTATTAAATAGAACAGATAACAAAGTTACAAGCACACCGAGCGAATTTGTGCTAAATGGTTAATGCGTGCCAGCAAGTGAATATAGAGGTTGATTCAGAGTCAAATCGAGGAGAAGCGAAGCAAGGCAAAGCAAATAACAAGATTCAAGCATATATATTTATGGGAAAGGGACTGATCCATCAAGAGATATTTAAGCGATCAATATTTAAGCTGAGTGAGATATGTATGTGGGCTGTCACATGTGATCAAGTATACTCGTTTATACAGGCACGGTAGTAATCAAAATAATACGAAGAAATAGACGAACTTTTACTGTTCCAATACCACAGTATGCTAAATAAGTTAATTAAAGAGCTTGACAAAACTAACCTGAAACAAATTTCAGGAGAGTTGTTCTACACTAAAGCATCTAAAATAACGAAATAAATAGGCTTCATTCTTCGCAACGTCCTTCGAAATGAATATAGAATGATTCTCTACAAGATGTGCGTCAGGTATATCGTTGAATATTGTTCGTTCTCATTTTCAATTTCATGTCTGTCCGAGATACTGAAGGTAGAAGGAATACAGTGGGGCTCACTCACAAAGTGCTTAAAATTGATTGACTCATCCACTATCGTTCCCGATGTCACACCCTAGGACAAGAACCTGTCTTGAAAGAAGGCTCAAGTCCAATTTGATTTTCTACTTCAAGCCCCTCAAAAATCTTACTTGATCCACTTGTTATATCTCCCTTCTTCCAGGCCCACATACACACGACCTTCGAGATAAGGTATCCACAGTCAAAGTTGAAAAATGCAAACCACAAACTCGGAAAAACTTCTTCCTCACTAAGTATGTATTATTGTGTGGTAGTCTTCCTTCTGCAATACGCATGACAGATGGATTCCAAACGTTTGCAAGACTTTCTAATGAAGCCTTCGCTTGCACTGATCTAGCACGCGCGAACACATCTCGCTCAACTCAGACATCATAGGCCATCCACATGTCTTAACAATATCAAACTCTAAGTCTAGTTCCCCTCACTCTTCTTCTCAGTTGTATTAGATAGACAAACCGAATGACGAAGTGTGACGTATATATATTTGGTACCGTTCGGTACCAATGTTCATGTGTTTAGATAGTAAGCATATGTCCCTCCTTAACTTTGACTTGCAGTAGATAGATATCTCACCGGACCCACCAATACTGAATAAGTATATTCAGTCTAAAAGGACGCTCGCTACTGTCCTAAAGAATCGCCTAGACAACATCATGCTCTCCTGCCTACTTCCGGTGGTCTTGCATCCATGGAGCTTGTTCTCATGAGCCGGTTAGGATAGCACAAAATACTATTAGCACCAGAGCAATGTGAGTTCATTTTTGTTTATTTTCCGACGACTTTTTACTTGCACGTACACTATGTTTACTTACCAGTAACTTTGTTTGATTACTCATTGCCGTATCTATTACAATTCCATTTAACATATAAACTTACTCAAGTTAACACTTCATATTTGTCACCTCAACATTAACTATTTGGCTTGATTTTATGTGACAAGCAATCCTTGAGTCACATGTTATAACTTTACGTGATGCACTTCGCCCCAACATTGTCCAATTACATCGGTATATAATTAAAGAACCTGATGAGAAATTACTGAATAGAATATTCTTCGTTTTATCGACAACTTTTATGTTCCTAAGCTTTTCGTCTTACTTCGACAAATACTTATTGTGTACTATACCGTTCTTGATGTTTATAATTCGTTTGGGAACTCATATTTTATTCCATAGTCATTTGAAGCATTTCATCGATGCGTTACGCACAGTCCAAAATTTGTAACCACCTGATAGCCTTGTAAAGCGATGCTTATAGGTGTTCTCCAGGAGGATGTGAAAAATAGATACAATATTTTATCTAAAAACAGACTTTAATGAAACTAACTGCAGAGGTCCCTCGTTTTGACCATAAGTGACAAGAATTTCTGACATAACAATCGGCGATGACCAGATATAACAAGTAGAATTCAATCGACAAGATATAACAGTTGGCGACGTGGTGATAAAAAATTCTAAACCCTCAATCTTAAAGCTAATGAATCAGGCTCAGTCTGTGATTGGACAAAATCAAGTGTAATTATTTCGAGCAATCAGCATACAGGGTTTTCGCCGGTCTACTTGAACGACAATGTTTGATAATTAGTTATACAGTAATTTTCATTACCGTGCTGATTCAGGAAATGAGTGTCTCTTCTGATCAATTACAGTTGTTATTTGAGCGACAACAGCAGCGTTTCAAAGAGAGCCATTTGCACGCTTAGACATTTTGCGCACACGTTTGCTAAACCATCCATGTTTTGGAGATGTGACAGAAGTTGATGAATTAATTTCTAATTTGCGTACAGAGCTGGAAGGTAACTACAGAACATATGAACGTGTCGATGAAAGCCTCCGTGAATCCTTGGTAAGCAGTAATGTAAACGAAGTAATAGTGGTGATATGTTTTAAATAGAGTCATACTAACCGTAACTTGGGAATATGAAGACCCAACATTATTCCGTGGATGAGGATAAAGTCAGAAAATTTAATGTCAGGATCTAAACTTTGCACTTTCAAAAAAAGAAAGGAAGGTGAAATGATGGAAAGTAAACTCCAAATTTGATTGATTTACTTTTATGGGTTTTGTTCAACATTACTTCCGTTCTTATTTAATGTGATGATTATTCACTGTAGTATTCGGTCTTGTTTTCTCGTATGATATTTTATTCTGTACAATATACGATATTCTTGTATTCGATTGACATGAACTATGCCTTTTATGTGATTTGTTATAACTCAAAGTATTTTTCATATATGTGATTTCATCCTAATTATTAATCAAAATATGTGCACAATCTCTGTATAAATGAGTGTATTTTCGACAAGGGTCGCCGTCATTGTGAGTTGGGGTCAATAAATCTTCATTTATACTAGTCCTTATGTTCTTAAATTCGCGTCGTGGTGGTTGTGGAGGTCCCTCATTCCGAGTAGAAGTGATAAGCGTTTCCGACATAACAATCAGCGACGACCAGATATAACAAGTAGACTTCAATCGACAAGTCATAACACTAAGACCAAAAAAGGAAGGTGGATGGAGTTACTGACCAGCAAATACTGACTGTGGGGTCATGGCTTTAATCAATCCATGTTCGCGGAGAGAAAACTTGTGTTCGTTTCAAGCTTTTTATGGTTGAGGACGAGGTAATCAGTCAGTGATACTTGGGTTGTCCCCCCACACTCGCTACTCAGACTCATGTTTCCAGTCTTGTGTTCAGTTCGCTATTCTGTCAAGACAACCTGTAACATGCTTAATCAGACTTTTACATTGTGACTTAGTGGCTGACATTAAATGATAAAGAGAGAGCTAAAAGGTCAGTTAATGAAATATGTAGTTGTCTGCGTTTCTTAACAATTTACTCACTTTCGGTGCACTACTGTCCTTGTTCTAAGTTCGACTTCCATCATTTGAACCCATTCCACCTAACTAACTCATTATTCTTTGTTACGGAGTTCTCTTATCTGAGGGCTTTAACCACATTTTACTCGAGCTACATGAGCTGGTATGAGTTTAACCTATTACTTTACTATACCTTTGTCTGTTTCACTACAAACTGTTCAGTACTGTTCAGGGTTTGTATCCATGTGCTTTATTACTCCTTCGGTTCTTCTTCTTCGCTTATTTCAGTAGTACGTCCGTAGTGCACGTTCATGGGGTTTTTCTTGTCTATCATGGTCACAGATAATGCCAGACGCCCTTTATGTTTATCAAATGACAAGTAAAAACGTCTTAAACAATTGTCCCACACAATTACTTGACAGCACAACAACTTTAGCATACGAATTCTAAGATTGAGCGTGGAATGACTTTCGAAAGATCACAACGTAGACCCGATGTTGTTTTTCGAAACAGACCAAAAAATGCACTCATAATACAGTATCAACGCAAACACCCAATGATCGACATCTGCACAAATATGCCGTCACTTGTTTTCATCGATTTATTTTGTTTAGGGATCCTATTTGAGGATTTTATGTGTAAATCAGTGTTGTAAGTAACTTATCACATCTGTAGAAATGGTGTGCAAATTATCTGTCGGGAATACTTATTATTTATTCATTGTGTATTCATAAGCCTGACTATAACCCACCCTTAAATGTAGTTTATAAAAGCTATAATCTGCTTAAAAAGTTACGTTGCATAAATAGTTCGTAGGACCAGAATTCTAACACAATAATTCGGAGTTTGGACCTGGTGTGCAGCGATGCCATTTTCAAAAAGTATTTTAAAAACTGTAATCAATGCAACAGTAAAAGATAGTCTTTGTCACCAACGCTGTTGGACATCTGGACGAATGTGCTCTTTTATTTTTAATAAATTCTTGTATTTGACAACAGTAACGAAGAAGCATATTATATACAAACCAACGTTGTGAAAACAGTGTGTACCTGCCCTTGAAGAAACATATTACATATATATATCCATATATTATATATACATATACATGTCACTTTCTTCTGAGAAATTCTATTATAATAAAAACTAGAGAATTACGCTAAGATAGAGTCCGCTCATGATCATATTAAACCCACAATGACAAAAATAAGCTGGAATAGCTTCGATGAAAAAAAGTGGAAAAGAAAGTTATTTATTTATCCGAACACCGTTTTCCGCACTATATTTTAAAACTACACACAATCCTAGACTTTCAGCTTCCTTTTGGACCACCTCCATTTAGACTGATATTTGCCCATTCATCGCCATACTTAGGCTCGTTTTCTTCAACTTGTTAGAATGTTCTTGCTTAAAAGGTGCCTCAGTAATAGAAAATTAGACTAAGTAGTCGTACCCATAATCTCTGGTACGTCATAGCAATAAATCCAATTTTCGACTAAGGCGTCAGCTACAGACTTATCTCGGGTGTCTTTTATCGGTACCGCCAAGGGCCATCGTGTAAATTTATCCATACATGTAAAAATATAGTTGTATCCGTTCGAAACAGGCAGTGTTCCCACGATATCTGTGTTTATCTGTTCGAATCTGGTGTCTAGGTGAAAAAAAGAACCGATTGTCTAGCCATTAGGACGATGTACTTCGAATTGTTGACACTTCATGCATGCCTGCATCCAGTTAAGCGCATCGCGATTCATGTTTGTCCATACGAGGCGTTCGCCGATTAGCTTCATCGTGGGCTTTATTCTCGGATGCTTTATGTTATGCATACTGTCAAATACCTTCTGTCACAATGGTTTCGGAGTGGATGATCGCGGTTGGCTTTTCAACACGTCACATATCACTTTTGCGCTACTGAAATGATCATCTTCGAATACTAATGATGTCTTATCATTGGATCCTAGCTTGTTTAATTTGACGTCTATCTCTTGCAACTTCGTCAGACTGTGATAGTTCATTCCACTTGGAGTAAGCGCGTTTATCGTTGTTCTTGACAGTGCGTCATCTACCTCGTCTTCTTGGCCTTTAATATATTGTTTATTGAATTTGAACTGGGAAGTTAATTCCAACTGTCAGATTTACCTTGGAGAATACTTACCTTGCTTTGCGCTTAGTGCTTTCGTGAGCGGTTTGTGGTCTGCGTACACAATGAGATTTTTACCTTCTACCATATGTCGAAAATGCTTCATTGCCAGGTAGATCGCTAGTAATTCTTATCGGAAAGTATTAAATCATGTTTGCGCAGGATTCAATCTCCAAGAAAAAAGAAATTGGTTCCCACGTGCCATTTACTAACTGCTCCTAATACCACATTGGATGCATCGCTCATGATAGCTGATGGAACTTCGCTCTTTCGTCTGGCTAGCGTCGTTTATTTGTTTGGTACCTTCTTGGTGTTCTTGAATGCTTGCGTTGCCTTTGCTGATAGATGGAATGTCCAGGCATGTTCTCACAAGGCGTCAGTCAACGGCTGAAATATTGCTGAACAATTCGGATTAAAGCGTCTGTTGTAATTTACTAGTCCTAGAAATCGTCGGTACGAAGCGCCTCGTCCGAAATCTATCTTGGACATAAAATAAAAGATCGTTTTTAGGAGCTGTGCTAGTTGTCACGACCGTTACTAACAACCGGTGGGACCGCTTAAATCTGCATGGGGATCTACATTTTCCAGCTCTGCCGCTGTATGTTCGATGGTAACGGCGTATTGTGGGGGTTGGGCGTTCCCTAAAGCATTATTGACTTCTATATCTCGATCTGCTTCGCGACCATCTTCGTTGTCTGTCGTTCTGATTCGGGTTTGTTTATGGCATAGAACACTTGTAGTTTTGTGGTTCACTTCGTCGTCAGTACAGCTATAATAATAGACCTAATCCTAAAATTGTAGATTTGTCATGATGTAACCGCCTAATATATAAGATTGTACGTGGAAGTCACATCATTGTCTACACCAACTCATCGCATCGCAACAATCACCAATATATTATAGAGGACACACTTAGACTGGATATAGAGCATTACACTTGATATGAATAAAAGATATAGACAAACACTCAGGAATGACAACGCCTGCAAGGCATAGCTATGCAACCCGATAAATTCAATTTTGAATTAATGTTGCCGCATCCACCATTATTGACCTTCTCTTAGTGTAATATGTTGAAGGCCTAAATTCCCAGTTATCTCGTATTCAGCTTTGAGGATTGTGGTTTAGACCCAATGCACAATCCCGATTATTTCATTTACTGTGAATTTGTGGCTCTGTAGACTCGCGTGTCTCATTCTCTCATGTATCCTATCGGCTATTTTAGCGATGTCTGCATCGCTATCCCTGACCTCAAGGATCTGTTGGACACTCAGTGGGGGTCGTTGAGCCACAACTGATAAAATATACTTCCATCTACCTTTCTGTCCCCAATTATGCCACCCATATGACTTTAACTGTGTGGGAGTCACATCTCCAGTCTGCACTTGACTGAGCAGCTGATCGATGGCTTATCGGCCGGTTAATGAGATGGCTTTTATCACTGTCTGCTTTAATACGTCGTGTGGTTTTTCTGCGTCCGGCTTGGCTAAGACTTCTCGTACATTGTTTTTTACTTCATCAGGAAGTAGTGAACTTGCATCACCAAATTTATCTCACTGTAGGTGAATACAGTTGGCTACAAAGTAATTTTCAAGTTCAATGAACCAAAATTGAGGGTCAGTGATCTTAAAAGGGGAAGCAGTAAAAATAATAGATCTCAAGGACAGTGTTTATGGAGGGTCTATCATGTCGTTACTTGAAGACATTTATAAAAATCGAATAGTACACGAATATAATGTAAATGTCACAAAGAAAGGTGGATCAACAAAAACAATGATGAAAGTAAATGGTATAATTTATAACCTGGAACGGACTTAATAAACGGCAACAAAATAGCAATCGTTTGTGGAATATCGTTA
This sequence comes from Schistosoma haematobium, assembly GCF_000699445.3. NCBI lineage: Eukaryota > Metazoa > Platyhelminthes > Trematoda > Strigeidida > Schistosomatidae > Schistosoma > Schistosoma haematobium. Next base: position 48,746,937 of record NC_067196.1, on the reverse strand, counting down.
TCTGTTATGAGTACTATGGTTACGTTCAATAATGTTTGTGAGAAAATGTCAGTGTAATTGAAATAATGCCATAACATAACCACAAACACGATTATAATCCAGATGATAATCAGAGATAAGACAGAGTGCGTTGAATTTTCGAAATTAATTTATATCGTCGAAAGTTGTTTCGAGTTCTCACATTGGGATCACCACGTCTGTTTCATGATCGTACGTCGGGGTCATCAATTCTGTAATGGCTTTGCTTAGTTTGTCGATGACCTCGATAACAGTTATAATATGACTCTCAACGGCGTCTAAAATTAGAAGGTGGCAAACACAGTTTATTATCAGATAACGCAGATCACAAAGCTTTAAACATATCGAGTTGATTTGAAGCGGAGAGGTGAATATGTATATGCAAGCAATTACATAGTGGACTTTATAGACAGATTACATAAGGGTGCAGCAAGGTAAAGCAAAAAGCTAATAATGAGATTTGAGTACAAGTATACTTGGGGAGGAGGATGAATCATCGAGTGATATTTAAGCAACCAACACTTTAGCTAGAGTCTTTTATATGATCCAGTGATTATAACGGTACAGAAAAATTCGCCAATTAACAGTAACAATTGTTACTGTTCAATTAACATTGTCTGTTAAGTAGGTTAATAAAAATGCTTAACCAAAATTTGCCATAACCGGAATTGGTTGTGGGATAGTTGCTATACATCGAATGACGATTGTCACTGTTAGTTTTACGAATAAGATCATTGACCGACATCAAAGTATATACACTGTGAATAATCCAGCTTAGCTTTGTGATACATCTTGATTGACTGGTTGCAAATTTTCGTTTCAGCAGCGACGCTAATGACCGCCTAAATCTTACAGCCGGATTCAATACGAAAGTCACGCGAAAATTATTTATAATTGAGGCCGGCATTAGTATATTTATCTTTGTTTTAATAATAACAGATCTAATCCCGAAACTGTAGATTCGTCATGATTTGACTGCCTAATCCATAAGATCTTACGTGAAAGCCACGTCACTGTCCATACTAGCTCGTCCTATCAACTATCTGACGTGCCCAAAATCTAGCACCTTCAAAATCCATTTAATCACATTTTATGCATAATTACGCTTCAGATTTTGCATACTATTCCTCAAATTGCATGTGAATGCTGTAACTAACATATTTTCTGGAATTACCTGTTCACTTCGTATGCTAATAACTCAACAACCCTATGAGTGTTGCCCACATATGGTCGATCATAGTAAGTTCAGAGTATCAAATTATTGTGATTTCCTGGTTCATCTTCTACTAGTTTAAAATTTTTCATTATTACTAGCATTCATATATTGTGTCTTTTAATTACTTATCGTCTTACTCTTAAATTTTGCAACCCCAAACTCTTCTTTTATATTGCTTGATTTGCTATCTGTCATTATCATTTCTTACACCATTATTTAACTTCATAGCAGTTTTATATCCAATGCACGATAAAGGGGCTCTAGCTATCTGACTTGCGTTTTACAAAGAACTAGTAAAATCAGTGTATCCCAACCAGGTGTGCAACACGGAGCTTAGATGTTTGTAAGGTCGAACATTTTGTTAAATTACTGCTCTTTATGGTCAAGATGGATGTCACGAAGTGATGGTATTGATGTCAATTCCTTATGCCAAATACCTCTTTGACTCGTGTCTGTGACCTTGAATTGGTTTCACTCCCTGCCGAATGATCCTATCACATTTTCGACCATCAGTTGCTCGTCGCAACTCAATCTTCACAAAGCGTGCCAACCAATATCAAACACTAGAGTCTTACATTATTATTTTATTGTTTATATAACCACTGTACCCTATAATATGTCGACGTAATTGAGTCACTTATTAAAGTAAAACTTGTATCCTTCTTAACAATTTGATATTCCTTGTAAACTGGTACGCCTCATGTAAAATGTTGTTGTCTGAGAATATATTATTACTGTCATGATTATCATTATTCAGGAGGGTATGACGAAGGTCAGGCGTTTACCGAAGTTGGGAGAAAGGCGTAGGAATAAATGAGTTATAGATAGGACAATGGGTGAAGAAATAAAATCAGTTGTAAGTCAAAATAGTGTACGTGAGAGCAGAAAGATGATGAAAACTAGACAAGAAAGAATCCAAATCACCTTGATGCTGTTATTTTGTGCTATCTTAACCAGTTGATGGATTGCAAGCTCCATAGATGTAAGGCCACTGGTAGTAGACAGGAGATTGTGAGGTACTTCTGCTGAACATATTTCGGCTGGGGACAAAATAATATATTCGATGTGGAAAGTTATGAATTACAGAGAATGACCACGTCTGTTAGGCTGAGTCATGATACACAAATCAACAATTTCTGAGCCCACCATTTTTGACCTCTAGATACTACATCTGGAATGTAAATCTCAGTAATTATATACTTAGCTCCCAAGATCGGGTGGTTGGGAATCAATACCACGACAAATTAACTACTTTTATTTTTGATGCTTCTGAGCTGTCTCATTATTCTTCCACATTGGTGAACCATTTGTGGACCAACCAACAATAGCGCTATGTGACCAAAATAAGTCAATGATTTTAATATTCTTGTGCTCATAGTTTTTTTGGTTTGGTGGGTATATCATCTGCAAAGAGGCCTCCTTACAAGCAGAGAGACTTCGTATTCTCCATTTTTAAATTTTTAGTGGTACCATACTTTGGTTTCTTTTTTTAACATTGTGGAACACTTTATAAGCTATATCGAGGACTGTGCGTTCAAAGACTTGTTCCATATATCTCAAGAGCGTGAGGAGTGACATAGAATTTGGGGTTTGTAGGATTGCTGATTTAGGAGGCAAAGTCTGTGTTCACTTAAGATGATTAAAATTCCACAAACTTCCCGGAATTCAAATTGCTGTTGCACGAATGTGTTCAGCTGCAGTGCACTTACAGTTAAATCTCATTCTACCGCAAATGTGGAAAATAATATTGACTCTGTTTAGTGTGATGGATTCTTAGTTGAAAAAGACCCCAATGTAACCACTGTGCTTGTAATAGACAAATATTTTTTCGGAATCAGTATTGGGATCGATTATTGGCTGTAATATACAACGAATAACCAAAGCCAGTAAACCATTGTTTAGCGAGAGCGCCCTATGGTGTAGGCGATAAGGGTTTTCATAGTTACGACACGGAGTAGTAGTGTGAATTAGTCAGTACATATGGGAAGATAAAGCGGTAGAGGTCACACCGCTGTCAAAACATACATCAAAGCCGAAGGCTAAATTAGGGGAATTTCAAAGTTCAGTTGTTTATTAGTTTCACCAACTTACACGGCAGTATTCCCACTTCCTAATGTCTTAATTCATTTTAGAACTACAAAATCGTTGTCGCATAAACCTTAGAAATACTCAGACACCTAGATATAATGAATTGTGCAAAGTATCGAAAGAGTTACAATGCACGGTCAGAAACTCCCTGCTTAAAGTCGCGTATCTGGATTTGTTATCTGACGAACATCCTGGGAGGCTTCCTGTGATTATTTATCCATCGTCATATAAGATACAGAATTCTCGGATTTTCAATAGTTGTGTGCCTTTAGAGCTCTCAGTCACACGCTTCGTGGTTCATATAATCAGAACATAATACTTGGTCTATAAATAGATATACTGTTGTGTTCAGCTTTTGTTAGATCTTCATCCAGTCTGAGGTTGTTTTATCTGTCAGAAGAGTGTGAAGAGCAGTGTGTGAGAGGATCGTGAAGAAGAAACAAAAAGTGGATAAGTGAGCCGACGGTTCAGTAAGCACATAAAATGTGCTTTCGTCTAATGACGAAGGGAATTTACAGCAATTATAAACGAAAATGTGGAACTAAGAAAACCTTATGGCTGGGCCTTGAAGTTGATAGAATGACGTTCCAAATGTGTTACCATACTAGTGTACAGAAGCGTACGAAATAACGCAGAAATGGTACTGTCAAGGTTGAATGCAGCCTCCGTATTATCACACAGTTCGGTTGTTTTCTGCATTCTCGTGAGTTTGGACTCCGAAATGCCTCGAAATGGTCTTAAGTCAAAAATATTATAAGCAAAAATGGACGGTGGCCAGCAGTTCAACCTGGTACTCACGGTCCATCCTATTCGAGACTCGTCAGCTGGATGTACCTGAATCTCAGAGTTGATGTTCAACCCGGGACTCTAACCCAGTACCGTTTTCTTCAAACTCCATCGTCCTATCCATCTAGCTACAGGCTCATCCAGCCGACGGGTCTAAAAAGAACTAAACGCGCATCCTAGATTCCACTTCTAGCCATCATTCATCTTTACTTATTTACAGACCACTAGTATCAAGGTACCGGACGCATCTGAATCTTGAATCAAGGCTGATTCTGAACAAATCTCTGACGTTAAAATTATCCCATTGCCGATAAACTTATCTAAATCCCCTGAAATTCAGCACCCGAGAGAAAGTAACCCTACTGTAAGTGATGTTATTTCTTCACACATGTAGGCCACAATTTCCCGTGAAAAGAAAAGAGTTATTATGAAGGTAGAAATTACTAGGTGTTGCGTTCTGTCCGGATTATTATGGTCTGTACAGAAGCTTGGATGAATCATATGAGTGTTGATTTGTACTAGACATTACAAGCTCTGTGTATTTTAAGATAGTCAACTTGTTTTCTAATAGTGGAGTATTTTGAGCACTAACTACATGCTCAGAAAGATAAAATCACCCTTTTTTGCTTTTTTAATTGGCTCTGAGCTCAAAAAGAAAACGTCGTATTTTTTAAATATAGCAATACAAATACGTATTTTGTTGACCTTCGCGACCCCGCTGTTCATGAGCTCCTTGGTGCGTGAAGCATTGGCGAATCCTGGGAGTGGATGTCTGGATAAAGAATATAACTATAGGTACAAGTTACTGCTATTTTATTTTCAAGACATATAAACTCTTTGCTGGAGGCCAAAACAAATGATCTTTTGAGAAGCGCAGGCAAAATACTTGTAGTTTATTTGTTACCGTCGTTTACTAAATAACGTATTAGGCTCAGGAAGCCCAGGGCATTGGTGAATGCTCGTATATCCAGCGAAATCAAAATCCAGAATGTTACAGGTACTTATATAAACTATAATTTCGCACAAGTCCTATGACAGAAAAGAGTGACTTTCTGGAGAGAGATTCTGAACATAACTGTGAAGTTGAAAACGGAATAAGTTCTCTTGTTGACGAACCCAAACTTAACCACGAGGTTTGTTTTAAGTTGTGTGTTAGTTTATCTTTTTATGGTGTAAAGAAATACTAGCTTGAGTTGTGAATAACAAAGTATTATTTTCGGAGAGAACATAATTTACAGATGAATCATTGACATTAAGGGCAGCAGGTCTTGGATTCTGGAGTAAAGTTCATCTATTTAGTTAAACACCATTTCGGCGATATAGCTGATGCTATTTCGCAATGAAAAACCCTACTTTAATTCTCAACTTTAAATTCTAAGTCGAGGTCTTAATCCTAAATCATCTCTTTTGATACTAGTAAATAGGTAAGTCTTCTGAAAGTCACTTCAGCGTCGCTCAAATGTCCATAAATCATAGTCTCACCTTACTTCCAAGTGTTGATTCTTTCCCTTCATCTTAAAGTTCGCTTTTCTTTTGTTATCGGTCCTCTAATGTTATTTTTTTGCATACTCAGCTAATGCAAACAACCTAAGCTTGCAAAATATTTGTCTTAGCTTTTTAAAACTACGCTCTTTGCTAAATATCTGAACTTTAAATAGGACAAGTTTCACTGGCAGGAATGTAGGATCCCGTTACATTTATATGTTGTCCGTTTAAAACCCATACATTACAACCCGATCATGGATATCCACCTGACCTCGCCTAGCTATCGTGAAGATCCTACACATTTCGCTCTATCGGTATCTAAAAGCGCTGTAGCGAATTCTCCTGATCTTACTGCTGTAGGTATAACACTAAGGATGAAAGTAGAATGACAGACGGAATTCCAGTTATAGTCATCTTAATTCCATTCCATTAGACGACACAGTAGGGACTCGCAAGGAAAAAGATATCGTTATCCTTAACTGTTCTTCTACTGAACTGAAAACGTTTCTGGCTTATCTATAAAGCTGGGCATTTGGACGTAGTGACTGTCTAGTAGTTTTAGTTCCTATTTAGATAGGTAACACTGTTCGGACAATCGTTAACCTAAGGCAGACACCAACTTTAAGAACGGAGAGAGATGTCATGTGACTTGATGGCTTTTAGTGACCCAAAACTTGACAAATGATCGTTATCGAAATATACATTCCAGCTATCCCCGTGTATGATTATCGACTTAAATCGCGTTAGTGAATAACGGGATGAGAATGGATTTTAAATGCGTATATTTCACACAATCGTTGATCCAGATAGACGGAGTGGAGGCAGCAAAGAGGAGAAAGTGAAACAAAACAAAATGACGTACAGTGCAGAAGGCGAGTCAGTCTTTTCGTTTCTATCAAGCATGACTCAATATTTATATTCAGCCAAAATTAGTTACAGACACAATGATTAGGGCAAGTGATTAACGCATATACGTCCATATAAAAATGTCGGTGTTAATAATTGGATAAGTGATGGGGTAAAAATGTGGCTTGAGAAGATTGAATAGATTGGTCTGTCCAGAGGCTAGAATAACCTATGTGGGCTTAACATAGTACCAGCCTCTACAGTTTTTTTACACTGACTCAACGCTTCAGTGGCTCACTCATGTATTATCCATAACTAACACTATTTACTAACTCTGAAACAGTGGATAAAATAGGAATGGTAACTCTTAATGTAGATACTCATCCGTGAATTAAGAATAATAACTCAACACAAGTACATTTCATTTAATCACCATAAGGTCATCAAATTCAGTGGTTTAAGTGTCATCAAGCAGATCAGAGTAGAAATAAGTGGCTAATTACTTCGATTATGTCCTTAAACGTTAAAATGAATTGTGCATAAACGAAACCTGTATCAAAAGTTCTTATTTAACATATATCCCATACTATTCTTATTTTTGTTATGACATAAAGGTTTTAAAGTTGACCTCTTACCAAGAGTTCACCTGTTTACTTAACCTTATCTTTTCTCCTACTTCTCATCCCAACTCAGTTTAGTAGTTGGTAAAATAGAAATTAAGTTCACATTCCTGTATCAAAATAAGATTTTTCGATAGATCAAGTCGTTAAATATGGTGTTATACAGCCAATTGATGAGATACTTTGGTTCCCTGTAACTCTTTTTTCTCTTGCTGTCTACGCTTCAGCTTTATTCAGGCAAGGATGAAATAAACGACCGAAATGTTCTTCCAGAACCTACTGAAGGTCTAGGTCTGAAAGCTCAAAATCGGTATTTGAAAGCGAAAGTCCGCGTACTATTAGAAGAAAATCAAAAGCTCAATTCACAGATGACTCATCAAGTTCGTTTAATCGTTATTTTTAAGCTACTTATATTTTTACAGGTATCATTAGCCTAAAATAGCTAGAAGAGTGTTTAATGTAGACTTCAGTGATTTGTATATTTGTATAATATTTCTAGATCTTTTAAGCGACTAGAAAGTAACTCAGTTTGGTACGACAAGGCGAATGTAAGTTCTTTTTATAGTAGTAAGTAAGGTACATTAGGAAACGACCGAAACCTATGTGGCAACGCGCCAGTGATGTTATTTAAAGTTTTATGTACCGTGCATACTATCTACCCTCGAGAATAAACGCAGGATTAAGGTGTTATTTCATACCTAAATATTTGGGATTTCCTGGATTATATGTAAGAGGATTTTCTCAGTACCTACCAGTTTATCTTATTTTTAGTGCAGTTACGGTGTTTAATTTTCTATCATCTGGATTTATGGTATAAAATCGTAGCTTTTTGCAGTGCATCTGTCTAGAGAGTCGTTTCGAAATATTATGCTTCCCTTGAAAGCTACCGAATTTAAAATATGTCTTACCAACATTTTTATATAGATGGACTATGGCCAACAGTGGAACCTAAGACGCGTTTCGTCCCTTAATGGCTCGTCGGCTGGGTAGGCTTATATCCCAGAGTTGATTTTCACTTCAAGATTCGAGCCTAGTACCGTTTGCTTAAAACTTAATCGCGTTGTCCACTTGGCTACTGAGTCCTAGTAACCACTAACTTTTACAGCAACTATGAGTCTTAATTCAAGTTGATATAGTTTTGGGTTATTCCTTTATTGATAACGCGATGGCGTTTAAAGCGGAATGTACTGGGTTCGAGTCTCGGAAAAAGCACTGACTCTGGGATCCAGAGGACGTGTCTCCTATAGGACGAAATGCTTGTCCTGGATTGAACTACAACTACAGTCCATCTATATAAACTTGTCCGATAATAATTTTATTGAAGCAGTTCGCACAGGATGCATGCATGCTTACTAAAGCTCGTCAGATTTCAGTTAAAATGTCAGTAGCAGGATAATCCAAATCCTACCATCAAACGTCAATCTTTAAACAAAATGTGGAAGTACTGGTTCGGGTATTATCATCAACAGATGGTCTCCAATATCTCAGTATCCCTTAGTTATTCATATAATCTACACCTTTATCATTGATTTGTTTTAGTAACTTACAGTATTTAGTGTTTATTTTTTACTTTTTTTTCTGGTTAGATGTAATGGGACAGAGAATAGGCCGTTGTCAGCTGTAATTTTGAATTTTAGGATATTTTGTAAATTGTTCAGAAGGAAGTATCTTTACATGATATTATCGACTGGGAAATGACAACTGCCCTCTCACCTCTGATCAGCTACTCATATGCACCGTGGAATATTATTTATATGTGCATCGGTTCAAGTTGTCACATTAGATAAGCACAGCGAGACAAATTCCAGGATAGAGGTCGTAAAAGTATCATTAGTAGTAGAAAAGATGAAGTACAGTAAGGAGTAAAAGAGTATGACATTATGGGACGCAGCGTCTGAAGAAGACTAAAAGTGAATGCTCCATTACGAATAATTCTGAGTCATTTCATCCAACGTCTCCAAACACCGGTTACGATAGTTGCGCCGACCCTAACCAAGTAGTCTGCATCTACCTAGATCGCTCATTCCAACTATAATACCTGTAACAGCACTCTAATTCATCGCAATCAGCTTTCTTTTTCACTTCCTAACATTACTTACTATTCATACGATCAACCATTCTCCAATGGCTTCATCGATCGTTCGAAAATGATCATACTCGATAAAGTAGTTGGATGCGTTGACCACCTCACTTATTTTAAAAGCATCACCGGCTCTGATGAGTTGGTGGTTGACGAATTCTGATTATCCTAAACAGATCTTGGTAATTGCTGTACAATATATCTATTTGCAAGCACTGTTGCCTCTAATGTAAGCTCAAATATCAAAACATGAGGGATAGATGTAGCTGTTGTCAACCTATGGTTTACTTCGTTTTCGGTGATTGTAGGTCTTAGGTGATACGTCTAATATTGGTTCCAGTGCGGCACATGCATCCGTTCTTTGTCTTCCCTTGGATTTTGATTTCCAACATTATTTCATACTTTGTACTCCACAAGCTCAATCTTTCTTTTCAAACTGTATGATCTTTTCTTATTGTTGATCATACTGTTTTTTGAATTCTTTCTATTACTTTCAAATTCCTCTCGCTGTTCTGATTTGTCGTGGTAACTTGTATTGGTGTACATCTTTGCCCAGTTATACATTCTTTATAATTAACTGAATAATTTTATATCCCGTTAGAAATAGCACTGCTAGCAAACGTGTAAAATAAGCAATACGGTTACCAACTATCTACGTTACCAATCTGTTTGGTACCTTAGTGATCACTGTTAATATTAGTTCGTTCATTACCATGCATCATAGCATTTTCTCGGATTATTTTACTTTTTGTGTATATTCAGTGTCATTTCCTATACCTCACTGTCTTCAAAAAATCATTATTTGGTATGACTAGAGTGTATTTAGCAAATATTTCGGGTGATTATGGTATAGAGATGACCTAAAAAACCGCAACGTGTTTCCAACCAGTTCTTAGTCTATCAGAAAACCGCTTTTGTAAGTGCGTAGTTTATGAAAACGAAGACAATGATACTACAAAATGTAAGCAGATTGTACATATTTATTGAATTTGTAGAAGTCTTCTACAGGTTAATCTACCTGGTAATAAAAAAACATAAAGTCGTCCTTGTGGATTTCGATTATCCGTCTCTTCAATCCCTTATAGGGACTGAAATAGATTCTTAAGAGTCCCCCCACATTTTTCTTGGTCAGGGTTGTATATTTATGGTGAGGATCGAGATGTTTTCAGTACGGGCTTCTATCAACCATAAAACAGAACTGATTTTTAGGCATTTGGATATGAATAAATTTCTCACAAAAATCTAATAATTGCTATCTGATTGGTTTGTCCATAAAATATAATGTCAGTAAATTAATATTTGTTTTAAGGATAAAGTGTTGAGAGCTTAGGTATAGTGTCGAGTTGTTTGTTACTTTCAGTCTACTAAGAAAGAACTGAGTTTGGTAAGTTTAGCAATATTATTCTTACTCTATAATCGCAGAAACTGAATTATTATATTAAACGTTCTGAGCACAATATGAAGATATTTCTACTGTTCGTTACACGTGATATTTAAATTCGCCACAAAAGCTTAAATGTCACCTTCTTGATTCTGTTTGTCTCGTCTCTATAATTTTATGATCTTTTGTTCTACGTTAATTTTTGTTTTATTCTCGGGCAAATGTCTATCTTCATTTCAGAATGATGAAATTGTTCGAATGAAAAGTCGTATGCAAGAACTGGAAGAAGAACGTAATCGGTTACATCGAGTCACATCTGCACATTCATCTCAGTTAGAGAAAATGAAAAAAAGCTTGGGCGAAACACGCGTTCACTGTAATGAACTAGAGACAGAGAAGACTAATTACAAGAAGGTATATTATTATCCAGTTAATGTTTCATAGTTGTGCTTTGCTTCGTTTTTGTTTCCTATGATCTTATGCAGACTAATCAATTAAGATACATTTTACATCATTATGTGATATCGTTTGTATAGAGTTTTAATAAAAGGCAAATTTTAGAGTAGATATATCAAGTGACAGCTTTTTCGTTTAAACGCTTAACTTGTTACCACTGTATGAGCAGTTTAAACTTCGTCCTACTGTCAATGTAGGCATCTACAAAGTATCACTGACGCCTACACAAAATCAATTTCAAAAGCTGATACTTAGCTACTAATTTGAACTGAAACAAAATGTGCTGGTTCGCGATGATAATGCCTAAAATTTTCAGGTCAACATTTTCTCAGTTATTCATCTATTCATTGGTCCGTGTATTTTCGGAAGAAAGTACGTCTTGTTTAATTAGTGAAATAGTTCTTGTATTATTAGATATTCTGAAGCAGTGATTAAAAATTCTTTCGGAACAACATACAAACATAACGTAGGCTAGCATAACGAGATCAAGGTGCGTCTTCTGTGGTTTCAAAATCGATTCATTTTGTAAAACATTCTACCTAGCCTTGTGTGTCTTTTTGAATTTTCATGCAGATGTATTTAGCTACTCATGAGTATGTTGTGTGCATTTGTGAATTTTGATGGGGGATAACTTTTTGGGTTTATGTATTCATGGAGTTATTTGTAACCAGCGTTCTGTAGTATCCCCATTGTCTGTAATTTTCTTCTAACTTCCGCTTGAGTCTTTCTTTTTAATAGGTTTGTGTTTGTGTGACTAGTTATGAGGTTTCGGACACTAGGTAATCTAAACTAAAAATAATGATATAAACGCACAAAATTCCCTTATTTGTACTACTGTTAGTAATAATAAAAATATAATATTTAACATGAACCTAACGACAAACATGAACTATAAACAGTTTTATTAATGTTTCGAACGTATTATTTAAGTTTTATTCCCGACTACTTCAAAACTATATACCTCTTTTTGATGGAGTTTTGTTCTCTGAGCTGGATGGTTTGGTCGTGGAGCTTTCATCGTTCTTCTGAACGATATCATAAGTACAAATTTCAGGTAGAAGTTTAATTGTTATGTACTCATTCACATACCTGTTGGACTTCTATTTCATCATACTAAAACCAACTGAATTTCGTTTATCTTAAACAGGATTATGATTCACTTAAACGTAATTCTGATCAGCAAGTTCTCGAAATCAAATCTTTGACTACACGTCTTAATCGTGCAATTGAAGAATCTGACCGTTATAAAGCTGAATTAGAGAAGGTCCGTTCATCTACACGTGAGAGCGTTGGATCTATGCGTCATAATATGGATGATTTAATGGCTGAAAATAAACGGTTAGAAAAGCAAAAATCCGAGTTAATTTCAACATTTAAAAAGCAAATGAAATTGATCGATATATTGCGCAGACAAAAAGTAAGAGTATAATTATTTATTTGAATAGATAGAAACATTTGCTTCGTGAACATATTTTGTTATGTTTAAATTTCCCCTTCCTCCTATCTTTTACTGCTGAAACCACTGTCAGTTCTTTTTATCTCCTACCTAGTTTCTTATGCCTTACCAAGCATTGTGGTATGCCACAGTGTTATATCATCCTCTATTTATCAGTGCTTTAAGTTGTCATTTGTGTATTCGTGCAACCAACAAGTAGCACATCCAGCTATGGTTCGTTATCGGCTTTATGCAAATTTAAAGTGATGGGTAAATGATAAGGGTTATAATACATTTGCATCACATGGTGCACAAGCCTACGGAGTTTAATGCTCAGTTTTAACTGATGATAAACTTAATGAACTCTAGAACAATTTTTTCAAATCTAATCTAATTTACTTAAATTTTCTCTCATTTTTCCCATTATTTTGAGTTTGAAATGTAATCATAATTTACCTTTGTTATCAAAAGTAATACAATAACCTGTCCATTTTATTGAGCTAGTGGTTAGATAACCTTACCTGAATAAACTGCATATTCATGATGGTTTTTTGTACAATAAGCAAGACTTTTTTATTTTATACTCTAATAGCCTAAAAATATTTAGATGTCAGTCGTTTAGTGCATGAAATTCTTTCTGTTCAAATGAATATTTGTAGTGTGTTATTGAAGCCAATTAGATTCTTTTCCTTTCATATTTATATTGTCCATATTATTGTTGTGTGCTTCTTTTTCCAGATGCTAATCGAAGCCTCTAAGTGCTTACAAATCACAGAAGATGAATTTCTAAAGGCTCTCGATTGGTAATGTCTTTCAACACAAGCATTTTCCTCGAAATATATTAATCTTCTGAATATTCATATTATCAATGATTATTTACGTTCTATATGCTTTATTCATTTAACTTTTCACATTTGTATTGTCTTCATATTAGATAAAATATATATCTGCTAACAAAAATATGTTATTTATTGCATTCACCATGGATTTCCTTTTGTGATGTGGATTGATCTATGTTGCTTCAGTTAACAATATTCAATTATACCGTTGAATACTTTTTTGTAAACTAATTTTAATATCTTTTTAATTTGTTAACTATTCAATTAGTTTTTACGGTGATCTCGGCTTTCGTGAAAGTAATATATATATATATATATATATATATATATATATATATATATATATATATATCACTTGAGAATTACCCTGCTAGCTAATATGAGATGAATAACGGATACTAATGTCGCGTTAAAGACAACAAATTGATGATGGACTTTTCCAATCGGACTGATTTACGACAAACGTAAAATTTTTACTCCATGACTACTGACATGAATAATTCTTTTTGTAATATTTTGCAGGTACCATTGAGTAACAAGTATGCTATCTAGTGATTAAAAATAAGCAAACAATAACAGTCAATTCCAAACTTTCTGTTTTACGTGACATCTTGGGAGTTTTCGGCTATCTTTTCTAAATCTTGAAACAGTCCCTTTGATAAATTTAGGCGATAAAATGAGAAGATAAAGTTCATCGGAACTATGTAATATATGTGTGTAATACACTTCGAACAATTTGATTAGATATTTGCTGGTTTTGAGTGTATTGGACTAATATATAACATGGTTCTGATAAGTGATTTTTATTTGCATTATCTGTGTCTTGGGTCAATTCCTCGGATATCATGTTACTCGCTGTCGTGACCACATTACTTTTACTGACTCCATAGGGTTGATGTAAGCTTAATGTGAGCTAACTCATAAAAGCATAGTTATAAGCAGAAACTATTCTTATATTAAAATAAGCTTTAATACGTAACGTAGATCTGATTAACTTTAGGAAATTTAACTTAGAATGATCTTTCAGTACGTAATTTAGCTTGTGTATCCAGTATTTCACAATGTTAATGGTTATTTAACTTCATAAGGAATAACTGGTACAATAGTTGGAGGGTGATTATCGCGTCGTATGAAGCTTTTTCTCGTGCGTTACGGCAGAATTCCATTTAGTTAAGTTCAAAAGTGATTTCATGTTTTTGCCAGTATAATGAACATTCTCATGAAGTATAAAAATGAAAATCTATTAACCTTAAGGATTACCTTTTTTCTGTGCATCATGATATTTATCTTTGCAAATAAACAGTCATTTCTAAAACCAAGTACGTCAGGACATCGGTTCAAGAAAGTACGTATAAATATACGTGAATCGATAAATTTTCAGGTGAAAGCTGTGATTAGATTAGAGAAATTGAAATCAAATAAAAGAAAGCTTCCCGAGATGCAACTGTGCGTAGTTCATCCTTTTTTTATTTTTCTTGCAGAATATTACATGTCTAATCCAGATTTGTTTCCAGATCTACTATCTGACTCAGTTCTAAATGCCTTGTCACTTGAGACTTTAGTCAGGCAAGGAGCAGAAGCACGAATCTATCGCACTAAGTTGTTCCATTCAACATATACTTTTCCATGTATTATTAAAGAAAGATTTGTCAAACGGTATCGTCATAGTACATTGGATGCCACTTTGTCAATGCAGCGAATGCGAGCTGAAGTCAGACAGATGTTGCGTTGTAGAGAAGTAGGAATAGATGTCCCTCCAGTCCTTCTAGTTGATGTTCGACGACGTCGGATTTGGCTCGGTGAAGTTGGTCCAGATGCTGTCACACTTCAAGACTGGTTTAAAAACTTATCTTCTCTAGCAACTGCATCAGATTTATGTACCATGGATATCCAGGAGAAAACAGCTTCACGATTGCGAAATTTAACAACGGCATTAGGTCGACTACTTGCTCAGCTACATTCTAACCATATAATACATGGTGATTTGACTATGTCCAATATTCTGGTTCAACAGGTATTTTTTTGCAAGCTTTTATAATATTGTTCTTTTAGTTCAATTATGATTTGCCATTTACTTGAGTAACTGCATTGCTAAAAATCAAGTGTTGTATATATTTCGTATCATATGTAATTCTGTACACCGATTACATCCATGCACTGGTTAAAAAACAAAATCAGGTATTTTATGGATAGATTACTGGTGTGTTCACAGACACTTCATCACTTAGGATAACAAATTAGTAATATTTTACTTACAAATACTCATAACATAAGTTTTGTATTTCATTGACAATGGTGTTTTGTTTGTCAGAAAGTAGGTCGCAGTTCGCGACGTTTCATCTTTTGTCCTGGTAGTGATGGTGTAGATGATGCCTCTAAATGCCCTGGTATGCCCGAGCGTTGGGAGGATTCGCTCTCCTCAAAACTTTCATATGACCACGCGTATATAGCCACTCGCAGAAAAGTTCTACTGACTGCCTTCTCGTGACAGGGGCACTTTAACCAAATTGATGGGTACGGAGGACCAACTTAGAGGAGTTGGAAAACCCTGATTCTGAACCATTGGTGCACATGGGGTTAAGGACTCTGAGGGGACAATTGTGATATGAACCTATTGTTGGTCACCGGTTACTATTGGACTGCATCTCCTAACGTCGCTTCACTGCCCTGTGGATTAGATCTCTGTGTCAAAGGCTCGGGGATTGGCCCCTTAAGAAAACCATTTGTCTATGTTTGGGCACCTGGGAAGTATCCTAGCCCACATAAACATTCAACGATAACTACTTTGTTTGGTGCATATCTATTTCGAAATCCCTTTGTATAAACATTTATGTGTGATTTCATCATAATTCATGGTCAAAATTAGTGTACAATTAACATACAAATGAGTGTATTCGACTAGGATCATCGTGTTTTGTGGTTAACAAATCTTTGCTTGTAACAGTCTTAGTACTCTTACTTTGCGTCGGCGAAATTGCAGTGGTTCTTTGTTTTAAAAGTATAAGTATAAAGTGATTTCGACGTAACAATTAGCGACGACCAGTCATAACAATGTTTAAATATAAAAATAAATAATAGTTGTTGATGATTGTCACAGAATGATTTTTGATCAACTGCTCTGAAACTAAGGATACAGAAATTACGGGTGTCAAAAATCCAGCTATGTCTAATGTTCATGCTTTGAACATGTTAACGCAATTGAAACAAATTCCAGAAGTAAAATCCTATACTTACGATCGCTTTCTACCTTTAAACGAACTTGAAAAAGAAGAAACTGATGACACCGGTAAGAGGTATATCACTAGTTCAGTTTCAACATTCTGATTTACTTATGAAATTCGATTTTGATATAGTGGTAGCTAAATGCTTACCAAGTGTAACACTATCAGTAAATTATTACATCATGGAGTCGTAGGATATAAATTTAGAAAATTATTGTTATTTGATTCATTCCTTGCTCTGTATTATCACTTGATCAATGAATATGTTAAATCACACTGTTTTTAATACTAACCTCCTTAATTCAACACTTCTCCATAATTTCAGGTAGATAATTGTAACAAAGAATCCGATTTTCGAATCGTTCCTATAGATTTTGGACTTTCAAGCTCTTCTTCTGGATTAACCTCACAACGTTTAGCAGAAGATAAAGCTGTAGATCTATATGTGTTTGAACGGGCCTTAACCTGTGGCCTTGATCACAAAGCCCTGTCAAAAATTACCACTGACCACGCCGATTTAAATACTCCAGAATCGCTTCTGAATTTAATTATAAAGTCCTACCGGGATAATTATGTATCGACAATACTGGATGATCGACAGATAAAGTCTAAACATGATAATGCAAAATCACGTGGTCATTTGGAAAAACAAGATCACGAAGTCAAAGAAATTTTAAATAAATTGGAGGACGTTCGACTTCGTGGTCGAAAACGTCTGATGATCGGTTGAATCGCACTTTGTGGGTGCGTTAAGTGATAACTTTCTGCAAATTATCATACATGTACATTATTTGAATAATTGTATTTTATAATTTCTGGACCCGTTTGACGACTCTAATCCAATTTCTTTTCTTGGATACAAAGCCACTAATGAAAATAACATGATCAGTCAGGGTTTACGGAATTCGAATCGTGATGTATCCAAACGTCTGTCACACTATCAAACTGCAGCCAAATAGAACGTACCTCCTTCGAAGTAAGTGTATAAGAAATTTAGGATACGCACTAGAACCCGTAGAATATCATAATATTGTCTTAAACGCTCGCTAGCAATTAGTAAGAAAATAATGATAAATAGTTGAAGTAGGTCGTCCACAAGAAACCTTGAACCTAGGTTTCGTAATATTCTATGCTCGTTAACAAGGTATACCTGCAATCTTGTGATAACTGATGCTTTCTGAGGTATTAGAACCCGCCTCACCTAGCTTCACAGTGAGATGCTATCACCGAGCCATTTGAGCTGCTACGGCTTCAAAAACTTGAACAGCTTCGTTAAGTAATATAAACTATCGACACTGAACAGTAGTCTCAGAATAAATACCATTACAAGTACGATAACGAATTAGTGATAATAAAAATACTTGGGATCAGTAGTTCATTGGGATGTAGGGTCAGCGGCTAAGACGTCCGACATCCACCACTAAGTTCCAGGTTTGAGCTCAAATACACCTACTTCGATTTAGGAAACAGGCTAGTATCATTACCCCTCATATTTAGGGTGTAGTACATACCCAAGTACCTGGTGAATAAGCATGTTGTATTATGGGTGCTGTGTGATTAACTAACATTTGACTTCTAAAATTATTGAAAGCAAAATCAACTGCTGAACATTAATAAGTATAGTGACTACAAAACAGTGAGGTAGAGGTAAATAAGGTTGGAAGGTACAAAACAAATTTTATAGTAAACGTTATTCGTAGATATAGTTAAGATGTAACTGCTTAAAAGTAGGTGAGTATTGAGTACATACTATTAATTGTGTTGAGATATGGAAATAAATTGGATAAATGCAGCGTTACCTTAATGAATGTAACTTAAAAGATAGTATAGTTTACAAAATCCTAATAACACAAAATTACTGTCAACATGACCGAAGGAAAGGACGTTACTCTGACCTACCTGGGTTTACTCACAATTATATATATATATATATATAACTATATCGTCCATCATTCAAACCTCTAATATTCATGGTCAAGGGACTTGAAATAGTTAGGTTGTTATTATTTAATAAAAGTTTCCAAGAACAGTTTAGTTTTCTGCTTTTACCATCTCAGCTTCTTTATTGTAAACGACATCAAATGTACCATAAAGTAAACATTTAATCTGTTATACATCAACCGAATCAATCTAAAATTGTTTACCCTTCATACTAAAATATCATTTTCACCCTAGACTGATAATCACTAATGAGCGTTGAACATGGTTATTCTTTACTGAATGATAAATATTCCTAACGAATTCACTAGAAATGTCCTCTGACATTATTTAACCAGATATCAGATCCATATCTTAAGGTCAATTCGTGTGCCAGATCGAAATAATGATAATTATCTACAACTAGAGAAATTAGAACGAAAACACAGAGCACGGAAAAACAAAGCAGTAGTTACCAAAATATGCCAGTAAGGTCTACCTAAATGCGTGTGTCATGTAACACAGTGATATACTGTTTATGTTATTCGAATTAGTTAAACTTGCTAGGGGCGGTGTTAACATATTGACAGCAAGTGGGTGGTTTTACTTAGGGAATTCACTAATAAAGATGGCTAAACATTTAAGGTTCCTAAAATATCATTTGTGGAATGAGATACACTTAAAGGCGCTAGACCATTCAATTCATTTTCAGAGGAGCAGTATGCATCGATGCAGCGAACAAATAATGGGAGTGTTTTTATCGTGCGGATAAATTGTGGTAGGTTATTCCAGAGTCTAGAAAATTTACAGGTGAAGTAATTCATATAAAGAGATGATTTAGAATGAGTTCCAAAAGCTGATCACAAGCTTACTGGCTTACGCCTGTTACCCCTCGTGGAGTATTATAGTCTGCTCACTTGTTTTAAATTGTTTGTTCTGGTTGGCGTTATTTTAGCAAGATTGCTTTCTACGGGATGGGGTTTCCGACCCAATACCCAACCCGCTTTTTTACCCGGGCTTGGGACCGGCAGAAACCCTAAAAGAGTTGCAGGCCCATATGTTATTGTTAAATTGAAGAATTAAATATATCAGACTGACGTAAAATGGTACAGTATGTTGACATATTTTTCTTTGGGATTGATGGACTGTCAAGAAACTTTGTTTTTGGCGTTGAATAAAATATAATTTGCTTTTGGTAAAATTCATTGTGGATTAAGCCAGTATACTGTTTCGATCAGTTTGAATGTCAGTAAGATGTTTTTAAGGTGGGGCTTTCTGTGAACATCCGGAAATAAAACTTGCTATGTCACTAACAAACTTTATCATGTAAATTTAAAAACAATTCCCTTTATGTATATTATGCCTATGTGTACTCCTTTGTTAGACAGCACTCAGAACAGTTTATGCCACTCATCCAGTGATACTTTAATATCAGTAGCTGTAATGCAATCATGATAAATAGCGCAAGTAGTTGAGATTGATATATACAACCAGAAAAGTGGTAATTATAAATATTCTACTGGGAAACAGATATTCATTCTATTCACTAGAGACCAATCATAACTTGAAATTGGTGAGGTGTAATATAAACAGGATGAGTAGTTGTGTGTAGTGCATTAGGACAAACTTATGAATCAGGAGAACTTCTTAGAATATGTAAAGATGTAATTTGTAATTGAAATTCTGAATATTAAATAAGACAACTAATATATCGGGCATGGGATCTGAAGGAACAAGAACCATGAATCCATAATGTAGTGCATACTATCTTAATTAACTGAGGGTTTTCTGTGTAGTTTAAAAACATGTGTTTTAAATTAAGGAGACACTTTCATGAAAAAGATTAAACAGACTTATTATTTCATACACATAGTTCACTTAATCATTTTGAAAAGAGCAAGAACAAACATTCTAGCGGAATGCTTGTTCTTGCTCTTTTCAAAACTTATTATTGTTTGACTATTTCAAACCATAGCCAGAGAACAAAACTCCACCAAAATAGTTTTATCGCTTACGAATTATAGGTTGCTTCCTGTTGGAATACATGAAGTGCATTATTATGGCAATTCAATTTATACTTCTGTATAATAAACATCTATTTCAGTGTAAAGTAAACAAAAGTGTATTAGTAAAAGGTAACTTATGTCGGTAATATTATTTAACCTTCGGAATATTAACTAAACTCTAATTGAGTACCATCAAATGATAAATCATAAGATGCTCATATGTATGGGGGAATAAAGTATTCCTATCCATACATATTTCGCCCTATAATTCCTAAAATCTATTTGATAAAATGTAATATCTTGTGATTACTTTAAACAACAGTGTTACAATGTTCATTTCCCCCACGCGGGTTACTACTTAGGAAATTTTAAACACTAGTTGTCCCACTTTGTGTTTAAATGCATATTTACCACAATGATTATCATTACAATCAACACGTGATTTGTTACTAAGCTGATTCTAAAACATGTAATCATAATATTTAGTGATTAGTATGTATATTTTCCATGTAATCGTTCAGAGAAATAGACAGGAAATTTATTTCCCTTGTTGATTGACGTCTCGGGTATATTTTAATCAATCCTCCTGCTGGCATAAAAGATTCATTAGATTAAACATTGGGAATTCATATTACTAACTGGCAAGCACAACAATAGAAATATTAAACAAATGAATGTGTGTTTTTTTACGAGAGGGAGGAGATTAGATTGGAAAAACGAAAACGAACAAATAAGAAAATAGTAAAATAGAATGAGAAACCCTTTTTTTCTTAATTTTAAATCCAAACTAACTTTTAATCAGTGTGTATGGAGTAAGTTTAGTGACTGCAATAAAATAGTTTAGGGCTGAAACAAAAGGGAGAAAGAAAGACCCACACTAGATTACTATTGACATATTCAGTATAAATATTTCACCTATTGTCGTAAATGTACTATACATCCAACTGAAAAATCTAACAAGGAAATGAACGGTTAAAAGGTAAGCCATATTAACTAAGTATTACTTTTCCAAATCATTGTAAAATGATTAAGGTAAGGGATGAGCAACTGAAGGAAATTAAACATGAAAATAATATGCTTACAATTGTGGGATTAATGTAAGTAGTTAGTTAAGCTTTCAGTCAACAAAAATGTAACAGTGCTAATACAAGTAAGGTTGTACGGTTTGATTTTGATACACAGGATTAGTTTTTAAATCGGTTAACTAATCACCTTAATTAGTAGGAAATTTTTTTGAAATGAACATATTTCATTAAAGTAACATTGACATATCAAGTGTAAATGGGAAAGCTAAAGATCGATTACCTACAAGCAGTAATAGAAGTTTAACCATACCATAGAAAGTTCATTAAAGATTATATGAATGAATGTCTAGTGCTTTTCAGTTCTTAAATTAAACCATTCTTTAGAGAAAAGGTATCTATAACTTGATTAATGAAGCTTAAAATATGAAAAAAGTCATTTGAAATATTTTAATGACATTGGTAAAGTATCACAATAGTTCTTTTACTGTTTTAAATTGATCATGTGGAATTCCAAACAGAGTCCTTCAAAACTTGAAAATTCCTGTTAAATTAATAAGCATACGACTGAATTTTATTGAAATTATTTAAACTATTAGTTACGTTTGATTCGTTCTAGTATAATACCTTATGTCTGTTACTCCCAATTGAGAAGAGACCGCTGACCAGCGTTCTCCAACCCACTCTGTCCTGGGCCTTCCTTTCTAGTTCTATCCAATTGTTGTTCATACTCCTCATGTCTGTCTCCATTTCTCGGCGTAATCTGTTCTTTGGTCTTCATCTTTTCCTTTGGTCTGGGACTACTGCCGGTCCCAAGCCTGGATAAAGGAGGAAGATTGGGCATGGGGTTAGCGACCCCATCCCGTAGAAAACTAACTGGCTAGAAAACATGTGGTGCTTGAATGAACTAATGATTCCTTTGTACTTGTTAAATGCTTGATTTCGAATTCCAAATACAGTACATTTATTCGTTCTTATCTAGTACTTCATGATCCAATCGCGTTATTTCTGGGATTCTTATTTAGTACTATAATTCAAATACTCCCAATTATCACAAAACGCTAACCGGAAAAAATAATTCAAACTATTTAAACTCTGCTCTGGGAGTTAGGTCTTCATTTAGAAGAGTTATGACGCCTCATGGTGAAAGCCTAGTTCCTTCGGAAGTCATAGGGCCTATGCTCCTTTTAACAACCAGAGCAACAACTTTTACAGGTTTAGGGATGCTCGTACAATGTGGGAGATCAGAAGAGTCTTCCAAATTGCTGCCGAAACCAAGAGGTACAACCTGAAGGTACTAGGGATCAGTGAAACATTGAAAGCAGGTTGGACAACAACGACTAGCTTCTGTTATACTCTGGACATGAAGAAGAAAATGCTCCACATGCACAAGAAGTTGCACTGGTGCTATCCAGTATAATACCTACAGTACATAATGTCTTAGAAACTTTATATTTTAAAATGTTCTTCAGTTTTTCTTCATCATATTCTTCCTGGTAATAAATGTCAAGTTTCATGAAATCATATACCACCATTTTAAATATAACTATCAACTAAGTAGGATAATTCAATGTTGAATGAGATTTTTCGTTACTTCATTTTTTAAGTAATATGCACTTAACTTGAAAGGGAAAAGAAATTAATGACCTGAACAAAAAGCATGGTAACTAAGCCTTTTCTACATTAATGGAATAACAAAATTAAGAGCTCAGTAAAAACAAACCGAGAGAGAGAGTCGGAGGGACAATAGAAGAAAAATAAGTGAGTATTACTTATAAAATGAAAGGATTAAGTTCCAAGAATATCAAAAGAAAAAAATTTTCGATAATGAGAACAAATATTTTAATCAAAAGGATTAAGTAACAGGTTAAATCATATACATATATATTTCTTTATCTGATCAATGTATATAACATTCATATTTTTTTCTAATGATGATAAAATTTTGACTTGAAACCTGAAAAAGAAAACCGAAAAATAAAAAAGTCTAGGATGTAATTGACCTAGGTCCATATCTGAAAGTCTTAATATTTACCCATCGAAAGTTTTTGGATACATAATATAAAACAGCCAAAGATTAAAAAAATATCAGGTCATCACCGTTTACTTTCATTGAATGGACTACACTAACTTCGGCTTCTGAGGTTTTCCTAATTACCGTTCTATTGCTAATTGGTTTGGCCGATGAATAGTAATAAATTGAATGAATAAAAACAGGCTTAGTTTTTGTCAATCTAATATCAAGTTGAAATTTTCTAAAAAGTTATTCATAAACTAGTTTTATTTAGGTCTAGTTAACTTTTTTGATAACCTGCGTATAAAAAATTGTCACAGATAAAAGAGATCATCTAACTGGTTTCCAGTTAGAACTGTGAAAGTTTAGAGAAAATTTTGTCGATGAGCATTTTTAATTGAATTATGTATGTTTTAGTTCAGTAGTCCAAGAAGTAGCTTACTGGTTAATAGGTTCTACTTTCGACCATTAGATCCCAAGTTTTAGTTTAACTCCATCTACTTCAGTTTGAGCAAACGAGTAGTATCACTAGCACTCACATAAAAAGTTTGCCTCAAAGTCGAATACATAAAACCATACTTGGTCAGTTTCATCCAGACGAAAAATAATATTCAGTAACATTTGTACCAAGTTCGAGAATAAATTAGTTGTAACCAATTTAAATCAATTCATTTCACAACTTACATATGATGTTGACAATTGTGTGAGTAGAGAAAAATTATGAAACGTTTAGTTTTATCTTCATCGATAATGCGTATCAACTTTCGTATGGCGCATATATATATGGTACCCCCTTGTACCAATATTTATGTGTTCAAATGAATAAATAAACTTTCAGATAAGAGTTCAAATTCACTTATTTATAGACCACATTGTTAGTATATTAAATATTTTACTAATTATCTTTTAGATAATTTTGGCTAAATTTAAGTATGGAGTGTAGCTGGACAGAAAGGAATTTTCTGTTTACTTGATTAATGTACTTAACTGGTAAAATAAAAGTGGAAATTTGATAGTATTGAATAACATTCTTTTGTTCATATCAGTGGGATTAGACATACTCTAAGATATACTATTGGTCATGTGTGTAAAAAATTTTGAGAGAATTACTAACGAAATTTATAAAATCTCTCTTAAAAGCTACTTTAGTAGTAAGTATATGTTCATCAGTAACAATCTTTTAGATAAATTTCTCGTAATTTTTGTGGTAACTAGTGTTTTTAGAAGTCAACCGTGATAGGAGCGAGAAGCTTACTCATCGATAGTATTAGATAAGAGCCCCACCGTGTCATAAATTGACTGAAGTCTGAGATTTCTCCTATTATATTACAAACTAGCAGTTTGAACCGATCGTGATCGCCGTGAAACATGAATGAACTTATGAGCAAAGATGGATAGTGGCTAGCAGTGGAATCCGGGACGCGCGTTTCGTCCTATTTGGGACTCTTCCTTTTGTGAATAATACAAGGTTACTAAACCGTTACTGTCTATTGTTCAATGGTAAAATTGATTTTCCTACTAATATTTTGTTGTTATCATAAATGTAGACTGTAGCTGTTAAGGCCTATACATGTACACAGTTTCTTACTTTAATTATTCAGAAAGATGTAAAAAATAAGTGTACATTATATGAATTTATTGTAAATTTTTGGTTGAGATCACAGATCGATAAATGTTAGACCACCATGGAAAACGTAGAAGCACTGGGCTGCTGTTTCCTGCTAGTATGGGACTCCTCAGTAGTGCGCATCCACGGTCCCGCACGCGGGACTCGAACTCAGGTCCTTCAGTCTCGTGCACAAACGCCCAAACTCTAGACCACTGAGCCGGCATCAGACGGTATTAATGTCTAACTTCAACCAGTCCACGAAATTGCGCGGCCATCTTCCATTGTTTGTGGTGGATACCCGTCTCTACCTGTCACAGATTAGCTCCACTGGTCACGGCTTCTCAGTAGAAACCTAAAAGTTACCTCACGAAGCTAGTCATCAGTGAGCACATGGTAATTCTCAGTTTCGGGTCGTGGATATTAAGCTTTCACACGTGAGACCGAAGGTCATGGGTTCGACTCCTATGTGCAGGATCGTGGATGTGCACTGCCCAGGAGTTCCATATTAGGACGAAACGGCCATTCAGTGCTTACAGGTTTTCAATGATGGTCTAATATCGATCGATTCATGAGTTCAATCAGAAACTTAACAATTTCCACGACCCCAAACTGATTATTATAAATTGCTTTTTCAGAAAACGATATTAAAAGTATAACACTATTGGTATACGCTACATTTGTGCAATGCATTTTGAACAATCTAATTACACACATGTTGCTAAGACTATTTATATATGGAAAGTAAAAGGTCAGGTAGATATTATAATTTTAAATTAGTCTTTCTTATAAGTTCTAAAACTGTGATGTAGAGATGAAACCGATCTGTGAAATCAGTGTATTTACAAAACAAATTTCGAATGATCTGATCACATATAAATTTGTCAAGGTAACATTATATTAAAATAAGGAAGTTCAGCTCAATAAAGTGTCAAAGAAATACAAAACAACAATTGAACATATAAGAGATTGAAACAATATAATATAGGAGCAATGGGAATTTGTCACATCACCTTTGGGACTGAATTGTATTAAGGATTGTGAGGAGGTAGATTCAAGTTGAGTACGAGCTGGTTTTTACACAAAAAGACTGGTTAAATCGACTAATAGACGGGGTCCCTCTGAATACAAGAATGTCCCTCCGATAAAATCTATGGAGAAATTTAAAAGTCATCTTTTGTAGTCCATACTGTAATCCATGTACATCGAGCAATGTGGCTGTAAATTTTCGGTGTTTATCTGAGTAATCAGTTTTCAACACGAACTTTCATCGTTTGTGAGGGTGCTGGAAACCATGGGTGATTTTTACACTATAAAGAAATAGATACGTAGTGCTTCTCAATAGATATTTTAGATTTCAAGATTTAACTATTTATTAACTAGAGTTGAATATTATTTTTCTGTGTATAATTTATTAGTACATACAGATGTAAGAAAAGACCATTCTAGTCCTAATACTTGAATGGGATTAGTTTTATAATTAGAGTCAGTAATTAGAATTTAGGGATGAATTTCACCTACTGACAGTGAGACGAACCGTTATAAAATATTTTTTATTCATGCGTACAGAGAAATATAATCAAAAGGTAGAAATTACTTAAAAATTAACCCATACACCTGGATTGTCATCTGAATGATTTCGACCAAACAGAAATGAGTTAGTTGACAGAATATAACACATTACTATTGTATACAAATTTTATTACATTCAAAGGGAGTGTTTCCATTTATAGAAAAGTTAGCCTGTAGCATAGATGTTAATTGAGTTTTATGATGCCTTATGTTGACCGTTATTCCGAAAAACTGATATCATTCCAAAAAAAATATTTCACCCGTATCATAAAAAATAGGTAAAAAGAAAAGAAGTTTATCACATTACCCACAAAAATGTTGTCAGTCTAGTTCCTATGTTATATAATACCTATGGAGATAGTAAAAAGGGATAATGTTGGAAAATCTCATTTATATTACAAATGTTTGTGTGGAAGCCAAAGGAAATGTCATTCTGAATGACGGGGAGCAGATTGGATTTCCGGATCGCTACAGAGTTTGAAGTCGGACTACTACAGTTTAATATGCTTTACATTTATCTTTATCATTATAGTAGATAAAACTTGGTCATCATAAACCAGTGGTTTAGCTGATGACAAGATTCTACTGATTGAACAACTGTATTTTCTGTTCGATTATCTTTGGAACATCGTTAAATGAATTTATCTGACAAGTACCAAACTAGAAACTATGGTACTAAACCTCTTAATAATCGCTGTCTAACGACGTCCCGAACCTTTGTTCATTTTCTGTGTTATTACAGAATAATAGCACATAATTTTGAACCTAATTAGTTTTATTGCTGAACTCAAACATAGCATTCTGTCTAACCACTACAATTTATTTGACCTTCCTCATAGAAAAATTTTTAATATATGTTTAACCAGACACTGTATCCTTTATAGAATAAACCAGAATTAAACGCCAGATACTTGTTATTCGTAATTTTTCCTTATTATGATTTTGACCTTTTTAATGCCCATAATAACAAAATTTCTCTGACAATTACATTTGCGTTTATACAATATAAAATTTTCTGACTTTTTTTACAAATAATCTAGTCTCCGATAAAACTTCTTAGATCTAAGATGTCTTTCAACCACACAACTGCTATGTAAATTATGTTTCCGTTGACAACTGTTCATACAAGGAAATATACGTTACAGTCTGTGAAACAAAGCATTGTAAGTTAGTAACTAACACTCATTCGTGAACTACAAGATTGATTTGTTTCTACGTTCATATCTTTCTTGGGTTTACTGAATAGTGAAATTTCATACTTTTTCCCAGAAGTATTAATGATCAAAAAGTATAAAGTCAAACTTAGGAAACCATTTCCTCTCGTAAGTAGTAAAAAAGGTTGTTTTATTTTTATTATTATTGACTGATATATATGAGCTCAGTTAAAGAAATTCGACAAAACACATATCTTTCTGCTAGTATTTCTTCATTACTTTATATAATATTATTTCTTTATGTGTATAAAATCTCTGTGAGCTCACTTCTTAAGATTTATACGATTCATATATATTAAAACTGGATTAAATCTTCTGATGGTGGAATGATAAATCAGATATGATTAGCCCTCAGTGATCTACACGACTCTATGGAGAAATAAAATGATTCACTATTTGCAACTAGTTAACGACCTATGTTGATCGTAATAAGAACTGACAATTATATAATTTTACGAGATCATGTGATGCAAGTATACACAGTCCCGACAAACGATAGAGAGGATAATTTTATTAACGCAAATACAAGCAGTTCATACAATGAAATCCAGAATGAAATACTCGAGTGAATCAGTTACATTATGAAAACCGTCATTAATACTACAAATTCGAGAGGCGTATGTCTGTCACTAGCAAAGTATCAACAAATGGGTATTCCACAGATTGAAATCATGAGTCAATTGAAGCTGGACCATCATGGAAAACCTGGAAGCACTGGACAGTGGTCTAGCTTCAACTGACTCATGATTTCAATCTGTGAAATTTCTAAAGTCTCCACAAACCCCTTCTGAAAATGGGTATTCTTTGTTGTTTCACTTTCGTTTCTTGAACAACATGACTGAATAGATAAGGCTTTGGTGATATATGAGTTTCTTAAATAGACATTTTGTGATTGCCTTAATATGTTTGTTAACTATATACCCATTTATGGTTATCGATAATACCTTTGATTTGCTTATGGCGCTGTTTGAACATCAGGTGACTGATAAATTCACAAAATAGATTATAACTCTTCGTTTGATTCAGATATGAGTATTTGGTTTAAACTGTATTGTGAATACTGAAATTCGTCCAGGTCAGTGAAAATCCAGCCAAGGAGTTTCTGTCAGATAAACATAGATCTTAGGTCCTTCAGCCAGACACTGTCAAATGTATAAATGAAGTATAAAGATATGTAAAATTTAACTACATATTGAACAGACTGTATTTCAGACTGGTAACAAAAACTAGTTACTGCAGGTAGATACTGTACAATATAAGTGAGTGGGAGATACTTTGGATCTCATTATCAACTGTTTTTTATAGATGTTTGGTGGGTTAAAAATGAACAAATGATAAACTATTGAATTGATTCAACACATTAACGTATTACCAATAGTGAAAGAAAAGATTTTCTGTCCTTAGTAATTAGCAAGCTTTTGTTAAAAACAAACGATAGTCTTAACATTCATTAGCATTGAAACTCTGTGTTGCTTATTTATTTGAAGAAGATAATATGAATTCATTCAACAGTTGAATTGTTCAATATATTTTTATTTATTCATTTAGAAATTATATTAAATGATAATAAAAATTTTACGCATCATGAATGTAAATTCTTCCAAACTAATATGTCTCCATAATCTGCATTAAATACTAATAAATCTGTTTCCAGTCACTCAGTTTCTCCTTTCGTTAGTAAATAAATAAATATGGATCAAATGGAACTATTATTATTATTATTGTTATTATTATTGTCATTATTAGTGGTATTGTTGGAAATTCCATTCTGTCTATCAGTGTGCTGTGTTCAACCATAAATCTATATTCACTATTTATTAATATGGTAAACCATGATGTTGGAAGAAAATACCATTATCTCTTGCACACAGATATATTTGTCCATTAGACTAATATGAAAAATGTGTGAGCGTCTGTAGATTCACTTCACAGATAAACAAGTCAATAGTCATTTAAAAGACATTGACCGAATTCAACATTACTCATTTTTGATTATTCATGTGTTGATGCAGTTGTGAATTTCAATAATTTGAAACTGAGATATTGTATTTTGTTGGAGGTGGTATGTGGACAGAGGAAACGACATATTTCGTTTGCATGATCATTTGATTGACTTAGATGATGGAAATAGTTTATCTTTGTAGAATGCATCGAATAGGTGAGTAATTTGGAGATTACAATCCATGAAGAAGAGTTGGATAAACAAAAGTGTTTGTGCTGAGTAAAATACACAATATACAAGTGAATGTAGAATTATGGCAGATATATGATTTACACATTCATACCATTATTTAGAAAATTTGTTGAATAGGAAATACAATGTGTATTCTTTACCTTTTCGTGTGCAACAAAGAGGTTACTTGAGTATTGATACTATCTAGCGACTTCTACTTCAAATAGACTAGTTGTATTACGAAAAATGTCACTGATCTTCCAGTAAAGCGTAGAAGTCAAAATTTTAAATGGTTAATATTAATTGGTTAAAATATAGTCAGATAAACATTTCACACGGAATATATGAAGAAAATTTGCATGGTTTTGATGTTTAATCAAAATTTATTGTTTGTTTCTATACATACTGTAAATCATGTACTCTTCGTGAGAGCTAAATTCTTTTCACTTTTGGTGTAAAAATGGCACGGTAAATAGGTCAGGTTCCCTCAAAGCTGCCCGCCGTTTCTTTCAAAATGCCTTGAATAGCCTTGGATGTGGCAGTCATTTCGGAAATCAATTGCTGTGGGTTTGTTGGGTGTCCGTTGAGTTGCATGAATATTAGGTGTTCTCATATTTAAGTGGTCTTTTGCTGCAACAAAACCGTAAATTCATTGCAGAGAGCATTGATTTAGCTCTCTCTGTCTTGTAGTGCATACGCCTGGTCGATTGTCGCTTCGTAACTTTTCAATCTCCCTAGTTTGGGGAAAATTTCATCCGGTTTGGGAAATTGTGGGGAAACAGCTATAGGAAACTTTGGGGAAGCGGCACAAAAACCGAAAAATTTCTCCAGGTTTGGGAAAAATCGACAAAATGTTTGGGGAAATTTAGGTTTTTTCCCTAGTATTTCTACAGATATTTATAACACTGTGTTTTTCCTCAAACTTTGCGGAAAACTACCATATTTATTACAACTTTGGGGAAAACCCAAAAATTTACCCAAGATAGTGAGATTGAGTTGATCTGTGATACCAATTTCTGACTGAACCTCACCACTTTTGTTTAAATCATCATAAAGTTAAAAAAATAACGTAACAAAAATAGGAATAACTTAACGGTTCTAGATACGTGAACTTTGTGTGGATCACTGTTTTACTCAAGGATTAAGACGAAATATTAAATGACCGGTATGTCTTAAATGTTAGTAGTACTTTCTTCAGTTAGTAAATAATTGTTGCGACGAATAACTAATTTTTAATAATTTCCCATTGGTGTTTGTTGTGTTTTTTGTTCAAGAGATGTTTTAGTTGACGTAAGCAAAGCGTTTCAGAAGCTGGACTGAATTTGATTATGTGCTAAAGGAATTCCAAAAGTAAAACAGAATAATTTTTTCCCTTCTTAGACTACCCATACTCATTACATTCACGCCGAAAGTAAACTGCTTTTTGATCAATTCTGTTTTGTAGATATTCGTTATTTCAGTTGGTAATAACGGATAATTTTGACCGGGGGTGTTCTGTTCGTTTTGCCTGAAAGCAAAAAGCAATTGTGAGCAGAAGTAACCTGGATCGTGGATAAATTGTGATATGCCGATTTCCTTGCCATCATATACCACTGGCATACAAAATAAGACGAACTCTTACAGGTAAGCTTGATCAATCCTGAAATATAAACTGTACAGTTCATCAAATTCCTAGATATTGCAGTCTATAGAAGATAGATAGCACGCACACCTTCCATAATAACACAACAATTTTACTACCTAGACAAAACAAACAGTATGTACAGATTCAACGAAGCCAGATTATCAATAAGCAGATAAGACTGTAGTTTCTCCAATGCTTTTTTGTGTAGTATTCTTCACGATAGAAAATACGAATCGGAATTTGACAAA
This sequence comes from Schistosoma haematobium, assembly GCF_000699445.3. Lineage (NCBI taxonomy): Eukaryota > Metazoa > Platyhelminthes > Trematoda > Strigeidida > Schistosomatidae > Schistosoma > Schistosoma haematobium. The sequence goes on along the minus strand of NC_067196.1, from coordinate 48,715,070 downwards.
GTGTGAAGACGTGACAGAAATTGTTTACTTTAAGTTCTTTGTGGTATTATTTTTTTTAACTTAACTATATATCCAACTTGTAAACTGATTTTTCTACATCAAATGTTGCTATTCCTTTACCAGTATTAATGATCAATCAATAAACTTTTGACCAGTTTTTATTTTGGTCTTTTTCGTAGTTTCATGAGGAGATATACCGATAATCTGTGTGAAAATTAAAAGCAACTGTGTTTGCTTTATAAGTACCGGTTTCGTTACGAAAACTCATAATACTGCATCAGTTTATAACTCTCGCTAGAATGTTGCGTTGCATATATAAGTTTCTTCATTATGATAGTACAATCGGGTGGATACTAGTAGTGGCATTGCTTCCTAACCACACGGTCTTCGAAGCCAAGCATATAATTAGTTAAAAGATGTATATTCGACATGTAACACCTGGAGAAGGTCAGCAATGGTAGACGTGGAGACATTCATTCAATCAGATGGCATGGCTCAGCATTGCAGACGTGCTCGTTATGTACAATTTATTACTATTCACATTAAACATGTTATTCTATCCCCAGCACAACTGTGTTCTTCAGAAGTACTAAGTATCATTGTGAATTATCACGATACGATGAGTCAGTGTAGACAGTGGTGCAACTTCCACGTCAGATCTTACAGATTACACAATCACATCATGACAAATTCACCGTTTTGGGATTAGATCTATTATCAAAGTAGTATCAGTACCGAACCAAACTATAATTCTACATACTAGCAAGATTTATAATGCAAAAGACTGAGTATATATAAGCAATTCATTAGATGAATAAACGTGGCAGTAGTCAATATAAAACATAGTTATCGTCAACTTGTAAATTGTTTCTCAACATAATCTTCCATATTCAGAAATTCGTTAAGTTGTTCACCTGCGTAGACTTGATTATTAGAAAGATTTGAGCCTTTCAATTAGTTGAAAGAAGCCATAAATTGCATATCAGAAAATGTATGAGGACCTTCTCAGCTTAATGCAATGCTGAAAAACAACAAATCAATCGTGAAACAAATGACTAGACTTCGTTATCAGTATCAAATTCAATAAGTAAATAAAAATGGCAGCTAACAGAACGTACCTATAAGTGTCTTACTTGCTGTAAACGGTGCCCTTCATTTTCTGACCCTCCTAGAATTTCATCTAGTCATTCGGAATTAACAAAGAAACTACAGGTACCGAATAAACTGATTCAAAAACTTCAATTAGTAATATGAAATCTGAGAAAAATGTAATTACAACGTCCATAATACTATTAGCAATTTACTGTTTACATACAATAATTATATCACCGATAAGCACTATTTATATATAATTCATCAATATGCATTAGAACTTTGTTTATAATTTGGTCGGTGATTGCAGATTCTGTTTACAAAAAATTATTCGTAACCCTATAACAGACACATCATAAATTAGTATTAACTACTACATGGTTTAGTTACCATGCTCAAAACAACTACGCATCGCTTTACTTATGAAGAATATGTGACTAATTAATGTGGCACTTATAGTAATGTTATACACAATTGCTGTAAATGTTTAGAAAGCGGGCAGAAAATGTTATCAACATCCATTGTTTCTCATATTATTTTTCTTCCTCAGATACGTTGCAGAGTAATACGTCAGTTCAGTCGAAACCGATGATACTTATAATGGATAGAACTGTTTATGGTTGTACAGTAGCAACTTATATAATATTCAAAAATAGTTTAACGACTAATTGCTTCAACCTATATTTTATAAACAAATACCAACATCTATGTTCATCACCACCCTAATTATGGAGGTGAATCAAATGTACAAGGTTTCAGAGTTCGTTTTTGCTTAAAACTGTGACTGAGGTCTATTTTTGACTTTTTAAATGGTGAATTTCACTTGTTTTAGTTTGCATTGTTACAAATACCCACATTAGGTCGACTGAACATTTACTCAGGTTGTGAGCAACAACTACGTCAAACTACCAATAAACTAGAATAAAAGCTATGTAACAAGGACAAACATTAAGAAAATTGACGAGTGACGGAAAATATGCTGTTACTAGCTTATAAATAACGACATCCAAAATCCTCAATAACATGTACAATGTGCACGAGAACCTGTAACCTGACTTCTTGAACGTCTTTGTAAAAAGTGCTAACAGACAAACAGTGTCGATAGAATTATTATCTTAATTCAACATTTTTTAAGGAATAATAAAACGGTGTAGTTCATTATTTTATGGGAATAACTTTATTCGTTTATGTAACGTATTATACTACTTGTTAACATGATGAGTAACATTTCACAATATCAACAATTAACTTTAGATACGTGATATAAAAAATGTATTTGTATTTCCCAGAGTCTGGTGGTTAATCAATTCACATTATTGTCATTTCAGTTTCAAAGTAAACTATTTTAGAAACGAATATTCGTCAAGATTAGAACGAATAGTTAGACAGAATTTGGGAGCTGAGTATACAGAAGTCATTATATGTGAAAATTATATTTGAAATAGTCTCAGCGATTGAAATTTAAAATAATTCCAACGTTCCGTCCAGCTAACTTGTCTGGATTTCTTCAGAGTAATTATCAAACTCATCAAAGAAATATATAGCTTTTTAAAAGCATTAACTACGTAAGGATGGCAAATCAACTGATGAAGTAGTGAAATTTCATCAGTTGAGATGGCTGAGACACGTATTACTTTTGCCCAACCACCAACTGCCACGACGTGCGATGTTTTATGGTGTAGGAGTAGGTGAGAAGAAATCTAGGGGCGGCCAGACCAAAACATGACACAAATCCATGAAGTTGATGACAAGTGGACTGAGCCATGTTGGTAGGTGTAAACTACCTGGTTATGATCAGCGAGACGAAAGCAACCGATGGTTAGAGACCTTGAATGATATAACTCAAAGTCGTTTGCAATGGCGCAGGTGCATCCACCCTTTGTGTTCTCCCATATTCTAATCTTCTGAATTCTTCATGTCCCTTTCTTTCTCTTTCCAAATTTATTTCACTGTATCATACTCCTTGAGTAACATCTTCAAACCCTAATCTTCCCGATTACTGCTTATACTCTTACTACCCCTACCACTACGGGATTTGAGTCGACAACTGCATCTCTGTGCTAATGTGGTATGGCAACTCGAACTGATGTACGTACATACGAAGTTCTACGTTGTTACTGACTGACTGACTGATTTTCTCATGAAATTGTTATTTTTAACTTAGAAATGTTTAGTCATAAATTTCAATATAAAATTTACTTTATCCTATAATTGTATGAGTTTACTTGAAAATGATTTTTTAGAATAATTATTGAATAAGTAAAATAGTTATTTACACAGTTAGTTTAGATTAATTAGCTTAACAAATAATTTTAAAGGTAATGCTATTCATGAACTTTTTTAACTGAAAATAAAGGGAAATAATATGTAAAACACAATGAGATTGTTAGCAATTTAATATATTAGACCACAGAGCCGGTATCCAATGGTGTTAATGTTTAACTTCAAACAATCCACGAAGTTGCGCCACCGTATACCATTGTCTTCAGTGATCTGATATCTCACAGCAGACCAGGTTGAACTCCACTGGTAACGGCTTCTCACTAGAACTCCAGGAGTATCTCTTGAAGTCAGTCACTAGTGAGCAGATGATTATTATCAGAAGGGGTTTGTGGAGATTTTAGAAATTTCACAGATTGAAATCATGAGTCAATTGAAGCTAGACCACCATGGAAAACCTGGAAGCACTGGACGGCCGTTTCGTCGTAGTATGGGACTCCTCAGCAGTGCGCATCCACGATCCCGCGAGATTCGAACCCAGGACCAATCAGTCTCGCTCCAAGCGCTTAACCAACTAGACCACTGAGCCGGCATTTCTAAAATTTCCACAAACCCCTTTTGATAATTTAATATACAATAAATGGAAAGTGAATGAATTATTGAAATTTGTAAAGTAGTGTGAAATATTGCAAAACTTAAAAAAAAAGAAATAAAAAAGTGGCGATACTTTTATCATAAGTTTAAAAGTTTTTCAGCATGTTCAAATTTAAGATGAAGATAAGTAAATGGATGCATTCTCTGATAGAATATTGTTGGTTGTGATCAACTTTATAAAGTCTACATTTTTTTTATATCCAGTTATTAAAATTTTATCATATACACATTGAATGTTTTTGACAGTCATTGTTGATAAATCGCAATTTTTAACTAAAATAGATTTGATTTAAAGATAAGTAGTTATTCCTGAAAATTGAAATAAGCTAGTACATTCACTTATGAATGGTTTTGATACTATAAAATAAACTAAGTATTAGGTTGATTGGTTATAACAATAATAATGATCTATTTGTAATATAAGTCGAAAATTTAATTCATCTATTCTTGAAAGAAGTAGCTTACACTGGATCAAGAAACGTCAGAAAAAGTTATTCTTCGACTAATTAGGATATTGCAAATCCATCAATATTAGTTTTATTACAAACAATACATTCAGATTTTTGTATAATACTTCAATAAAGTTCTAGTGGTGTGTAGAAAATACTCAAATTGTATTTCTCTACCAATCTTGCACTATTGTATTCAGGTCTCCCTCCTCCCAATTCAAACATTACACAGCTTTTGATACAAAATGATTATTTTCAGTTAAAAGTGCTTTAAAAACATTGATTTAATATGCCTTTTTTAGGAAAACATTTTCAGTAAGTTGATTTTTTGTAAAAGTAAAGATATCAAATAGGTCATAGTCAGTATCCTCCAACAAAAATGTTGGTAGCGAATCTAGTCTTGGCGGTTATGTTAAAACTACAGACATTTGTTTCTCTCTAAAATAATATAAACAAAGAGCACTTGGTTTACAGTGAAAGACTATATTAAAGTATATTTTATAAAACAATATCAAAGGTTCATAGATTTACATATGCCTAAGTCCTTTTCTAGTGTTTTTCTAATATACACAAATTCATATACACCATTCTCATAGATCAAATTAATTCACTGGGTGCAAGCACATTTATTTTAGTGAATGCATAGTCAAACAAAGAACTATCCTACACATAGACCTAATCTGATACCTAACTCCCACTGATTCAAACTACTGATCCTAACAAGAAACAGTCTGCTACACTCCAATACTTTTCCAATCCACATATGACTAATAACGTATACAAATACTAACACGTGAATTCATTGATGAATCAGATCAGACGCGTGCATATTGTGCATACAACACTAATTGAATATTCCAATTCCATTTGTTAAGTACTAGTGTACTAGTGTATACTTTATCAACTTGAACATCAAGTTATGTTTATTTCATGTCAGAAATTTACAATTTCCTCTATAGACAGAATATTGTATGTGCATTACCCCCACCCACACACACGCACACATACACACTGATTTGTTGAATAAAGTGAGAGGGAGGGTGGAAAGCACAATTACGGTTTAACACAAAGTTGATTTACACAAGACAAATTCTGGATCAAACATCACTCCACATCATAAACAAATGAATAGAACAAATGGAAAAATAACATAAACAATTTTAGATCAGACTGTTTATGAGAGGATGGGAAAATCATACACAAATATTGCACTTGGTGTTCTAGTGCAAATTTGCATTCGTCTATCAGATGCAATTGAACGAAAGCAGAAATGTCTCACGAACATTATGTTAATAAGATAATATTCGGCTAGTTGATTACCTAAAACAACACACGTACGATATTCGTTTCTAACACACAAGTTCGTATAAAGAGAAGATAGGTTTCGAAAGTGTATGTTTATCCTGCAGACGAATGCAACAAAGTTGATGACCATAATCTGATCCCGGTTTCGGAACCATGATATACATTTTTACATGTCTGGTCACCCAATGGATATTGGCTGGTACAAGTTAACCCGACCGCATTCATTATATTAGGCGGTTTGTTTCTGTCATGTATCATCGCAACTGATCAAAACAAAAGCCATCACACAAGTTTAGGTGCAGACAATCAACATGATTTATGTCTCAGTGATTTCGACAATCTCAGAAAATGAACATCTCACTATTCACGTTCAGCTACTAATGCAACTTTTCAAAACACGGCATTTTAACAAATGATGCTGAGACTGAAACCTGAGAAGCTAGAGAGGACTGAGCACAAATGATTATTGATGAATTGATCATCTGATTCACGTTGTTCCACGTATGCTAGCAATATTCAGCAATATTGTGAAATTCTCTGGTAATTAAATTTGGCAATATAATTTGTTTTGAAATTGACTCGAGTTATTGACTCATGAAGTGATTAGTGAAATATTCAATGTCTATTTGATAAGTGGAATGAATTGTAGTGTAATATCATTCAAGTGATTTTCACACATTTGTATAAAATATTAACAATAAGAACACTACATGAAAGTGGCACTGTGATGGAAAAGTGCATCATTTAAATAAGACATGTTTAGCCATTCAACCGTAAATGTGAACATGAAATAAAATCTCTGTTAAGTAAATCGATGTGTTCCATGATGTTTACGAAAGTAGTGAAGCTTAAAGTTTGGTAGGAGAAACATTCAGCTCGTTGTAGGTAACAAGTGGTTAATTGTGCTCTGGTGAATAATGGAATGCACACATGACACATGAAAAGTTTATTACAAGTGTTCTCTTTCCAGTGTAACATTTTGATTAACTGAAAATATTTTATTGATTGAGTGAAAATACTTGTTGGATGGTGAAAACACATATTTCCCATGAACTAGGATGACTGTAAATGGGAAATCAAACGAAAGCATTCTTCCTTTCGCATCATTGTCGACTATTAAACTGAATGTGGATTGAATAAAAAGTTAGTTGAATAGTGAGAAATAGATCCTATAAAACTAAGAGTTTGCTCTTCATCACTTAGTCTATTTATTGTGAAAATCCTTCGAACTTCTCAAACACATTCCTCTCATCGACTCGCTTTATTCAGTCTATTTCATGTACATTCATCGTTTGATCACCATATTTCAATGAAGTTGTTTGACTGGTGAGTTATCTATCATTTTATAATGAGTAATAACTATACACCATATTAATGTGCCCCACAACTTGATCAACATTCATCATATGCCATAGCATCGAGTCTATTTGTCTCCAACAGTAGCGGTCTACTCAGCTTGTTTCATTTCACTTATTTCATTCTGAGATAATCTCTCGATGGAAAGGAATTATTGATAATAATTACTAGATTAAATAACTCCGAAATGACTCACCTGTGCGATAATAAACTTTCAATAATTATACGTTCGGTTTTTCGATAATAATCATAATAATTTCATCATTCTTATTATTCCCCATAGATAATTTAATTGATTTGAACGGGATGATAATTATACACTTGTGCAAATGATAAACAAGTGAACACTAATTAAATCAAATGTGATTGAGGTGTAGTCACAAATTGATATTCATCTGAATATGGTAGTTTGTGTTGAGAGATAATTACGCAACAAAACGTTTGTTCGCAAGCATATAGAGTCTGTAATAACTTGTTTATAGAGTGGGAATGAGAATGAGAATGAGCAATTATAATATACTAATTTTACAGAACAATTTGGTTTTTACAATATGGCATCGAACGGAAATCGTTTACCATTTCGATACTTAACAACACACCACAGATATTCTTTGTTTAAGACAAGTAGAAATCGCTCGCACATTTGTAGACTTTTCTATCGAAAATTCAGAGATTAGATTTGCTTGATTCTTAGTTGATATTCGAGTGAGAAGTATTACAAACTACTTGAAAAATACGGCATAATCGCATTTAATGTAAACTTCTGTTCTATGGTTTTGCTCTTTTCACTTAAGAATCACCGATTTCTGTCCTTTCGAAAAGTCATTTCATGAAAGTAACAGGTGGAAACACATTACCGATTTCATCAGTTAAAATTATTTCCTGTCTGAATTTCAGTAGTTCCAGTGAAAATATAATGGAATGATGATTCATTCATATTTCCCCTATTTATTTTTTTTTTACTTAGAACAAGTCCCATAGACTATCAGATAAATCTATGATATTAAATCTCATCAATAAATATGTATTTTTATAGAAACATGAAAGTTTATTGCTTTCACTGAATAGCAAATGCCTAATATGTATTTAGTTGGTTGTAATGTGTAATTGTAAATGTTGTGATTCTGACTTGAAATACGGTTTCACTTATCATAATACTCCGCAACAGGTACTTTCTGTTCATTCTCCCTCTGTATTCCTGTATCCTTACTAGTCACACATGTGCACTTAAATATACACAAATCCCATAGATACTTTAGTCGTTAAATTAACTAATAATAATTAACCTGAGATTATGATGCACTTGGAATGATAAGAATGTAACTTCATTTCTTCTCTGTACCTCTTTGGCCTTCACTCTCACACATCGACACAAATTATGCGCAATAACTATTTACTCTTACAGTTTCAATTGAGTCGAATTACTTCACTAAATCCCATTTATTTATTTATTTCATTTTTTCAGAGTCACTTCTATTCAATTAGATTTCTGCCTTCAGGGTAAATTTTCGTATAAGTTAATCAGACTTTGAACATAACTCAATTTGTGGTTTGGTCATACAGTTTTAATACAGACGGAACTCGTAATTAACCTATAACAATGACTTCTAAAAGCTTCCGGTAGTCTCTTTTTATTTGCGTTTTCTATTGAATATTTCTTGTAATGGAACCATATGGCAACTGGTATTTATAAGATCAGGAATGTATTCAAAAATGAACAGGCGGCTACTTATTATGAAATATCTGCTTTTGTCAAAAAACAACTAGATGTTGGATTTTTTAGAATTTCTATCGTGAATTCTAGTCCATTCTTTAAAATTAGGTAATTGGTAGAAGTGAATTTAATTATATCACATTCAATTCAGAACACTTATGTTGCTCTGTCGAGTGATTATTTCTATCTGTAACATAGAGCTATGGTTCTGAAACTAACCAGTAACAAATATTCCTAATTCGTTCCGGACCATTGTGTTATCTAAAAAATGGCATGCAAATATGCTAGAAATTTTCAGTGAGATTGTAATTTTTAAAATAATCATTTGAAGTAAATTTTATACATGAAGCACTAACTTACCCAATCTTTAGAAATAAACAATCATTTTATGTTATGATGTTATCGCCTAGCATGTTATAATTTGACTTAATGTACAGCATTTAAGTGTAATCCGTTTAACAGTAGTATTTTAATGAGTTTATTTGTGACTTCTATTTCATACTGGGAGTTTAATATTTTAATAAGAATTATCACTTGCTGCTCTCTTAAGTATCAATTCATATAGGTATTGTTTGATGGTTACTTGGCTGAGTTTACGTCGTTCCTACATATGACATAACATTTATAATATGTAGTCATAAACTCAACAGGCTCTTTTGTAATTAGACTACCTGGGTAGCTAGATGACTAGAATCTATAGGAATAATGTTTCAAGCAGGTAAAGTTAAGGTTATTAATGTTAGATCTGTGTATACCATTATCTCGTGAAAAAATGAGCTGCATGTAAATTGTCAACTTATATGTTTCATATCAATATGATAAATAAACAACAGATAAGACTACCGTACTTTCAAAGATCGTTCACCTTTAGTTAGTTAGTTACTTAACGACACAGTTGTTATGACCTTGAATCGCTTTTACCCCGTGATACTTGTTATGACTTGACCTTGGTCTGTGTAGTCTAAATTATGACCTTGACGCGTTAGGCTGAGTGGCCTAACCTTGAGTTTAATACGCGTGAGTTCGATTGGGGTAGAGAGAACTATTCTAAATCCTGATTGGTTGGCAAGCACGCGAGTGAAAGAAGACAAGACAGTTGGAACACTAAACTCTGGATTCTCTGAATTCGGATTACTACAAAAATGTACATGAATAAATAAGTGCATATCTTGACCACGACGTACGATAATTTGGAAAAATACAGTTATGCCCGAAACAGGGAATTAGGGTAGAAAATATAGTGCAAAATATAATGTTTAAATTACAATATTTTTGGGACAAAAAAAGGGTATGCTAGTGAATGATACATAGAACGAAAGCTCGTGTTATGTAGAATAAGATAGGGACAAAAATAAATATAAGTGTTTTACAGGGTTTGAATGAAATGCAATAACGTCCCAAGAAAATAGCTTTCGTAATTGTCTGGGCTTCTTAATTCCCCGTTCATAACAACAGTCTTTTTTGAAATTATTTCTTTGTATAAATTAGTAAATTTTAAGGATGAAGCGAATGGTACTGGGTTCGAGTCCCAGAGTGAACATCAGCTATCTGAGATGCAGGTACATCCAGCTGACGAGTCCCAAATAGAGCGAAACGCGCGTCCTGGATTCCACTGTTAGCCATTATCCATCATTGCTTACAAATAACCTGTGAATTAAGGTAATATCAAGGCATACTCACAGTATGCACATATGCCAATAATAGACTGATTAATTACAGTCTTAAACCTCAATGGGAAGATACAAGCCAAACAATACCAAGTGAATTTAAGGATGAATTTTTAAAACGATGATTATTTTTTCAAATTTAGTTTACACAAAAACGGTAACATAGAACTATTCAATTCTCCAATTGTATTAAAATAACAATATTATTAAACTATTTCAATAGCTACTATTTTTATGGCATTACCACAGTTTGTAAACTTGAATTTTAAGCTATCAAAATTAGGTAAACACTTGCGTCAACTTTTTAAAATACAAACACCATTTGTTGTTATAGTAACAGAATATAAAATTTCATTATCAGTTTGAATAATATGATTAATATCATAAAGTAAATACACCTTGTGTTTAATATATACAACTTGGATTTTTAAAGTGTTTTCATTTTAACCTATCTTCGTAAATAAAAGGGCAAGAGATTTTATCTTAGTTTATTTTAAATGGATTACGTCATAGTTAGATATACGTGTTAAACAACTTATATATTGAAACTATTATATAAATTGATATGGTTACTAGATTGATAAGTTAATGTGACACATTAATATTTATTTTACTGTGACTATTTGAACAAGTAACTCAGTAACAGTGATTGTTTTAAGCTTCATCTGAATATATGGAGTGAAAAAATTGAATTTATCGGATTGTATCATGAATATACTTAGATGCAAGTTGAATTCTTAGTGTTCTAGTAGCTTATTACCAAAATGATTCATATCAAAAGAAATGTAATACGATATCCTATATGAAATGCTGGACGATAGAAAAAATTCATTTAGAGCTAAACAACAGAAATCAACAGTAATAGTGATAATACTTGTGATAAAACAGTGTAAAACTCGCTCAATATAAAGAAACATAATCATGATAATGTTCTACTGATAAATCCTAAAATAATAGAGCATAGGTTAAAACTGGTAATAACTATTTGTACAGCTATTAACAAAACAAAGGATTTTTGAGAAGAAACTCGTGTAGATTTAAAACTTATGAAAATTCATGATCAAATTATACTCCATTTGTAATACTAATTGTTTGATTGGAAGAATGAGAAAAAATGTAACTTTTGGTTAGTTTTGCATTAACTGTGAAACGATCTTTTGAAGGATCTTTTTTGAAGATCGATCAGACTGCCCTAACAGTATGAATGATAAAGACATACAAAAAATCTATGATCCTGAAAGTAAAAAACGAATTTAGTTATTTATATCAATTAATTTCCCTGTTCACTGTTTTTTCTTAAATACTTGAGGTTGCATGTGAAAAAAACATTAACTCATAAAATTAAAGTTTGATTTGATAAGTTTTTGGATCAGCCGTTTACAAATTGAAAACTGATCATGAAACATAAATGTCCTAGGTTTGATTGTTCATGGGTTTGTGTCTGTTCACTGATGAGGAGTTCCGTATTAGGACGAGGCAGTTATCTAATTATGATGATTAGAAGTATTTGAATTATAGTATGAACTAAGAATCCCAGAAATAAAGTAATTGGATCAAGAAGTACTAGATAACCACAAACGAATGTACTGTATTTAGAATTCGAAATCAAACATTCAACAAGTACAAAGGAATCATTAGTTCATTCAGACACCACAACAATGCTCTCTGGTTTTTAATAGTTCGCCAGTTGATATCAGTTCATGACGAAATTTATCTTCAATATGGCTGAAAGTCAACCAACACTGAGTGGCTTTTTATACTCTAGTTTGTAATATGATTATGATCAAACATAAACTTAACACCTCTAGGTTTCACCATGCGCACCATTAATTTATTTTTGATTAACTTACAAAAAAGCACAGTTCATATCTAATGTCACTGGTGAGTTACAGCCTCGTTACAATTATTTTTTTTCTCTAATGTTCATAAATTGATGTGAAAATCAACAGGCAGTTGACATTTAAACACCTTATATTTTTGTTGTTGTTGAATTTAAGTATGCTCTCTAAACATTCAATTGTTGAAATGTTCTATTCATTACAGATTGACTGATAGGACCACAATTTGTATACTGGACGAATTTTAGTTTTATAAGCTAGAACAAACTTTAATGTCAGATGACTTGAAGAACGTAGCGATGCAGAACACAGACCTATTCATCCATAAAAATAGGACTTGAAAACGATGAACTATGTATTTGATTGTGAAAACGGATTAGAAAAGTATGTTCTATTTATTCAACATTTAATTTATTATTTGATTGATGAATGCTAAATTGTGAACAGATTCTACAATGGTAAGTTATGCTTTAAATCCAAGTACAAACATTCTTCACTATTTTTAACCTGCTCAAAATAAGTCAAAGAAAGGAGAAAAAATACAATATTTTCTTTAAGTATGTAGAAAATTGATTTGTTCAATCATCCATTCATTCAATTAGAAGCTTCTTATCTCTACATATTTGATGAACAAACTAACAAACTAAACTATACAAGGTTATATAAATGAAAAATAAGTTAAAGGACTAATTTAAACTCAAATTAACTCAATCAGACGTTAATTTCCAACATGACACAATTGATTAGAAATTTATTTATACACAGATTAAGCAACAAACAGAGTAATTCTCCATTTAAAATTGTAGAGATTGGAATATACATAAACATGATCCGTCTTATTGATGTTTGTAACAAATGAGAAAAGTACTAGAAATAGCTGAATTGATTGATCACTGAGTAGTAATTGATATCATGTTGGCTTAGTCATTAGTGTTAGTTGAGTAATATTGATTAAGTAGCAGTTATAGGTGTCATTACCAAGGTTTGATTTGATAATTTCGAATAAATTGAGCATTGGGTTGATTGTTATAAATAAAAATAATATATTTGTAATATCCCAATGAGTAGAAAATTGGATTTTCTACTCATTGGGATATTACAAATATATTATTTTTATTTATTTATAGGTAGCAGTTAGTTACCAGTATAAGCTATGTTTTGCTTTAAACTACCGACTACAACGAAATTTGGCAACAATAAACTAAACAGTTAACTATGTAAAAATTACACAGAAAATATTGATAACTGTTTAGAGAGCTTATCAAACTAGTCATTTATTGGACCGAAACAATATCATTTCAGTTAAAGAATCATCGTATTCTAGATAACCCACAGAGAGTACAGTAATCCAAGTTATTAGGGAAAAGCTCACTTCATTAAATGTTTTCAAAAGTCCTGTCCTCTTTTCAGTGATTTTCTAACTTTATTAAAGCTGATCAAATTATAACGGAAAGTTTCAATTCAGGTCCTCTTCTCCACTTTCATTGTATCTCCTTTAAAATTTTTGCCCTAACCTAAATCTAGTACATTTCATCTCAGCATATTATACTTGTTTGGTACACTCAACAGTCTTACATTGAGAAATAAGTGTAAAAATAACTGTTAGAATAAGGATGTTGTAAATAACAGGCTATAAATGTTCATTTAATAGGAAATTATTTATTTTATAGGATATGGCAGGAATAACACCTGATTTTGTTTTGTTTCGTTATCGTTCAATTTATTCCGGTTTTGTATTGATGGGTTTGAATAAAATCTTTTTCTATATAGTTCCTATTACGTAACCTCTTTTCTCTTTACTCTTGGTTATAGAGGTTTTTATTTGTTTACTAGTGAATAACGCGAAACATACCACTTTAATAGTGTTCTTCATCCACGGGGGGTTGACTGCACGCTCAATAGGTAACAATGAAGATAAGTGTCTTTTTTCAACAATTACGCAATCGAAATATCGTGTAAGCAATTGTGGCTATTGTGATTGCCTTAGAAACAAATCACGTGTGAGATACATTAGTCAGAGAAAAATTTGTTACATGTTATAATAATCAACTATGCTATTCCCATATACGAACCATTCAAATTAATACTTAGAAATCTTAGTGAATTAGTGTTATTTTAACAGAACATGGCAACCATTAATGTGTTCAAGATATGTATGTTTCAGTTCATATTTTTAAACTGCCAATACGAACCTATACGGTGTTTAGAACCAATATTGATTTACTAGCTTTAAACTAGTTTTCTTTAAGCGAAATTTATATTTCTATCTATTATATTTTTCAGATATATAATTAAGTGCATTGTTATAAAATGTGTGCATATCTATGCGTTATTACTTTTCACTGGTTCCATTTGTTTTAAATTATTATATATGATGGCTATTTTTATTTAAGCATTCGAATCTTTCATTATCTCAAACAATATGGAGCTCTGATTATTTAGGTTGTTTGTGAAATAAAATGCGACTTGAAGATATTCATCACTAGCTGAATAACGATTAACTACTAGAGAACTTTGGATAATGGCTAACATCTATCAAAATAACTGCCCTCCTACGTAAGTAGAATTGATTAGTAAGTATTAAAGGTTTATAATTATAACCGTTTCCTTTGATAAAACAAATTCTCTCAGAAAAAAACTCTCGAACACATAAGTCTATTTGTAAATAAATAGAGAAAACTATTACTTGAATTAAAGGACATGATTAGTTTATAAATATCTGCAGCCACGGGCACCTATTGCAGGGGTTCCTCATTTTTTCAAGTATAAGTGATAAGCGACACCGACATAACACTTACTTAATCATGATAAATTATCCTAAATAGCTTGTTCAAAGATGAGCTGAATGTATAATCAACTGACTACTAAATTATTAAGTACTAAATTTTAAGCATACCAGATCTAGTTCATTTTATGGATTTTTACTAGTTTGTGATAAGCAACCTTATGTAAGGAAATTTGCTTTATCTAAACAAACAACTATATTTTATATCACTTAAAAGTAACTCGTACGTACAATTTACACATGTGTTTGTGTAAATGCAGCTATTCAAATGCTTTTTTGAGAAAATCGAAGTTACTCTCTTATTGTTTTCATTACTGTAGTTTATATGATGAAAATGAAAATCTAGACAACTTACAGCAAATAAAATGTAATTGTACCCTAAAATGATTATTTGAATTAAACTGAAACTACATTATACATTGTGGGAATATTGTTTTTTGGTTAGTTACCATAACAACCTGATTACATATTTATGTGCAATACACATGTTTTATCATTGTCTAGTTGCTTTTCACCATATTTTCTTAACCCACCTCTGTTTTAGCACACAGCAAACAACAATAATAACAACAAAGCTTATCTATGAAGCGTGTTAATCGGATCTCTAATTATTGTTTTTCTAACTAACAAAAAATATATTCATGTAATTAAAACTTCGATTGAGGGCAAATATCAGATCAAGTGGTGGTTACCAGATGATCCTAGTCTAATCAGTTGTATTGACAAGCTAACAATCTTACAGACAGATAAGATTAAAATAAACAAAAAGAAACAAGATTTAATCTGTATTAACAATTTCGACAGAAACAAGGGTAAATTTTCGAAATGAAATCATGATTGTTATTATTACTCAAATAGGGCAAATAAGGTCAGAAATGTTGGACCAAGTGAAAAATACAAAATAAATTGAAAGAATGAAATTGATATCTTAATTTCCGATCAAACTGAATAATAGAATCGAAATTTGTAAAAAAAAGTATTCAACATTAACTTGTGTAAGATTCTGTGTAACATGTGTAATAAATACATATGAACAAAGCTTTTCATTTTATTTCATATACATTGACTCAAAGATTGTGAATGGATAACTAATGACAGATACTAAATTCCAATCATCATTTGAATAAGTCTCAAGTACGCAATTTCATATATCGACATCATTATGTCAAATAAAGAAAATCAAGAAACTCTATTTACGAAGTCAGAGTATTTTGAATTAGTCAATTTATAATGTTATTGTATGATTAACACTGTTTGTGTGCATGAATAGATGAACACATATTTCTACCGATTATTCTGTAGACAAGGCAGTGTGATCTGATCACTGGACTACGGTTCGAGTTATTTTTAATCGAGTATGTCAGTAATGTTCATAAACTTATGAAGATTAAATATATAAAGTGTCCGAACTACTGCATTCCAGTAAACTTTTCCGAAGAACTGAAACTAGATAATCTAACGAAAATGTGTCTGATGTATGCTATTCCTAATGCTGTCAAAGCAGTCAGACAATCAGTTCAAAATTTTACGATCTTAAAATTCTTAATCTGAAGTAAAACTGATTTGAGTTTCATTTGGTAATGGTAACTACTCTTCCAATTTCTTTTTACCGTGAGAGCTAAAAGTTCTTGTACTGATCTTGATCAAAGATGTGCACTACCAGGAACTTTAGTAAAACAATATAACAGTATATATTATTATTAAACGCTAAATTCGGATTGTTCGGACCAAAATTCCTCTTGAAAAATCCCCTAATTATCTTTCAGTAATTTGATTCAATCATATCTAACGTTCTTATATGTTGAATTGCGAAAATAGTCATACTGAGTTCTACTAGTTAATATACGATGTATCTGTTAAACTACAGAATTAAGGATGTTAAGGTATGTAACATTGTTAGTTGTGGTGAAGTGTTTTTTGTAGGAGTGTACAGTAGATGACTAAAAGTGAGTAAGATTATTTTTCTTTTTATTCTCCGTCTGTATGGCAATCAGGTGAAAACGGGAAGCCCATTTTTCTAAACAAATGACCACTGGTATAAGTCAGTGGTTATCAGAACTGCCTAACTCAGTGGATTACATGATGTGCGTTTAAAGATAAATGTATTAAGTTAGAGTCTCGATGTGAATATTGAAAGTGATGTAGGTACAACCATCTGAAGAGTCTCAAATAAAAAAGTTTTTCGATTACACTTCTTGCCAGTATCGAAATTTATTAAAAGTACTTGGGCATAATCATCAAGGTAATTTACACACGATGGACACATGCTAATAAAAACTAACGATCCCCTCAGCTACGCACACCATAGTGTCGAAGAAGTTTCCATGAGGCTCTCCTATTCACACTGTCAAACACTTTCTCATAGGCAAGGAAGTTGATGTATAGTGACGAATTCCACTCAATAGATTGTTCAAAAATAATCCGTGGTGTCGCAATTTGATCTGCACTCGACCGATCCTTATGGAATCTGGTGTGTTGATCTCTAAGCCGAGCATCTACTGAATGCCTCATTTGGTTCATCAACACTCTGTCGAAAACTTTCCTAGTACCAATAGTAGTGTGATGTCTCTACAGGTGAGTTCTCACATTTGTTCAGATCTCTTTTCTTTGGTATTTTGATGAAGCATCCTTCTTGCTAGTCTGTCGGTGGCACTTGTTCTTCCTCTCGAATCTTCCTCTCACTTCCATATCTGACTAGAGTGTTTCAGCTGGTATCTAGTCTAGTCCAACTGCTGCCTTCCCACTCTTGATTTGTTTGATGACCATGATGATTCATTCGATCGTTGGTGGAGTGACGGCTCTAGGAATGTCTGTGTATAGTGCTTCGGTGCCCGATGGATTCAGTGAGGCTGCTCTATTCAAGAGCTCCTGTATGTGTTCTACCCATCTCTTCCTCTGTTTTTGAGTCTCAGTGACAGACTTGTCTTCTTCGTCCTTGACCGGTTTCTCTGGTTCACAATATTTTCTTATCAGTTTCTTCGTTGTTCATATAGCTATCTCACATTCCCTTCTGTTGCGGCTTTCTCTGTTGTCGTTACTAGATCTCCCACATATTTCTGCTTGTCACCTCCAATGCTCCCCTTCACTTACTTGTTTGCTTCGGTGTATTCGGCCTGTGCCTTGGCTTCCTCTGTTCTTGTTCGGCTGTTGTTAATTGTTGTTTGCTTGTGATTCCTTTCTTGAATCTTGTCTAGAGTTTCGATAGAGATCCATTCCTTATGATAATGCTTGTTGCAGCTCAGCACCTCCTGACACGTTGAAGTTAGTGCTTCTTTGACCTCTTTCTAGTTGTCCTCCATCGTAGTCTCATCTTCTTTGAATAGATCATGTAACACTCGGAAGCCATTGTTGAGAGTTATCTTGAATTCGTTGAGTTTGCCAGTATGTCGAAAGTAAGCTCTATCGAACGTTTGTAATGCTGTTTCTCCAGTTGTCCAGAGCTTTTTAAGCTTCATTTTCATCTTGGCAACCACCAGACGGTTGCGATCTGAAGCAATGTCAGATACTTTCTTTGTTTTCAAGTTTTCCGTGGATGTTCTGAATATTTTAGTGATGCAAATATGATCGATCTGGTTCCTTGTACTGTGCATGCGTTTGTGAGGGAATATTGTGCCACCTACAACAATTTTGTCAAATGCACATAAATTTGAAAACTCTCATCATTCTCGGTTCTTTTTCTCAGTCAGTCCACGTCTTACCA
Organism: Schistosoma haematobium; assembly: GCF_000699445.3. NCBI lineage: Eukaryota > Metazoa > Platyhelminthes > Trematoda > Strigeidida > Schistosomatidae > Schistosoma > Schistosoma haematobium. Next base: position 48,696,290 of record NC_067196.1, on the reverse strand, counting down.
TGATGTCTTTATACTAAGTGTTGTCCATTCCAACTTTGACGTTCAGATCTCCAATCAGGATGGTCAGGTCATTTCGTGAGCACTTCTCTACGACCGACTGCAGTTTCTCGTAAAACGGGTTTTATCGTCGTCATTGCTATGATTGGTGTGTGCATAACATTGGATAGCATTCGTTGTAATTACCTCCTTTGTTTCGAAGGACGCCCCGATGATTCTGGATCCATGAGAATGTTATCATATTAGTGCGCATCGTGCTTCTTTGGGAAGCATCAGTGCAACTCCCTGAGTATGCGGAGCATTTATCTCTTCGTGACCAGAGTACAACAGCATCTCACCCAGTGTTAGACATTTTGTCTAACTTCGTCCCAATTGGTTTCAGTGATTCCGATCACCACCAGTTCGTACCTCTCCATTCCTGAAGTTATTTAACTGATCATTCCGGTCTACCACGGTATCCAGAAATTCTATGTACCTATATTAATTGTTGCTGTCGTTGTTAGAAGGGAAATGTGCTTCGTGACTTCCGAAGAATGTGAGCTTTCGCCATGAGGCTTCACAACTGCTCTAAGTGAAGAACGTTGGACTTGGAGGTCAGAGTTTAAATGGTTTAATTTTTTCTATTTTGGTTAGTGTTTTTTTAGCAATACTGTTTTCTACGTGTTTGGGTTGTTGACCGCATGTCTTAACCTCCTTTTTTACCTGTGTTTGGAACTGGCAATAAACACAGAAGAGCTACCGATGGAGTTAAAATATATATAATAAAATATGTTAAATTATAGCAACCTATCAGTTTGGCTTAAAAAATTTTGGATTACGATTGAGAAACTTCTTATTTTTTTAAAATACTTAAAAAACTCATCCGCTACGGATAGAAGGCATGTTTGTAAGTCGTAACTTTTCAGTTAATTGTTCGATGTAGCTTGTTTATACATTCGTTTATCTCTGCGATAAGAACAAACTTGTTAAGATGCTCATATTACTCCACTATATTTCCTTATCAATGCACACATACACAAGTTTATACATGATTACTTAGACAGAAACAAACATTCACATTGTTATGGTCACTTATCTCTCTCACTCCCTCGTTTAGTTCCAGTTTCACGTACCAGACATAATTAATAGAATCACTATTTTAACATCCACATATACAAATAAACATACTAACATGATTTAAAGACACCTAGTGATTAAACAGAAACACGAATGCATAGATCTACACATGTAGAAATAGTAAATATTGAAATTAGTACAAATCAAAGGCCAATGAATGCAAACACGTAAACGTTTTGTTTCTTAACCAATAACAACAGCTTAGAAATGACTAAAGTGTGCTGTGAGGGTTAGAACTAGGGTTGATATTCCAACACATTATTAAGTTGAAAGCTAAGCGACTACAAAATCTTTTAATATCAGGAATTTATTTTACGATATTACCAATAATTCTATTTAATTTGAACATTATTATTATGGAAACAAATACTCATTTACTATATTTCATTTTAATTAAGATAATTATTCACTGAGACTTTGTGATTAATATAATAATAGAAGAATGTTAACCGGAATACTAGTCGTATAAGATTAATCATTAACCAGACCGTTGATTATTAGAGTATAAAACTGATAATAATGAATGACAATTAAATTTTTCTCAGTCGCATAAGACACAAAAACACAATACTGTGCATTGTTTAGACGATAAATCACTAGTACGTGTTAACTGGAGATGACAGTAAATATTTGATTGTGACAAAATATTACAATTAACGGTAGACGTTTGATAACATTGTCATCGCCGTAGTAGATTTATTAGTAGACATAGTGAGATAATTTACAAGGAATATGATTCGGAATGTTGTCGAACCTCACCACTTATTACCATGTTGTATACAGATTGTATTGAAACAAGTGAAATACAAGATTCTATTATGTGAGCAATCTAATATTAAATTCAAAAGTAGGATTATTTCAGAATACCGAATTCAATGGACCAACTGACTGATAAAATCTTTCAACTAAAAGAAGATTACTGGCCAATGAGGTCGGGAAATAGGACATTCTATATCTATAACCGAATTTCAAATCCCAAATGAAAATATATCAAAAGATAACCCGACTGATCAAATAGACAGATCTGTTTTAAAACAAGATAGTATAACTTGAAACTTCTAATTAATCAGTTTCTAGCAAATTAAATATTTAACCATGTTCTCCCTGTTTTAGATTTGTTTAGCAGGCTGATGAAGTATGATAATCGATTAATTTATGAGTACGATATTACAGAAAACGCATAATTCTAAATCATTCATAATAACAAAATCATCAGTAAATATATTTCAGTTTGACAGAATGAGGCATATAAACATTTACGGTTATATATACAATATTTTGAAACCTATAAAGAAACTGAATATGTCTTAAATCAGATACATAAATTCAGCCAATAAATGTGATATAAACGAATGACAATACATTGAACAAATTTCAAGCCTTGTAGAAAAACAACTTGTAGAGTCAGTGAAATGTCGCTGGGTCCTAGACAAATCATAAACCAGTTAGGTCAGTAAATGTCGAACAGTTCATCGATCACCGTCAGTATCAAGGATAACCAGCGCTCATCAGTTGATCGTACGCCATGGTCTGGCCCATGCAGTGGTAGTCACAATTTCTCTTGTAACTACTCTAAAGAATATATTTCTGTAATAATATCCTTTGTGTTATACAGTCTTAAAAGAAGAAATATTACCTTGATACGTTGAATGGGTAATACATGTTAAGTGCTAACGGCGAGTTGTGACATCGAAGTTGGCTGGTGATCACACGAATTCCGTCTGATATGAATGAGCCCACAATTATTCAACATAGATCATTTACGTTAGTGATCTGCAAACTGATACAAACTTATTCATCAAATAATATTATAATGAGAGAAAATCAAAAGGAGAATGGAGTAGTAAATTCTTTAAAACGGGATATATTATCTTTCTAAAATGATTCAGCTTTAAATAACAATCAATTAACAAATAGAGAATACACCTGGAAGTAAAACAGATTAAGAGACAGACGGAAAATCAAATCAAATAATAAAATGCAACTACAGCACCTTAATAAAATCATATATATGAATTTATGTGTGAAGAATCATATTCATATCCCATGAGAGCATTATTACATTTCATGACATCCGAATCACGTATCAGTTAATTGCAATGTACTGCTAAATTCGACATATCAATAAATTAAAGCAAACACTTATAATTAGCACGTTTCAACAAAACCTATGTGCACTAATCTAAATGACATGAAAACAAATCAATGTGATGATGATTATCCACATGTTTTGTATAAGACATTGTTTGTTGTAGTGGTTAGCATTGAAGTAGTAACAATATTTGTTTGTGCACACAACCACGTCTTCCCATTCTATATGAGCATGTTTAATGTTGTGAACACATGGAAATGCTCACGAAGATCTCCAATGTATTACCGGATCACTTTGTCGTATCGTTGATATGGCATTTTCCAACAACAACAACAACAACAAATGACATTGGAATGCACCACATCGTCTACCAGCTTATGGAATACTGTGCATCATAAATTATATGTCGAATCATTCTGATTCATGCATATAATTAGTTAGTTCTGATTAATGAACACCGACTGACAAGTGATTGTTGGTGAATATGCTCAAATCATATATTAAATTTGATGATGTAATCAGTGCAACCAAACAACACTCACTACCAAACACATCAGCTGTCCCAACTGTTCTCACTAGATATTCACCAACGACACGATACTCATCGGAAATTATACACAAATGTACCAGATTCTGTTGGATGAATAAAAAGAGTGAACAGACTTGGTGTAGAAACACGGACAATAATATCTCCAAATATGTATCCTACTCGATTCGTGAACATTCAATTCATCGAGAGTTTGCTTATTCTGGTCCAATCGTCACCTCAACATTTCACTTCGTGAGCATGATTCTACAAGGATGTATGTACGTTCAACACATCATATAAAATAATAAATCACCAACCAGTACAACATGACATGTGGGCATGTACACACAGATATCAACACTGATTCTGGTCAAATACACCAAGTGTCATTGTAACCAAACACACGACACAAATTCTCCATCTCAATGCCATCAATCAATCGATCAATCAATCGATCAATCAGTCAATCAATCAATCAGGTTATCCCTCATTCCATTCGTTAACTCTATTAATGTGCTTCGTTAACACACTACGTGTTCAGAGAAATCCGATTTCATCACAATCTACATCACGAATATTAGACAACAGTCATGTCCGTTTGCGAAGCGAATTATGCAGTCCAGTGATTAAATCCATCAAATTACACAGGTTCCAAACACAATCTGATCAAATCACATCTATCATTGCAACATCAAGATAAATCCCACCCGATTCCAATAAAATCACTCATAATCAAATAACTTCTACTACTGTTAATTTCCATGCCTACTATATCATCGAATTCGATTGAACGATAGGAAATCAGGTCGAGCCAAATTATATTGATAATACTAATCGAAATATAAGCTGGTGAGACAGATGTTGAAATCAATTCACTTGTATCACGTTATCATTTCACATATCTTAGATGGTATTCCAGTCACAATTATGTTCAAGTCCTATTTTCTCTTTGTATTTTCTTACAAATTAGACGAATCACACAAACATTATATTGCAGTTTTATGACACGCCTCATTTGAGATATTATGCCAAAAATTTATGTCATCCACAAATTGTTTTACCCTTATTTTGAAAGATAACAGAGAAAGAACACTCTCCACACTACACATGCGAATGTCATCAGTTTGGTTTCTATGTGACAGAAATCCGTGTGTGTGTATATATATATATATATTTATATCTGCATGTGTGTGTATGAGCGCATTGAAAATTCGAACGATGTTAAATTAATTTATTATTCGACCGAAAGTGCAATATTGTTAATCATAAACATTCAGTGTAATGGTGATGTTGAATTTTGACCTTTATCTAATTAGTAGTGTTCGATTGAGGTGACAATACTATTTTGATTATCTTTTGATGAATAAATTGGTCGTGTATTGATGATTGTTGTCATAATATTGTACTGATCATGTAATAAATAATGACGAGGAAATAAAATACAACATTGTCATAGCACTTTCGGACTTAGCGGTTGATTGTTTTTGGTTATAGATGGACGGTTCCAACCTTATTTAATTTTTTTTGTTGGTAAAATCATCAGTTTTTATTATATAAATGAAATCTAACTTATATAATTAATGCACTAATCTTCGATCAGTTTCAAGAATAATGTCAATGCTTTAGTTTAATGCTGAACTGAATATCAATCTAACGTATCCTCGTTCATGGTAGTCTGAATGTCAGTGTATTGAAATGTTCTCGTTTTTGTTTACAATAAATTTGTCGTTAACTGTCTGATTCGATTTTCTAATTGTTTTGATTGTACATGTAGGTTTTCAATTTATAATCTTACATTTTAAATGTTTTGTCCTATATGTGATTTATTTCAAAAAATATACCATTTGTTTTGTGTGTTATAGTTTTGAATTCGTTATGGAAATTAATTTCATTCTACTGAAGCAATTGATGTTTCTATGTACAATTTCATTGTTTATTAAAAAAAAGTAACAATTTTAACAAAGTAACTGTTATGTTTTGATAGAGTTGTTTGTCTGATTTAGGTAAACTTAATTACTGTCACACAAGTTTATCAAGATGAAATCATTCTGATGTTAACGATATCGGATTTAAATCTAACATAAAGTAAACCGATTAACTTGGTTTTGTTACTATCTGCCTGGCCGAAATAAAAGAGATGGATGTGTTTAAAGCCTGTTACATATTGGTTAAGCTATTTAATTACCGCTAAAATTGCTGAGTACAACGCAGTTACGAAGCTTACGTTTCTCTCTTCAATACAACCATTGTATAGATGTTTTGCTCTCAGAATAATAACGTCTACTTTAGTATTGGAAATTCATCAGTAACATGAATATATTTATGAATAAGATATATAAAACAATACGTTGAATCTTCAATAACTTTGCTTGATAGACCATATACACCTTGCTTTCATATTTTGAATAATTCTTTTTAACTATCTTAGGTAAACTCAAATTAATATTATGCTTTAGAATATGAGTTACGTATTCATATGTTCATTTTATTTTCTAGACGAAATTCTATCATAGAATGGAATTAATAAGTACTTTGTAATTCAAATAAATAAAGGAAATTGTTCCGTGAATACGACTAATTTCTGTTTACTAATAATTGATGAATTATTAATATGAATCATTTTCAAGCACAAAAACAAAGCATCAAAAAAGAAATAAACGTTCAACAATACTCTATTGTTAGTTTTAATTTAGTGTGCTAAAATAATGAACAAAACAACTAAACTTTTATCTTAACTAAATATTAAACTATAAAAGAGGTAAATTCTTTAGATACATGATTTCATCCTATGACTGTGATGTATGCAATGATTTGAAATTGTCTTTATAGTACAAAGTATCCAAACTAAAAAAAGGGAAATATGTGATTTCTTCCTTTTAGAATTGAAAGCTAAATAAAGTCAGATCATCATTCTATAATGTTTGAAAAGAATTTGAATTATCGTATGAAATAGGAATCCCAGAATTAACGCAACTGAATCAAGAATAACGATACAAGCACGAACGAATGTATTGTATTTAGAATTCGAAATCGAGCATTCAACAAGTATAAAGAAATCATTAGTTAATTCAAACACCACATATTCCTTAATATATCATTATATATGATTATAATCACGTTTTCAGGATAAATTGATTCAAATAGATTTATTAAATATTAAACAATTCTATTATTATACATGTGTCTAATTATTTTGAAAATGTTATTTTAATTAATTACAATTATATTATAAAATAAAACGTGCTCTTTATAAAATAATGATCATATTCATTTAGTTTATAATAATTCTTGTTAAAACTATTTAAAAATGCCCAATTTATAATCATCGTTTAGTTACCATGGAAAAGAACTAATAAACTAAAAAAAATTTATTTTGAAGAAAATATTCAATTGAATTCAATCGAATTTTACATAATTTGGTTTTTCTTTTTATATAACTGGTTTTGAGATGGTGGAGAAAATTTGTAGCTCAGGTGGATGATTTTGGTGGAGTTTTATTCTCTCAGCTGGATGGTTTGGTCGTGGAGCTTTCAGATATCTATCTGAAGTTTGTACTGATGATGTCGTTCAGAAGAACGATGAAAGCTCCACGACCAAACCATCCAGCTCAGAGAACAAAACTCCACCAAAATATAACTGATTAATATCTTCTATAAAACATTGAAATATATCATCACTTATTTAGTAGTGATTTAATTTTTAATTATAAAATTCATATATTCATATATTTGTAATTGAAAAGAGATATTTCTTCTCTCAAATTGTCTTTGTAATATTCATTTTGCTGATAAGTACTGTAATAAAATACTTGTAAACTTTTCGTCAGTTTTTTTTCACTAGACTGTAGGTTCCGTATCATATTCTGTTTGATTATGTATTATTTGATATTTTCTTAAAAAGCGGCATACTAATCTATCATCACTTCTGTTTAGCGTTATTATTTCTTCAATGGTAAATTATATTATTGAATGTGTATTCATTATTCTTTAGACAAATTAACGCGTTCAGAGGCGTGAACCAATACAAATATCAAAAGGAATGTAAATGAGAATTTGGTGTAATTGTAAAAATTGTTTAACCATTATTAAATTTCATTAAGCACCTGAATAAAAGGCGAGATCACCTTTTAAATCAGTGTGATTTTTGTTCAACACTACTTCGGTTTTTAATTCAGCACGATAATTATTAGGTTTTGTATATATATTGTTTTTCAGTGTGACATTTCTTTCAGAATAACGCTGATTTTATTTGTGAAATGTTTAGTCAACATAATACTGTTTGCATTAATTCAATATGAAATTTATTCATTACGACACGCAGCTTGGGTTTCCGTGGTAATTCTGTGCATTTTCCGTGTATGTGGTAGTCCTTAATTAATCTTCGAAGATGGTGGCGTGAAATCGCGGATAAATTGTTGTTAGACTGGTGCACAATTAGATCCTGGTTCAGACATTGATAAATGTAAAGACATTGGAGATTGCAGTTTCTTGAATACTTGATGGGTAACATTATGACTAGGATCTCAAATTATTCAACCTTTATTTGGATATATGTATGGAAGTAGCTGAAGCCATATGCTGAGATGGATTTAAGTTTCGACTGCCTTGGTGAAAAAAGATGGGAAGTGGGTTGATAATTGAACCTAGGACTGGAAAAAATTTGTATATAGGCTCGGGAATTCACGGGTCTAAAAGACAACAAACTGGTACAGAATTATCTAAGTAATCTAATGTCATAATCAAATCGTATTGTGTAATGAGAAGACGAAGATTATCGTCTTATTACACTATGAAAATTTATTAAAGGGACTAATTGCTTTAAATATTATTGTACCGTAATGTAAATTAAGAAAATAAAGTTATCTCACCAACTCGTGTCATATTAAAAATTATCATTTCCTTATATCAACATTTGCTTCGTTTAGCTATTACTTTATACTAAATTCTATACTTAAAAATTACAAGAAAAATGTAATTCGTGGACAAAAACATCGTGTCCATTGTCATCATCCCGTAGCGAAGCAACTAGACGAAGAATGGTTGAGAACATGCAATACACAAAAAATAGAAGTCGTGACAATCTTAACGTGATAACACAGTAAACAAGGTACAACCCAATTTGCAAAAACAGTACAAACATTATCAACTTAACAGAAATGAAAAAAAAACAACATACAGATACAGAAACATCAACAAGCGCAATAAGATCTTTCTATCAAAGAAACCACAACACGAAATATGTAGTTTGCATAATCCACATATACGACGAATTGGTTGTGGGGGCGATTTATGAGAATGAGAGCTACATTTCATATCAATTCAAAACCTAACACCAATATCTGGAAGTTGAAGAATTAAAATACAAACTGAATGAAAAGTCAGATAGTAATCCATACTACTCATCAGTAGTATGAGTTAATGAATTTGTAGTGCAGATATAGGAATACCATTATAAAAGAGATTTAACTGAGGATAATAAGTATTATATCTAGTTGGATCATTGATATTAACAATAATGAACTAGCAGATCAGTGAGATTTTACGTAATACAACTAGTCTATTTGAAGTAGAAGTCGCTAGATAGTATCAATACTCAAGTAACCTCTTTGTTGCACACGAAAAGGTAAAGAATACACATTGTATTTCCTATTCAACAAATTTTCTAAATAATGGTATGAATGTGTAAATCATATATCTGCCATAATTCTACATTCACTTGTATATTGTGTATTTTACTCAGCACAAACACTTTTGTTTATCCAACTCTTCTTCATGGATTGTAATCTCCAAATTACTCACCTATTCGATGCATTCTACAAAGATAAACTATTTCCATCATCTAAGTCAATCAAATGATCATGCAAACGAAATATGTCGTTTCCTCTGTCCACATACCACCTCCAACAAAATACAATATCTCAGTTTCAAATTATTGAAATTCACAACTGCATCAACACATGAATAATCAAAAATGAGTAATGTTGAATTCGGTCAATGTCTTTTAAATGACTATTGACTTGTTTATCTGTGAAGTGAATCTACAGACGCTCACACATTTTTCATATTAGTCTAATGGACAAATATATCTGTGTGCAAGAGATAATGGTATTTTCTTCCAACATCATGGTTTACCATATTAATAAATAGTGAATATAGATTTATGGTTGAACACAGCACACTGATAGACAGAATGGAATTTCCAACAATACCACTAATAATGACAATAATAATAACAATAATAATAATAATAGTTCCATTTGATCCATATTTATTTATTTACTAACGAAAGGAGAAACTGAGTGACTGGAAACAGATTTATTAGTATTTAATGCAGATTATGGAGACATATTAGTTTGGAAGAATTTACATTCATGATGCGTAAAATTTTTATTATCATTTAATATAATTTCTAAATGAATAAATAAAAATATATTGAACAATTCAACTGTTGAATGAATTCATATTATCTTCTTCAAATAAATAAGCAACACAGAGTTTCAATGCTAATGAATCTTGAAAGATGCACACAATTTTTGTAGTATATATTTATTGTCAAAATGAAGTCCTATTATTTTGTAATTTTTAAGTGTACAAACGTTAATTCTATGTTAGACAACATCATACTGAACCATTTTCCTTAAGCCTACAACTATATTACCATTTCTGACTGACGGAGAATAATTTAGTCAGAGAATATTTTCCGAGCTATTTTCCAATATTGTAAAGTCTTAAATTAAACTCTGCAGACTTATATATTCTATACTGATTATTCAGACAAGATTTTAGATCTATGGATGGGATATAAAAAAAGGTTTCAATTTTGAATAACATCTGTAGTTAACTGCATTCGATTTTCATATGAAGACATCCGTTTCTCCGAATTTAAGGTTCTTCATTTAAAATAAACTAAATGCTGATTCCCATATTTTGATCAAATTCAAATTTTCCACACTGTCCTAACATCTTTCAATCACTTAAGTTTTCATGATGTTTTTATATCAAATTTCGTTTTTTACGATAAAAGTTACCAGAATTGTCGAGTCACCTAGACTGGTGGCCACATTGCAACATGATCGATAGCATTCGATCTGCACTAATAAGGACTAGACAAGCATCACATTGATCACCACACAGTGATCAATCAATTGTGATTACATCTCAGTCCTACAGGAGGTTAGTCACGGCTCGGATAGCTCAGTGGTAACGTCTCTGACTGTGAAGCTGGGTGACACGAGATCGAATCCGCCAGGGAGCACCAGTTCCCTCAAGATTACAGGTACACCTTGCTGACGAGTGCCAAGTAGCACGAAACCCGGTTCCAGGGTTTCCTGTTGACTACCTCCAACTACCATCTAAATTACCAGAATTGTCAGTCTGATTAATTCCTTTTTATAATAAATGAACAAAAGCACTTTGAAAGTGCACAAAAAAACCTGGAAATGAATATTATTTTCAGTAAAATAGATGCATGAAAGGCCGGCTACGATAGTTGTTTTTTATCAACTGAACAGCCTACGAAAAAACCAAACAGGCCAGAAATACAAAAACTAATCTAATAATTACCAAATCAACATAAAGACAAATTTTATAATCTTGTGACTGGTTGGACACACGTCACAATATTAGAGCAGAACATATATGACATACTGATTTATCCAAAACATACAAAGCAAATGATTTTCGCCTCAATATTAAATGAGGCCACCTATTAATGGTTTAAAGAAATCCCTAAACATGACATGACGATGATGTATTTTATTTCCTCGTCATTATTTATTACATGATCAGTACAATATTATGACAACAATCATCAATACACGACCAATTTATTCATCAAAAGATAATCAAAATAGTATTGTCACCTCAATCGAACACTACTAATTAGATAAAGGTCAAAATTCAACATCACCATTACACTGAATGTTTATGATTAACAATATTGCACTTTCGGTCGAATAATAAATTAATTTAACATCGTTCGAATTTTCAATGCGCTCATACACACACATGCAGATATAAATATATATATATATATACACACACACGGATTTCTGTCACATAGAAACCAAACTGATGACATTCGCATGTGTAGTGTGGAGAGTGTTCTTTCTCTGTTATCTTTCAAAATAAGGGTAAAACAATTTGTGGATGACATAAATTTTTGGCATAATATCTCAAATGAGGCGTGTCATAAAACTGCAATATAATGTTTGTGTGATTCGTCTAATTTGTAAGAAAATACAAAGAGAAAATAGGACTTGAACATAATTGTGACTGGAATACCATCTAAGATATGTGAAATGATAACGTGATACAAGTGAATTGATTTCAACATCTGTCTCACCAGCTTATATTTCGATTAGTATTATCAATATAATTTGGCTCGACCTGATTTCCTATCGTTCAATCGAATTCGATGATATAGTAGGCATGGAAATTAACAGTAGTAGAAGTTATTTGATTATGAGTGATTTTATTGGAATCGGGTGGGATTTATCTTGATGTTGCAATGATAGATGTGATTTGATCAGATTGTGTTTGGAACCTGTGTAATTTGATGGATTTAATCACTGGACTGCATAATTCGCTTCGCAAACGGACATGACTGTTGTCTAATATTCGTGATGTAGATTGTGATGAAATCGGATTTCTCTGAACACGTAGTGTGTTAACGAAGCACATTAATAGAGTTAACGAATGGAATGAGGGATAACCTGATTGATTGATTGACTGATTGATCGATTGATTGATCGATTGATTGATGGCATTGAGATGGAGAATTTGTGTCGTGTGTTTGGTTACAATGACACTTGGTGTATTTGACCAGAATCAGTGTTGATATCTGTGTGTACATGCCCACATGTCATGTTGTACTGGTTGGTGATTTATTATTTTATATGATGTGTTGAACGTACATACATCCTTGTAGAATCATGCTCACGAAGTGAAATGTTGAGGTGACGATTGGACCAGAATAAGCAAACTCTCGATGAATTGAATGTTCACGAATCGAGTAGGATACATATTTGGAGATATTATTGTCCGTGTTTCTACACCAAGTCTGTTCACTCTTTTTTATTCATCCAACAGAATCTGGTACATTTGTGTATAATTTCCGATGAGTATCGTGTCGTTGGTGAATATCTAGTGAGAACAGTTGGGACAGCTGATGTGTTTGGTAGTGAGTGTTGTTTGGTTGCACTGATTACATCATCAAATTTAATATATGATTTGAGCATATTCACCAACAATCACTTGTCAGTCGGTGTTCATTAATCAGAACTAACTAATTATATGCATGAATCAGAATGATTCGACATATAATTTATGATGCACAGTATTCCATAAGCTGGTAGACGATGTGGTGCATTCCAATGTCATTTGTTGTTGTTGTTGTTGTTGGAAAATGCCATATCAACGATACGACAAAGTGATCCGGTAATACATTGGAGATCTTCGTGAGCATTTCCATGTGTTCACAACATTAAACATGCTCATATAGAATGGGAAGACGTGGTTGTGTGCACAAACAAATATTGTTACTACTTCAATGCTAACCACTACAACAAACAATGTCTTATACAAAACATGTGGATAATCATCATCACATTGATTTGTTTTCATGTCATTTAGATTAGTGCACATAGGTTTTGTTGAAACGTGCTAATTATAAGTGTTTGCTTTAATTTATTGATATGTCGAATTTAGCAGTACATTGCAATTAACTGATACGTGATTCGGATGTCATGAAATGTAATAATGCTCTTATGGGATGTGAATATTATTTATCATAGACATATTTATTTATATTTATTTTGTATTGTTTTTCTGAATATTCTTATTGATATTTAGGACTGCAATTTATCAGTCTGTTTTTGGCACATGTGCATCTGTGCTCATTTCCTCGTTAGTGCTTTAGGTTACGATCATTATAGGCAGATATATGTGGTGCCTGGCAGTTTAATGTAGGATACATTTTTTGTTCTATTTTGCACTAGTCAGCTGGTTGTACGTACTTACCTGACTTGATGTCCACTGCTGAGCTCGAACCCAACACTTTTCGCTTGAAATGCGAACATGCATTTCTGACTCTAGTGTTTGTGACTTAAGGTAATATTTAGGCATTTATAACAGAATGCGTATATGCTATTATGAGTCTAGTCAATTGTAGTCCTAAACATATTTTGTTAATGAGTTTAAAACATGTCTGAACATAATTATTAGTTAACTAATTTTATGTATATATTTTTAATTTTTATTGTTGACTAGTAGTACTTTCTGAGGTTGGTATGCTAATTTTATTTCGAAAGAATTACTTTATGAAGTTTTTTTGTAGATGAATGTTAGACTTTTCACTGCCAGTCCCATGAGTACATCGTCTTTGATCTGTAATATAATATTTCTTGTTAATTAGATTATTTTATTTGTTGCATTTTTTTTTACGTAAAGTGAATCCTATTATCGTTTTTCTATCATATTTTAGAAATGTCGGTTTATGCTTAATTTTCTTTTTTTATCCTTTGTTTCTTAAACGTATCCTTGTGATTACATTTAAATATGCAAGGTGTTTAGAATTCACTCTTTTATTGTCATATTATCTTAGTTTACTCAAACTTTCATTTATATGCATTTTGATTTTCATAAACTATTGGGCCATCATTTTAACTGTTATGTTGGCTTTGACTTAAACTGTACATCGGACTTATATATAATTATAACATTAAGCCACTTGTCCATATTTAGCTTAGGTATTATTATTAGTAATCAAATGTTGAAAGTTAACATCAATCCGTAATCGAATTTGCATATTATGCAGTGATTTCGAGTAATCAGTTAAATATTACATACTTATTCATATCATTTAATAGATTAAATCATTTCAGATACTTGTGATGATTGAATTCTCGTTATCATCCGATTACTACATAGCATATTTGATATTCATCATAGAATAATCTAGGAGTTATTCAAAGATTAGTAATTTATAGCCCGCTAAAGCTAAATACTCATACACAAGTTTTTAATTGTTCTATTCACTATGATAATACATTCAAACTACCTTTATATTAGAATTTTCTCAATGACTTTCTATCAGATTTGTTTAATGGTATTTGCTATGTTGTTAAGTTGTTGTTAAGGCCTGTTACTCCTCGTGAAGGAGCATAGGCCGCTTACCAGCAGTCTCCATACAACCCTGTCCTGGGCAATTCTTTCTAGCTCCTTCCAGTTGTAATTCATCATTTTCATATCTGCTTCTATTATCCGACGTAATGTGTTCTTAGGCCTTCCTCTTTTCCGCTTCCCTTCAGTATTCCAAGTTAGGACTTGCCTCGTGATGCAGTTTGATTATTTGCGTAATGTATGTCCTATCCATTTCCATCGTCTATGGAAATCATATAATTTATTGATAGTCTTCAAAGTTTGAACAATACAGTTCAAATTAGGAAGTTGGAGAAACGTTTCATCTTTTATTAAACAGATTGTATTATGGACTACAGTAGATTATAGACCAAGATGTATGCATGTTTCAATAATTCTTCAATGAGCCAGGGTTTTTTCATTGTCCTTGTAAAAATGAGGTGGCTGGTATATTTCTTAACTGACCAGAAATTATAATTTCCTCATCTGACTAGCTTGCTAGTTTCTACTATGACAAAGTATCATTTCATACTCGACTATAACTGTAATATGAACTCATACTTTAATGAAATTCAGCAATTCAAATTAAGTAATTAATTGAATATAGCTATCAGTTTACTAATAATCATGTCTCAATCTTTTACTAACCATCTGTTTAACATGATTAATTATGTTTATTTTAATACATTTTTAAAAAGGTCATTTGTTACCTAGGTCATAAAAACATTGTAGATATCTGTTGCTGATTTAAAATATCAAAAGTACTCAGTCTACCATTGATGTACTATCAAAAATTGTATAGTAACAAAACAAGATATTTATAGATCAGTTGACAAAACAAATCATAAAATTCATTCATGTTATTAACATAATTATTTTTATTTGTATGACTTCAATATTATGGACTCAAGGATTTGTGTATATTGATTTTAACAGCAGCAAAAACAACTAGAACATCACCAACCTTTACAACAAACAAATTGGTCATTTTTCAACCTGTTGTTATGGTTAAAAAACAAAACGTTTACGTGTTTGCATTCATTGGCCTTTGATTTGTACTAATTTCAATATTTACTATTTCTACATGTGTAGATCTATGCATTCGTGTTTCTGTTTAATCACTAGGTGTCTTTAAATCATGTTAGTATGTTTATTTGTATATGTGGATGTTAAAATAGTGATTCTATTAATTATGTCTGGTACGTGAAACTGGAACTAAACGAGGGAGTGAGAGAGATAAGTGACCATAACAATGTGAATGTTTGTTTCTGTCTAAGTAATCATGTATAAACTTGTGTATGTGTGCATTGATAAGGAAATATAGTGGAGTAATATGAGCATCTTAACAAGTTTGTTCTTGTCACAGAGATTGACGAATATGTAAATAACATGAATTAAAACTTTACATACTTAGCTTTTATCCATTCTGAGTGATTTTGTGAATTAAATCGTCCCTGAACAAAAACCAATAAATTATTTTGTATTGTTTAAATAATTTTGCCATTAGATTCAGTTGTTCACATTATTATTATATTTGTACAGAAAAATTACTTATTAAAACAACTATTAATTCACTTGGTATTGTTTTACTTGAATCTTCCCATTGATGTTTTAGGACTGAAACTGATCAGTCTATTAAGTTCCATTTTAAAATGATTAAAACAAAATAAGTAAACAATGAACTGATATTAGAATACCTGGTTTGTTCTTTTTACTTTTGGTCTCACATTATGCTACACAGCAGTGTAGTTCCCGCTTGCAGTTGAGAAACTCGTATGACCAAATTTTTACGATACGTTGTTATGCAACTGGGGCAATGGATGCTGATTTTTCTAATTTTATATCCATATTGATGTACAAAAATATTTCAGCTGTTACAAATGTTATGTGGCTAATTATTTTAATATGAATAGAATGTTTCAGTTTGTTGAATTTTAACTTGATGACAGATGTGGGACTAAGAATTTTCTTTTTTGCATTTTAATTTGGTAGCATTATAAAGCTAAATGTTCGCTAACTATGGAAGTACAACATTTTAAAATATAAAGTATTAAATAAAGTAATTATTCATTATACAAACCCATGGAATAGTTATTTATTCTCCTGAAGTTTAGTTGTAAACAACAAGGTCGGAATATATATTCATGTTTACCTATTATTTATAAGTATGATTAAATATCATAAACCGAAACTCTAAATACTTAAATTAATCCTATGATTGTGTATGTTATTATCGTATTTATTTCCAGAAAGCTACATGAACCCTTACACTTTTTACGATCATTTGAAAAAATATACCTAGTTACTATGCTTAGTATTTCAACAACCGATTTCCTTTCCTTTTTAAATTTGATTTACACCATAATAATAGTAGTAATAATAATAATAGTGGTAACAACAGATGAAATTTTTAGATTCATTAAACATGTGAGTAATAACATAATGCGGGTTTTTTCTTTACATATTTTTATCCAAAAGTATTATATCACAACCACAAAACTTACTCCATATACACTGATTAAAAGTTAGTTTTGATTTAAAATTAGGAAAAATGGGGTTTCTCATTCGATTTTACTATTTTCTTATTTGTTCGTTTTCGTTTTTCCAATCTAGTCTCCTCCTTCTCTTAAAAACACACATTCATTTGTTTAATATTTCTATTGTTGTGCTTGCCAGTTAGTAATATGAATTCCCAATGTTTAATCTAATGAATCTTTTATGCCAGCAGGAGGATTGATTAAAATATACCCGAGACGTCAATCAACAAGGGAAATAAATTTCCTGTCTATTTCTCTGAACGATTACATGGAAAATATACATACTAATCACTAAATATTATGATTACATGTTTTAGAATCAGCTTAGTAACAAATTAAGGTTGATAATATTTACAAGAAATCATCATGTAAGAAATTGTTCAAAACCAGTATGGATAATAACAATTTTTAAGTTTTATTTAAACCAACAGCAGTTAACTTATAAGACCAGCAAGTTTAGTGTGATGTTAACAAGTGTACTGTATATGAAAACGTAACAAGTAATAACTATCTTCAGTGTACTTTGGGATACTTCAAAAAGGCTTGATAAATGAAAATTTGCTAATTTCTGAACTCTCTTGTAGCAATTTTGAAAATTTTCAGTCAAGTGGTATCGATATATTAATAATGTACAATAGAGAAATGATCAAACTGAAGTGTACAACTTGACACTTGAACAATTTATAATCACTTAAAAATATTTTACGAATTTCAAATTTTACCCAATATTAATACATTTGAAGTATATGTAGTAATAAACCAAATTCTAGGGAATATTTGTAAAGCAAGTCAGTTAATTCATTTTGTATTGTTTGTTTGAATATTTCCATTGATCTTTAAGACTGTAATTGTTCAGTCTCTTATTAGCATATATGTATCTTATGCGAATTGCCTCGTTATTAACTTAAATCACAAACATAATAACTACTGCTATCCACCATTCACTTTTTCTTATAATGAAAGTTAGTTAAAATCTAATTCTTGATGTTATTTAGAAGCATGATATTTATTGTATTTCTAAAGCATAAGAAAATCAATTAAAACGTAAGAAATTTAATTCCTTCTTAGTTTTCTGTATAATTCGAAGTCTATAAAATCATTTTGTACTCAATCCTTAAATTGTTTGATGGATATGACATATGAAAATAACAATATATCATCTTGATAACATTTATAATAATATGGTTGTTATTGATGATAATTATCATTTCAAGTTTTCCGTATTAATTTCAATGGTTGAAATCATGAGTCAATTGAAGCCAGACCACCATGGAAAACCTGGAAGCACTGGATGGCCTTCTTGTTCTATTGTGGGATTCCTCAGCAGTACGCATCCACGACCTCGCCTTCCACGAGATTCGAACCCAGGACCTATCAGCCTCGCACGCGAGCACTTAACTACTGGACCACTGAGCCGGTCGGCATCCAACGGTGTTAATGTCTAACTTCAATTAATCCACGAAATTGAGCGACACATCCACCATTGTCTTCAGTGAGTTCCTATCTCACAACAGACCTGGTTGAACTCCACTGGTCACTGCTTCTCACTAGGACTCCAGGATATACCTCTTGAAGCTAGTCACTAGTTACAAATATTTTCAGTAATATAAATGCACTATTCAGAATTCATTGAAATGAATAAACCATGATGAGGTTGAAACTAAAATTATCAAACAATAAAATTATACTGGAACCATTTTATTTTTAAGAAATATTTTTTCATTGATGTAGATGTACTGTAAGTGTACCTTATTGATGATCATTATTTATCGTCCAATCACGAGACTTATCAGTTTTAATATTATACCATAATACTTTTAGTATCAGAAGGGGTTTTTTGTAGATGTTATAGTAATTTCAATGGTTGAGATCATAAGCCGGTTATGTGGTCTAGAGTTTAAGTGCTCCCGCTTGAGACTGATAGGTCCTAGGTTCGAATCTCGCGAGGCGGAATCGTGGATGCGTACTACTGTGGAGTCTCAAAACAGGACGAAAAAGTCATCCAGTACTTCCAGGCTTTCCATGGTGGTCTAGCTTCAAATGACTCATAATCTCAACCATTGAAATTACTATAATACTTTTGTTAGAAATGGTGAATTATCAGTTTATTGTTAAATGTGATCCAAAAATTTTTAACTAGTAAAATATATTCTTTCGTAGTTTTCAAGTTAATATGTTAAATATATGAACAGCTGTGTTCACTTTTATATATTTATTATAAATCTAATAACAATTTGTGGTTGGTAACATTAACATTGTTTAAATTTTGTTATTCATTAACATTAAAAATTAAAGTATATTACTTGTGTTCTTCTTCCAACCTACTATCGATTCTTTACTATCTATCTCTCATCTGAATGATATTTCTTTCCTCCTCTTAATAATTTAATAACTAAAATCAACCCGTTACTCTTTCGAAATTTTTATACAGATTAATCTATGTTTCTCCTAGTTGTGTTTTAATCATACCTATCTATATGACTGTTAGTTATTTATATTCGATTTATTTCGACTAGGGTCATTTGGTAATAACCAAATGATCTAATATACATATATTGTGGTTTTAATTACATGTCTATGTTAAAAATGAAAAATTTGATATACACGCTTAAGGGACAGTTGTTGTCACTTGGGTTGAAAGAGAAAGAGATACAGAAATAAACTAAGGACATCCTAGGGAGGGAAGAGAAAATGTGAGTATCGCACACATATAAGTAACCAGATTGTTATGGCAACTAAACTTAAAACAAGTTCTCAACAATATTTTATGATATTGTCTAAAATAATGGTAAGCAATTGTTAATTATGAAAAACATTTATTTTATAAATTTTACGTCTTTTTCGATTTTTGTTACATGATTTGTTTTAGCTTGAAACAATAATGGTTACAATCATTTAAATATGTTTGTTTAAATTGAATTATACTCAGTCTACAATAGAATTCCATTCCTCATCATTATAATTATTCGTAAAAATGGATCATATGTTGATCTATTTATTAACTGAATTTGGGACCAGAACAATGAATGAGAAAGGAAAACAAATTAGGAAAGAAGAATCTATTTGTACTGTATTAATTTAACTAGACAACCATAAAAATTTACTGGGAAATAAATAAGTAGAATAGATCAGTCAGCTAAAGATATGAATAAAGAGTGTTATTCAGTAGTTTGAAATGAAAATGGATCGTATTTAGGCACAAATGTGTACACAGAATAATATTTTCGGTAATAAGTATATTTCTTCGTTATATCCCAATTGCATTTCTGACGTTTCGTGACTCAATGTAAGCCACTTATTCAGATTTATTTACTCTGAAGAAGTGGCTTACAATGAGTCACGAAACGTCAGAAATACAATTGGGATATAACAATAAAATATAATTATTATTAACTTTCTACCCAATCTCCAAGTCATTTAAGACTATCAAATCTAACCTTGGCATCGATACTTACATTTTCGGGAATGTTTTTTGTAAATGAGATAGGGGTTGTTGTATGTGACGACAAGATCATTACACAGTAACTTCTGTAATCGTTTCACGACTCAACTTAATAGAATTCTTATAGTAAATTGTAGAAAAAGTACACATGTACCACATACTTAATATTTTTTTAAAGTTACCCCTTGTAAGAACAATTTTTTTAATAAATATGCCTAACTGATTGTTTCGTCATATAATGAACAGAGTAACTTTACATTTTTTATTTACTGAAAAGAAAATGCAATTATTTTGTTAAGTTATTCGTCACTCATTGTTTGCGTGGGATGACTTGTGATTGTTCACTGTAAAATAGAATAATTCGGATGATTAGTAATAAACAATATAAATATCAAACCTCTTTATATTCTCCCAACTACCTAAAGGTATTACGAACAATCACGGTGGTTATAACATAGTGTCACTTATTTCACTGAACATTTTATCGATTGTGATTAACATGTACAATATTAGATTGCTTTAACTACTTATTTAGCTAACTCCGTTTTATTACTAGAATTCAGTGAAAGCATGAAATTCTGAAATTTTTTAGAATAAAACTCGCATCGAAAATGGGTGAAATAATTGTAAACAAAGAATGTACATATTGCTTTGGATTTTACCTATTGGTTGTGCGTAATTAAAGGATTCATCTAGGTTATCTGGCATCTTCATAGATTCAAGTTGTTTAAATATGGTATGAGTTACTACGGGAAAAGGTGTTGTTATTTTGAAATTTGGATGCAAAAATTTGACTATATTAGTTGACATTTTGTAACTATACTCTACATCAAGAGTAAAATATTTCAGTTATTATTGAGAAACGAGCAGACAAAACTCAAAGTTTTGTGGACGAATGAGTAAAATAAACAACATTTCAAAGTTGAGATGTATGGTGGTTAGCAGCGGAATCCAGAGCAAGCGTTTCGTCCTATTCGAGACTCGTCAGCCGGGTGTACCTGAATCCCACAGTAGATAACGCTATAGCGTTACATTATGAAAATGTGAGATTGATCGATTGTAGTCCAAAACATCAATGAGAAGATTCAAACAACTAATATAAAACTGAATCAAAAACATTTTGAAGTGTTATTTATGGCTGATACAATTGTACAGATGATAAAAATTTTGTTGATAACCGTTTACACTTACAGTCAGATGGAAATTTTCAATTACTGGTCACAAAATTCGACTGATTACTTCTCTAGTAACATATAAAAGTCAAAATTTAATATGGATTTTGCTTCATTACCGATAACAATTGAAACAGCTGAAAGGCAATGAAATTGAGGCCTATTTGATATATACCAAATTTTGACTATCTGTGAAAATATATCCGTTTTTAATGATTACTCTACCTTATAATTCTCACTTCGGTTTATATATTGGAAATAAAGTTTATTATTTCCATAATGTCTGACAGGTTGGTGAACAGCACGATATTTTAATTTGAAATAAATAACTTCATCAATGTTTTACTTTTGAAGTAAAAGTTTGTGTAATTTCTCTAAACTTTCACAATCTCAAAATAATTTAAACTGTTATTTAACATAATCATTATAGTAGTTAATTATTTTGCAAGTCATACATGGTAAATAAACGGAGCTAAATAGAAATAATGTTTATCAGTAAGATGAAAATTATATTTAAGTAAATGAAAATCACTCCGAATTCGCTAATTATATTTAACCATGCATGAAAGCAAGTTTATTTTCGATATTCACAGTGATCAAATTGAAAACAGCACTTGTTACCATATCGATTCATAGACTACTTCCTCACTGATGATGACGTAATTCTGATATTAATGAATCAGAATTACTACAAATTCCTGGAGAACTAAATATTTCTCAATAGATACACTTTTAAGTCCTGGTTGATTGGAATCAACTAGATGGTGATCGGATACTACACTACTAAACAGTGACTCTGTAAGAATCTGTAAACAAGCACTTCATGTGTCGAGGAGGAGTACAATCAATTTTCATTACTGTGTCAAGATGTGAAAGTCCACATTCAATCAATAATCCTAATCAGAGTCGTCAATAAAATACTGTCTCACTTTTTTATGCTTGCTAGTATAACCACTACTCTTTAACAGGATCTTAAGAATTATGTCTTGATACTAGTCATTATTAAGTATACTACTACAGGTTACGAGATAGTGTTGAATCCTACCTTCTCTATTATTTCAAACACATGATTCATAACGACTGCTGTGAGTTGCTAGACTATAATTTATAAATTTATTCATCATTCATTACCTTTTGATATATTTTTAACTAAAACAACACAATTGAATTCATTAGTTGAAACGTAAATCATTTTTTTTATAAAAAAACATTATTTTATGCCTTTGTTCTATTCACTTACGTCTTTTGGTTTAAAACTCACCTATACAATATAATATTCATTTACAAAAATTAACTTTGATGGTACATGTTTTATTGTTGAGTTGAAACTTTTTTTAAAAATTTGGCAATTAGCCAGTCAGCTTAACTACACCTTATACATTAGACAGAAAATCAGACATATAAAGTAGTTAGTTGCTATGATTGTCCATACACTAAAGTTAAGATCATATAAATAAATGATAAGATTAATATTTTTTGGAATATTTATTTAACTTACTTAACTACAACCGTATTAAATTTATTGATAAATTAATAAATTATCTCAACGATTAACACGCTTTCAGATGTAAACAGGTAGTAACTATCTTGATAAATGTAGATCTTTTTTTGAAAAAGTAACATCAAAGAAACGAAAATAAATACATTACTAGGCTACTTTATTATTAGATAATATACTTTAATTAATTGTTGAGTTGTTTTTTATTAGTTGAATTTATGAGTCGATGTAGGCTAGACCACCAATGAAAACTTGGAAGCACTGGAAGGCCGTTTCTTCCTAGTACGAGACTCCTCATTAGTGCGCACATACAATCGACTCATGAATTCAACTATTAAAATCACTACAATCTCGCGCAATATCATGGATTTGTTGAAGTTAGACATTAACTCCGTTGGATGCCAGACTAGTGATCTAGAGATTAAGCTTTCGTGAGCGGGATGGTGGGTGCACACTACTTACCAGTCCCGTACTAGGACGAAGTGGCCATGAATTACTACTAGGTCTGGCTTACATCGACCTATGAATTCAACTATTAAATTCACTACTATCTCTACAAACCCCCATTCTGATTGTTGAGTTATCTATTATTTCATAAAGTCACTTAAATACTGATACGATATATATACAATATGAGTTTACGTTTGTTTGTGTAATTTCTTAAATGCATAAAGAAAGTTCCACGTTTAAATTATTTCAACTTCTTACTAAAGTAGTTTTATATAAATTCTACACAATTTAAAATTAATAAGTAGCAAATCTTACAATAATACAGATAATATTTTGTTTTTAATCCCCTCTCTATTTGTTTAGAAAATACATGAAGCTTTATTGAATATTACTGACAGGCTGGTGTAGAAAACTTCGTTCATGTGAGATAAATCTAAAAGAGTAATAAAAGTAGTAAATAACTGACCATTCAAAATAATGTCCCTATGACAATAGAACTACAACAACCACAATCAGGAAAGTACAAGTATTTACAAATAGCTGTCTACGCAAAATACTCAACATCCATTGGCCGGATACCATCAGCAATAGCCTTCTGTGGGAGAGAACAAACCAACTTCCAGCTGAAGAAGAAATTAGGAAAAGACGATGGAAATGGATAGGACATATATTACGCAAATCGTCGAACTGCATCACGAGGCAAGCCCTAACTTGGAATCCTGAAGGGAAGCGGAAAAGAGGAAGGCCTAAGAACACATTACGTCGGATAATAGAAGCAGATATGAAAATGATGAATTACAACTGGAAGGAGCTGGAAAGGATTGCCCAGGACAGGGTTGTATGGAGACTGCTGGTAAGCGGCCTATGCTCCTTCACGAGGAGTAACAGGCGTAAGTAAGTAATGACAATAATGTTTTAGATCTGAAAAGTATATTTATGTTAGAATTTCAGTATAAAAATACACTATGAGGACGAAAACATTTCATCTCTTTTTAAAACCTATCTTCTAAGATATACCTCATCATCATAAAATAAATAAATAGTATGTGAAACTTCAAAATGGTTCATATTAAATTATAATACTGATGTCCACAGATATAAGTAGTATGTATCACCAATCAAAAGTGAAATGCCTGACGGTAGAAAGTTAAGAAGTTCGAAGCAAAGAGAACGAGAACAGAGCATGATTGGTGTGAAAACGAAGAAATAATGAAGTCTGAGACAATTGATTGACATTTTGAAAATGTAGTATTTACTGTATAGTTCTCAGATTTTACTAAAACTCTCTGTAATTTTGTATTTAAATACATTCGATTGTCCCAACTTATGTTCTCGTTCATTACAATATTATTTGAATAATCACCCAAAGATAATAATCTCAGAAAATGCGTCTCAATCAACTGACATTAGAGTATATAAATTAGCTCTCACTTCGGATTGTCCCAGTAGTCTACAAAACTGTTTTGAAGATATGCTGATTGCCTTTAGGAGCTTACCTGTTAGTTAATATTTTTCTGACGTATAAAACCTGTCAGTAAATGAGGTGAAATAAGTTAATCTCTGAGAATAGAAATACTTGTGTTATTTAGTCTATAAGGTACACTAGGTACGTCACTAAATTCACGTAATAAATTACTAAATAATAAACAGGATAAGATGAGAACCTGATAATTCTACAAGAAGAATACTCTTGCGTTGCCGAAAAGCATAAAAAAGCTATTTTCTAGTTACATAAAACGTTAAATATTACCTTATTTTATTGACCGATTGACTGAGAATACTCATAGTTAAACATTATCATTGGCAGTCAGTATAAGTTACGGTTCCGATATTTGTTTTTATCAAGGGTTATTTCGTTTGCTCTGAAATAGACTTTGTATGTTAGTACTTATTAGATGATCGAGCTCAACTGCGAAATATCCACACTTTTCCGAGATTCTGTCGAAGTTTATTACAATATATGAATACAATCCATACGCATTGGTTGTTTAAATCTTTCCATTGATGTTTAGAACTGTAAATGATCAGTCACTTTTGTCATATTTAAATCCCGGAGCGATCATATACTCTGAGATGAGAGTGCATTTAGATGACGAGTCCCAAACAGAACTGTTATATCTCAAAGGGCCGCTGATTATAGAGGACAGTGACTTATCGATCGGATCAAGGGATTCAGAATCTCGATAGCTATCCTGGTCCGTTGTCCCAGACTGAGCTAACGCGATCAAGAAGTCTGGGTGAGGCGTAGAAAGTGTATTCTACAGACAAACAGCAGATACCAGGTCAGGTCAATCAGGCACACAAGTCAAGCGTATTTATACAAATTTTCGCAATCGATATTTTCATAGTAAAATGTTTTTAAACATTGATCAGTAAGTTCATCAATTGACTGCCATTCAAATATTTAAACATTTAGTCGATAAGTTAATCGATAAGATGGAATTACAAAATATAAGTTTTGGGGATCTATCGTCCCCAACAAGAACCAAACGCGTGTTATGGATTCCATTGCTAGTCACTATTTGTCACTTCATAAATATGCACATAATGTTTATTAAACTAAAAACAGATAATGATTTGGTTGAAAAAATGGATTAAATTTTTTGTCACATCACATAAAAAAAGAGACCACAAAATGAGTCATAATGGTGTAGAAATCTTGTGATTGTAATTGCAAATTCCATATACTGAAATATAATTTGAAGGAGAATATACAGCCTATCGTCCTGCTAATAGTTTCCAGTCATTATAATCTTTAAATTGAACTAACCTCCATGAATGTCATAATCATTAAAACAGTAATATAATTTAGTAGTTAAAAGGACGCAGTTAAATTCATATAAATGTTAAACACACCATTGATAAGCATTATATATTACGCAACACTTACTCATCACTTCTGATTAATTAGTTTTAAATCTCCCCTCCTTACTAACATCAATTCTAGATTTGAAGTTTTGTTTTAGTATTTTCACTTTCCATGATGATAATAAACTACCTTCATCAAATATCACATAATATTATCAGAATTTTATTAAATTCTTATCTAAATAATTTAAAGTTTACCATACCAAATTATTGACGTTAAATATGTGCATATGTGACCTTTAATTTTTATATTTATATGTTAAATTAGTTCATTTTCTTATCTTTATCCCTTGTAAACGGAACCCACTGTAATCAAACGAGAGATTCCTAATGAAAATATGAAAATTAATAAAGTTTATTTAAATATATTTTCATCCTTTGGTTGACAAGCTAATGATTTAGCGATATTCATATTTAGTCACGCGTCAACTATGATAACGTTTAAAATAGATAAGAATGTTTATGAAATGCAGTTAAATATGCCATTACATACAATGTAAAATATAATTCATAAAGTAATTAAATTCACTCACCATTTAGTTTCAACTGACTACTGTCAGCTTAATCTAAACGACTAGATTGACAGAATTTAATGTTCGATTGTTTTATGACATATCTAAAGTAAAAATAGATGGATGAAGTTCTCATTTAAAATTTTTTAGCATTTAGTAATTGAAATTTATGAAACACTCCATATGCGGTATGACATGTCATATATAGAGTTGTAGATGTCATCAGAGTTGCTTGTATAGTCAATGAATATCGGATACCTCAACAGCCAATCTTTCCCAAATATCATTTTGAATCATCTTATTACTTCTTAATTATAAAACATAATGTATTCCAATTCATTTCTTCTTTCTACAATTAGTTAGGATACTGAAATGAAAACATTTGAAAACTCATTTTTATCTCGATTACAAAGCCGTGCATTATCACGATTTTATAAACTGAGTATAAATTTAGTAACCTCTTAAAAATGACTACATTATTTTCAAAAAATCGCTTGTATATGTCATAACACAGAGAATATTTTGTGTGTTAAACACCAAGCTTGTATCGATATGTTTTCGTGTTAGTAACTTATAATCCAAGTTCATGTTAAAAAGTTACAGATATGTGTGTCTTATATTTCACTGTTAGCATCATGAAGATCAAGTTGAACAAGTAACTCAATTTACCATTCTCATAACTTACAAGCCACAAATAATATAGTTGTTTGATCAGGTAGAACTGACTCACGTCTTCATAAAATTACTCAAAATACAATATACTGTATGTAAGATAATTATTTAAGTACATGAAGTATTATCAGACAACATAATCTATATTTACTGAAATATATTGTAAAGGTTTTTCAGTGGTTTCAAAATGATTTGCATTAAAACCTACCATCAGCTGAAAAACTACAGGAAACTATAAAGCACCGGACATTTATTATGTCCTTTATTATCAATGAAATCAAGTAAAAATTATGAACTAGTAAGCTCCATCCTAATGGGTTGAATGTTTGGTGCTCTATTAGAACGTTATCCACACAGCGTCGAATTTTATGGAATGCTGCGAAGTCCCAATGTATTATGAAGCAATCGTTCAGTTATCGGTAGCTTTAAATAATTCTACAGTTTATATTAATTTATAAAGAAAACAATCTTTAAACCATGCAGACATCCACTAATGGCTTGGTTTCATCACATCTGACCGAAGATCCATTCATAATAAGTAAATCAAGCGTACAAAATAGGTTAACATAGCCTTCACAACCATCTTTCTCAATCTACTCACTTAAACATACACCATTGTCAATGATATATCCACTTCATGGAAATTAATGATAATTCTAGATTATTGTTAAAATAAGCTAATAGAACAGTATGTCATTATATATTATTCTTTGAATTTAAGGTCTCCAAAGTGAAAATAATGAAGGTTCAAGTATACTGTGAAGTTTATACATGAAAGTAAAAAGTGCAAAATAAGTAAATAAATATAAAGTGTGGTACTTATACATGTGTATATACCATAATATTCTAGAGGACTTTAAAAATATATCCCACTTTGTATTCATGTATTTATTATCATTTACCAACTTACATATAATATGTAAACAAAATTGTATATTTACGAAAAAGTGAGAAAGAAAAGGCCTATGGAGAAAAATCTCAATACCAACAAGTTTTCACATGAATTATAAGTTTTTCCGAAATATTGAACTCTAAGTTAATGCATATACCCATGAGAATATATTGTTGACATAAAAACTTAGATTTACACCTACTTTCATACTTTATTTTGTTCACTTTTCTGTCTTGAACAAGCTGGCACATGTATTATTTTCTCGAAAAGAACTGAAAAACGTGAATTTAATAGTCATTTGTGATTGTGTATTGAAATTAAGATCACTTATACTTTATCAGTGAAATTCAAAAAAACAAAAACTGAACAACAAACTATCGATATATGTACGTATGAAGAACATCTGCAATATACGTTCCGAAATCTATTTTCACTATTAAAGATACTTGATAGACGCGAGCTTTACGATACAGTTAAAAACAACTCCGTAGACGTCGTAAATGAACGTAAGAGATCTTGGACGAAAAAGATGATATTACATTGCCATTAGAAACCGATCAAAATTAGAAAACCAGTAAAAACCCGGAAGCACTAGATAGCTATTTGATTTTAGTATAGAACACTGTTCATCCACAGCCGCGCCACAGGGAATCGAACCCAGGACTTCTTGTTTCACGCGGGGATGACTAACCTCTAGATCAATGAGTCTAGACCCAGTGATATACAAATCTAATTTCAATTATTCCGCAATGTTGCTCAACCTTCATGCATTACTCATAGTGGATATCTGTCTTGTATCCGACATGGTTGAATACGATTTATCATAACGTCTCAAAAATGTTTAAGGGGTTGGATTTCAAAGCTAGCCACTATTCAGTACATGATAATGACCATTATAGGGTCGAAGAAATTGTTAGATTCATTGAAGTTAAACTTGTACATGATTGGATACCGATTAATTATTCTAGGGGTTAGGTGTTCATGGAAGAGCTGAAGGTTTTTGGTTCGACTCCTTTTGGCGCAGTTGTGGATGAACAATGCTGAGAAATCTCATGCCCGAACGAAACAGTTGTTCAGTAGCTTCAGGTTCTTAATGGGTGTATGACCAGATGTGTTCGTGATCTCCACAAACTCATGCAGATGACGGTCTTAGTCAGGAGAACATAGATAGTTTTCTAGCATGCTGATATACATAAGGATGAGAAAATCAAACTGGCAATGAAGTTGATTGATGAAACAGCTTATTTGGCTTATTTAGAAATGGCCTAGATGCTTAACTATGTACCATCACCTAGATAATGATCACAATGACTTTTTAATCTTGAAATAAGTATCATTTTGATTGTCAGCTGATGTGTTTTTTCTGCTTTTTATTTATTATTACAGTTGGTTATAAGTCAATGGATCCATATCACTATCTTATAATATATCAGTGTTTTGCTAATTTCAATTAATTTATTACTGACTACTTTATAAGTATAGTCAAAACGTTATCATTTTTAGATGGCGGTTGGAGGTAGTTAACAGGAAACCCTGGAACCTGGTTTCGTGCTACATGGCACTCGTCAGCAAGGTGTACCTGTAATCTTGAGGGAACTGGTGATCCCTGGCGGATTCGATCCTGTGTCACCCAGCTTCACAGTCAGAGACGTTATCACTGAGCTATCCATCATTAAATTCAAACTGAATCATTCAGATGTCTAACAGAAAAAAAAAATGCACAGACTATCATTTAATGAGATTCACAGTGCACTTGTTTTTACAGAAAAACCATAAGCTATAGCTGGGCTTGCCAACAGAATTATAACTTATTTTGCACACACAATATACATTAAAATAAACATATTTAAAAGTACTTTTTACTATTTTACTTTTCAAATCGATAAATAAACACCATAAAATGTAATTATTCTTCAAAATATGAAACCAAGTCATAGGAAAAACAACTCAGTTTCACAATTTTCTTTTGTATCAAAGTATCCATAATGTCTTTTATTTATAGGTAAATATACATGATAAAATGTCCATATGAAGTTTCAAATCAAGTCCATTTTCTCATCAGTCTATCAAGACCATTTAGAGCTTTACGGACAGTTCAAAATCAAGTGATGTTTTATGTTTCAATAATACAGTTAGTTTATCTTTATTAGTTAGATAGTTTCGACTGCGTTTCAAAACATCGTCAACAAATTGCTTTCATTCATAAGTTAAAATTGAAATATATAAATAAATAGTTGGTTTCAATATTCATAAAACAGTAAGGACAAAGATTTGAATAAAATAACATGGATTCATGTTACTTTGAAGAATTCATATAAGCTCTATGCACTCTTTCATAATTCAGTGCCCAAAGTAATGAAGAGTTCAACATTTACGCAGAAACAAAAGCTAACCAGAACCAACTGTACATATATTGACATAGGGTAGTGAAGGTAGTCAGAAACCAAAAAAAAAAAATTAAAATATTCTCTAGGATACTACGTTTAAATTTTGCATTTAAAGTAAGGTACTAAAAACTCCATGCAAATATTAACAAATAATTGAAATAATTGGTTGGGTGATAAGGCAAGTTAATACAAACGAGTGACAATAAATAGCAAAAGTTTTTGGTGGATTAGGCTCACTTGAACTGTGATTAACATATTAGCTAGTAGAGAATGGAATAATTATGTTATCAGGACAAATAAGGATTGATAATGATTTATTTTGAATTTATAAATCAGGCTCCATAAATTTACTCAGTATTTTGAGTAATGGATTTTTTTCCAAAAGTATGTAGTTTGAATCTTCAAAATTACAGAGGAAAGCATCATAATATTTTCCTTCGTTCTTATTTACTTATTTACGCCTGTTACTCCTCATGGAGAAGCATAGGCAGCCCACCAGATCTCTCTCCATTCAACCCTGTCCTGTGCAATCTTTTCCACCTATTTCCAGTCGTTATTCATCTTTTTCCTATCTGCTTCTATTTCCCGACGTAATGTGTTTTTGGGCGTTCCTCTTTTCCGCTTCCTTTCAGGATTCCAAGTTAGGACTTGCCTCGTGATGCAGTTTGGTGATTTCCGTCGTTCTCTCCTGCTAACCAGAATATTTAACAGTAGCGTAAGTTCCTGAGAGATCGACACGGAACCAAATATATAAACATCTTGACACAAAAGAAAGTGAATTTTACAATATTTTCATATATGAGAGGCCAATTGAAACAACTCCAACAAAGCAGAAACAGAATTAAATAGGTTCAGACTATAAATTCTTTTGTCTAGTCATTCTGTTGACGAACTTATTTATTTATTTACAAACAATGGATTATTTAAAAAACCAATTTGTTCGATTCATATCACCCTCCCAAATTCCACTTCAGTGATTATGGAAATTGTATACTGTTTAGCTTAATTAATCAGTGATTAAACAATGTTCCATAAAATTAGTCTAATCTTATATTAATTCCTTAACTAGTGAAATTGATATGAAATTATACACATTTAATATTCCGTTTATAACCTACTATCACTCTTACTTAATTATTTACCTTTTTTTTAAACACGAAATGTAAAAGAAAACAACACGAAATTAAATCAAATCAAGAAAGAAATTATAAAAAAAGATGATTCCTTAATTGTTTACACTATTCAGGGAAAGGGTGAGAGATGTAGTCGCGTGTCAATCAAGTTATTCAACCTGTAGCATATATCATTATAATATTCATTTCACCACCTAGATGTAACATTTCACTTGGTTTTGGTGACTGTTTGTAACACTTCACTTTTTGTAGATACGTCTTAATTACTGGTGGGTGGAGAAAAATCTACGAGCTATGCATACTATTTTCATCCGTCTTTTATCATTTTGAAACCTATCCTCTTTTATAGTAATTATTTACGATTGAATAATTTTTATATTCTGCATAAAAGAAAAATAAAATCGAAGGATTTTAAGTGATTTGCTTTTGATAATGTTAAATTGTTATCAACAGAATTTTTTTCAAATCAACTGTTGAGTTAAATAAAACGACTATGGTAAGCGACTATCTAACAAGTAAGTGAATATTAAAAGTTAATAATATTTGTGAAAGATGTCATTTCATTACTAATTGTCCATTAATATTTACACACTTGTAATATAACATCTATGTGGTACAACAACAATAAAGAAACTAAATTTGAAAATGGTTTCTATCATGAATTAATATCTGTTAGTGAACCGTTGTAAAAACAAGTCACAATGAACTGTTGATTGATTGTGACCTAGTGATGAGCTACTTACTAGTGATGAGCTGGGTTTCTTTTATAATCCCCTCTGATTTTAATACAATGTTTCACCCGATTCTCTAGAGTTCACTGCCATTAGAAACTATTCAAATAGTTTATCCAAGGTCTAGAATATAACTTTAAAATTCATATGTATTGATTATTTGAATCTCCTCAGAAATGTATAAGATTTCAGTTGATCGGTCTCGTTTAGTATATGTGCATCCTATGCGAATTGCCTCGATAGTGCTTAAAATGCTTGTAATTTAATGACAATATCGAGTTATATTACCACATATACTAAAAGTGATTGATCAGTTAAAGTCCTAACCATCTATGGGAAGATTGAAATAACCAATACATAAGAATTGAAACACCCCAGTGCAAAGTGATTATATAGACTCATTATCAAAGTGGATAATATGATGGCGTTTGAAACGAATGGTACTGAGTTCAAGCCCCTGAGTGTGCATCACCTCTGGTATTCAGGTACATCCAGTTGACCAGTCCTAATACGGATAAAACACGCTTCCTGGATTCCTATTTTAGCAACCATCTATCTTTACTTAAAACCAACTTGAATACATTATTAGATTCTTCTTAATCTACTTTTATATTTTTGTTACATGAATAATAGTTTTAAGGATAATGTTTTTAACGTTTCAAATATTTTGGGCGCAAGAAAAAATATCAAGGCACCATGTATTATAATATTGTTAAAGAATTATCATGGGTTGTAGGTTCAATTTTAATACTGTTATTAGTATTAGTGTTATTTCACATGTTCATTGTTTTCCTCTGTTTGTCATATTTACACCAGATTACAGTTTAAATTGTCAACTTATGTAATCACTTGTGAATAAAATTACTAAATATACAATTATAAATAAACAATAACATATTATCAGAAGGGATTTTGTGGAGATCTTAGAAATTTCACAGACTGAAATCATGAGTCAGTTGAAGTTAGACCAGCATGGAAAACCTGGAAGCTCTGGATGGCCGTTTAGTCCTAGTATGGGATTCCTTAGCTGTGCGCATCCACGATCGCTCACCCCGCGAGATTCAGACCCAGGACCTATCAGTCTCGCGCCAGGTGCTTAACCAACTAGACCACTGCTGAGGAGTCCCATACTAGGATGAAACAGTCATCCAGTGCTTCCAGGTTTTCCATGGTGGTCAACTGACTCATAATTTCAATCTTTGAAATAATATATTAATTTAAATTATCAAACCAACAACAAGACTTATAAAAATAGATTTTACTTCAATATATTAGTCATATTACACTTGTATACTATGCTGATGTAATCATATCATAAATACATAATAAGATAGCATCAGTAGTCCATTCATTTATTATGAAGAATTAATAAAGAGATCACTTGAGAATTTATTTATCTCAATATGAATCTCTCTGGTAAACAATTTCAGGTATAAAACACACTGATCAGGGAGATATCTAAACATGTTAGGATATCCTGTTAGTTACTATAACAATAAACGATGTATATGTATTGAAGGATATACATAAGTGTTTATATCAATTTAGGGACTAAAATATATTAAATTAAAGATGTTTTATAATTACTATGATAACAACAAACAGTTAAACAAAATTTATGAATAGTATCCGATTTTATATAAACTGAAATAAGCAATAATATTTAAAGTCTACAATATTTCCAAGTTACAATTTAAATGTTTTGAATAAACACAATGTTTTTTTAAAATCCCAGAATAGATTATCTAATCATATCATCGTCAATTACCGACGTACAACGAACTATTCATGTACATAAGGTATGTATGTATATAAGGTATATAAAGAGCCAGGAAAACAGATTGCAAATTTAAATCCACCGTATATTTTTTGGATAACTGAATATAAACTATGCCACGACGTGTCATGGATATCTAGTTCATCTAGATGAACTTCAACCAATAATTAACCATCAGAAGTTAAGTTTCAGTTAAGATATTGAAAAAATCTTTGGCACAGGATTAAGTATTGATTAGTAAAAATAGTTAAGTAATATGATATATGAAACAATAATTAAATCGATTGGAGCACGACTGACATATGACACTGGTTTTTCTTGTGATATGTAATAGGTAATCACATATGGAGAAGATATATTTGTATTTTCGATAAATAACTGTCAAAGGTTTTTAGGATATTTACAAGTCACTCTCATAAAAACACATTGATCCAAAATAAAGAGGATATATTAGTAAGTAAGTAGATTTGGAATATCAATGCGAGGTTTGAAATATAAAAGTTCTCTGCAAATAACGTTAAAATTATTTTATTTCGGTTTCAAAATATCAAATAACCAAATCGTAGTGATTAGTTTTATTAAATGGAACATTTACTGTAAAAGATTAGTTGTGTTTTTGAACTAAAGCAGATATTTCATAATAAGCAGTCGTCTGTTCATTTTTGAATACATTCCTGATCTTATAAATACCAGTTGCCATATGGTTCCATTATAAGAAATATTCAATAGAAAACGTAAATAAAAAGAGACTACCGGAAGCTTTTAGAAGTCATTGTTATAGGTTAATTACGAGTTCCGTCTGTATTAAAACTGTATGACCAAACCACAAATTGAGTTATGTTCAAAGTCTGATTAACTTATACGAAAATTTACCCTGAAGGCAGAAATCTAATTGAATAGAAGTGACTCTGAAAAAATGAAATAAATAAATAAATGGGATTTAGTGAAGTAATTCGACTCAATTGAAACTGTAAGAGTAAATAGTTATTGCGCATAATTTGTGTCGATGTGTGAGAGTGAAGGCCAAAGAGGTACAGAGAAGAAATGAAGTTACATTCTTATCATTCCAAGTGCATCATAATCTCAGGTTAATTATTATTAGTTAATTTAACGACTAAAGTATCTATGGGATTTGTGTATATTTAAGTGCACATGTGTGACTAGTAAGGATACAGGAATACAGAGGGAGAATGAAACTGCATCTCAGATATTACCCAAATTAATGACAGAATACCAATCAAATTTAATGTTGATTTTAATTAAGTTAAAACAATCTGACATCAGATTAGGTAACGAATATATATACAAGCGAGATTCTTCACGGATAATTTCCTCTAAATTACTACAGTTAATGAACGATTTATAGACAAGTGGTTTCCCAATATTTCCATGTGTCGCTTTGTGTGTTTCGTCAGGTCATATTTTAGTTCGTGAAAAAAGACCTAGTTTTAGTACTTGTGTTTAAGATTAGCGATAGTCAGTCTGAAATTGATTGAATGACTTAATTCGCTAACAAGTTGTCTCGAACAGAAAGTACCTGTTGCGGAGTATTATGATAAGTGAAACCGTATTTCAAGTCAGAATCACAACATTTACAATTACACATTACAACCAACTAAATACATATTAGGCATTTGCTATTCAGTGAAAGCAATAAACTTTCATGTTTCTATAAAAATACATATTTATTGATGAGATTTAATATCATAGATTTATCTGATAGTCTATGGGACTTGTTCTAAGTAAAAAAAAAAATAAATAGGGGAAATATGAATGAATCATCATTCCATTATATTTTCACTGGAACTACTGAAATTCAGACAGGAAATAATTTTAACTGATGAAATCGGTAATGTGTTTCCACCTGTTACTTTCATGAAATGACTTTTCGAAAGGACAGAAATCGGTGATTCTTAAGTGAAAAGAGCAAAACCATAGAACAGAAGTTTACATTAAATGCGATTATGCCGTATTTTTCAAGTAGTTTGTAATACTTCTCACTCGAATATCAACTAAGAATCAAGCAAATCTAATCTCTGAATTTTCGATAGAAAAGTCTACAAATGTGCGAGCGATTTCTACTTGTCTTAAACAAAGAATATCTGTGGTGTGTTGTTAAGTATCGAAATGGTAAACGATTTCCGTTCGATGCCATATTGTAAAAACCAAATTGTTCTGTAAAATTAGTATATTATAATTGCTCATTCTCATTCTCATTCCCACTCTATAAACAAGTTATTACAGACTCTATATGCTTGCGAACAAACGTTTTGTTGCGTAATTATCTCTCAACACAAACTACCATATTCAGATGAATATCAATTTGTGACTACACCTCAATCACATTTGATTTAATTAGTGTTCACTTGTTTATCATTTGCACAAGTGTATAATTATCATCCCGTTCAAATCAATTAAATTATCTATGGGGAATAATAAGAATGATGAAATTATTATGATTATTATCGAAAAACCGAACGTATAATTATTGAAAGTTTATTATCGCACAGGTGAGTCATTTCGGAGTTATTTAATCTAGTAATTATTATCAATAATTCCTTTCCATCGAGAGATTATCTCAGAATGAAATAAGTGAAATGAAACAAGCTGAGTAGACCGCTACTGTTGGAGACAAATAGACTCGATGCTATGGCATATGATGAATGTTGATCAAGTTGTGGGGCACATTAATATGGTGTATAGTTATTACTCATTATAAAATGATAGATAACTCACCAGTCAAACAACTTCATTGAAATATGGTGATCAAACGATGAATGTACATGAAATAGACTGAATAAAGCGAGTCGATGAGAGGAATGTGTTTGAGAAGTTCGAAGGATTTTCACAATAAATAGACTAAGTGATGAAGAGCAAACTCTTAGTTTTATAGGATCTATTTCTCACTATTCAACTAACTTTTTATTCAATCCACATTCAGTTTAATAGTCGACAATGATGCGAAAGGAAGAATGCTTTCGTTTGATTTCCCATTTACAGTCATCCTAGTTCATGGGAAATATGTGTTTTCACCATCCAACAAGTATTTTCACTCAATCAATAAAATATTTTCAGTTAATCAAAATGTTACACTGGAAAGAGAACACTTGTAATAAACTTTTCATGTGTCATGTGTGCATTCCATTATTCACCAGAGCACAATTAACCACTTGTTACCTACAACGAGCTGAATGTTTCTCCTACCAAACTTTAAGCTTCACTACTTTCGTAAACATCATGGAACACATCGATTTACTTAACAGAGATTTTATTTCATGTTCACATTTACGGTTGAATGGCTAAACATGTCTTATTTAAATGATGCACTTTTCCATCACAGTGCCACTTTCATGTAGTGTTCTTATTGTTAATATTTTATACAAATGTGTGAAAATCACTTGAATGATATTACACTACAATTCATTCCACTTATCAAATAGACATTGAATATTTCACTAATCACTTCATGAGTCAATAACTCGAGTCAATTTCAAAACAAATTATATTGCCAAATTTAATTACCAGAGAATTTCACAATATTGCTGAATATTGCTAGCATACGTGGAACAACGTGAATCAGATGATCAATTCATCAATAATCATTTGTGCTCAGTCCTCTCTAGCTTCTCAGGTTTCAGTCTCAGCATCATTTGTTAAAATGCCGTGTTTTGAAAAGTTGCATTAGTAGCTGAACGTGAATAGTGAGATGTTCATTTTCTGAGATTGTCGAAATCACTGAGACATAAATCATGTTGATTGTCTGCACCTAAACTTGTGTGATGGCTTTTGTTTTGATCAGTTGCGATGATACATGACAGAAACAAACCGCCTAATATAATGAATGCGGTCGGGTTAACTTGTACCAGCCAATATCCATTGGGTGACCAGACATGTAAAAATGTATATCATGGTTCCGAAACCGGGATCAGATTATGGTCATCAACTTTGTTGCATTCGTCTGCAGGATAAACATACACTTTCGAAACCTATCTTCTCTTTATACGAACTTGTGTGTTAGAAACGAATATCGTACGTGTGTTGTTTTAGGTAATCAACTAGCCGAATATTATCTTATTAACATAATGTTCGTGAGACATTTCTGCTTTCGTTCAATTGCATCTGATAGACGAATGCAAATTTGCACTAGAACACCAAGTGCAATATTTGTGTATGATTTTCCCATCCTCTCATAAACAGTCTGATCTAAAATTGTTTATGTTATTCTTCCATTTGTTCTATTCATTTGTTTATGATGTGGAGTGATGTTTGATCCAGAATTTGTCTTGTGTAAATCAACTTTGTGTTAAACCGTAATTGTGCTTTCCACCCTCCCTCTCACTTTATTCAACAAATCAGTGTGTATGTGTGCGTGTGTGTGGGTAGGGGTAATGCACACACAATATTCTGTCTATAGAGGAAATTGTAAATTTTTGACATGAAATAAACATAACTTGATGTTCAAGTTGATAAAGTATACACTAGTACACTAGTACTTAACAAATGGAATTGGAATATTCAATTAGTATTGTATGCACAATATGCACGCGTCTGATCTGATTCATCAATGAATTCACGTGTTAGTATTTGTATACGTTATTAGTCATATGTGGATTGGAAAAGTATTGGAGTGTAGCAGACTGTTTCTTGTTAGGATCAATAGTTTGAATCAGTGGGAGTTAGGTATCAGATTAGGTCTATGTGTAGGATAGTTCTTTGTTTGACTATGCATTCACTAAAATAAATGTGCTTGCACCCAGTGAATTAATTTGATCTATGAGAATGGTGTATATGAATTTGTGTATATTAGAAAAACACTAGAAAAGGACTTATGCATATGTAAATTTTTACCTTATCAATCTTTGTTCTGTAGTACTTACACATATTTATTCAAACATATTCTTTTTAAAGTATAATGTTATAATCATCATGATTAAGTCTTTACATTTTGTAATGAAATACCGAATCTCTATAACGAACCATTATTAACATTGATTGATTCACTAGGTTATAAATGATCTCTAAGATTTGTCCACCAAGTAATTACCTTTTTACACTTTTTTTGTGCTTCGTTAAATACTACTACATATGTAGCTCGTAGCTTTAATGAATAAAAATTTATCTTAAATATGTTTTTTTTGTGTTGGCATTTCCTGGAAAATTAGTTTAATTTTCTGTTGTTACAGTATATATCCTTCGTACTCTTTCGCTCTACAGGAATTCTCAAATTGCCGAATCACATTTATGAACACTTTAATAAATGATTCATAATGATTCCTAACCTCTAGATCACTGAGACGGCCGTTACGCAACGGTGTTAATGTCTGACTTAAACTAAACCTCGATATTGAGCGAGACCGATAGGTCTAGCTTCAATTGACTCATGATTATAATTATTAAATTAATATAATATCCACGATCTTCCTTCTGAAAATAATCTTAAACCATATATTTTTAGCTTTGCAAAGCCTAAACAGGTCAATTTTTTATTCCATTGATAAATTGTTGTGATCTAGTTGCTTAAATTATGTTAATTTAAAAAAATGGCAATTATAGTGAATCCCGCTTAAATGTGATTTTAGGTAAAAAAAAAAACAATGAAATCTTTTTCCCATGTAAAAACTATGAGATTCATAAACTCATCCATACGCTGGTAACATAATTAAAAATTAGTTTAGTACAATCAAAGCCAAAACTCGTATCAGCCAATACAATTTAAGGAAAGAAACTTGTGCCAATTAAGTCGATTTCTATTGGTTGTTTTTTTAAACACCTGGTATGTAGGTACAGGCAATGCTTTATAAGCGATGAATCAGAAAAAAATCTGAATTTAATTTCATTCACTGGAATATATACCAAATTAATTTCACTTAGGACGTTTATTGGAATAATGCAAAGAAATAAAAAACAAAATAATCGTGGACCCTTAAGGGCAATTTCTATCGTTTTACCAAATGTTAACAATATTACTTCGACTTTACCAATGAAACGGACAATTATAACCAGTACAGATTGTGAAGATAAGCCACGGTAAGTTAAACAGTATTTTTTTTCAGAAGCTCCGTTATATAATTATTATTGTTAAGTTTTAACATTTTGACAATATTCAACGTTAACTTAGTAAAGTACATCCATCAAGAAAAGTTATCTATGAGTAGGTTGTACACTGAAATAGATAATGTTAAGGTATTGTAGAGGGTGTTCATTTAAATTACAAGAACTAGGTGACAAGTTTGACAGTCGCTGTTTGGAAATTGGTTCATGCGAATATTTTATAAAACAAGCAATTCAGCAAAAGTTATATCACTACATCTTAAAAGTTTACATTTGTTTTCGTTCAGTAAAATAATCGGAAATGTTTCATAATAAGTGTCTCCAATCCATTTATGATGCAATCATTTTATTATCCTTTTATATATAAATATTTACCATACAACTATAAATATGAATGTACAACTTAAGTAAATGATTTCGTCAAAAAGAAAATTTACTTCGCTAAATTCCCTTTTTTTCCAATGACACAATAGGTCACTTTAATTATCTGAATCTATGGACATTCAAAAGTTTGATGCTTTCATACATCACTCAGTTATAAAGTGGAAATAAGTATAAATATTAGTCAAAATGACATTGACTGATTGAAGGGATCACGAACATAGAAACATCAAAACGTTTTCGTATAATAATAAGAAAAAGGAACTCTGTTCATGAAATCTTTAGTTGATCCCCTCACAAGTAGAAAATTACTCAGTATCGTAGTGAATTAATTTTAAAAACTATGACATACTCTGATACGTACCTTTTCTCTTAAACGAGTTGCTGAATATTGTATTGGAATTCAAAAGGTTTAGACATTTCGGTGCTTGGATTTTAGAACTGCGTACTTTAGCTCGTCCCATGTTCTCAATAAACTATATTAAAAATTCAGTTCTTTCTGATCTTACCATATGCGAATAGGCTAGACGAATTGACACCGTCTGTAATAATTTGAAAGGCTTATCCATACTTGGTTTGACTAGTTCGACTCACCATTTATCATTAATCTTCACCCATTAGCTCCGTTCACCATCCAAATGATCATGTGATATCCATAATGATCGGCTTTGTTCTTGTCATTCTATTTGTCTAAAATGAATAAAATTATTAGACAGGGAGAGACAATCGTCCATTCAAATTTTGACAAATTAAAGTAACTCCACCAAGCATCTCTCTTAGTTTTATTGGAAATATGGATGAGAAAATGAACTGATCTTAAATGTCTTGGGATTTATGGATTATTATAATAGCTATGACCTATATGCATAGTTAAGTGATAGGAGGGTCAGATTGGTATTACGTATTGGTATTTTCATGTGATTACGTAACGTTATCCAAAATTAAGGATATTAATCATAACATTCATGATCCCCTATCCCGATGATTGGGCGAAATGAGTGAGGGGTGTGTCCTTTACCCACATTTTCATAGGCTTTTAACTATTCCTCTGTTATAAAAATAGTATAAAAATGTTCTCACCGATTAGCTTTACGTTCCTTTTCAGTTTGCCAGTTGATCATACATTGTCTACACCATTGTGTCGTGTAGCCACTTCAAGACTGTCTCAAACTAAAACATTTGAAAATTTTACTGAAATATTACCAATGCCTTTACGATCATCATCATGCCGTTATGATAAAGAAAATTTTAGTAATCAGAAATCTGACATACGTCATCATTTCCCTATTCGCAACAGTATCAACAGACTGTCATACGTAGAAACTGATAATGTGAAAGCACCTGATAATAATGTTGATTCTCCGCTTACTACATCGTGTAATATGAATACGAGTTTATCATCTGTGGATTCTATTTTTTCGTTTGGTGGTGCAACACGCAAACGTCAATCAAGCTCTGGTGAAATCGATACAAAAGCTAAGCAGTCACGTTATACTGAAAGCCAAAAGTCTGTGAAGCTGAGAAATGACAAGGATACAATTTGCTTGACAATGGGTGCTGAGGTCAAAGCTCATCCCAGGTACAATCTG
The DNA here is from genome assembly GCF_000699445.3 of Schistosoma haematobium. Classification (NCBI taxonomy): domain Eukaryota; kingdom Metazoa; phylum Platyhelminthes; class Trematoda; order Strigeidida; family Schistosomatidae; genus Schistosoma; species Schistosoma haematobium. The sequence continues at coordinate 48,653,326 of NC_067196.1, read as the reverse complement.
AGAAAGAATGCACTTGATGCGGACATCAATGAAGATAATGTACACAATTCTAAGAAGCATTTGGCTCCTATTTGTCCTGTTCCCATGCCAAGCGGCTTCCCCCTTCAGCTTCCAATTCGTTACTCATCTGTTTCACTTCCTTGGGAAATGAAATCCGACACAAGGTTCACTTCATCAAGAACTGTGGAAACACAAACTTCACCTACTCGCAATAATCGTAAGTATTATATAAATCCTAACGATTGTTTGCCAGTCATATGAGACAAGATATATATAATTGTCTTTTTTTAATTTATTTTCAGAGACTTCTGCTTGTGAAAAACCTAGAGGTAGACGGCATACAGGGTACGTTATAACGTTTTGTATATCATAAATCTGAAACGTTCGAACACACATTTTTGTTAGCACGTTTAAAATAGACAGTAAATTATTTAACTAAACAACAAATCAAAGTTGAGTTCTTGAGACAGACAGTTCGTCATCTTCATGAAATGACATTACAAATGTTGGTTCGCTTGAGGTTTATAATTTGTTGCTATACTTGCGCATTATTTTATCAACTAACCTTTATTGTTTGTTTTGTTGCAAATGCTTGTGATTATGAAATCATCCATATTTCAGGTCAAACAGCTTAGTAACACGCACTGAATGTAAACAAAGGATTATAAAATGTTCATAATTCAGGTTATTTATTTTTATCTCATTTTAGATTTATGGTAGACATTTTAAAACTAATCATCAAATTATTTTTTACTTGTTTAATTACAGATTGGGTCTTCGTAATTCTGCTACTGTTCAAGTACTTCAAAATTTAAAACGAAAGTTTAGCCATCTGAGGAGAGCAATCAGCGCTGACAGAATAAACAAAAGTTCTTCCACGCCATCTGACACCAGAGAGTCCAGTAACTGCAATTATACATCCCTTCCAAGGAATCCAGACCAGTCAACTGATCTAAATATACAACAAAACCCTGAAGCTACACCCTACAAACTTACTTGTAAAGTTGTACGTCAAAATCCTGATGGCTCTATTCAGATCTCATTGAGACGTTCATCAATAAATGGGCAATTCGGGTTTTTTATTGCTCGTGACTCTAAAGGTAAATTTTGATAAATTTCACTGATTCTTTTGTCATTTTACTATTACTGTCGTGTTCGTGTCAATTTAGTGCAAACTGTTATCGTTTGCAGCTTTTATATTTTTCTTTTGATTTATAACGAAGACAGTCTGTACATTAGTTTACTTTACTCAACTAATAAACTTAAACGTAATATCAAATTCCTCTCTCATTGTATCTTTTTGTCTTTCAGGTATATATGTGACTCGGTTGGGAAGTGTTCGATGTGCGGCTAAACTTTGGGATGTATTTCATGTTGGTGATAGAATTTTAGAAGTTCAAGGTTTGTCATGCGATAATCTCGATGTAGAAGAAATTCGAAATCTTATACGTGGTTGTGAACTTGTTGAATTTAAAATTAAACCATGCTCTCATACAGATTCAAATTTTTCACGCAAACATTCATTATAATTGAGTCTTTCTTAATTTGTTTTTATTTCATTCAGATGATATACAGTTGTTATTGCCTTTTATTAATTTCATAAACACCTATTTATTGTACAAAGATTTCCAGATTTTTATGTTTTTAAAGTAAGATTGTATAGTTAAATATCTCCTTGTAAACTATTTTGATTCTACTATTATTATTATGATGTTGATGACGATGATGATTTAACTGTACTTAACAGATAGAGTTATAAATATTAAATTTTTTTAATTTCTCATATAAGATAATTTATACATTTTTAATAATACTTTCCTTGTTTCTGTACATAAGAAAATTTATTGAATAACATGATTATTTGTATTTTCCTTATGTCTTTTTTCTACGTTACTCATGTAGTTGATGAAAGGAAATGACATTAATTGTTTGTTTTTACATTACTCACATATTAGTCAGCTGATTACGACCTGCTTCGGTTTGGGTAACCGTGCAGTATCCTAGTGCTCACACAAATCAAATGATTTATGTGGCGCATATCTATTTGGTGCCTTCTTGTACCTATGTTTATGTGTTTAAATAAATAAATAGCTTACAACCTGTAATACATAAGAATCATAATTATAAAATGGGTTATGTTGAAGACATTAGTTTAGCAAGGGTGTAAATAATGTTAATGAACCGAATGTTTTAAATATATACCTTATGTAAAAGAAAATTCTACAACATTGATTGGGGCAATAGTTCAAACAGCCAGAAATAGGTGATTACATAATGAGTAAACGCTGATAGGAATGAAGTGAGCAAAGCTCAGTTAATAAAATGAGATCACTAACCCGGAAGATAATTGAAATAAAAACTTAATGATGTAATAAATACAAGAAAAAGTTTAAGATGCAACGAAGGAATAATTGTCACCAAGGCAAGGAAAGAATAATAATCATATCCTTTTGAACATAAAAATCAGGTTATTAAAGCATGATAGCAACCGCTTTGGCAAACTGGAATATGGCTGCTTACTAAACACCTCGAAATATTGCATGTTATCTACCTGATGTCCTATATCAAAGAGATGTTTGAAAATTGCATTGTTTATACTCGTTCTTTTTCTTGTTCTAAGGCTTTTTGAAACATGCTCAAAATATCTTACATATGCTCTCCTTTCCGTCTGGCCAATGTAGTTGCTTTGGCAGGTACACGTAAATTTATCAATACATTCAGCGGATTAACAGTTATACAACGTAATGATTTACATAGTTTTGCCAAAGTGCCACTTCTAAATCGTATTACACTTTGGATCAACTTTAAGAATCTGTATTACATTAACTGATTATGCATATTTTCATGCCCACAGGGATCATAGATGAACACTATTCTGTACTTGTTAAAACGTAAATTAACAGAAACTTCTTATATTCTTATCCCGACCCTTCATAATCAAAATGATTGAATGCATCTTTCCAATACTTCTTTGTACATTTTGACAATAGTTCTTCCAACCGAATAACCTATTTCACGTTGTAAAGTCTGGCCTTTGACTGTTTAGTGTATAACTTGTGTTAGAGAGAGAAAGGAAATATCTGAAACGTAGAACTTGAAAAACGGTTAGTTGAAGACTAACTAAGCATTTAATAAACCAAACTATTGATATTAACTGGTTATGACACACGGATGAAATAAAGACAGTCTGGTAATGAAAACTAGTTGCATCCCAATTTAAGATTGTAGATCATATACATTGGAATTTACTTATCAAAACTGGTCAATTTTGAAAAGGATATTTGTTTTCAAGTTATTTGACCCTTATCTATTATTTATTTGTGATAAAAAACTAATTGACCATCCGTATCTCAATTAATATAAAGTATCAAAATGATTATTGATAAATGCGTCAATTCATTTACTCAAATATTAAAGAAGACCTCATGTGTTATGTAACCGGATAGAACATACAGACATTTTTGTTGATTAGTCAACAAGACACGTGTGACAGTCTATTATAATGGTCCTCACCGCTAGATTGACCTTTCTTATAGACAACCAAACATGTTAACATTTTAGATAAAAACTTCTGTTGGCCTACTTTCCTTCTCGTGATTCTCACGGAGTGAGGCAAATTATAAAAAAGTAACATGTTTATTTAAAAAACAAGATCTCTGTGTTATTGTATAGACAAAATTAGGGGAACCCTGTTTCATAATCTGATTCGAATCAAACCTGTAGATCTTTTGAAAAGGTGTTGATTAGTCTTTTTGAAGACAAATCTAAACGTCTAACTTAATAAACATGAAAACATGGTTGTTAATTTACAGGCCAGATAACAGTAATTAGATATTATGTGGGTGTGATAAGCTTAATTGGAAAACATTTTTACCCTTATTTAATGTCGCAACCACCAGACTAGAATTGTCTAATGTTTAATCACCTTCGTTTATAAGATATCATAATAAGATAACTTCTTTAATTTCAGGGTGAATTTAATCTTATATTATCGCTATTTATTTGTGAATGAATTGTAAATCTCTGTTTGAATTCATTTCAATTAAAAGAATTATTATTATAGCTATGAGAACTTCAGGAAGTCAAATTTGTGCTTATGTTTTGTTAAGTTGTCGACTGAAATTCTTCGTTTAGAAATTCGAAGACTTTTCAGTCATAAATTATCATTTTTAACTCAATGAATGCTATCGTTTATTTGGTTTTTGAAAAAATGTAATCTGATTACTCGTATTGAGATTTGTCTCATAAATTGGGGTTTTCCTTGTCAACTAAAATGCTGATATTACTCAGCTAATCACTATGTAGTTAAACTATCGGAATCAATAACATTGCTAATTAAGTTGATGAAATTATGTACAGTAAGTTTTAAATGGTTGCACAGATGGATACTTATTGGTTCTATTCATAACACATGTGAACAAACTAAACTGGAACAAAGCCAATTAAATGATTAGAAGCGGCGAAACTACTTGATTTTAAATAACTGATTTTGATATCCATCTAGATTATATTGGCATCTCATAAAAGTCTGTTGTTCATTAATCTATACTGTTAATAATGAAATGGGAAATAATTGTTTAATAATCTTACTAAACACCTGATTGAACATTCCTATAACTCTTGTTGACCTTTTTGATTTATCGAGTAATTATCAATAATTAAATTTTTTACCGTTTTAATTCACACCTTTTATCATTATCAAATTCATCACAATCTTATGTAATTATTTTTTCAAACATGGTTTGATTTTGGATCAGCAACTAAAACCAGTCTTTAGTTGAAAATATTCATCAAGGTAGAATTATTAAATTATACATTTATGTAAGTAACATGATCTCATAATCTCTAATAATCAAACTGGAGAAAACTACTCTCAAGTTACTGGATGTAATTATATGAAACGTAACAGCGAATATTTTCTTTACCAATCGATCCCAGAAATCAAGACATTTGGATGTGAAGCATAGAGACGATTATTTTTAATAAATCGTCATGAACGATAGTTTACTGAGATGTTATTTCATTTATGTAAGTGGCTATATAACAAAAATTGCAGTAAACTAGTCATTTCATAATAAGAAATATCTATCATTCAGTTGTGAGACTAATTGTCCTAAAAAATTGAGTAACATCTTTAGTGAAATATTTCTAACCTAGTGTTAATTGATTATTCGAAAAAGTAGAGCATCCTAACGGCATATCTCATTTTCGTTAGTTTAGTGATTTTATGATACCAGTTCACAATGTACATCGACATGCTATTCGTTTCTAAAATATAATGGAGAAACATGTGAATTGTTAAGTAAAAACAAATTAACTATGGAAATGAAAAACACAAGTTCCGAAAAATAGTAATCATAGAGATTAAAAGTCGGCTAACACATATGTCACGCATTTATCTGCACTTATTTCATATAATTTAACTGAAGAGGTTAAACATGGCATAAGTCAATGATTACTCTATAAATTATTCATATTCAAATATTCAGCGATCAAAAAGTGACATGACTTCGATAATGTTTACCTTTTTCAGCTTTATCTAACATTTGATCATTTCTTGTGACAGGTATTTTAGTTTACTTGAGTTGGATTTAGTGACACAATAAAGTGAACATTTCGTATGGTTATTTATTAATTTTATCTATCAAAGTTTGCAGTTATACCGAACCATTTAAAAATACAGTGAAGTTATTATTGATGACATTAAAAAGGTTTTGACAGATTGAAATAAATCTTAAAATTACTTTCGCTAAATGCACAGATTAAGAAAGCTTGTTTGTTGAATTTCTAAAGCAACCAGATTAAAATTGTATTGCTTAGTATGGTAATGGTTAGCTTCGATATTCATAACACGTCTTTTTTCCTAAGTTTAATCAGTTTTTTTAATACCTATATTCCACTGAACGTTATACATATCCCGAATTTCTCGCCTCATCAACAGCATTATTTGTTTGGACAGAAACATGGTTCAGTTTCAGCTGTTATTACTTGTTTCTGAAAATGTGAGATACTGTAGTGCTATGCAAGCCCACATAGCTTATTCTAGATTCCAGACAGGCCAATCTATTCATTATTCTTGAGTCACATTCCGACCATGTTAATTATTGACTTATCAACCTTGACTGTTTTTGTATGAGCGTTTGTGTGTGCACTTCTTATTTTATTCATCATATGTCTGTAACTTATGTTTTTGGGCTATAAATATCGATTAACGCTTGGATAAGTCAAGTTGACTTACATGCCTTCTCTACTGCGCTTTATTTCTCTCCCTTCTGTTCTTTATCTTCGTTTTATGTCTCTGATCGTTTGTCTGGATCAACGATTGCATGAAATATACGTATTCGAAATTCATTCTCGTATTTGAGTTATTTAATTCCGTTATACACTAACGACAGTTAAATCGGTGATTACATACAAGGATTGATGACGTGTTTATTTCAATAACAATCATTCATACGTTTCAATCGGAGTCGGATCTCTGGTCACTAAAATACTACCCAAAAATAAGTCATATTAAGGTTATTAAATCATAACCCAGTTGTTAATATTTTGAACATAATTCTACTAAGTGACATTTTAAAAACCAATTTAATGCAGTCATTGCTGGACTTTTCCTACTATGAAGTGTTCGAGTGTTTTTAAGTATAATTATTTTCATTATGAACAGAATGGTTTTTCATATATGTATAAGATATTTCTATCTGAAATAGATGAAACCCAATTATTATTTTCTTAAATGTCAAACAAAGTATTCATTCAATTTGACTTTGTTTTCATAACCAATCATCATTTAATTCATGTTTAAGAACATTTACTTCCACTTTGTCGGTCAGTCAGTCACTAACAACGTAGAACTTCGTACGTACATACATCAGTTCGAGTTACCATACCACATTAGCACAGAGATGCAGTTGTCGTTTCGAATCCCGTAATGGTAGACGTAACTCCCACTTTGTAGATAACTTCAGTTACTGATTCTAATTAATGGGAAATTTCAAGACAATTTAATAACTAAATGTTTATTATTTATTCATTTACTTTTCAAGTACAAACATTTGTTCAAATGTCAATTTGTCAACTCCTGAGTTATGTTTATTTTCTACTTTCACTAATACGAAGTAATGTCTATTGAGAAATAGTATTAAATTCTATAAATATTTATCTGAAATAAAAAAACGATCACGTTCATAGAAGTTCGTTCCAATGTATCAACTATCTAATAAGCTTGAGAGATTGGGGTTGTTTTCTATTACTAACCGAGTGAAGGGGATTAAATACAGAAAAAAAAGTTAATTAAATGTAGATTATGCTTCTCACACTGTTTATTTCGTTTGTTATTATACACATGACTGAAAATAATATTCAATTGTTGAGAAAAGAGAAGCCAATTCATGTTCTGTCACGTTCATGATTTTCAAAAAAATCTATACAAAACGACATGATAGTTTTTTTCTTAGATTCACTGTTTATTTTATTTATCCATAAACTTTTGATTATTGGTTTGTTTGTTTGTTACTCATTGATACATTGTCATATATAATTCATATCATTTGCTTTTTAATACAATTAAGTTGTACACGCTCTCTTAAATTGTTAACAGGATATTTTTTTCAATACTTTTATGAATTTGAGGTCAAATTATATGCAAAACAATAATAATAAACAAACAGATCTGCAACAGTATTGTTCATGTATCATTTGGTGTGTAAGTTTTGTACCTGAGAATTTCTATGTTTACTGAACAGAGTATCAGAATCCTTACAAGGAAACTTGCACTTATGGCCATCAATACACAAATCAGAGATGTAAACTCAATATGTATAGTCTTTTAACTGGAGAATAGTATCACATTTATAATATATTACTTTTATATTTACTATCACATAATTTGATTATATTTGTTAATATTTCTTAACTTTAACTTACTGATAGACAGAAATTTATGTTTGTGTGTTGTTTAGAGCTTTCTAATTTGTAGTGATTGTTTGATTAATTATTTCATGGGGTAACAATTTTTCATAATTCCAATTAACAATAGGGTTTGCCGACGGATAAAATCACTTGAAAGTCATAACCCAATTTCGAAATTTAACATTTAGACGTTAATCAGTACTAAAACAGAACCAACGTAGTAATCATCACTAAGTTACATAACTTTTTGAAACTGACAGTATGTATTCAATTGTTTCAGTTAAAGTCTAGTCGAAATGAATTATTTTACGTAATGAATAATAATCACTAAGTGAAAAAATATTAATTTTATTTTGATTCTTCATCATATCATATACAAAAGATCATAGAATCCAACATGGTGATTTAGAATTTTATACTTGTTTAATTAAAAAACCGTTAATTGGTTTTTTTTTCAAATTTCATGGAGATATATTACTGATAGATGCTTCATTATGGATAATAGTTTTGAGTATAAATTATCACCTTAGACTCGATTCATTAAAAACACACTAACAAAGATATGTATTCAGGTGTGGTTATGAGATTTGTTGTCTAATACTATGGAAAAATACACATTAATCCTACCTTTATCTAAACTATCATAATTCAACTAATCTGTGAATCGTGATTTTTTATACAATTTCCTCACTTGCTCTCTGTGTTAACTAGGCGATTATCAGAAATATGTAGAGAATGTGGGAATCTCCACCACCTCAATAAAAACCCACATATGGACCTGTTTTAATATCATTTTGATAATGATTGCACGAACAGATGGGTAGTAAAATTTCTCTTCCTATAAAAAATATACTCGAAAATCTTATTCAAGACATGATTATCTAGTTGTCATGGGAATGAAGAAAAGAACTTCATATTTGTCAGACCTCATTAAATTTACCTGAATAAAGCATATGAAAAGCTAGATTGCATAATATTTTTTTCGCAAATTAGAAAAAAGTTGATTGCGTGCAAACTGAAACCTGATAAAAAAGGAAATACATTCAGTTAAGAAATTGAAGTTAGCTACTGAGTAGAAAAGAAATACATCATGTGATAACCAAGTGAATTTAGTAGACAACATACTTAATTTGCATAGTTAAAATATCTAAACACTTTGAGAAGATTAAGCTAAATTGCATAGTTTTATCATCAATAATCGGTTTCTTTGTCCTAGTATGGGACTTCCCAGAGATGAGCATTCACGATCCCGCATTCTGGAGTCGAACCAAAAAGTACCTATGTTAAAGCATAGTATGAAGTAGTTTACAAAAGCACCTGACATAAGTGATCTTAATTTAAATACGTATAAAAATTAGGGCAGGTCATAAATAAACTACATTGTTATTTTAAGCCTATGATGGCTATCACTTTCATTTGAAGGTTGGTATTTGGAATGCGTACGTGTTTTTGCAACTTACTTATTTGTCATTCGCCTATATTAATTTGAGTATGAATTTACGGAAGGCACAAATATACGTTGCATTAACTAAAGCAAACATTATTATTAGATGAGTTTTCATTGTTTACGCTTTTTCTATAAATTGTAGTAAGCGTGAAAGGTTAACTCACGACTTCGTGTTATTTGCATTGATTAATGCCAAATTTACTTACCTACCCCTTATGAAGGGTCATAGGCCGCCCATCAACACTCTTCATACAAACCTGTCCTGAGAAACCTTTTTCGGTTCTTTCTAGTTGCTATTCATTCTTTTGATGTTTGCTTCCATTTTACGACACAGTATACACTTTAGCCTTCCTCTTTTTCGTTTCCCTTTACGATTCCAAGTTAGAGCTCGCCTCGTGATACAGTTCGGTGATTTCCGTCATTTATATCCTGTTCACTCCCAACGACTTTTCCTGATTTACTCCTCGGTTGGAAGCTGGTTTATCCTCTTCCACAGTAGGCTGTTGCTAATGGTATCCGGCCAACGGTAATTGAGTATCTTTTGTAGACAACTGTTTATAAATACTTGTAAATTTTTGATGATCGTTGTGGTAGTTCTCAAAGTTTCATCTCCGCACAACATAAGTGTCTTGACGTTCGTATTGAAGATTCTGACTAAGATGTTGGCTCGCATACAGTGGTTTTTACTTCTATATATTCTTCAATTGTAGGAATGCTGTTGTCGATTTGCCAATCCTGACCTTTACGTCTCCGTCAGATACTTCTTGTTCATTGATTATGCTTCCAAGGTACATGAAAGATTAAACCTCTTCCAGAGTTTATCTATGAAGTGTGATTGGTTTGGTGTTCTCTGTGAAGTCCAAATCTTCTAAATGATTCCGAGCTATCCGTTGTATTCCGTACTTTCCCTCAGATGTCGAGACCTTCATAGTCCAATAGACGAACAGAAGAAGGAGTTAACAACCCTTTCTCACTCCGGTTCCCATTTTGAATGCGTCCGTCAGCTATTTTCCATACACCACTGTGCACTGTAGTCCGTCGTATGAATTCCGTGTGGTATTGATGATCTCCTCAGCCACTTACTCCACAGTGTCGTAGAAGTTCTTATAAGGTCCTCTTGTCCACATTGTCAAACGCTTTTTCATATTCAAGGAAGTTGATGTGTAGTGACGAGTTCCATTCAACTGATTGTTCAACGATGATTCGTAGTGTGGCGATTTAGTGTGTACACAACCTATCCTTACGGAATCCAGCGTTGTTGTTCTCGAAGTTGGGCGTCTACTGTGTCTTAATTACCAAACATGTATAGAGAATGAAAAATAAATATTATTATGATATCTTAAAACTATTTAAACTCACATGATAGAGATATTTTCATTCGAATTAGTTACAGCATGCTGATTTAGATTAAAATATGACTTGTTACCATTAAATCATCTGGTTGTATGTTGATAATGTAAACATTAAAAATATCACTTAAGATAATTGAATAATATGTCAAAATTTGTTTTATAATTTATTCATCAATGATAAACATGATTGTATATTCGATGATTTTGCGTAAATTTCCATTTATCCATACATCATTTTTATCAAGAAAAGAATGAGATTAACAAAAGTTGATAGTTAGTAGTTAGTAGTAGTGAACAGCTGCTTCTTTGTAATTCGTAACTGTTTTTATTTTCCTCGATAAAAAAAGATTTTAAAAAAATACTCATGATTAGTTTGTGTAGAATTTACATATTTTAATCTTAAGTTTAAAGATCATATTTTGACATTTTGATTATAAACTTTCCATTAAAACATAGATAAGGTTTAATTCCTGCTGAGAGATTAGCCAACATTAGTAAATCTCAATATTTTGAGATGTGAAAAGACTTCATGTTTCACTTGGTATTGATTGGCTTGTATCTTCCCATTGAGGTTTAAGACTGCAATTGATCAGTCTGTTATTGGCATATGTGCATACTGTGCGTATGCCTCGATATTACCTTAACTTCATGTTTGTTTAAATATATGATAACTGATACAAAACATATTTGATATTATTGCTATTTTGTTTGTTAATATTTTACAGTTCAACTTTTTATCAATATGCTTTTGAATATATCAAATTGTTTCTTCGGATGGCTATTAGTCTATTTGTATATTGATCGACAAATGCCTGTATATCATCATCATAATCATCAAGGTAATCATCAAAAAACCAGATGTTTAATTTTGAAATATATTTGAAAGCGACAACATCTTCTATTCAGTTTCAAGGCTCAAAGTTAGCTTTCCATAAAATCAAATGTAACCTTCATAAAGGAGTTTCATATGTTCTACATTACATTGTTTCCTGAAATTAAATCATTTATTGCACGTATTATGGTTTGCTCTCTTCTCCAATTTAGTAAGTTCTTTTTATGTGATATTTGCACAAGTAAAAATTATCTTATCGTCAAAATTAAGAAACTGTAACTACATAAATAGTCAGTTAGTCGAAAATAACTAAACTGTAGCGGTAGAATTAAATTACAGGCTTATTTTTAGTCACCAGGATAGTATTTAGGTAGAGTAGAAACATATGATTTTGAATAATGAAAAATGTAATGGAAGACATTATCACGTGACTGAACATTATTCAAGTTTTTTGGGTTTTCCCTGTTGTGATGTAGGCCTAATATCTGAGTGACTGGTAATTCAATAGTTTTAACGAATGTTTACATTTGAAAAAAATTAATGTATAAAACTATAACAAAGTTAACGAAAAAATAATCGATTTTAAGAATCGAACTGAGAAAAAAAAGAAATAGATACAATAAATTAATTAGCTATATGTGGTCAAATAATTTGAATTTTCCTATCGACCACTTTCAGCTACCAACTTACATTTCAACATAGTGTAAGCGACATCTGGTCACTTAAACTAGTGGTCATATTGCAACTTGATTCTATCACCAATGACGACTTGGCATATATATGCATTGGTCACTACTCTATTAATAATTTGTCTCTACCACTTAATTTATAAGAGATTTTGGACTATTTGCGTTAACTCATCATTTTAAACATATTATCTTATAATGTGTGAATGATTACTGAATGGATTTAACATTTACGGAGTGTATTACTTTTTTTTAACTGAATGAATAAAATACATAGTTGTGATTTTTTGAGTAGTTCATAAGCTTTATCATCTACAGTTTCCTAATAATCTTATTGTATTCCCTTCGAAATTAGTGGAATTGATATATGAAATGAAAATTCACATTTTCCCAAGTAACTACTGACAAAGAAGGTTGGGTAAAGTAATCAAGTGAATTGTCCTTCTTTTAATCTCATACTGATCTCAGATCTACTATCGTTGGTTGTGTCACAGTTCATCTGTAACTTTATGTATCAATAAGACGTTGTTCTGACATTCATAATCCATACTAAATACTCTTCATCTAAGTAATCCTCAACAACTCAATAATGATATAAGTAGTGTTTGTAATAAACGACTCTTATTTAGTATGGAGTGTAGATAAATACAATCAAATAAGTATGTCAAAAACGTTGACTAAGTGGAAAACTCAGAACGAACTAGAATAAGTTTACTCATTTATGTTTAAGTCGATTATAAATATATCGCAAAATCAAGTCAACAGAAATGTTTCGGTCACTTGAGATTTATTATGTAAATGTTGATTCTATTCATTTAATGAATGTCGTTCTTTTTTACTATGAACATTTGAGGAACCTTTTTTTAGTGAAATTTATTATTACGAATAGTAGAAATTACTTATATCTATAGAACCTAGGAAGTGTATGGCATCAATAAAACATACTAAGCAACATACATTATTTTTAGTATATATGGGTTTGTGAAGATATGAAAAATTCCTTCGTGTTTAAACACAGATATATGAACAAAAAATAATCTTTTCAATAAATTCCCTTCACGTTCTACAATAATATATCCAAATGAATAATCCCAAAAGTAGCCAGGTATAAGGCAAAATACATCGTAAGAATTATTACAAACAATCCCATGTTCATATTTTATAATTTTCAAAAAAATGTATTTTGACTTAAACTTGGCCACATTCAGGATCATTAGATTGAACAGATTGTTGTAGAACGTGAAGAAAATTTATTAGAAAGAATGTTGTTCGTACATATAACTGTATTTTAAATAACGAAGGTTAAAAATATGAATTTTCAAATCTCCTTTTGTAGTTGTTTATTCATTCCCACAAGTACTATCCATTACTTCATAATTATGTCTGATTAGAAAACAGACAAGCAGTATCATCTCTTTGGTAATAAATTCTGTAAAGAAAAGCATCCATGCATATTGAGATACTGAATTTTATTTCTAAGTGAAAGGTGATTTATGTCTTCATTTAGTCCCTCCCTATAATCAATCCAAACTGACAAGTTAAATAAAACTATCATAGATTTTTGGTACATTGTTTTCTATTTTCGTATCGATGATTGTACATTACCATCTGTTAAAATATTTTAAACAATTTATATCATATGAATATATATATATATGTCAAGACAACAATGAATACTGGGTTGTTAAACTAATTAAACATTGTGTTACTAGGGTAACAGATGATAATATATATGACTGTTAGATTCATTATGTTAAATAAACATTTCTGAACGTGCATATGATATGAGAAATAGGTACTAATAATATATATTATAAACTGAAATAAAAAATGATTAATAAATGTTATATGACCTCATTTTTGTCAATACAATCTATATATGTATGTGCATATAAGGAACCTTACATTGAGTCTACTGTGATATTATTGAACAGTGGTAATTAAAGTAATAAACATGTCCAATACCCATATGAGATGTTATAGTATAATGAAAATTTTTTTCGTTTTCTATTTTACATGATATCAACAGTTATTTCTACATAGTTTGAGATCAAAAGTTAAACTGTTAACAAGCAACTAGGAATAAATTAGTTCATTAGTAATTAATGAAAACCGATAAATAAAATGATATTGATGATCATTTCAATAACATTTACCAAACATCAAATCATTTTCCAAATAATTATTGATTTTAGCTTTCTGTAAAATTTAATCTGAATGGTTTGTTATAATCTGTTTTAAAAATAATTTATTACTGTCTTGAAGTTTACATAGTTTCAATCTATTTACCAAGATTAAATGGTTAAAAACCAAAGAAACCAATGAAGAAAAAAACTGTTCTTAGACGATTAGTTGTTTGGACTCAGAACCGGTTATTCCCAGAGCCAATTTGTTGTATGGTCATTAGAATTTATTCCAGAATTTAAAATATGCGACTATTTTCATTAAGCCCAGATACATATATTCTGATTCCAGTAAAAGTTCTGTTGTTTTTTTGCACCCGGTGCAAGTATACACTTGAAAATGCTGAAAATAAAGCACAACTTCTTCAAACAACCTCAGGTAGGAGAAACCACTTCTCATGACACAGAGCAGAATTGTATGCACTAGAGTTTTCCACCTGTAAGCTTTTACGGCTAACAATAGTTTTCATATGTGGTACCAACCAATATTAAGTAAATGACTAATACTGTGTTTACACATTCCTTTGTTTTTCATATACCATCAATTTTAGAGTGTATAGTTATCTGTCTGATACTTAACTATATACTTTTAAATTTACTTAAAAGAATATAATATGATATAGAATCATTGACTACAGGATAGCTATTAATCTTTTTTTAATAAAAACATATAACCTGTAAATGAAAAATGATCATGTCACTTATAACCAAAGTAATAGTAGTATTAATGCGATATAACTATTGAGTCAGTTACCAAGACAATAAAAATGATGAACATTATGTTTATTTTCTCTTAAATATGAAGTAGAATGATAAATGATGTTAGAATAATTACCTTTAGGTATTTCTTTTAAAAAAATATTCACTCAATAAATCTTTTTAAGATGTCCAGACCGACTGAATTTAGTTAGTGTTAGTGAAGAGCTGAAATAGAATTTCATAGTAGACATTTTTTCCAAAATAAACAAATAATACCCTGTGAAAAAGATGGTTATTTGATTTTCGACGTATTCAAATAACGCAGGACTTCATCTACAATATTGGGACTTATATTTTTTTGGCATTATATATAAGTGTTAATAAGTGAGTAACGACAACTTGTTGACTAATCACCTGGATAAAACTGTCAACAAATTCCAATCACAACTACCATGCGATTGTAATCAATTTTAGGGGATATATGTTCACAGTATAATTCACAGTATATTTTTGTAGTTTGTTCCGCTACAATATGAGGATTAATTAAAAAAAATTTCTGTGAACTTCAAACATTTTTGCGTTCAAACTTAATCCGTAGTTCCATGATGATTTAATCATTTTGTTTAGTCGTATTTTCCATGATCAGAAGGATGATATTTAAAGTTGATTCACATTTTTAACGAATGAAACTTGATAATAAGGTATATGTTGATGCACCCGGGTTATGAACCACGCTATTTTTTACGTAAGGACTAATAACCATGTGGAAGACGTGAAATCATAACTTAAAACTGAACGCTTAAACCAACAAAGCCTTCTCCTTCTCAAATAGTTAAACAATATGCGCACCAATACAGTGAAATTATCAATATTCCAGTAACACCAATGTCATGACAACTCATATTTATCTCAATTGATGACTCGAATAACTCGAATCAAAAGACCAGTTGAAAGTTATTTGTGAATTTGGATTATTTTTGAATTTATCATCCTCCACATAGATTGTGATTAACTTTATGAGTTTTAAATTATTGTACTTTAAATCTGGCTAAGGTCAGATTTTTCAACATCTAGAGATAAATCAAAGGCATCAAACTCGTAATTAACAATTTTGTTTTCATTCAATTTGATTAAAACGGTTACATGACAGAAAATTTGAGTAAGTCAAATAAGTTTATGTTATCACTGATAATTTAGTGAGTATGCAGTTAGAAACAAGAAAAAACGGAAGTTTGTTTCTACAGTAAAACTAAACAATTAAACTCAACATTTTTTTAAAGCAACTTCTATTTTTCATGAAACGAAACAAACGTCAATGACGTAATCATAGTTTTCAATTAATTATATCATTTATAAAATGATATCTATTCTTGAAGTTTTAACTTTTCAACATACAGATGAATACACTTAAGCACATATTAAATCTTCAGAAAATGTCAGTTGCCATGTCATTATCTAATCATATCATCCTAATGAAAAAAAGATATCGTCAATTCAGTTAAAATGCTTTCGATTTGAACAGCACTCATTGCATAATTTGTATACTTCAGTATTATCAACAACAACAAAAAAAGAATTTTAAACAATTATCATATCAGCTGTAATCATTTCAATTCGACATTACGTAAACAACCTGACTACAAAGAAACTGTTGATTTCAATAAGTTAATGAATAGTGTAGGCTCCCAAATTTGTTTAATTAGTGTTTATTTTGCTTTCATCAGAATTTTAAGAGTAGCAATGATGGATAGTGGCTAGCAGTGGAATCCAGGACGCGCGTTTTGTCATATTTGGGACTCGTCAGCTAAATGTGCCTGCATCGCAGAGAGTTGATGTTCACTCTGGGACTCGAATACAGTACCATTCGCTTCAAACGATTGAGGTTTAAGACTGCGATTGGGAAGATACAAGCCAAACAATACCAAGTGAATTTTAAGAGTAGATTTTAATAAAAATAAACAATTCATTTCAACATAATGGCTGAAAACGTTACGTAGTATAAAATCATAATATTGAAAAAAAGAAACAATGAAGTTGTTTTTAGATTTAGCAGTAAAAATTTACATGAATAGTTGTATTCTCGATTGGTTGATCACTGAGTGGTGATCAATGTCATGCGTGTTTATTCCCTATTAGTGCAGATCGAATGCTATCGATCATGTTGCAATGTGGCTATCAGTCTGGGTGACTCGACACTGTGGGCATTACATATTGAGATTTAGATGGTGGTTGGAGGTAGTCAACAGGAAACCCTGGAACCGGGTTTCGTGCTACTTGGCACTCATCAGCAAGGTGTACCTGTAATCTTGAGGGAACTGGTGCTCCCTGGCGGATTCGATCCCGTGTCACCCAGCTTCTCAGTCAGAGACGTTACCACTGACCTGTGCTGACGAGTGCCAAGAAACACGAAACCCGGGTCCAGGGTCTCCTGTTGACTACCTCAAACCACCATCTAAATCTCAAATAGTTTTATCCTGTTTAAATACTAAGGATTGAGTTTAACGAATATCTGGACGATTTATTTATTCACGGTTAAAAATAAATCGTTTGTTTGTAAAATTTATAAGATCGATTAAGTTTCATTTTTTAAACTTACGTGACATTTTTTTACATTAATCAATATATCTGATATATGAATTCAGTTTTATGTACCTTTGCTTTCAGCGAAAGAAATATACCTACCACGTAGTGGTTCTGCATGCAGTTTTGGATAAGCAACATTGTGATAAGATGTAATGTGCAACTATCTGAAGTTTGTGCTGATGATGTCGTTCAGAAGAACGATGAAAGCTCCACGACCAAACCATCCAGCTCAGAGAACAAAACTCCATCAAAATGTGCAACTAATATCCCTAGTTTTAAAACGGAAAAATTTACTGCAATATTTACATATTTGAACTATGTTCAATCAACTAGTGTAAGACTTCCAATTGTTAGTCAGTAAATAATTTACTTACTAGTCTGCTGTTTAATTATTATTTCAATGAAAATCAATTAAACAAACTAAGAAAAAATAAAATAAAATCGAGATCGAATTTAGGATCTTAGCTTTTGTGTGTGAATGCCTAACCACCAAACCAATGAACTGGCATGTCATACGTATCCAAGTGAAACCACTTCATGACTGATTGTAAGAATTACCTTCTCATTTCATGAGACTTAGCAATTCATATGTTAAAAATAACTAACATTTTGTCATGAAAATTACATAAATTGTTATCTCGTCACAATAAAATATGTATGGAGAAAATGCTGATTATTAATGAAATGAGTGTATTATATCAACAGAAGTACATTTATCATTTAAATTATTTTTATAAAAATAAGATACATAGGAAAATCATGAACTTATCTTGATGTTATGTTGCTTGTCTTAACAACTAGGCTCTTGGTAACAGGGTTCGTCCTGAAACCAGATTTGTGAATTGTTCACATGTAAATAAATGAAAACAAAATGAATTCCGTTACATTTTTTAAATTCAAATTTTATCATTCATTGAAATTCTATATAAACAGTAACCAAGACAAGTGTGTACATTCAATTACAATTAATTATTCAGATGACATATTCACTACCTGGTCTTTTTACACGATGTATGCATACAAAACGCAAATTCAGATTAGTGAAATCCTGTACTGTACCATTTAAAATGAAAGAGATAACATTTCTGGCCTTGACAGAACTGAAGGAGAATTTTTTTTGAATTCTTTTTAAATAACAGTCCATTATACATTACCTTGATAGGTACTCATCAGAATTCACTTACTCAAAGTTCGGATATATATAGATCCTGTCGAAATATGAACAAAGCCATGTGACAGTTGATTATGCAACTTTAATCGTATTGTTCGGTGTTATCTACAAACATGTTAATAGCTTTCCTAATTTTCATAACAACCCTATTTTCATAAATATACAAATTACATAGAACAACTTACGTACTATCATTACCAAAACTGAATATCTATAGACATTTAGTAATGGTGATTGAAATATAGTTATTCATTCTAACAAACAGCTATCAACCATCTGGTCAATTAAAACGAGCATTCAGTTTAACTAAATATGAATGACAAACTACCGTAATAGTTGCAAAATTTCACTAGTCATCAGTCTTTAGATAAAATCTAGTTTATTTACTTTTGCTAGAGTTGCATAATAAAGGAGACTAAGTACTAATTCGATAACAGAAATTATTATTTAAATGTATGTAATGAGTACTGCTCACTAATTTAATTTAGTAACTAACTCCCAATTATCAATATCTTAATTATGACTGATTAGTTGTAAAAGTGATGAATGATTACGAAGTAAAGTTAATTGCTTAACGACTAATTATTAATTCTGTCAAAAGTTACGCTACTAAAAAGCTAATTAAATTTTAAATTGTATTCCATACGTAATAAACAGAGAAAACTAGTATATTGATTAGGTTTTGTTGTATTCATCGGAAAAAATTCAGTTATTTGTAGGAAAAATATGATCATGGATCGACTGAATTCGGACATTAACAACGTCAGATACCGGCTCAATAGTCTAAAGGTTAAGCGTTCGTGCACGAGCTCGAAGGTCCTGGGCCCGAGTCCCACATGTGAGATCGTGAATGCACACTGCTGAAGGGTTCCGTACTAAAACGAAACGCCCCCCCCCAATGCTTCCAGATTTTCAATAATTGTCTAGCTTAATTCGACTCAGGAATTCAACTATTAAATATTTAATTTTGTTGTTTCATAAATACATATCACCACAAAATCGTTCAGTTAGTTATTGTAAATCCCCGTTAAAATTCTAATCAACTTGTCTAATAATTTTACCACAGGCCTATTCTAATCTTAGATTATCCTTCAAAAGAAAATTATTCCAGTCTGTGTTTTAGATAATATCGCTTAAATATTAATTGTGATTGTTCAAAAATAATTAATTATAAAAGGTATGGGATATATATTTGTTCCTTTTTAAACTCATCTCCTCTTAATATTCTTTCTCTCCAAGATTTATTCCCTAGACAAAGCTTTGATATAACTACCATTTATGCAAATCATGTTGGCTATCATGTGTATATTAATTAGTCTGTATCTTTTGGAACTCAAGTAAATGACACAATAATGTTTATTGTGTAATAGGTTTATTATGGATATTTTTTTACCGAATATCGATAAACAATCAAGAATATCCTATATTTACGTAATCATACGAATATATACGAACTATTTGTCTTGGTCGAAATAAAATCTACAAAATCAATATATATATATATATATAATGAATATTAAAATGATAATGTAACTGACTATTCGTTTTTCACATTTACAAATGTCAATATGATGGGGAACTTTAATGAAAAAAAAAAGTTTGTGTGTGAAAACGAGAGAGGATATCAGTTGCATAGCCATATATCCCTTCGTCTTGACCTATAATATATACATGTACACATACGTACATAATTCCAAATGTTACGTAAAAATAGGGATGTTCATAGTGTTCTATAGTTTGGGAAATGTACTTGTATATAATTTTGTCTTTCATATTCACTTGGATAGTTGCGTAAACATGCTAATAACTATTAGGTTTGTTAACGTTTTCATATAATCAAACGTTAAATTATAATTTAATCCCAAGTTGTCTAAGTTTAATTGAATAAAATTTTTTCAAGGATATTTTCTATATGAATTTATGTATAGATAATCACACAACACACTATAACTTCAATTAAAATGGCAATAATGATCTATATAACAATTCAACTGTACATATTTGGTATTATGTAGCTAAAATTGTAGTTAAAAATAATTGAACAATACGAAACATGGAGAGATAAAATATGAATTTACTCATTGATATTATTATTCAATTTTTATAAATCGGATGTCAATAAATTTAACTTTTTTTTGAAGACGATTAAGAAAGTGAAATTGAAGTTAGTCAGAGAGATTCTGAATGAGTCCGAATCTAACCTTCATATTAACACTGATTATCTAAAATCAATATGGGAGTATAGAGTATGTTATCATTTGGACTCACACATTAAGATGTCATGAATGTCGTTTACAAAATTTACTAGTGAATAATCAATATTCTATCTTTATTAGATCACTAGCATCTAGGTAGCTCATTTGTATTATTTCTCGGTTTTTGCTAATGGAAATATAAAGATGTTTGTTCTTTTAGTAACCAGTTTTAAGTTTCTTACTAATAAATCTAAAAATGTATGAGAGGAGTTTCCCATAACAATTTCGACTAGACAAATCATTTGGTTTTCGATGCATAATAAATATTACTGGTTGAAATCATGACTCATTTGAAGTTAGACCACCATGGAAAACCTGGGAGCACTGGTTGGCCGTTTCATCCTAGTATGGGACTCCCCAGCAGTGCGCATCCACGATCCCGCGAGATTCAAACCCAGGACCTATCAGTCTCGCGCCAGGCGCTTAACCAACTAGACCACTGAGTCGGCATCCAGTGGTGTTAATGTCTAACTTCAACCAATCTACGAAGTTGCGCCACCGTACACCATTGTCTTCAGTGAGTTCCTATCTCACAACAGACCTGGTTGAACTCCGCTGGTAACGACTTCTCACTAGAACTTCAGGAGTGTCTCCTGAAGTCAGTCACTAGTGAGCAGGTGATTATTATTATCTGAGCATAATAAATAGTTGATGAAATCTAAAGAATTAAAAATATCCATTATACTATAAAGATTATCGACAAAACTATATGGAGTAATTAATGAGTTCAAGCAACAAATTTATTAATTCTATATAAAATTAGCTCATAAAGATCTATCATTGTGATTTTATTGTATTTTTATGCAATTCAATGTGATAATATACAATATCGATTATAATTAAAAGTTAATATTTTAAGGCAAAATATACCATGATCAAACTTCTATATGATTATTAATGAAGTTAAATGATAATTCTTTTATAGTCAAGGAGTAACAATAATTTAAAGGAGAATCATTTAGTCTATATGAAAACTTACTTACTTACGCTTGTTACTCCTCGTGAAGGATCATAGGCCACTCACCAGAATTCTCCATCCAACCCCTTCCTGGGCATCTATATGAAAAGGTAAACTAAAAAAGATGCGGTTTTTTAAAGCATACAACTTTATTGATTAACAGTCAACATTTTATGAGTGAAAACATTCATAAATTCTTACTTTTGTTAATGAATGTTGTATTTATGGTCTATATCAATAAAAATTATATTTTTTTAAATATTTTTTTTGTATAAACAACTGTGTATTTAGTTATTTTTTCTTTTTTCTTTTCCTCATTTAGATATTAGAATAAACAGTCGTGTGTATATGTCAATTTGTTCAGAATATTTCACGACTGTTTTACTGTCTATAGAGATGATATTGATGGGCGTGTACGTATTAAGGAATGGTCAGTATATGCAAACGCACATACACGCATATATATATCAATTGATATGGTCGGATCCACTCCATGTACACCAGATCTATCGCATTTTCACATTAATTTTTTTGTTAAGTAAAACAGTTGTCTACTTATATTGATGAATTAAATTAATCTAGTCATGCTATCATAAAGACCTTAAAGGTTTAATATTATGATACTGAACTATGAAAATGGTAGTTTAAGTTGATAATAACAAAAATAAATAAAACATAGAAATAATAATAGATTCGAATTGATTATGTTTTAAGTACAGTGTCTATATGTAATCCATACTTTATATTTTTGATCGTGTAGACAACCACAGTAACGATTGATCTTAGTAACCTAGTAGGGAAACAGTTCAACAACTGTTTATAAAACATATCAAATGATTAATAGTATTTGACTTAGTTGATTGTTGGCCTTGTTAAGAATAACTGCTAAAAAGAATTAAAAGGATTATTTTAAAAATATTACTATGATATAGATGAATATATATAGACAGAGGAAATCCGCTTCTTTTACATCGTTCTTTTAAATAATTCTCATGAAAAAATTTCATGACTCATTGAAAATTTCAATAGTTGACATCATAAGTCAATTGAAGCTAGACCACCACGGAAAATCTGGAGGCACTTGACGGCCGAGATCGTGGATACGCACTTCTGGGGAGCCCCACAATAGGACGAAACGGCCGTCCAGTGTTTTCAGGTTTTTTATGTTGGTCTAGCTTCAGTTGACTCATGATGTCAACTATTGAAATTACTATAATATCCACAAAACCCTTCTGATATGAACCAATGAAAACTGTTGATGATGGCCAAAAATGAAACTAGCTATTCTGTTGTATCCAGCTGACATTCTAGAAAAATTAATGAGATATTTGTATTGTCACTACAGAAGCCTTAGATTCAGGCTTCATACTGGTTGTTTAAATTAGGATTCTTGAACACGTCTCTTTTTATCACATTTACTGGTGTTGCTATTTTTAATATTCGTGTATCAACTGACTCCCTTTTAGAGATGTATTTGTTAGCTGTTCTGTAGTGTGAAAATTCATTGCATGAACATAAAGGACTGTTTCGAAGGATTGTTATGATTGATTAATTATGTAAAAAACAATTACCAACAAACCTCTATCTATTATGAGAAACATGAGAAGTTTGTTGATAGATCTCTTAGTATTCCATTGATCTGAAACTCATAAGTTAGTTAGAAGTTGAAACCAACGCACAGCATTGAAAACGGTCCATGAGTGCCATAAATCGAAAACTGAGTAATATGATATAATGCATTCCGGTTTATTGAATTCATAACCTTATGTTTACAAATGTTTATAAGTGGCCTGGTTTGAACATGACGTAATGTCAAGGAAATCTAGTGCTGGAAAATCGCAACTTAAGCAAAATATTTTTATGTTCATTGTTTTTTTAGAAAGACTTGTGCTTATGTCAGAAAGTTTCTTAAAAATGACTAGCAGTATAATCAAACAGTTTCTTAAAAGTATTCCTACATGAGACACATGTTTATTTATACTAAGTGTTATTAAAATTTATTGACAAGTTACATAGAATAACTGAAGTTTTTGGATATATTGATAGGCGAAAACGAACAATAAACAAAAATCAGTTGAACATAAACGTTGTTGCTGTTGAACCCAAGAGATTTTATCAATCCCGTATGTAGGGAAATTTATAAATTACTTAAAAAACCGGGAATTAAGGGAGGTCATTTGTAACCGGAAGTGATCAGATGTATAAAATATTATTCACTGATTTTAATCTAGTGTTTCGAAAATACCTTTATCCACTTTACGAAGATTTCATAGGGCGGACTGCAGATATTCAGTATTGAAAAATATGTCTGTCAAAAATCACCTCGCTTCGTAAGAACTGATATTATAGTACTCAGTATATGCGAAATGTTACTTACCAACGTAGCCATTAGGAAATAGTCAGTTGAATATATAGTTACTTTTGTTTTAAGACAATGATTTTGATGATAATATAATTATATTTACTCAGACTTCAACGTAAAATCTGGCATAGTGAATCAAATAAAGTTGCCAGACTTCATATGACAACGATGAAAGGGAAGTCAATAGAGAAAAAACTAAAGAATATAGTAGTATTATCGAGAGTAGCATTGAAAATGCATCTCTGAAGGAATTAATCAAGTTCGGGATCGAAATCCATGTAATTGCAGTAAGTGATTAGGAAAGAAGGCATAGCCATCATAATCCCTAATATACTGTCATCTAGTGTCCGTAACCGCAGATTACGATTACCCTGTGGGCTCAAACTAGGCAGTCTGAACCATTTTTTACTTTAAATGAACGAACAACCAGTCGGTATTTGGAGTGTTTATTTCAAGAATTCTATTAAGAATGAAGAGAAGGAAAACCAAATTACATTGGACAAATTGAATTTCTGTGGCCAGTGAAGTTTAACCACGTTAGGATCAGCAATAGAAACGAATGATAGTGATTTAAGTTCGAAATGCAAACAGTGACATGTCAAGTCATGGTTATGGAGATTTGGTGTTCATTTCAATATCCGGGGATCCTAAGTTTGAGAACTGGTAAGGATTTCAATAGAATCTATAGAAGTCTCATAATAGTATGAGACAGCTAACCAACACTTGTTACTTTCCTATAGTTATCGGGCAAAATCAATTCGCAATACAAACCATAAACTGAAAAATCCTACAAACCTCGGGTCGCAGATGGACACTATTTTGAGAAACTTCCTACTAGGACAAAACAACTGTCCAACACGTCCTGGTGGTTTCGATGATCATGTAACTAGAATCGTTTCATCATATTAATTATGAAATTCAAAAATATCCATAAACTCCCTATTATAATGAATTTAATTTAATTTATTCCAGTCGAACTGTTGAATGTATGATACCTTTGATTTTTACACAGATCACCTATTTTTATTGTTCATAACCTTTTTTTCGCATCTCATGGTTCATTAAATAAATAATTTATTTCGTGATTGTTATTTTTCACATTTGATTTATTTCATGTAACCATTTAATATCATTTTAATACTATAATGAATAAATTATTTTACCTATAAACTAAACACTCCACCCCCACTTCTGTTTTTACTTACTAGATAAATAATTTCATCATTACATCATCATCATCATCATCAATGTCATCAATATCCCTCCCAAATATTTGTTGTTGTGTGTTCACAAAAGTTTTATTAATTTTGTTATGTAATTTGTTATAATCGTTTTTTTGTTCGAGACGAGCATTTTTTTAGTTAAAAAACAAAGCATGATCAACAGATTAAAGAAGTATCAAACAGGAAATGAATAAGAATTAATCGATTTCAGGGTAATCCTTATGACACTAATCATTGTAATTTAGATATATAATACAAACGGTTGATGTACTTGTTAAGTGAAACTAAATAAATTGACCTATGCAAAGAAAGAAAATTCTAAATATTTGAGGTTGTTTATTAAAACAATTACTTTAACAAACTACTCACTAGGTTCCAAATAAAAGTTGTGGGGTCTAATTACATACTATAAGATTCTCTAATCTTAAAACGACTGTAATTAGAGGGGGGTTTGAAGGATATTATAGTAATTTATTAGTTGACTTCATGAGTCAATTGAAGCTAGACCACCATGGAAGACCTGGAAGCACTGGATGGCTGGGATCGTGGATGCGCACTGCTGAGGAGTACCACAGTAGGATGAAACGTCCGTCTAGTGTTTCCAGGTTTTCGAAGGTGGTCTAGCTTCAATTGACTCATGTATTCAACTATTGAATTAAAAATGACTGTTACTTTTGCGAATACTGCGTCAGTGTATATTTAGAAAATGAGATTTCTTTAGTACGATGAACTTAACTTGGAATGAGTGACAATAATTCTTGTTAACAGTAATAAGGATATGCATTTTAATAGGTCATTTCTGGAATTGTCGTTATACAGTCAACTCTAGTAAGTATGAAGATGTTGGCTGACATATTTATCTGTGAGAAGTAGGCTAGTGATACTTGAATTGGATTTGGATTACTAACACTTTTGCAACCCGTTCAATGCTTTCGAAACTATGTTAAAATAGCATTGTTAATCAAAAACCTGTTTATTTTCAATTAAAAAAGCAAAAATGTAATTTGGTGCATAGGTGGTTTTTATTTAGGTTTTAGTAAAGTTGAAAGAGTGAAATTGAACAATAAAGGTAATATAATGTGAACAGATGCTTCGATAGTTCACGTGAAAACCAAATGGAGCGTAGATTTGGTTAGTTCATTCATTCATTGATAAGTTAGTAAGGAAGTAATGGGGAAATCATGAACTTCACTTGGAAATTCCAGCAGTTAGAAGCAGAATTAATAATTACACAAATTTTTTTGCGTTGTTGAACTGGATTGTAAACTTATCGTCCCGCCTAGTTCATTTAACTAGTTTAAACTCCTCAAATGAATAGAATGATCCCACAGTTAAAACACTAGATGGATATTTTAGCTGGCAATTAATAAATTCGTAAACACAATATAAGAGGAAAATTATTTCATGCACATTTTGCTCAGTGACTGAAATCAATTGAGGAACCTTTGAAAATCAAATATTTTTCTCTTCTTAGTTTAAAACTTCATAAAAGCTTACACTCGTGTCACCATATTAGTTGAACCAACTTTATTCAAGTTCCACAATCCAATATTCTATAATATTTAACTTCAGTAAATTTTTAATACACCTTATTGATTATTATTTCCATGGCTCCAGCTGAAATTAATGGGCACATTGTTTCACAGATGAAAGTAAATTCGTATCCAACCATTTTTTGTAAAGAATAGTTAGATGCCACTGATGTTATTTCGTATAACATTTCAGAAGTTCAAATAAAATTATGTTCACCTAACTAGACTCATGCAGTAATTTTATGTTTAACACTTTTCTAAATTAAGAAATAAAATAAACATATCCATTTGTATAGGTCGTTTGAATTTTCCCATTGATTTTTAGGACTGCAATTGATTAACCCCTTTTGGCATAAAGATAAAAAAGAGTTAAATAGTAGCTAACAGTGAAATTCAGGATGTGCATTTCGTCCTATTTGAGACTCGTTATCTGGATATGCCTGCATTCGAGTTTGTGTTCTCTCTGGGACTTGAACCGAGTACCGTTCGCTTCAAACGTCACTGTTGCTAACAATTCAATAACTAGACTGTTCTTATTATAACACTATACTCACACATAATGTAATGAATAAATGAGAAGAGCATTATATTAATTTGATAAGATGAAATGAGATTGTTTTCTTGTGCTTATCATTAACATCATAATCACCATCGCAGAAAACAATGAAAATAACGATGATGAAGAAAATAATAAATGTTTAGGTAAAAATATTTTATTTTCTCGTGCAGTCAAAAAATGGTTAAGCTTTGTAAACATGTCATTTAGGTCTTTTGTTTATTTTGTTATAATTATGACAGGTTATTTGAAAAGTATGTACGGTACATACTGTGAATTTGTTACGACAGGAATTCAACAAGAGTCATGTATGTAGAATACATGGACTGTTGACTTTGATGTATTTGTAGGTGTTTTGTTTTGTGTGTATGAATGTGGTTGAATGATCTTTCTATTACTTTATTTTAGTCTTTCTTTTCACCTCTTCTATTATCAAAATAAAACCAGTTACAAAAAATAGACAATTTCAGGTCAACAGTAATAATTATAATTATTCCTATGATCATGATACTTACTGATAGAACAAAATAGAAGTGTCCTGTTATTTTGGCCGTATTTCAATACCACAAAAACGATCTTAGATACAAAAAGAATTGAATATTCTCTCCCCCCTTACCTTATGTACACATACACGCACGTATAAACAAACTTAAAAGTATTTTCAAAATATACTCAAAAAGAATGAGCTGAATAAAAATGTAGCTTAGAGACACAAATATCTATGTGCAATTAGTTTCCATAATTCAAACAATAATAGATATTACTTATTTAAATAAAGTTTTTCCATTTATATCAATATGTTTAGGCTATTTTCTGTCTCCATAGAACTTACAATAACGTGTTTTTTTTTCTGTTAATAACAATTCACTTTATGATCAAAAATACGATAAATGGTATTGTTTCTTAGTAATTGTACATATCATTTACTTACTGAATAGAACTACATGGAGTCTTTGTTTGCATTTTCATTCATTGTCATTATTGGTGTAGTTGTAATAAATGTCGTGTTAATAATGCTTTATACATTCTTTACTTAAAGATATAAACAGTTTTTAATTAATAATGACAAGTGAATTTGATGGTCACTGGGTTGCTCTTAAAATTGTAGTTACTGATGAGTTAAAATTGAAATTTCAAAATGGTTGGTAGAA
This sequence comes from Schistosoma haematobium, assembly GCF_000699445.3. Taxonomy (NCBI): domain Eukaryota; kingdom Metazoa; phylum Platyhelminthes; class Trematoda; order Strigeidida; family Schistosomatidae; genus Schistosoma; species Schistosoma haematobium. The sequence goes on along the minus strand of NC_067196.1, from coordinate 48,624,425 downwards.
ACAAACATTACACTAATTATGCTACTATCTATTGGGATTAGATTATTTATGTTTCCGCTCATTATTAAGTCACGTTAATAAGTTATTTTAACGGTTGTTTGGTTTGATTGCTTAATATTAGCTGACTTATGTGCCCTTACCAGTGACTGACGTCCTAAAGTGTAGAGTGAAACAGTGATTCATCGGTTGAATATTGCACTGAAGTTTAAAAATGTGGACGTTGAATTTCGACTAACCTACTGAATGCTGTTGTGCTGGCTGGGAAACCTAAAAGCTCTATTTCAATTATCTGCAAGGTTGTAGGTGCATATTGCTGAGTAGTCCTAAACTGAAAGGGTACAGTTATTCATCAGTCTCTACTTTCTTAATGAAAATCATCTCTAAAAATGTGGAATCTTCACATGACCACCGTACAGTAGTATCTCATCATTATGAATTTATCTAATTAAGTTTATATCTTATAAAAAATTGAAAATATAAAGGTGGTTATAGATTAAAAACATTTTTAATATCAAAAAATAAAGAAAATTTCCTAATTCAGTTAGTTTTATTAGTAGTTGAAGTACGATACTAACGAATATCTTTGGAGACTATTGATTATAGTTATTAAAGTAAAGTACAAGAACTCTCTAAACTATTTAGAGGGACGCTTTATTATTTGATCATATAAAATATATAAAAGAGGATATTTATGATAAATAAGTGAGGCTATTACGACTGGACTGGAAATTATTTAATTAATTTAAACATAATGTAAAATCAATGGATTTCTTAAAATATATAAACAAATACAAAGGATTTTAAAGAAAATTTATATTCTTTTATGTATGCAGCGAAACAGTATTTTATTAAGTTTGGTCGAAGATTATTGTTTCCTATGATAGAAAATGGTAAGTAACAAGTCTACAATGTATACCTTAACTACAATAAACAATAATAACCACAACAATCTTTAATTTTTCATATTTTGTACTATATCAAATTCATGTATTCCGGTTTTCCTATTTCTACTCTACATAAAATCTTAATCGTTTAATTGTGAAACTGATAAATATCATGATAAATTAATGCAAACTTCTGGTAAGCGTCATGCACACCGTATTACATTTCATGTGTAGCTTATATAAAACAAGCAAAATAATTTACAATGTTGTTCACTGAACTTTCATGATTTGCTAACCAGTATAAAATAAATTCTGTCAGCGTCAGTCACAAAAAGGGAAGTTTGTTTGTATCAATATGTATATATTTGTTACCAGATAATCGATGTTTTTCTTCAAAAACCCGAGTATATATTGTCATCCAATGTCCAACTGTAATTGACTGGTTCTATCAAGAGATGGAATAGATTCCTCAATATTTCTGTGGTAACAATAAGAATCATAATTTTAAAAGAAATAACAGTTACCATCGAAATGAAGGCATATGTAGTCAATGAACATTAAGAAGCGTAACACAATAGTCCATAGTTTATTAATGTTTAGCAATATATATAGCACCTTCTAGCATTACTTTAGTCAAGAGATTTGAAATTTTTGAAGCCATCCTAACACAGATATGCATTCTTTCGAATTATATTTAAGAATATGTGACTATGTAATCTTCAGATATTTTATTAAACGTAAAGATAAATTCCATTGTGTGAATGTGTTCCTTTGACCAGCTTCATACTATGATTTCAGTTTTGTAAAGCTCAAACAACTTTCAGTGATCATCGCATTTACCTCAGTTTATGATGAATATTATCGTTAGATTAACTTTATACTTATCATATTTTCAATAAAGACAGGCTCACAAATATCATTAACATTCTGATATTGCATTTTGTGTTATTACCCTTTAGTTTTATCTTCGCACACTTTTGTGAATTTTAGACTGTAGACGCTTAATTACTTGAATCGTATTCTGATAGAAGTATAGTTCTAATAGGCAGAGGTATTATAAGCATGATGATAGATAATCAGTCAAAATCTTATTATTATTGAAAGTACTGATGTTACAACACTGAAGTGATACCATCATTCGAAGCCAAGATGATTTTCCTTCGTACTTATTAAGTTAATGAATTTCAAAAGGGTGACTCACTAGCAGTTTGTGATTTGGTAATTTGAATAAGATACTTGTATATTAAAAGACTAATATTTGAACGAAGAATATTCTTTTCGATAAATTCTCTTCATGTTCTACAATTAGTGACCCTGACTCGATTAAATAATAGTTTTCGTTTTAGTGAACTTTACGTTATACTTCAGGAACTCACTGAGCACCTTCAACATATTAGGTTGTTCATGACAGACAGTGAAATTGATTTGTAACGCTTTGATTTCATTTTTAAAGTGAAATTTATTTCATTAATTAAAACATGTTTAGATTTATAAATTATGTCTAGACTTAGTTGTTGCATTTCGTATACTCGTTATTTCAATTATTCAATTAAAATTTAATGTCATTTAGGAAATATACACGCACTAATATACAAATATTTTACATAGTTGTTTAATTACAGTACATGTGTTTGTATTTACTTAATTTGAAAGAACATATTTCAAAATAATCCACTAAATCACCTACTGTGATAGAATATGGTCGTTATTCTGTCTCATCAGTGTCTGTAAAATCCCCCCCCCCCAAAAAAACTCATTAAAATGAACTGTCATTAAGTCATGAATACTTATTGAGTTATTATAATGAATATTTGATAAACAAACGTTTCATGTAAGTTATGATGTAATTATATCATTATTAGGAGGGAACACATGTGTTACCAATGACTAATCAAAATTTAATCTATAATATCAACAATGGGATAATTCAAACTCTTCCTAATTATGATATGAATATTGTACCTATTCAACACGTCAGTGAATATATGAACTCACTAGTGTGGTGTTTGAGGCTTTGAGCGTTTGGAGCAAAACGTAATGTGGTGGGTCTATAATTAATTGACAAACTTATAGCAACGCTAAAATGACCTTGAAATGTCCACCTACTTACTAAGGTTAAATGAGGATTATATATTAGTGTGAGGAATTAGAATTAAGATTCACAGTTAAACATTAGGATTAGAAATTAGATTTTGTGTTTTCATCACGAACCGGTATCAGCTATAAGGCTGAAATAGTACTTAGCCAAATGAGTGAATGAATTACGCGCCAACATCTAAAATCTACTATGTTAAGTCTCACAGAATCCACACTCTGGATTCCACTGACAGTCGGAATCTATCTATTCTATTCGTTATAAACTATTGTCAGAAAAAGAAATAACAAACACAATAGAGTACTTAATAACTATAGTCTTCTAGCTTGGGATTTTTGATGGTGTATAAATCAAAAATGCACGGGAGATCAAACCACATGTATTCATGTCTTATCTTCTGAATAATAAAGAATTTTAAACTTGTTTATCTGGTGACTATTTCCGAAAAGAATTCCTGTGGAAGAAGTTATTTGAACAAAGTCCCATCTAACGTACGATAAGCTAGTAAATATTTAACTAATATTCAAAAACCTACTCTTAAGAGAACCGAAACCATGGGTCTGACATTAAAATTTTTCAACTACCATAATTTAGCTATATCTCATGATGAATTTACAGGTTTTTCATCCTGAAGAAAGGAATAATTGAATCATATGTTTATACTTCTCTTTCACATATACATGACTAATTGAAGAGAAGAAAATGGAACAGTACCAAAACAGTTTGGGGAATCGTGTTGAAGGATTTTAATCTTCTACAGTTGCTTCGGTTCTTAAATAACTAAATGGAACTCTAACATGACTATTGGGATAATTTTTAATAACTGTTACAGTGCATAAACACTTTTCATTGTCTGCTTTCCCTAAACGATAATATCGCAGCTTTTGGCATCTAACTGAACAAGCAAAAGTACGACTTTCGTATTATTTGCTCGATCTGTCTAGACATTCGCTCTTCTTTTGACCAGACGTGTATATTACAGAGGTATAAACAAATTAGAAGATTGAATTTTGTCAAGATTTATGAGGTGTTTTTTGATTGAAAATTTTAGGTCTGGCATATTGATAAGTTGAAGAACCGAAGTATTCTATGGAGGTTATCATATAAATGGGAGATTAAAGTACTTACCATTCGATATAATTAGCGTTGATAATCATCAAAAATTCGGATGACTTATCATATACTTTGAAATGTTTTGAAACTTCGGATTAATAATTCTTAACCTTTACTCTCCCTAATGTTATCCTTACCGGCTATGATTACAGTATTTTTATCCTAAGTATGTATGCCATATGATATTATCAGTAAAATAAAAAACGAAATGTGGGGATCATGAAATTTCTTTTTTATTTGTCACCTCTGTTTACTAGTGATTACTATCTTAAATGCATAATTTAAAGTGATTTCGAGAAAAAATATGAAGGAATTAACATACTACTAATAAGTACTAAGGCTTGACTTCATAGACAAAATTTTCCTGATAACTTCGATATCAGTTATGGCTCACCATAATATTAATGTTAAATGTATCATAAAAAAAAGATATGTTTAATATAGCTATGTAAAAAGCCTGCATACCAACACAAGTTCATCAGTTATACGGCGAAAAATTGGCAAATGGAAATAAACACATTATAGGCTATTTTCAGTCGCTTAAACTTGTGGCCGCATTACTGCTTCATCAACAGTCAGAACTAAACAAACTTGACAGTGATACTAATCAGTATGATGAAGTTGTATGTTGGAAAAATTATCATAATTTATGCACTAATTTGACAACTAGTCTCGTAATACTCATGGATATAAACTGAATTATACTTTTCAATATAAGTCATCCTCAAATTTAACATATTTTTTCCCATTCTCAAAATAACTTCAACAGATAGAACAAGTTAGAAGGAATGTTAGCCATTTGTTCATTTCTCTATCCAACTGAATGTAATGTGATGTACGTGTTGTTCATATTTTATTAATCAATACATTATACATTTTCCAATAAATAAAAAAAACTTACTAAAACCATAGGAAAACCAAAACAAACTGGTTTGTTTTTATACTTAAGTGTAATTCATTTATTTGTTTATATTATTGGACATAACACTTGATTTTCATTTAACCAGTTCAATGTTGATAATCTAGTAACTGAATACTTTATTATAAACTGAACATTTTTCGTTGTGTGTGTGTGTGCCCGCGTGATCTATTCAATAGACAGGTGAATCTGATAAAATCATGCTTGTTTCAATTATTTTAACAAGAACTAAATAAATCTTATTATTTTAAGATCGAATGATGAGAAAAAAAGATCATATTCTTTGTAAGAAGTTTAGTTTTCTTTTCTTTTCTCTTTTTTTTTTTTACAAAAATGTCAAAATTCATTATTTTAACCAACCAAAGGTTTGAGGTTTTTCATTTTAAAAGGACAATGTTCACTACATTTTATCACCAATACACTCATTGTTTTATGTATTGTGATACATATGAAATGTTATTCTTAAATTTTGTTAAACTAGTTTCTTGATCATTCCAACAAAGAGTTTGAATTTGAAATGGTGGAGAAGATTTGTAGCTCAGATGGATGATTTTGATGGAGTTTCGTTCTCTGAGCTGGATGGTTTGGTCATGGAACTTCCATCGTTCTTCTGAACGACATCATCAGCAAAAACTTCAGTCGAGCGCTTCACTTCTATTTGAAAGTTCCACGACCAAACCATCCAACTCAGAGAATAAAACACCATCAGAAGAGTTTGAATGTATCGTTTAATTATATTAGCCATATAGTATTTATATTAACAGTAGAAAGATTTTGTTTCTAATTCCCTAAAATATATTCTTCTAAATCATATTAAATTACTTCAGTAGTGAAACATCGAACTGGAAGTCCGCACAGGATGCACATATTCCAACAAGAGACTGATCAAGTACAGTTCTAAATAACAATGAGAAGATACAAGTGAAAACAATTTTTTCTTATTGTTTACGATAAATATTCTAGTTGATCATTTTCTATTAAAATGTATAGATTATGAGTCCGAAACTATTTATTCTTAGAGCAATTCGCCATGTCATAACTTGTAAAGTTAGTGTATATATGTGGATCCTGTCGACTTTTTTAATTGCTTGGAAATGTGATCTAACAATGGTTCCTCGCGGAACATGAATTATTGACTTTTGGATTTTGAATAAATAGATAATTAACGGCAGAACAACCTATCAAAGGAGGAGAAATTTTACTGAGGTTATTCGACTATAATTTCATAACCGATCGCATGCTTTTTGTTCATTTAGTGGGTAAATAAAGTACAGCAGATAAATTTTCAAATAATATTTCTACTTTAGGTCGTTACCTTCAATATAATTTCATTATTCATCCGTCCCATAGAAGTTAAATGATCTACTGAATAAATAAAATATATCGAATGTGTTACGAAATCATGGATGGGTAGCCTAAGTGTGGGAAGTCTTAAGGCAAAAAAATATCAACAACTGTAAGTTATGAGATTTTTATGGGTTACTTACAAACAAACGAAACTGGTAGCTAACTATCGGTCTTACTTCTTGACTATCGTATCTATTGTACACTGTTTTAGGCTACACAACAAAGAATGAGAAGATAGAAGTAATCTCCTTTATCGCAGATAAGTCGAACTAGCAAATAGATAACTTAGTGCACAAACATATTAAAAAGATTAACAAGCTTTTTTCATTACTTTTTAATTTTGCTTTATTCCTTTCGTGGTGTATGCTACTTATACGAACGGATATAAGTAGTATATAGCCTGAAGTAGAATGCCTGGCGTCAGTAGACTGAATGGAAGAGAACAGAGAGGAAATCAGGCAGGAATCAAAATAACAAAAGAATTAGAGGAATAATGGAGTATGTAAAAGACAACGCAAAAATGAGCAAATAATGTATTTAATGCACGATTTTCATATCCTACTAACATCCTGTGTGATGTTGGATTGGATGATAATTGTTTACCCCATCATTCACCGCACTTTGTCACAAACATTGTGAAATCTAATGTGAAATTAGAGAACAAAAGTCTCTGAAACGAAATTTTTGTTACTTATGGTATTCGCACGCTGAAATGAGCACATACTTTACAGGAAATTCATGTCACTTAAGTAATAAATGACTCTATAGTGCTTTTGTAGTTGAATTGTTGAGCTTATTCTAGAGTGATCAATTCTATCAAGTTCACGATGAACACAGTTTGTTTTTGAAGTTGATCTTTAAAACTGCACAACAGTGAAATTATTCGAGATTACTTTCAACGTATTTAATTTTATTTAGGAAAAATACGGATTAAATAAATTAACATGTATATATCATCATGTGAATAATACCAATGAACATACACTTTCATATGCAAAACATTCAGTGATTGAGTCTAGTTTTCATTAGATGTCTATTTATCAGACTCTCTAATCTCAGTTAGTTGATGCTACAATGAAAAATGCTTTATTTAATCATGTCCAAACGTTATCTGATAGAAAGCCTTTTAACTAATCATAAATCTTAAGCGCTTTTGATTTATGCTGCATTAAAGTAAGTCATAAGAACAAACCCTATGCATACCAAAATCGTTGATGACTTTTCGAAGTAATAAGCACCCTAAACAGGTCAGTCAGTCAAAGGCAACGCAGAACCTGGGACATATGTATATCGGTTCAAATTGCGATGCCTCATTAGCACAGCGATATGAAATTGTTGAAGTAAATTCCGGACTAGTAGAGGTAATAGAATTTCTAATAAGACTAAATACTAAAAGTACGATGTGAGAAGATATAAATTGGTGAAATAATCATGAAAACTAATGTGGAATCTAGAAACTCAGGATCTACGGAAAGACAAAGAGTGAACATATCTGTGACACTACAACCGATTCTGAGTCATTTCATCAAAGTCTCTAACCACTGATTATAATAACCATGAGGACTCCAACTGGGTAGTATGCATCTATCTACATAGCTCACTTCAGTAGTCGGTATCTTCAAGGATTGATACATTGGTTTGTCCACACATAGATTTCTTCCAACCTGCTCCTACGTCATCATTGCGCGTCGAGGTAGACAGCGGGTAAACAAAAGTAATACGTATCATGATCGCCTCAGTAGATAAAGGTTCACTGTCTCGCTGATCACCTTGCGCTCCCTACCTAGTATTCTGTGTCTAACCTCAGAATCGCTAACTAGATAGTTCAAAAATAAACGAACCTATAATTGAATACTGGCAGCCTACGAATATCCTCTATTTTTTAAGCCCACAAGGTAGAACAGAGCAAACTGCTGAACAGTAAACGCTTCTTTCTGTTGATAGATGGTCATCTGATCTACGCTATAAGTTACACAAGTCGGCAAAGGCGAATTAGGCTCTCTGAGTCCGTGTCTAAATTTTGTCAGACACCAACCCACCAGGGACTTCTAAGATAAGCGATGCGATAGATACACTCAGTTATTTCATTCCTTACCAATAGCTCAAACCTTGACGCAAACCAGTTCTGAGGCACTCTCTTAAGTTTATATGGAGAGAAACCCGTCTCAAACATTTTTTCTTAAGATGGTCAGAAGTCAGTGTTTTGTCGGCGTTTTCATCAAACAGGATTATATTATTTGCGTATTCGAAATCAACGAGAATCTCCTGGTAGAAGATCGATTCCTGATAAGTCAGACGATAATTGCTATCCGTAAAAACATATCTACGACCGAGTTTAGTAAAAATGGAGATAGCGGACAGCTCTGACCAACATAACATAAGGTCATCAATTCCGATGACAGTTTGCTACTATCTGTGACTCGATTGGTAGCGTTCGAGTATATAACCTGTACAAGATTACTGTACTTTTCTGGCACATCTTTTGACAACAGACGCTGCCATAAAACTTGTCAATTTATGTAGTAGAACGAAGCCTTAAGTTCAAAAAATGCAACTATGGTTGGAAGACATGAACAAGTGTTTGATTAGGAAAATCATGAACTGCAAATTAACATTATTTTCTGTTCAATTTTCACGAAATGAAATTCTCTCGATCAACCAAGTGCACCACAATTAGGTCTACTAATTAATGACTTAGATAACTGATGAAAATTTAGTGCATATGAAATGACAAAAGTGTGATCTTTTCTTTTTGATGTCAATAATGTAGAAAGTGCAATGCTTGCGAAAAGGACATCTTTTTTTACATCAAAACAGTACTAGCCTAAAGACCACCACAAAGTAGTTACTTTTAACTAATACAAATCCTTATGAATAAACTAATAACCTGTTCGGACTGCTGACGTTTCAAGTTGTTATTCGATTAATTTAATTTAATGGAGAAAATGACCGTCATTTCAGTCAAGTTATTCATACCCACTCAATTCCGTAAATTCCATATTTATTTTTTTGTAGCGAAAATCATGTTATGAAAATACCAGGTATGTATGACTAAACTTAACATAAACAAGGTATAATTTACAGTTTGCGTGATTCACAATATAACACCTTAACATTTTTCATTTTCAAGTTTCCCCCTGACAACATAAATAATTCTCTAGTCAAACGTGAATTATTCGATATACGGGATTAATTATCGACACGTTTATTTAAATAAATTCAGCTATTTATTTACATAAATATCTAACGAAACAAGCCCCTTCCCTCTCTTTTTTTTTCAGATGTTTATCCAACCACATAGTTTCAGTTAAGCTTGTTCCATTCTATTGTATACATCAAAAAAGATAATATTATCTTGATTTGTAGCTGACAAAACCTCTAGGGCAAAATAAATTTCTAATTTACTAGGGTATTCATTAACCTATGACCTAAATATCATTTCCTTTGAAAATAAACATCATTACATATCGACTGTGATATTTTGTAATGAATTACCGAATTTTAATTTTAATAAGGTTAACATTGATAAGCATGTAATGAACTGTAAGAAATCATTCTGATCTGAATAAAGTTAAAGTTAATTTCAGTTTTTTTAAATTTATTTAGTTTGTTTTGTTTTAACTATATTTTATTGTATAATTAGACTGATTTTAATTATTTTGGTGAAATTTTGTAGCGGCAAAATCCGAAATTAACTGAAAATAATTTTTGTGACTTATAAAACTAGTCGATAAATGAAAGATGGATAGTGACTAGCATTGGAATCCAGGACGCGCGTTTCGTAATGTTTGGGACTCGTCAGCTGGATGTACCCGCATCTCAGAGTTGATGTTCACTCTGGGACTCGAACTTAGTACCATTTGCTTCAAACGCCAAACAGGACGAAACGCGTGTCCTGGATTCCACTGCTAGCCACTATCCATCTTTGCTTATAATGCTTGTAAATTAAGGCAATATCGAGGCATACGCACAGTATGCACATATGCCAATAAGAGACTGATCAATTTCAGTCCTAAGACATCAATCGGAAGATTCAGGTAAAACAATACCAGGTGAATTAGTCGATAAATGTTTGACTAAAACGAGACAATGTTTTTCTTTATGAAGTTGTAGGTAATTATGGTAAGTGGGCACAAGAGGACCAGAATAAAGCAGATAGAGAACTTAAAACATAATGAACTATATTATCAAGTAGTTCAGGTTAGTGATCAGTTGGATCACATTATGTAATGATGAAAATAAAGTAATTTACACTTATTTTGAATGCATTTAAAATGGTTGATTAGTTTATATTAAGTGGCAGGAAGGAACTAGTGGCAAGCCACAGACTTGGGCTTTGTGCTAGCTGGCATATATCGGTAAGCAATATCTGGAATCTTGAGTGAATCAGTGTTTCTTGAAAGATTCAAACCATCTTCATTCAGTGTAAAATGCTAAGTTTAATCACTCAAAAAAGTGGTCACATTTTAAATTGATAGAGGGAACTCAACCAGTATTATGGACTGGAAGGTATGGCGTTTGATCATTATTTATTGATTAAATGAAAGTTTTAATTAACAACTTCTAATGACTGAAATTTTGAAATTATTTGAAAAATTCTTGGAGAAACGATATGGATTTTGTTTTAGTCAAGCAAAACAGGGATTAAATTTAATATCGGTTATCATTCACGTGACAAATTCGAGGACACTGTGTGGATCGTAAACGATATCCAGTGTAATTTCAATGGTAAAGATCACGAGTCAGTTGAAGCTAGACCACCATGAAAAACCTGGAAGCACTGGATGGCCGTTTCGTCCTATTGTGGGACTCCTCAGCAGTGCACGTCCACGACCTCGCCTCCCACGAGATTCGAACCCAGGACCTATCAGCCTCGCACGCGAACGCTTAACCAATAGACCACTGAGCCGACCGGCATCCAACGGTGTTAATGTCTAACTTCAACTAATCCACGAAATTGAGCGACACATTCACCATTGTCTTCAGTGAGTTCCTATCTCACAACAGACCTGGTTGAACTCCACTGGTCACTGCTTCTCACTAGGACTCCAGGATATGCCTCTTGAAGCCAGTCACTAGTTACAAATATTTTCAGTAATATAAATGCACTATTCAGAATTCATTGAAATGAATAAATCATGATGAGATTGAAACAAAAGTTATCAAAAAATAAAATTATACTGGAACCATTTTATTTTTAAGAAATACTTTTTCATTGATGTAGATGTACTGTAAGTGTACCTTATTGATGATCATTATTTATTGTCCAATCACGAGACTTATCAGTTTTAATATTTTACCATAATACTTTTAATATCAGAAGGGGTCCTGGTTACGAATCTCGCAGAGGGCGAGGTGGTGGATGTGCACTGCTGAGGAGCCCCGCAATAGGACGAAACGGCCATCCAGTGCTTCCAGGTTTTCCATGGTGGTCTAGCTTCAACTGACTCATGATCTTAACCATTGAGATTACTATAATATCCACAAAACCCATCTGATATCCAGTGTACTCGAGTTTTTTGACGTCGTTTTTAAATATTGAAATTGAGTACATTGTTATGGTTTCAAGAACTAAATTAATTTGGTGAAGCTTCACTTCTCAGAAGTATCCCTCTTTTAGTACCTTGGTTGATCTGATTCAAAAAGCTGATCTCATGTGACCGCCGCATCACTGAACCAACTATTTGAAATTCACTGACTAGATTTTTTCAGGTTTACTCAGTTTGCAATATCCTAATATTATCCTAATCTCGTTGATCACAGTTTACCATTAGAGATTCAAGAACCTTATCTTCGAAACAGTACAATGTCAACCAAGTTTATATAACAAAGATAAGTCTACTTGCTAAAAGCGTTTATGGGGATATTTTCAGTTTTATAGACGATATTTAGTGTTTTATGTTCCGGATTGCTATTGATAAGCCGTGACCAATGGATTTCAACCATGTTGAGTGTGACGTAAATACCCCCTAAGTATGTTAGAAAATGGTTGAATGATATTACATATTGACGAAAATTCAATATATAAACTATTGAATGCCTGCTCCGTGATCTAGAGATTAGGCATTTGTCACGAGACCGAAGGTTCTTGGTACTGCCCACTGTGGTTGGATCGTGGAGACATAGTACTGAGGAGTTTCATACTAGGTAAAACCGGCTGTTCAGTGCTTCGCGGTTTTCAGTGGTTACTTAAATATGATCATTCTGTTTTATTAACTATGGATAAATATGTCTTTTTAATTCCCAAAACAATGTCATTTTGAAAAGTAATTTGTTTCAATAAATAATTCTGCTACTTTCATGTAGTTCTGTGAAAAATACTCCTGAACCATTTCGTTGTGACATACAATAAACTGAGGTAAAACATTTGTAAGAAATTACAATGTGTATTTAACTTTATGGACAGTTTAATCCCTTCCAAGTACCTTGAAAACTAAATGGAAGTCATACTGTGAGAGTACCTATCAGCAGACATTAAAATTCGATATGTATTAAAAGAATCCAGACTTAGTAATATTTATGCCATCATTATTTACTGAAATATTGTTTGATATTAAACAATTTATTTGCTTGACGTTTTATAGATTCATAAATCAAATTCCCTCTGTTGTTTTTGAATACTGATTACAATTTAATAAATCTGCAAATATATGTTTAAACTGTGTACTATGCAAAATAATAGAATGATATAATCATCTATCTAAGTAATGCAATAAAAATTTAGGTTCTTGACAATATAGCATGATAGTAGTTTTATAGGTATTTCAGTTACTCTTTGTATTAACTAACCTGAAAATATTTGTCATATTTTTTAAAATACTCCCTTTTCATATAATCCACTAATTAGTCTACTCACTTACATTACTGTAAGACTTGATATCACTACTCCTTTTAACTAACTTGTAATGTGTGCTACTGATGTCGATATAAAAGGTTAAGAAGATCGAAGAAAAGAGAACGACAACACAGAATGATTAATGTGGAAACGAAGGAAGAATGAAGATTGTGACGATTAACTGATATTTTGCAAATGAAGTATTTACTGTATAATTCTTAGATTTTACCAAGATGTTCTGTAGTTTTGTGTTCAAATACATTCGATTGTCTCCACTTGTGTTCTCGTTTACTACCAACTTAGGGAAAAATACTTTATAAAGTTATCATTCAAACATCATTGTCATTCCTAGATCTATATCGCTAATAAAATAAGACTTATATTCTTTTGATTTTTTTTCTCTTTAGTTTATCCATTTACTCTTTTCTCAATCATTTTAACATGTTTAAAATAATTTATTGTGATTTAAGGTTGAATGGAGAAAAAATAATCAAAATAGTTTTGTCCTGAGTTTTTACTAACCACCTTTCTCACCTTTTCTAAATTATTTAATTAAGTTGAAAGCAAAATCTTGTTTCCTTATCTGAATAGAAAGAAAAAATTAATTTTAGGAAAAAAACATGTTTAGGGTAATTTATATTGTTAACATAATTTATTCCTTCAAATATTATCACTATTACCATTATTATTATTACTATTACTATTATTATTATTATTATTATTAATAATGTGTTTTATATTAGGCAAAAATGGTCAAAAGTGAAGTGGGTTTGTTTTTTCATTTTTACTCACGAGGTGAATTTCTCAACAACGACAACAACAGCAAAAACATTAAAATTTCCTACCGTTTTTATGTATTATGTTAAATATAATTATTCATGAAATAAATGTTTTTTAAATACAAAAAATGAAAGTTTAATTGATTGTTGATAAGTCGTTTTAATATTTATAATGAATATGTATGTTAATATGTGATAATACATATTTAATTAACCCGATTTAAGGACAATTCAAACATAACCACAAGTTGTCAATGTCCATAATGAGATTTTTTTGCTTTCAAAACTAATTAATTCAAAAGCTTTAGTGTTATAACTTGTTAATGTTTTCAGAAATCCCCGTCGCCAATTGTTATAACTTGTCAGTTGAATTTTACTTATTATATTTGGTTGTCGCTGATTGTTAAGTCAAAAACGCTTATCACTTACACTCGGAATAAGGGACCTCCGCAATTCCCACGACGTGATTTATTAACCCAAAAACACGACGAGGACCCTAGTCAAAAGCACACTTATTTATATATTGATTGTACACACACTTTGATTAATAATTAGGATGAAATCACATATATAAAAAATACTCAGTTATTAAAAATCACATGCTGAGTATAGTTCATGTCAACTGAATAAACGAATATCGTATGTTATGCAGAATAAGATATCATACAAGAAAACAGAAACAAATGATAGAAACACTGGACGGCCGTTTCGTCCTATTGTCCAGTGCTTCCAGGTTTTCAATTGTGGTGGTCTAACATCAATCGGTTCATGATCTCAATCAAAAACTTAATAATCTCCACAACCCCTATACTAGAAAACAAATACTACATTGAATAATCATTACATTGAATCAAAACCGAAGTAGCGTTGAACAAAACACATAATGAGTAACTCAATCGAATTTTGACTTTTCTTTCAGTCATCTCATTTAGAATGTAAAGTCAAGTTATATCTATATTCAAGAATGGTTTAACATGAATAAATAAGAAAAACAGCTATGAACTATTGTCTATTCTATGTTTGATATGATTAACATTATAGTAATGGTAAAGCTTAAGGTTTATATTTTATTCTATTCTATTCAAATGGTCATTTTATTTGTTTCATTACAATATACTTTTTAAAAAAACCGACGATTAAAGAGAATAATTAAAGTACTGATTGATCTCCTTTGTAGATTACACTTGATCAATAAACTTTAATAGTATATATACTTTTCTCCTTTTTTCACCTCACGAAAATGAGGCTTAAAACGAAATTACATTTAGAATAAATAAAAGTTATTTTTATTATCGTTCAATTTTTAATTTGATGAAATGTACTACATTCATAAATCAGTAACAAATGATTTTTTTAAATATATGAAACAGATACTAATTATGTTTAAGTAGTATATAGTTAGCCACTATCCATCTTTGCTTATAACGCTTGTAAATTAAGGCAATATCGAGGCATACGCACAGTATGCACACATGCTAATAATAGA
Organism: Schistosoma haematobium; assembly: GCF_000699445.3. Lineage (NCBI taxonomy): Eukaryota > Metazoa > Platyhelminthes > Trematoda > Strigeidida > Schistosomatidae > Schistosoma > Schistosoma haematobium. The sequence continues at coordinate 48,608,967 of NC_067196.1, read as the reverse complement.
CTGATCAATTTCAGTCCTAAGACATCAATCGGAAGATTCAAGTAAAACAATACCAAGTGAGATACTAATTATCTTTAAGTAGTATATATTGAATAAAAAAGATGGTTCGTTTTTAACTTTTGAATATAACTTTACTAAACAAGAATTGTTCTGAATCTATTTCTATGTTTATAGATTGAATGGATTACTATAATACTGAATACGCTTATAAGTTTTTTTCAAAGAAATATGTCGTTTACACAATTTTGTAATTTAATCATTATGAAAGAAATAATTATCACATTGGGGGTTTGTGCAGATTGTAGTAATTTCAATAGCTGAGTTCGTGAGTCGACCATTAGAAACTTGGAAGTATTGAGTAGCCATTTCGCTCTAGCACAGGGCTCCTCAGCAGTGCTTATCCACGATCCCACACGCGGGACTCGAACTCCAGTACTTTTGGTTTCGCGAGCGAAGCTTAATATTTAGACCATTAAACCGGAATCCGATGTTGTTAATATCTAAATTCAACCGATTCATGACTTTACGCAACCAATGGTGGTCTAGCTTAGATTAACTCATAACTTCAACTATTAAAATAATTACTTCAGAAACTCAAGGGTAAATATTTGAAGTCTTAGATGTACTTCAGAAAGTGAAATTACTTATACTATTTCATGTACATAATTTTCCTTATTTAAAGTTTATCAACTTAAGTAATTTCATAATTAGGAGAAAGTATAGTCTTATCGAGAAACAAAAACTGTTCGCGTAGTTTTGTTATAGTGAACCTAAGATCTCAACCATGATATTTAATAAATCCAAGTGACCGACTTCGCTATAAAATGTAGTTTTGTTTCTAATAGCAGAGTTGCAACATCATTTATATGATGTGTAATGGTATGAATTTTAATTTCAGATATATGGATTTCAGTACTCAAAAAATACCAAAATATTGAGCTAGTTTAAATCTCATTAGGTCACAAATTCATAAGAACTGATTTAACATTTCGAATACCAGACAACATTTATTGCATTATTTAATTACTAAAATGAATAGTTGTAGTGAATAAATTTGACATAAGAAAAAACTAATGAACAGGTATATAATGAGAAGAAAAACTCACAGATTCTTTTCAGTTTCTGTCGTATCTACATGATTCACTTTTTCACATTTTACTATCTGTTTGGCCAATTAAACTGTTTCTATGGCTAGAAAATATTAAGGTAAAAAAGAGCGTTTCGTAAACTTATGTTTGTCAAATAAGAAAAAAATGGGAACAAGTAGCCAGACGGATAAAAATAAAATTTTCAAAGTAATTAGTTATTCTTTCAACATGGTGACCGATATTTATGTATTCTTTTCCTGTTTGTTTTTGATTATTTTACAAACGCAGAACGAATTAGACGTATACATTTTTATCAGTGATTACCTTCAGGGCATAAATAAATTGTTACAGATGTCTTAGAAAATGAAAGCAGCATAGAAGAATAAGTGAAATATACAATTTAAAGTTAAATAACAAGGAATTTCCGTTGAATTCTGTTATAACTCAAAGGGGCCGCCGATTAGAGGACAGTGACTTATCGATCGGATCAAGGGATTCAGAATCTCGATAGGCTATTCTGGTCCGTTGTCACCGACTCAGCTAACGCGATCAAGAAGTCTTGGTAAGGCATAGAAAGTGTAATCTACAGGCAACCAGAAGATACCAGGTCAGGTCAGGTCAATCAGGCACACAAGTCAAGCGTATTTATACAAATTTTCGCAATCGATATTTTCATAGTAAAATGTTTTTAAACATTAATCAGTAAGTTCATCAATTGACTGCCATTCAAATATTTAATCGATAAGTTCGTCAATTGACTGCTATTTAATCATTTAATCGATAAGTTCATCAATTGACTGCCATTCAAATATTTAAACATTTAGTCGATAAGTTAATCGATAAGATGGAATTACAAAATATGAGTTTTGGGGATCTATCGTCCCCAACAAATTCAAGGGTAATTTGTATTATAAATCAATATGTTTATCAGTTATTAAAAACTAGAACCAATACAACAAACGTCTCATTTCCTTTGTGAAATTTATCGTGGTTAGGTATTTCCGATTGCTATGATGTATAAACATACTAATTTAAAAACGAAAAAGTGAAGACACTAGATAATAATCATGTTTAAGGTAGAGGGGTTTAATTAGATTATTCAATCTGAATATAATCCGCTATATACTTTTATAGGCTGGAAAAAGATATTCACTGTTCTCTAAAAATCAACAGTTCTCCAGCTGACGTTTGTTTACGGAGAGAACAAGCTCTGTTTTTACTTCGACTTACTTTTCAGTTACTGGTTACCTTTCGACTGAACATCTTATTTCTAAGTTTGTAAAATATAAAGTTTAAAAAAAACTTATCAAACAAAGAATAAGAACAACACTTGTTACTCTGTTATGTTGCAATTACCGAAGATATTTTCAAATTCATACACCGGATGCATAATTAATTAAGGTTATGATAAAACAGATGTCTGGCATAACTTTTGTCAGGTTATAGTCAGTTAAGTGTAATATTGGTCACTTGAAAGGGATTATAAAATATTGAAGTGTATATCTTTTATTATATGTGACAAAATTTTTATACCTTACCTCAACGAAAACAGATCTATAAATTAAATGACAAGATAAAACCTGGTAATTATCACTTTCTTTCTCATAAGGTCATCAGTAACTTCAGCTGTTATTTTTTCGTATTTTAAGAATCAATTAAATTTAATTATAGTTCATAAATTAAAGGCGTAAAAAGATTTAATTTGAATCCCAGGAATACAGTATTCCCCAGGATAAAGATGATCACCTTATAAATTAACTATTAAATTAAGGGAGAACATTCATTATGAAGTGCTCAGTTACCATCAGTTGGTGATATTTTGACTTGACCTGGAATTATTATTAAAAGGATGACGTCATGTGCACTCACCAGTAATACAAATATCATGAAACACTAAAAATGTATTTAATTGAAATTGTCAAACATATCTGTTAAGTTGATCAATGTTCGTTTGTAAAGAGTGTTGAAACTGTACCAGCTGTTTGAATATTGCAAAAGTCAATATCTTTCTCCGATGAAGTTAGTATAAAGTAAATTGTACTGAAATTCAGTATGTCTAGTCTTGGAAATATTATACAGCTCCCAATAAAACAGTTTTCCTGGCTCAATCAGTCCTGTAAACAACACAAAAATTCACATCATATTTATTTAATTACGAAAGCAATATTGGTAGTGTAACACTAAGTTAGAAACCTTCGCACTACTTATGAAGTATATACACAAAACGATGTGAGTATCCCTATAAACTATAAATTAGTCTATGACGAGAACTTTCCATCCATTGACCGTTAGTTCACGAAAAACAATTTGTCATTTATAGGAATAAACAGCATGATAAGTGTTGCCCTCTAGATAAGAAAATCGTAAAAAAACGATTAATTTAATCAACTGTTTGTAGTCAGTTAAATAGGATTTGGATAATTCTCTCTGTTTTAGTGTTCAAATTTTATCAAGTTAAAGATGAGTAAGATTTGAGAATACTTTTAAGCACATTTTATACTCACTATTTGGTTCATAAATAGATGAGAATATGATAAAAGATTCTTAAAATTTATGTCGTTCTCATTAATTTTCATTTTCAAACTATGCGTTCATTGTGTATAACTGGAAGAGAAATATAAGACTGATAATACTGAATGCTAAAAACTACTGTGAATTAGCTACTAAATGTACATTGCACCTTTAAATATTATTTAAGAAATAAAAAAATCATAACGTATAAAATTTAAAGTATTTTTTTAAAACTGTTGTAAATTTCTGTTAAACAAGTAGAAAAACTTCAGTATCTTAAAAGTGCTTATTTAATAGCTTTTTCTTAACCCTGAATCACTAGACAACCTTACCTACTACATATTCTAACAATGATAAGCTTTCAGAAAAGAGCGTAAGTGGAGTTCAGCTTTCACAGTAGTCATTTTACAAAAGACAAAATGTGTTTATTCAGCAAGCCATAAGTATAATTGTAATGCAAGAATATATTCATCATTTTACTTAAAAAGATCTATAGATTTATCAAATAAGTTAGTTTATAGGTGCAGTAAAGATGCATGTTTAAATATAAACAAAATATCCAAAGATAAATAATCTCAGAGAGTTAGTTAAACTACGTTTTTCTCATTAGCGAGATTTAGAAACGTTTTCTATGACCCTCTTCAAGAAGCTAAATTTGTGGTGCACATTGATGAATACAAAGTTTATAAAGTTAATTATCCTTTGCAATTGCCATGGTCAATTATTATAATCACATCCAGGAATAATAACAAAATTTGTGTTCTTTTACGGAGTATTCTATTCATTTCTTGAAAGATTTAAGAATGCACTATATTATTTTACATAAAAATAATAATCTTCACTAATAACCACAATGGAATGATACAAGACTATTTAGTAGAGTTATGTGAAATACAGTGTCAAGGTTTATTTAAGTCAACTTTCATATGAACAAACCTTTTTACATAGCTAAACAGATAAATTATAAAGACATGAAATATGTTAGACATATAAAAATGTCAAGTATCTCATGCTTATAATTCCTTATTTGTACTTAAAGAAGCATCCTATATACAATATCAAGTTTTTATTTGTCATAATTAGTCGTTCAAATAATATACAAGCCCAATTATTTAAAAATTTTAACCGTAACAAATAAACATAACTATTCAATTCCATTGATATATTGTTCGATAACAAATTGACTTTAATATTTTCTTTACACAATATATTATCATTCAAGAATAAATTCATAACTATTCATAGTTAGTTTTTATATTCAAATTTCAATATGATTTACTTATTTAAATGGAAAACAATTAAGTAGTATGAATAATTGAAGTAAACAAACAGTGCAGTGATTTACTGCAATATTTCAAATAATAATAATAACAATAACTTCAGCGATTTACATAATCACATATTTCATTCAGTTTAGACTGAACTCGAATTGAAACAGAGTAATAATTATATATATATATATCTTATCTGCATTAATATAATGCTTCTTATAAGTAGTTCATTTATTTTAAATGAAAGAAATTTATTTTTATTTTGATTAGTAAATTCTATGTTGTTACAAGTGAGTTAGATAAACATGTTACTGTTTTTATTATGAAAAACTTTTGTTATTATTATAATAAATTGAGTCTATCAATAAAAGGTGTTGTATATTAGTCTACTTAACAAAACAACAGATTGTTAGAACTAGAAAAAAAATATACGTTGTTTATTGTTTCAATAAAAAGATGATGTGTATTGACTCAAAGGTAGTTTGTTATATTTACTCATGACCACTAAATAAAGAGTAATGATTAATAAATGGATTGGTTATATACAGAATTTTATTATAAATTCATTATATGTCTCCTTATGTTTTCGAATATTCAATGAAATACTTGATTAAATATTGCAAGAACTTAAGAACAGAATCACTGAATGGTTAAGCGTTTCTTTATTCTTATTAAAGTTGTAATATACTTGTTGAATATCACATTTTTTTTATATTTCAGTATTTAATTGTGCTTAACGTTAACTATTTAAAATAAACTGATAGTTATTATCATTATTATTAATGGCCTTATTCAGTATTATATTTTGGTACAATATAGAATTCTCAGCAAAGGGTATGCAAGAATTGACAAATTGTAGGAGTAAATGACGAGTAATCCCAAGAGCATGGAATCTCTTCATGTAGTAGGTCAGACGGAAAACCTTCTTCGATAACGATAAAACGTGGGAAGACCAAGACAGATCAGAGGAAAAGGTGACACTAAGATAATTGACCTTCGACACTAAGTTTATCAAAGAGTCTCCGATGGTACAAGCACTATGGGATCTCAAAATAGTGTTTATATTCCGTTCATGTCTCATGCTAAAGTTAACAGCTTGACATTTAGACGGATTCAGTATGAGACCATTACCAACAGACCAACAATCAATACTAGACAAAAACTCATTCATTTCTATGGGATGTAAAGAGGAAGATATAGGCATACATACAGTGAGATCATCCGCATATTTCACAAAAGTGTTTTCTGTGGAAGATGGCAGGTCATGCAGAAAAAAAGAGAAAAGAAGAGGTGAAAGAACAGCTCCTTGTGGTACACCTTCATGTGACAGTAGAGACTCTGAACTCTTTCCTCCAAACACAGTGTACTGTTCCCTTCCAGAGAGGTAGGAACATAGCCAGTTGGTTATCCAGCTGTCAGTGTTGACGCTGATTAACTTGTTAAGTAAACGTTGTCTTGGTATAGAGTCAAAAGCTGAAGTATAGTCCAGAAAAGCACATCGAACATACTTCTTACCCTTTTCTAAGTTGAACACTATGTTGTGATGCAGAACTGCAACAGCATCTAAAGTACTTCTTTTGCCCCTGTATGCAAACTGGTATGGGTCAGTATGCTCTTTTATCGCAGGCTGAAGTGGAAGTATTAATAATTTTTCCATGGTTTTGAGGAAGGGTGAAGTCATTGCAATAGGTCTAAATTTTACATTCTTATCACCAGATGCTTTCTTGGGTACAGGAATTATCTTCATCTTTCTCCACATTTTCGGTATGAGATTAGATGAGAAGGATCTGTTAAATATAGTTGTGAACGGATGACACAGAACGTCAGCACATTTTTAAAAAAAGGATGTTTGGGATACCATCAGGTCCCAAACATCGAGATGAATTAAGCGACTGGAGACATCCTCGTACATCAGTTTCAGTGAAAGTAGGAACACAGCTATTTTTTAAACCCGTGGATAGAGGGAGCATCACATTAGATGACTGACGTACAAAAGACTTATTTAAGTCACAAACATTCAGCTGGTTAGCGCTTCTAAACTTTCTGTCACCTGTAAGTTCTTTAAAGAATTTCCACATACTTGGAGAGTTTTTGCAAGATAAGAGTTTTTGAGTAAACATAAAGTTGAGACGTCTAATCTCTAGGTTTATCAGACTATTTAGCTTACGAACTTCATTTGAGTTCTTCTCCTTGTACATTCTTTCTTTCATCCTTCGTAGTCGTTTTAGTTGTGAAGATGTAAGTCGATCAAAACCTACAAAAATGGTTTCAGTGGGACAACAAATATCAAAACAGAATTTAAGGTAACAAGTGATAACATCAGTAGTGATTTCGAGTGAGTCATCTGTAAATAATTCTCAGTTAGTCGTATGAAACATGTTTTTCAGATTTCGGATATTTTCTTCTGAGTAATTCCTATATTTGACTTTCTTGGTTTGATGTAAGAGTGTACTCTTCCCATGCTTTCCATATACTTTAGGTAGAACACGAATTATACAGTGATCTGAGCTAGACAATGGAACATATTTACGAGTCACATATATACGCACATCATTAATGAAAACGAAGTCTAAATGAGAATCCAAACGAATAGGGAAATCTACTACATTCTGGTGACCTAGTGACGTAAGGAAGCTACAGTCACATGAATTGAAATCACATACAACTGAAAGTGAATCACTGAAGGCAGTAACAGCGAACTCAGTGAATTCACCAGCGAAAACAGATAGCGCAGATGATGTGCAGTCTGGAGTCACGTAGATAATGGTAACATAAACATATTTGTATTTTTATCAGAATGGGTTTTGTGGAGATTTTTAGAAATTTCACAGATTGAAATCATGAGTCAGTTGAAGCTAGACCACCATTGAAAACCTGGGAGCACTGGACGGCCGTTTCGTCCTAGTATGGGACTCTTCAGCAGTGCGCATCCACGATCCCGCACCACGCGGGTCTCGGACCCAGGACCTACTGGCTTCGCGCGCGAGCACTTAACCACTAGGCCACCGAGCCGGCATCCAATGGTGTTAATGTCTAACTTCAACCAATCCACGAAGTTGCGCCACCGTACACCATTGTCTTCAGTGAGTTCCTATCTCACAACAGACCTGGTTGAACTCCACTGGTAACGGCTTCTCACTAGAACTTCGGGAGTTTTTCCTGAAGTCAGTCTGTTGTGAGATAGGAACTCACTGAAGACAATGGTGTACGGTGGCGCAACTTCGTGGATTGGTTGAAGTTAGACATTAACACCATTGGATGCCGGCTCGGTGGCCTAGTGGTTAAGTGCTCGCGCGCGAAGCCAGTAGGTCCTGGGTCCGAGACCCGCGTGGTGCGGGATCGTGGGTGCGCACTGCTGAAGAGTCCCGTACTAGGACGGAACGGCCGTCCAGTGCTTCCAGGTTTTCAATGGTGGTCTAGCTTCAACTGACTCATGATTTCAATCTGTGATATTTGTATTTGTTCAGATATTTTGGACGACACCTTAGAGTTAGACAGTAGATAAAGTCATTTGAAAACTTGAAACACGCAAACGAAGATCGACACCAGTTCACGTTCACAAACGTAGCTACACCGCTACCACACCTCTTTTTACTGTTTGATCGATCCTGACGATACATTTTGAAATCACGTAGTGATACTAGGCAGTCGTCCTGTAAATCATTTAACCAAGATTCTTGAATTGTGATGACACCACAATTACGATACATATTTTGGCTTAGTAGGAATTGCAGATAGTCCACTTTGTTGATTAGTGAGCGGCAGTTAGAATTTAGCAGCTCGAGAGTCGACATACAGTTAGTGTTCATTCTCTTTAACGCATATTGCCAACCACCACGATGTCTTTTATAGTACTTTTTTGTAGCTTGTCCAGCGAAAGGTCGTAGGCTTTTCATAAAAGCACCTGTATAGGTTATGCCATTAATGGACATAATGAGACGTTAAAACAAAATGAAAAAAACCCAGATAACTTGTTGAAATAATTAGATGGCAGAAACAGGTAGCCCAGATATTCAAGCAGGCCGCCTTTTGATATAGTTGATATAGTTTTTGGCGGTACTCATTCTAGTACATCACTTCAGCTATTCTTATAATAAACTGACAAATAAACAAGTATGACGACTAATGACCGAAGAAAAATTTTTGAAAGTAGGACAACATCAATGATCATTTGAAAAATTTTCATTCATGTTATTACACTATCAACTATCATTACATACTACTTAAAATACAATGTCTGAATAATAAACAGCTCTTGTAAATAAAATTTACTTTAAATAAATTAAGAAATCTATATTACAGTATTCAATTAGGGTTTTTTAAAATGATAATATCTATTCCATCTATCGATATTAAAAAAACAACAACAACAACTGGTTTTAAATGAATTTTTCCAGAAATAAGTTCATTAACCCTTTTAGAAAATTTCATTCACTACTGTTCAGTCAGTCTTATTAGTTAAAACTATACACTTAATCTGATTAACAATACATCATAATTATACTACTTTTTAAAATTTATGGACTATTTTCATATTAAAATTAAAACACAAAGTTCAGCGAAGGGATCTCTTTTCAACGAATTTATCATCAAGCTGTACAATCGTATATATTATCAGATATGTAAAAGCAGACTTTCTATTTCGAATCGCTAAACATTACAGAAAGAAAGTTTTGATATAAACTTTCGTCTAATCATTCTTGATTGCTTTAAAGTACGATTTAATAAACTGTCTGTTATTAGTTCTTTTCAATTCTAAAAGTTAATTTAATAAATCAAAACAATCAGAATTTATTAACAAAATTAATAGTTTGGACGTCCCAAAAATATTGTTGATTTGGTGATGATAACTGAATCCACAGATTACATAGAATATTATTCGACGTTTATCGGATTTAAATAAAAAAAAGTAACGTACTGCTTCTCAATGCAACTCGAAAACAACACTAATTTAATCAAATCTATTAAATAAGCTAACAAATGATATTTCTATGGATTAGTTTCATAGTATCTTAGTAAATATCAGTTATTTAGTGAATGACCCTGAATTTAAAAACTGTGGAAGTTAGTCTTATTTTTAATGAAAACAATGACAATTCACAAATAGAAAGAAATGTGACTTTTAGACGTCACTGACGTTCAGTGAGCTTATCGGTTCAATTTTTCTGACTTGTTAAGTGGCAATAAAAGTTGAGCTGCATTTATCTTTGTTTTAATACTTAAGTAAAAGACTACACTTTCAAGTATGTAGTATATGGACAAATAAAGGAATTTTGAAATTCATTTCTTTACTGTGAAGGCTTCTGTCAATAATTTACAATGATAAGCTAAAACCAAGCCCAGTATACCCCTGTCTTATTGTAATAGAATTAGATACTGGTTAGTTGTTACAAGAAAATACTTTTATTTTCTTTAAACCTTAAAATAATGACGATCAAAATCGATAGAATGAATTGTTGTGAATTATTATCTACTGTGGTGGAATAAAATACTTAGGATTGAATTACATTCCAAAATCAATTTTCCTATAATTTCAACATGAAAAACGTCTACGTTACAAAATCACAAAATGTTATATAATATTCAGCAGAAAATCAAGGAAAGTGATCTTAGACAGGTAATTTTAGTAGTTTCCATTAGACTACTTTAAAGTAGTATCATCATATAATGACTATTTCAAAAGGGATCATCATCACATCAAGTCCAAGTACATAATTATTTATTTTCTAAAAATATTTTCATAATATTGTAAGGTTGAATATTTAAGAGGGTACGCAGTCTTAGTTTGAAGAGAATCATCCATTATGTATTGCAACGATATAGAACTTATTTTTACTGCAGAGTAAAAATGGCTGTTTAAAATAAATAGATCAGAAGCATTCGTCAATGATGCCAACCTACTTAATTTTAACGGACAAAACTAGATGAAAAGAGTCGATCAAACATGGTGCCTACACTTCGGGAAAAACCAGGTGGGAAGTTTCTAAACCAGATATGGAAATGGTTAGTATACATCTGATTTGTAGATAATGTTTCACCACAATTGATTGATCACTGGGTGGTGATCAATGTGATGCTTGTCTAGTCCCTATTAGTGCAGATCGAATGCTATCGATCATGTTGCAATGTGGCCACCAGTCTAGGTGACTCGACACTGCGGGCAGTATGTATTGAGATTAGATGGTGGTTGGAGGTAGTCAACAGGAAACTCTGGAACCGGGTTTCGTGCTACTTGGCACTCGTCAGCAAGGTGTACCTGTAATCTTGAGGGAACTGGTGCTCCCTGGCGGATTCGATCTCGTGTCACCCAGCTTCACAGTCAGAGACGTTACCACTGAGCTATCCGAGCCGTGACTAACCTCCTGTAGGACTGAGATGTAATCACAATTGATTGATCACTGTGTGGTGATCAATCTCATGCTTGTCTAGTCCCTATAATGTTTCACCTTTATTCAGAATTTCCACAGTTTAGGTTGATTTTTATATTCATAATGATTGATTGCAAACTATTGTTTATGCCAACAATAAGTATCCTTTTATGCCACTTCCAAGTTATATAGGTCACTTGTTACAAAATAAACGCGCTGCGTATATCACACTTCATCTCTCAATTCGGTGCCACATCAAAAAGTCCGTCATATACCTGCACATAAATTTCTGGTTATGCATCTCGACTGAGTAGTAGTAACAGCTGTATAACATAGAACCATATTGTATGTAAATAATTGACTTATTTTTTATGGACTATAATTTGAAAATCTTTAATGTAGTTAAAAACATACATTTCAGTCCACCAAACATCTACCTATCATGGATATTTATGTAGATCAAAATTTTGACAGTTATTTCCTCTCTCCATTAATTACTTTGGTTACTAGCATCTAGCTTAAGTCTTTTACTTAACATTCTCAGTGCGGGTTAAGGTGGCTTCATAGTTTCTATCAGATAAATAACATTTCTTACGAACGTTTCTGCTGCTTTCTAACGAATACTACTCACTTAGTGAAGTTAATATGCAGAACTTTGAAGTATTTTGCTCTATTCAGTATAAATAAGATAATCAGTTTGTTTTCTGACGAGTCTTAACACGAATATATCACACTGTCCATGATACTCATTAACAAAAGTCTTTTTCTTGCTACCTAACTAGTTAGCAACTCAGCTTAGAACACTAGCAGTATAGTTCTCAGACAAAAGTAGTCAAAAACCTTCAAGTCAGAATCACCTTTCAACCACACATACACTGAACGTATGATAGAATCGATGAGAACAAACACCACTTGAAACCTGATAAGTTACGTTTGTACTCGATAATGCGTAGTTGGATTGTAAGAAATTCTCGGTTAGTAAAACTTGTACGGTTTCATGTTTTTACATCCGCTTGTTGAATTCTTAGAAGTTATTAAATTGAAGTATCTGAAGTTTCCTACTATCTCGATTTTATCTATTCCATTATGGACACTTACTCTCTTGGCTGAATAGCAATAATTACGCAATTAACAATATCGATTAGGTTTATTTCTTTATTTGTCAATACGCTGATTATTCTACGTTTTGTTTATTTGGCAAACAACTTTTGACTAATTTACTGTGCTGTTAAAGACTGACTAATTGTGTCTAAATATTTTTCTCGTTGAACCAATTCTTCATTTCAAGTGAACTGTCATTTTCCCTATCAGGTATATAGGTTTCAAAGCTCTTCATATAATTAGTAAAACTACACCATATATAGTGATTTTAAAACGTGAAGTGAGACATGGAATTACTTTTTCTTCATGAATTATGTTAAAGTGTTTGCTAACCACTACTATTGTAAATATTCTTGGCAATATGCTTTGCGTCGTAGGACTTTCCCAATAGACACAAAGATATGTATTGTGGCGGAATACATTAGTAATCCTGATCGTTACATAAAATAGAACTCTCATCTAATTTTAGATCCTAATGATCTACAACTTTGGTCAATATTAAGCTCTATTCATGAATTATTAATGGATATTGAGTTGGGTGAATCAAATATGGTACATAGCTATGAAAACTCAATAATTATCTTATTTTCCGAGGATGATGCACAACTTTTCCGAGTATTGGACCTATGGATACAGATTGAGGACCATATCAAATCTACAGAGTAAGATTAGTGTTTTTTAATTCCCCAGGTTTTCTTTTATCAAATTACATTTGATGCGTATATGACATGACCACAGAATGGACTGTCGTAATGGTGTAACTGTAACTAAAAACTAATTCGTGATATTATCGACACATCTTTTCAGGAACTACATTTAATCGCCCTGGACCGTAGCTCAGTAGTTTGTACACTCAACTGACTGGCACTGGATAACGGATTAGAACCCATGTTCGTGTACTCGTGTTGTATCATTTCCACATATATGGCTCTCAGCTTATTGTATGGAACTTCACTAGGTTCGTCCCTAGTTACCCTTTACTCAACCATACAGCATAGTAACGTATAGTTGACGGAATTGCTTAAGTCTGTCGTCTATGTAAATGGCTCCACATGAACAGTTAAACGAATGAATGCCATCAGATATAACGAATTCAGAAGGTTTGTCTTTGTTCCAGGACCATTTTAAAATACAATATTTTACTTGGCTGCAGTTAACGACTTATTTAATGTCTGTATTAACGGTTGTGCTATCCATGTCACAAGCAACATCTTTTTGAACTGTGGTTTCAAAATTAATGACTTCTTTGGGACAGCAATTGTAGTCGGTCTTACTTGTATCTAGTTAATGTGTTTGTCGATGAATTTGGTAGAATATCTATTACTGCTAAGTAGGTTACGGATACTTCTTAATTCTTCTTCACTGGTGTCAGAGCAAATCAATTTAGTACAATGAGTCAAGATATTCATTAAGTTTCATTTGTACTTAAGTGATGCAGAACTGTAGAAATGGGTATATTGTTCACTTGACCTATTTATAATATTCTATCGAATCTTCTTGTCAATAGGATTTAAAAAGTGAGATTCCATTATTTGGCTCTTCGCCTAAAAAGAACTTAATTTGTGGAGAAATATTGTCAACCATGTTAAGCTAATTGCCCTTTTCGACTTCGTTTTTTACCAATATAAAAGCATCATCAATATAGAAACAGTAAAGTGTTAGCAGTCTAGTCACGTCCATAAGGAGTTCATTCTACAACTTTGCAAGGAACGCTCCTCATATTTGTACCATCTGATTGTCTATAATATTCGCCGTTGTATTGGAAATGAGTGTTCATTGTATACCGAAGAATTAACTGTTTTATTATGCAGTTAATCATCTGACATTATTGCCAGAATGTATGATTGTTGAACCAATGATGGATAACTAATCTAAACTAAATATTTATTCTTTCTGTTTACTCTTTCCCTTTTCCTCACTTTATGCTCGCTGTTATATTCTATCTACAATATTTAGCCTTTTAAATTTTCTCTTAACAACTACGATCTTGAAGTTCTGTTGAAAAGAGTTTAGTAGTTTTAATTACCGTTAGGTATGAAGGAGAGTTAATAAGTTCAACATATTGTTTGTGCAAATTGTTGTGATAACTCAGGCTGACCAGATAATCTAGTCTGAATAAAATCATATATTGGTGAGTGGAAGAAAATATCTAAATTGTTTTATAATATTTACTGATCGTATATCAAAACATATCGTGTTGTTTGTTTCGTTTTTGACTGATATGTTTATAATATAATAATCAATAAGTTTTGTAAGAAATGTGATCGTTGTTACATAATGTATAAATAGAGTAGTCAGGAGGTAAATGTGTTTACTTTAGATATTCATTGCACTGAAATTACTTATTCATCGAGAATGCACAGATAAAACTTCACATTATTATTTTGCTTGTCTCCATGGTAAGTGTAATATATAATATATCACCATTTAAAAATAACTACAATAAAAACATAAAATCTTGCTACTCTGAAAGTTCAATTTCACTCTTTTTGTCCTTCTTTCCATTTCTTAGGTTATATCAGCAAACGACTCTCCATGCTGTTCCCAATGCCCATTGGTTGTTTGCTTATTTGGCGAAAGCTGTCGGCTTTTCGTCTTATTTATTCATTGACTGGCTGGTATCTCCTGAAACTACCTGTTTATCTTACTTAGTTCACTACTTGAGAAGATTGAGCACTGATGATGAGCTTATTTGCAATCCAAATCAGTTCGTTAGAAGTGCAGTAATAATACATTCTTGGCCATTACAATCGCTTATAAACATGTTAAGTCAAATTTCGAAAAGTCTCAAAACCTTGAATCAATACAAAGGCATCGCATTTTGCCCTACGCCGCTTATCAATCGCATTAATCGTTCTTTGTTTGTTTTGAATAACTTATGCCGTGTTATGACACAATGTTAACTTACCACAAATATTACGCATAAATCTTATGCATAAAGCCCTCTAATGACTTATTACTACCCTTTCATTTGGTTCCGTAGCCTGATGAATTCAGTCAGGGTGTTACGATTGAGATATTCGGGCCCCAAATAATATTCTATAGAATAGAGGTAGATGCATTATTTGGTCGTTAAATGGTTATGAAGCCGAACGAACAGTGTTAACGAACCATACAGTTTAGCTGTTTATTATTGGGGTTTTCAAATGTAGCTACTGAGTTTTTGCATCACATCTTCACTAGGACATTGGATAGGAGAAATCCTACTAAGCGCTAGATACTAACTGAATCTCATAAACTTGTCATCTGTAGGCGTTAGAAGAATTAGTACTGGCATCTTGAAGTTCTTGGTTGCATATCTTTTTAAGATGAATTATTAGTTTTAAGAACTCAAATTCATTTGTGAGTTTTAGTTATTAAATCTACCATCTGCAACACAGCTTTTATTCCGTCGTGAATAGCCCTGATATTACATTCCCAAAAGTTAGTTTGTGTTTAAGACTTAAGAAGCACTCTCAGTTTTCATGTTTAGACCGAGAACTAGCCATATCATTCTTCCTTTGGTAAGAGGCACTCAGCTCGGGGGCAAACGAAACATGAAAAACCAACTCAGTTGGTCATTTACATCATCAACATTGTTAATTCGGATTATGCTTTGATCACGTAGTTTGCTGGTAAATATCGATCAACTAGATACCCAAGTTTGGAACTTGAATAAATTTAACAATACAAATTTAGAAAAGTTATTTACGCTTTATTGGGTAACAAATTACTAAGACATGCGAATTTTCAGGTAGGTGGATTATCCAAATGAATAAAGCCTCAATCTAAACAAAAATCGCGGGATCCATGAAATGTTTTATTACAGCCATTCTTTTATAACCTACAAAGCATTGTCTAGTGTTAGTCGGTGTATTCAAAGATAGCATATTTCATGATCATTTTGGTTGAAAAATGCTTACAACTGAATTACCATGTATTGTTCATTCAATGCTTTTAGAAAAGAACTATTGAACCAGAAACCTTTTCATCTTCACAGACAGTTAGGACCGGATACTAACTTATCCTTCATACTAGTAGTGAATAGTGAACTGCTGAGAAGCAATTAGCTCCCAGCTGAGCTGTCCGTCAGAGCGTCCCAGTCGTCTAGTTTGAGAGTAGATTACTGTTTTATCTTCTCCAACGACACTCCCACTAAATGTCGACTTATTTAGCCTGTTTCCATGGTTAGTCTATATAGCTACCCTTTTTTCGTATTTCGTTTCGTTGCCATCATTTCTACCAGTCATTTGGTAGACTTTTAAGTTGCCTTCGTTTTCCACCGTACTCGCACCTCGTCGTGATGAGTCCTGAAGCTTTCTTTGATTCAGTAGACTACTGAGATCCACTGATCTATCTTAGGTTGATCATGAGTATTATTACTTTTACAGCTACATCAAAATGGACGTTCTCAACACTCCACCGAGATTACTTAGTCGGTTATACATCAATGGGATTTACATCTTCGTGCTGGGCTCGAAAAGGTTATCGTGTAACTGTCCAATACCTAGTAACGACCAGATGTACGGGTGCTCAGATCAGATAGTGACCGAAATTTAGACGTGGCTGAGAATAATGTGGGTTTTTATACCTGGCCGTCCCACTGATAGTGATACAGTTTATACGTTTTCCATCAGTGTCAGAGTTGCTAAATCAATTAGTGTTTTTTACGATTGAATCTGGTACTCACCGGAAATCGCCGTTCATTTCAGGGAGATGGCCGTCATCTGATTGTTGAACTAGAATTTAAATACCTCGACCTAGGTATTAGTTTCCTTGACTTCGCCTACCTACTTAGCAATAAAAATCGTTAACTGACTATATTTGAGCCCCCGGTTTTTAGAAAAGGGTTTGGAGCGGTCAATAAACCCTCAGAATAAATAGCTCTGCGAGTCTTCAATACAGATTCTGACATGGTTAGTTTTACTGGACACATCCTTGTCGAAGGCGTTCATCCTGACCAGATCACGAGTGTGTACACCATACTACGCATCTCTTGCAACTACTAGCCAACTTAGATCAAACGATTCTCAACACATCGATAACCTCCTACACATATATTCGAACTCATTTACTCCTGACTTCTGTTTTGACTAGGTTGGTAGCCTTTGATTAAAAGGGTTACAGACGATGGCGATATCAAACCTTGAATATCTGTGGCATATTTACGTTGTACTATCGGCTTGACTATAACTAGTAAGAGCTGACAGGTGGTGATACGTGATTTTGTGCTTCCGAGTCCTTGCAGTACTTTGTCGGACAAAGCACAATGGGCTACCGGCTGAAACATCTGGTTAAGGACCGTTGGTTCTACTTTAGAGTGAAAATCTAGAGTTACACTTGCAAAGAATAAACGGGATTTTCAGCAAGCCTTCAGACTCCTGAACATTGAGCTGCACTGATTTCCCGGACTTCTTACTATAAGGTAGGTAAGTGACGAGGCTTGGGTTTTGTAAATCATAAAGAACTAGTTTACAAATATCCGGATGTATTTTCATATACTATCTGATGACTTTATACACAGCAAACTTGAATCCCATGAGATGTTACTTAACGGAAGCACAAGAGATCCCTTGTATATGTGCCGTGACATAGTGTCATCTAGATGAACTGGTTAGCTTGCGAAATCATGTTGCCTGCGACTAAAAACCATGAGTCGATAAAGAATCCTGTAGTATTTGCACTGTCTGACGACTCTTATGTACTTAATTGCGTGCTTATCACGAATTCTAAGCGTAACACGATCAGTCGTACTTACCTAGTTCTACCTGTCCCAAACTGGAATATTCTGAGAATCCTCAGTTAATGAATCAATTAGTGTTTATAATTATCACTATTTCTTGAGGTTTAATCTAAGAAGCAAAGACATCTTAGTTTCCGCAGTCAGTCAGTGTCTTTAGAATGCTGCGTTCCGTTTGGCAGGACCTTGTTGTCTGAACCCAATAATAAGATACTCAAATAAAACCCAAAAGCCTGAGATCTACATGATAGTTTGGGACTCGTTTTGTAGGTCTTTTCCAGGCAATGGACAATGAAAAGTTCCGTAACCTACTTTCCTCGATTTAACTTCATCAATGCCATCTCACCAGTTTCAGATGCTCATGATCTCACTATATCAGGTATTACGATGTATTTGTTTAGCCCATTTAGGCGGATGTCAATGCAATAATACTGTAGAACAGCAAAAGCCTTCAAGCTTTTTACTTGCTTATTATTATGGTTAACGAGAATCAAAGAAGCGATACCGATTTGTTCAAACCTCACGCTACATATCGGATATCCTGTGATGGAATGTCATGCAGAGGCTACAGCTAGAAACATGAAACTCAATCTTCATAGTTACGACATCAAGTTAACGGTGTATGGATTGTAGCATCCAGTCTGTGCTCCTTGTCTATCTTTGACAGCACATATGGAATAGACATGATTGCGCTAATAAGTCAGTCAGCTAGAGTCCCATCGTTCGCATCATAGGTATGATAGGATATATAAATTAACCGGTGATCACAGACGACGCTAGTTAGTGACTACTAATCAGGTTGATTTAGTCCTGAAACCTAATACTAAGGAGTCGAAAACCCCAGAATAAAACCTAGATATGCCTGAGGCATTAGACGCACAAAGTATTTATGAATACCCGATAAAAAAAAACAAAAGCTAGAGAACGGACATTGTATTAGCCAAGTTTACAATCAGATATCGAAATATGAAGTGTAACGTTAGTCACGTATAAGACATTTGGTTTTTTGCATTAAAACATTAACAAGTTTAAAAAGAAAATGGAAAAATGCAAGCGACGAATGGGCCGAAATTCACTTGTTTATTATTGCGGAAATCTAGTCACATGGTTACATCACATGTACACAACAGATTTTGCGAAACCAAGAAACATGTGAAGTAGGAAGAAAAAGGCCAATCGCCGTTGTCTCACAGCACTTTGAATGAAAATGCAAAAGACTTATTAATTCTTGCCACCTGAATCTTTAGTGATTGGAATTGTTTTCTTCACAGTATGTTTTTACTGTTTTCTCGACTTGTTGATGATATTATAGTGAAAAATCTGAAGCGTCCTTAACCTTCAAACTTTATTTTCAAACTTGTTTGTCAAAACGTCAAATTATTTGTTGAGTATGATATGCGTTTTAATTGTTGTGTGAAGTTCTTTATCATGTGGTGATGTGAACGTTTATGCTTCTGATGAACGTGGAGCCTACGACAAGTCAGAGATTATCGGTCGTTGTGGTCGTGTAAAAACACTCACTCTAACCCTTCTGAGTGTCTAGTCTAATCGTCTGTGAATCATAAATAATTCAGAGAATTCCATATTTTTCACCTCCGGTAAAGTTTCGCAGTTACCTGACTCTAATACCTTTATAGCTTCTAAGGATTCCTGTTTGGGCTCCTTCATGTTTTATCGTAATTGGATGTTTTTCGATGTACAGTTTGGTGCAAACGTGAATTTTTAATCTGTTAAGCTAAAGAGGTTAGTAATTATTTGATAAGTCAAGAGCATATTTCTCCGTCTGTACTGAACAGGATTCAGATGCAGATGTTTCTGGGACTCAAAGTTGGGTTATCGTTCTAGTGCGAGATTTTCCATTGACTTTCTCTGGACAGCCTTCAAGAGATCACGTAAGAGAATATGATGCTGAGGTTCTTTTCGAATAAGTTCTTTCGCAAGCACAGGAGACTGTTAATTAATTTTGGAGTCAAGCTGCTTAATCAAGAAAAGGTATGATTAAGATGACCTGAAGTGATTATTTGTATTATATCAAAAGATGAGCTTGGGAAGGATATCCTTAAGATTCTACAATTAGTTCGTGTCAGTCGGATGATGTTTGTTTAGCCGGGATATTCATTCGTGGTCTCCCTTTTCAATGAGATAATAAGCTCTGCAGAATTTCCCCAGAGAGCAATTACATTCGAGTGTATGCCGTACAATTACTTTCTAATCTCATGAGGTTTGATCGTAACCGCTACACACTACGATATAAATAATTAATGCAAAAGTGTCGCAAGCTCCGCAAGACTAGAGTTTAGATAGGTTTTGATAAATTTCCTTGAGTTTTTAAGAATTACGAGTCCCGTTCGGCCTGCCTGAGTTGCTATACTTACACTTGGGATATCAAAAGTATGTGAGTAGAAGCCTTAGTCAATTGTAATTTGTCGGGGAAATTCGTTTCAGGATTGTGATCAGTTGAAAGGCTGGTTTTACGTTTCATTTATGAATCTGAATTCCTTTTACGTAAGTATAAAGGTTATTATATCAGGATTCGAGGATTGCCATTACCATGCCAGGGGAGTTCTGAGTTGCTTAAAGAACTCAAATATAGGCAGAGAGACGACTTATGTGTCTGAGGAGTCTCGCAACAGATAGCGAGTATACTAACTAGAGTGTATCTGTCTGGTATGTATGTAATATGAAAACTAAACACTCAGCTACCCATGTGTATTTTCAAGGGCCATATGAACTGGCACTGCATATTTTGTGCCTCATTCAAGCAAGACAGTATGCTTACAAAATGAATCATGAAATAATTGTAGATAATTTGGTTTCACTCTGATGATAGAAAGTTTATAGTTATGTGGAAGGTAAGCGCAATGTAGCATCAACTCCAACCAATACTGTTTGCAGACAGTTGTTTCGAGAACCTTTTGGACGGAAAATTATTCAGAACAAGATGACTAATTATACATTAGCTTGATGGCATGTTTAATAATTTGGATACTTCACTCCACTGTGATAATATCTAGTCTTCCAAAGAGCAGAGTTGCATACTTTGAACAAAATAAAGGGACTCAAGCTTACACTAATATTTCGACCGATATGTGGGATAGCATGGATAAACAAATCAGTTTTGTAACTACATTCACTTGAAAATTATGGTTCAGGGCTGCGCATTAACTTTGAGGTTGTTTTATCAGTTAAAGTAATAAAATTTCTCTTATCAAAACATTTATAATTAAATAATTATGAGGATATGAAGATTTTGCCGACCACCATTTTGTTATTTGAAGTAACTTTGTTAGACTACTTTGTTTGGCTGGTACGTCCATACAAAAAGTAGTGTGGCTATTTCAATCCCCAGTGACGTAAGGCGCTTAGGTCACAACACTCTAGGAATCATCTTCAGTTAATATGGGTGGAGTTTTTTCAAATTTGTTCAGTCGTCTGTTCGGCAAAAAAGAAGTTCGTATCCTGATGGTTGGTCTGGATGCTGCTGGCAAGACAACAATATTGTACAGGTTAAAACTTGGGGAAGTTGTTACAACTATCCCTACAATTGGATTCAATGTTGAAACAGTGGAATATAGAAACATTAGTTTTACGGTGTGGGATGTCGGTGGTCAAGATAAAATACGTCCTTTATGGAGACATTATTTCCAAAACACTCAAGGTAAATCTATTAAAGTTGGGGCTTACATTCCATAGGTTTAATATTCGTGGTTGACAGTAATGACACTGATCGCATTGGGGAAGCAAAAGACGAGTTGTTCCGTATGTTACAAGAGGATGAGTTACGAGATACACTTCTTTTGGTGTTTGCAAACAAACAAGTACGGTTTACATTCTCAAAAATTACAGTCATTTTTAGGACCTACCAAATGCTTTAAAGCCTACTGAGCTTACAGATAAATTAGGACTACATCAATTACGGAACCGCACATGGTATATTCAAGGAACATGTGCCACAAACAGTTCTGGTTTATTTGAGGGTTTGGATTGGCTCTGTCAAAATTTAGGCGGCAAGAATTAATAAGTCTTTTGCATTTTCATTCAAAGTGCTGTGAGACAACGGCGATTGGCCTTTTTCTTCCTACTTCACATGTTTCTTGGTTTCGCAAAATCTGTTGTGTACATGTGATGTAACCATGTGACTAGATTTCCGCAATAATAAACAAGTGAATTTCGGCCCATTCGTCGCTTGCATTTTTCCATTTTCTTTTTAAACTTGTTAATGTTTTAATGCAAAAAACCAAATGTCTTATACGTGACTAACGTTACACTTCATATTTCGATATCTGATTGTAAACTTGGCTAATACAATGTCCGTTCTCTAGCTTTTGTTTTTTTTTTATCGGGTATTCATAAATACTTTGTGCGTCTAATGCCTCAGGCATATCTAGGTTTTATTCTGGGGTTTTCGACTCCTTAGTATTAGGTTTCAGGACTAAATCAACCTGATTAGTAGTCACTAACTAGCGTCGTCTGTGATCACCGGTTAATTTATATATCCTATCATACCTATGATGCGAACGATGGGACTCTAGCTGACTGACTTATTAGCGCAATCATGTCTATTCCATATGTGCTGTCAAAGATAGACAAGGAGCACAGACTGGATGCTACAATCCATACACCGTTAACTTGATGTCGTAACTATGAAGATTGAGTTTCATGTTTCTAGCTGTAGCCTCTGCATGACATTCCATCACAGGATATCCGATATGTAGCGTGAGGTTTGAACAAATCGGTATCGCTTCTTTGATTCTCGTTAACCATAATAATAAGCAAGTAAAAAGCTTGAAGGCTTTTGCTGTTCTACAGTATTATTGCATTGACATCCGCCTAAATGGGCTAAACAAATACATCGTAATACCTGATATAGTGAGATCATGAGCATCTGAAACTGGTGAGATGGCATTGATGAAGTTAAATCGAGGAAAGTAGGTTACGGAACTTTTTATTGTCCATTGCCTGGAAAAGACCTACAAAACGAGTCCCAAACTATCATGTAGATCTCAGGCTTTTGGGTTTTATTTGAGTATCTTATTATTGGGTTCAGACAACAAGGTCCTGCCAAACGGAACGCAGCATTCTAAAGACACTGACTGACTGCGGAAACTAAGATGTCTTTGCTTCTTAGATTAAACCTCAAGAAATAGTGATAATTATAAACACTAATTGATTCATTAACTGAGGATTCTCAGAATATTCCAGTTTGGGACAGGTAGAACTAGGTAAGTACGACTGATCGTGTTACGCTTAGAATTCGTGATAAGCACGCAATTAAGTACATAAGAGTCGTCAGACAGTGCAAATACTACAGGATTCTTTATCGACTCATGGTTTTTAGTCGCAGGCAACATGATTTCGCAAGCTAACCAGTTCATCTAGATGACACTATGTCACGGCACATATACAAGGGATCTCTTGTGCTTCCGTTAAGTAACATCTCATGGGATTCAAGTTTGCTGTGTATAAAGTCATCAGATAGTATATGAAAATACATCCGGATATTTGTAAACTAGTTCTTTATGATTTACAAAACCCAAGCCTCGTCACTTACCTACCTTATAGTAAGAAGTCCGGGAAATCAGTGCAGCTCAATGTTCAGGAGTCTGAAGGCTTGCTGAAAATCCCGTTTATTCTTTGCAAGTGTAACTCTAGATTTTCACTCTAAAGTAGAACCAACGGTCCTTAACCAGATGTTTCAGCCGGTAGCCCATTGTGCTTTGTCCGACAAAGTACTGCAAGGACTCGGAAGCACAAAATCACGTATCACCACCTGTCAGCTCTTACTAGTTATAGTCAAGCCGATAGTACAACGTAAATATGCCACAGATATTCAAGGTTTGATATCGCCATCGTCTGTAACCCTTTTAATCAAAGGCTACCAACCTAGTCAAAACAGAAGTCAGGAGTAAATGAGTTCGAATATATGTGTAGGAGGTTATCGATGTGTTGAGAATCGTTTGATCTAAGTTGGCTAGTAGTTGCAAGAGATGCGTAGTATGGTGTACACACTCGTGATCTGGTCAGGATGAACGCCTTCGACAAGGATGTGTCCAGTAAAACTAACCATGTCAGAATCTGTATTGAAGACTCGCAGAGCTATTTATTCTGAGGGTTTATTGACCGCTCCAAACCCTTTTCTAAAAACCGGGGGCTCAAATATAGTCAGTTAACGATTTTTATTGCTAAGTAGGTAGGCGAAGTCAAGGAAACTAATACCTAGGTCGAGGTATTTAAATTCTAGTTCAACAATCAGATGACGGCCATCTCCCTGAAATGAACGGCGATTTCCGGTGAGTACCAGATTCAATCGTAAAAAACACTAATTGATTTAGCAACTCTGACACTGATGGAAAACGTATAAACTGTATCACTATCAGTGGGACGGCCAGGTATAAAAACCCACATTATTCTCAGCCACGTCTAAATTTCGGTCACTATCTGATCTGAGCACCCGTACATCTGGTCGTTACTAGGTATTGGACAGTTACACGATAACCTTTTCGAGCCCAGCACGAAGATGTAAATCCCATTGATGTATAACCGACTAAGTAATCTCGGTGGAGTGTTGAGAACGTCCATTTTGATGTAGCTGTAAAAGTAATAATACTCATGATCAACCTAAGATAGATCAGTGGATCTCAGTAGTCTACTGAATCAAAGAAAGCTTCAGGACTCATCACGACGAGGTGCGAGTACGGTGGAAAACGAAGGCAACTTAAAAGTCTACCAAATGACTGGTAGAAATGATGGCAACGAAACGAAATACGAAAAAAGGGTAGCTATATAGACTAACCATGGAAACAGGCTAAATAAGTCGACATTTAGTGGGAGTGTCGTTGGAGAAGATAAAACAGTAATCTACTCTCAAACTAGACGACTGGGACGCTCTGACGGACAGCTCAGCTGGGAGCTAATTGCTTCTCAGCAGTTCACTATTCACTACTAGTATGAAGGATAAGTTAGTATCCGGTCCTAACTGTCTGTGAAGATGAAAAGGTTTCTGGTTCAATAGTTCTTTTCTAAAAGCATTGAATGAACAATACATGGTAATTCAGTTGTAAGCATTTTTCAACCAAAATGATCATGAAATATGCTATCTTTGAATACACCGACTAACACTAGACAATGCTTTGTAGGTTATAAAAGAATGGCTGTAATAAAACATTTCATGGATCCCGCGATTTTTGTTTAGATTGAGGCTTTATTCATTTGGATAATCCACCTACCTGAAAATTCGCATGTCTTAGTAATTTGTTACCCAATAAAGCGTAAATAACTTTTCTAAATTTGTATTGTTAAATTTATTCAAGTTCCAAACTTGGGTATCTAGTTGATCGATATTTACCAGCAAACTACGTGATCAAAGCATAATCCGAATTAACAATGTTGATGATGTAAATGACCAACTGAGTTGGTTTTTCATGTTTCGTTTGCCCCCGAGCTGAGTGCCTCTTACCAAAGGAAGAATGATATGGCTAGTTCTCGGTCTAAACATGAAAACTGAGAGTGCTTCTTAAGTCTTAAACACAAACTAACTTTTGGGAATGTAATATCAGGGCTATTCACGACGGAATAAAAGCTGTGTTGCAGATGGTAGATTTAATAACTAAAACTCACAAATGAATTTGAGTTCTTAAAACTAATAATTCATCTTAAAAAGATATGCAACCAAGAACTTCAAGATGCCAGTACTAATTCTTCTAACGCCTACAGATGACAAGTTTATGAGATTCAGTTAGTATCTAGCGCTTAGTAGGATTTCTCCTATCCAATGTCCTAGTGAAGATGTGATGCAAAAACTCAGTAGCTACATTTGAAAACCCCAATAATAAACAGCTAAACTGTATGGTTCGTTAACACTGTTCGTTCGGCTTCATAACCATTTAACGACCAAATAATGCATCTACCTCTATTCTATAGAATATTATTTGGGGCCCGAATATCTCAATCGTAACACCCTGACTGAATTCATCAGGCTACGGAACCAAATGAAAGGGTAGTAATAAGTCATTAGAGGGCTTTATGCATAAGATTTATGCGTAATATTTGTGGTAAGTTAACATTGTGTCATAACACGGCATAAGTTATTCAAAACAAACAAAGAACGATTAATGCGATTGATAAGCGGCGTAGGGCAAAATGCGATGCCTTTGTATTGATTCAAGGTTTTGAGACTTTTCGAAATTTGACTTAACATGTTTATAAGCGATTGTAATGGCCAAGAATGTATTATTACTGCACTTCTAACGAACTGATTTGGATTGCAAATAAGCTCATCATCAGTGCTCAATCTTCTCAAGTAGTGAACTAAGTAAGATAAACAGGTAGTTTCAGGAGATACCAGCCAGTCAATGAATAAATAAGACGAAAAGCCGACAGCTTTCGCCAAATAAGCAAACAACCAATGGGCATTGGGAACAGCATGGAGAGTCGTTTGCTGATATAACCTAAGAAATGGAAAGAAGGACAAAAAGAGTGAAATTGAACTTTCAGAGTAGCAAGATTTTATGTTTTTATTGTAGTTATTTTTTAAATGGTGATATATTATATATTACACTTACCATGGAGACAAGCAAAATAATAATGTGAAGTTTTATCTGTGCATTCTCGATGAATAAGTAATTTCAGTGCAATGAATATCTAAAGTAAACACATTTACCTCCTGACTACTCTATTTATACATTATGTAACAACGATCACATTTCTTACAAAACTTATTGATTATTATATTATAAACATATCAGTCAAAAACGAAACAAACAACACGATATGTTTTGATATACGATCAGTAAATATTATAAAACAATTTAGATATTTTCTTCCACTCACCAATATATGATTTTATTCAGACTAGATTATCTGGTCAGCCTGAGTTATCACAACAATTTGCACAAACAATATGTTGAACTTATTAACTCTCCTTCATACCTAACGGTAATTAAAACTACTAAACTCTTTTCAACAGAACTTCAAGATCGTAGTTGTTAAGAGAAAATTTAAAAGGCTAAATATTGTAGATAGAATATAACAGCGAGCATAAAGTGAGGAAAAGGGAAAGAGTAAACAGAAAGAATAAATATTTAGTTTAGATTAGTTATCCATCATTGGTTCAACAATCATACATTCTGGCAATAATGTCAGATGATTAACTGCATAATAAAACAGTTAATTCTTCGGTATACAATGAACACTCATTTCCAATACAACGGCGAATATTATAGACAATCAGATGGTACAAATATGAGGAGCGTTCCTTGCAAAGTTGTAGAATGAACTCCTTATGGACGTGACTAGACTGCTAACACTTTACTGTTTCTATATTGATGATGCTTTTATATTGGTAAAAACGAAGTCGAAAAGGGCAATTAGCTTAACATGGTTGACAATATTTCTCCACAAATTAAGTTCTTTTTAGGCGAAGAGCCAAATAATGGAATCTCACTTTTTAAATCCTATTGACAAGAAGATTCGATAGAATATTATAAATAGGTCAAGTGAACAATATACCCATTTCTACAGTTCTGCATCACTTAAGTACAAATGAAACTTAATGAATATCTTGACTCATTGTACTAAATTGATTTGCTCTGACACCAGTGAAGAAGAATTAAGAAGTATCCGTAACCTACTTAGCAGTAATAGATATTCTACCAAATTCATCGACAAACACATTAACTAGATACAAGTAAGACCGACTACAATTGCTGTCCCAAAGAAGTCATTAATTTTGAAACCACAGTTCAAAAAAGATGTTGCTTGTGACATGGATAGCACAACCGTTAATACAGACATTAAATAAGTCGTTAACTGCAGCCAAGTAAAATATTGTATTTTAAAATGGTCCTGGAACAAAGACAAACCTTCTGAATTCGTTATATCTGATGGCATTCATTCGTTTAACTGTTCATGTGGAGCCATTTACATAGACGACAGACTTAAGCAATTCCGTCAACTATACGTTACTATGCTGTATGGTTGAGTAAAGGGTAACTAGGGACGAACCTAGTGAAGTTCCATACAATAAGCTGAGAGCCATATATGTGGAAATGATACAACACGAGTACACGAACATGGGTTCTAATCCGTTATCCAGTGCCAGTCAGTTGAGTGTACAAACTACTGAGCTACGGTCCAGGGCGATTAAATGTAGTTCCTGAAAAGATGTGTCGATAATATCACGAATTAGTTTTTAGTTACAGTTACACCATTACGACAGTCCATTCTGTGGTCATGTCATATACGCATCAAATGTAATTTGATAAAAGAAAACCTGGGGAATTAAAAAACACTAATCTTACTCTGTAGATTTGATATGGTCCTCAATCTGTATCCATAGGTCCAATACTCGGAAAAGTTGTGCATCATCCTCGGAAAATAAGATAATTATTGAATTTTCATAGCTATGTACCATATTTGATTCACCCAACTCAATATCCATTAATAATTCATGAATAGAGCTTAATATTGACCAAAGTTGTAGATCATTAGGATCTAAAATTAGATGAGAGTTCTATTTTATGTAACGATCAGGATTACTAATGTATTCCGCCACAATACATATCTTTGTGTCTATTGGGAAAGTCCTACGACGCAAAGCATATTGCCAAGAATATTTACAATAGTAGTGGTTAGCAAACACTTTAACATAATTCATGAAGAAAAAGTAATTCCATGTCTCACTTCACGTTTTAAAATCACTATATATGGTGTAGTTTTACTAATTATATGAAGAGCTTTGAAACCTATATACCTGATAGGGAAAATGACAGTTCACTTGAAATGAAGAATTGGTTCAACGAGAAAAATATTTAGACACAATTAGTCAGTCTTTAACAGCACAGTAAATTAGTCAAAAGTTGTTTGCCAAATAAACAAAACGTAGAATAATCAGCGTATTGACAAATAAAGAAATAAACCTAATCGATATTGTTAATTGCGTAATTATTGCTATTCAGCCAAGAGAGTAAGTGTCCATAATGGAATAGATAAAATCGAGATAGTAGGAAACTTCAGATACTTCAATTTAATAACTTCTAAGAATTCAACAAGCGGATGTAAAAACATGAAACCGTACAAGTTTTACTAACCGAGAATTTCTTACAATCCAACTACGCATTATCGAGTACAAACGTAACTTATCAGGTTTCAAGTGGTGTTTGTTCTCATCGATTCTATCATACGTTCAGTGTATGTGTGGTTGAAAGGTGATTCTGACTTGAAGGTTTTTGACTACTTTTGTCTGAGAACTATACTGCTAGTGTTCTAAGCTGAGTTGCTAACTAGTTAGGTAGCAAGAAAAAGACTTTTGTTAATGAGTATCATGGACAGTGTGATATATTCGTGTTAAGACTCGTCAGAAAACAAACTGATTATCTTATTTATACTGAATAGAGCAAAATACTTCAAAGTTCTGCATATTAACTTCACTAAGTGAGTAGTATTCGTTAGAAAGCAGCAGAAACGTTCGTAAGAAATGTTATTTATCTGATAGAAACTATGAAGCCACCTTAACCCGCACTGAGAATGTTAAGTAAAAGACTTAAGCTAGATGCTAGTAACCAAAGTAATTAATGGAGAGAGGAAATAACTGTCAAAATTTTGATCTACATGAATAACCATAGTTACATATGTTATAACCCAATGCAAAATAGTGTAGAAGGGGAGTTGATTATCATCTAAAATCAACAAACTTACCTAATTTTAAAGCACTTTCGAGACCACACAGAATAATAATGCGCAGAGATAAACAAGTATCTGGTTCAAGCAAAGATACTTTATCAGATTTAATCTTTTGAGCTTTTATAGTACGCACTATATGAGTAACCAGACAATCACAAAAAGCGTTGGAATCAGAGATTTCTATTTTAGACCTTCGTGAACGGGAGTATGAACACAGTAATTCGTATATAAGTTTGTTCACTATAGGATGTAGATTATTGACCCATAAATGATCGGATTTATACACAAGTTTATACAGCGTGCGCAAACTGCGTACGAAAAAGACTGGCCAAATCGATGAAGAAACATCCACGAGGAATTTTGAATATTTTGTGAAGTATTCAATTAAGCAGACATTTAAAACATCAACTAAAACCTAGATCATAAAAAATTAAATTGTATCTGCGCCAAACGAGATGAATAAAGCGACAAAATAAAACTTATACCACAGAATTATTTTAAGTAACAACACATCCACTTACAAAGACAAAACTATTCCAGTTTTAACTGATTTTGTTCCCTCATATAAATAATTAGCTATGAGATAGAATAATTTGCACTTCATACATAATTTTAGTTTAAGCGATGATGTGATATCGTTAGCAATCACATAGGTGTGGATTGTAAAATAATACATTAACAGTAACGGGATAACCCTAAATACTAATTGAAATAATGAAGAATGAAGTACATACTCTGTAAGACATGGTTATCAAAATTTATCACTCTTCTATTGACGCCATAGTCGAATTAACCAAAAAACGGAGTGAAGTGAAGTTGATGCTGAGTGCTTACGATCCAGTAGTGAAACTGCCTGTTAACAAGAATAATACGTTGAATTGTTTCTCGATAATCACATGACACTCTGTTCACAGACTATATCAACACTATTCATCCATAATAAGTAATTATTAAACTATCTGAGAAATTTGTAGAAAATATAAAACTACTTTTAAATTTGAATAATTTTAACTTGCTTTCTGAAGTGATTATCAACTATAAATAACACTGCTCTACATGATAGTAGAATTAGATGTTAATCAGATTATTTACCATACTTTTCACTGTTCAACGCTCCTAAACTCTGTGTAATTTCATATACTACGCATTGAACCAGAATTTTAAATTATATATATAGTCTTTCAGACAGCGATTTGATATTTGGAAAATAATTACACAAGTTATTAAGAGTTACATGTGATAAAAATCGATAAAATCATGAAAGTGAACTTAGCCCCCATTCCCAACTCAACTGAAATATTTTTAAAATGCATAATGTAATGATAACAAAGATAGAAGAACTACCACCACATATATAACTATGAGTTATTGAAATACAAAAATATTTATTAACAAGTTTCTGAATTGTGACCTGGAAATAAATTTGAACGTGTATAAATAATGCTTGGTTTAAATATCTTATTCTGAAGTGGTACTATTTCTGACCACATCTTTTACCTTAAACTGACAGTTTGTAGAACTATACAGAAATGAAGATTAAATAAATAGTCAGTACTGGAAACATGAGATGATACGTATTATAAATCTAATTATTCTTTATGTTTGAAGCATATTCTGTTTTTACACTGAACTTATGCCAACAATCTTCAATCCATACTTAATGCCAAAAAAGGTGTGAAAATATGGTACTTTCAAACCATATTCTTCTTACCTATTATAGGTCCAATTATAGGTATATATGTAATATTTCTTCATTTTCCTACAAAACATATTGATCGGCAAATGCATAATCAAATTGTTTTAAATATGTATTGGATAAACAAATTATTCTGTGTAGATCAACTTAGACCTTTCATTACAATACCCATATTTTCATAGCAGGTAACACAGAAACTCAGGATATTCGTATATATTTTAGGCATTCAACTGGGAATACTTGGAAATAATTATCATAACTGAATAACAAGTAGATACCGATTTGTTGTAGATTATTGGTGGAATCGTTGGTATTAGAGGATATAATTACAATTAATGAAGATGAGATACTCCCTCTGGATTGAAAAAAGTTGCTTTCCATATATCTGACAGTCAATAGGGGAGAAAAATCTTGGAAACAGGCTAACAAAACTTGCAACTATGGATAATTTAGATCCGATTTGCAAGCAATTTTCGTTACTATTTATATCTTTCATAATTTCACTTAAATTGTACGATTGTGGTTATTGACTAAAAAACATAATGTTGTCACGCAAAACTCCTGACCAATATATTGATTGGTCCCCACTCAATATACTTGTCGTTTTACATACTCTTGTTCTTTCTCGATTGCCGTTATCACATAATCAGGTTTATAACATACCTGTTGCTTGCATCTTAATCAGTGCTTAAATCATTAGTTTGATCAATTATATATTATCGTAATCAAGTGTACCCATTGTCATGTATCTACTAATTTTACTCTATAATTGCGGAATTGACTACTAGACCTTTGTAAACACGCAACAATGCATTTATCAACAAGTAACTCTCTGTGTAATCTGTTTATATTTACTTATTGTATTAACGGATTTTGCGTACAATCATTTACATAAAATTATTGTTATTTGTGTACTTGTAGATTTATCTAATTTATATCAGTTGAACATAGTTTTCGGTTACACTCACATTTACATATATATTTATTTATTATTTGCTGATATTGTCACCTGTGAATCGGTAACTCTAAACGCCTATTATATAAACATTAAAAGTAAGTCACTCTATCGAACTACATAAATGTAATGATCAGTTTAATGAGAGTCGATTCAATATCAGAAATTAGACACCCTACTTAAGGTCTCAATAGAGAAATAATATAGTCCGCTCAGGTTGATGCACTCCTTCTTGCAAATTCTTTACGTCTTTAAGACAAACACTATCCATACGTGGTTGGTCTGCCTCCTGTAGAGATAGTCGATGGGGTTCGGAACCCAATTGATCAGGTAGCTGAAGGAAAATTGTACTCCGAAGTAAAAACAGCGGCAACTCAACGTAATACGGCTTCTGACGAGAAAAAACTACATCAGTTACTAACGGCTTGAGATCTAGTTGACAGGCGACTGTCACAACCGTTGAAATACATGATGCAACAAATGGAGACGTATAAATTAGATGAATAGGTCTCTAAACAGATGCAGCTACAGAAGTTACTCTACAATATATGACATATTGAGAGTTTCAGTGCAAGCCCCAAGCACGCATGGCCAATAAGATGAAGGAAGTACGTCCGGACGCCAGTAGTATTAACACATTACAATCAACTACATTGACCGGTAGTGTCGACAGAGTAGCAGAACCTCTCCAGTAACAGCTAGGTGATCTGATATAGAAATTGGCCTCCTTCCAAGGTATGACATCTACTCTTTACAAAAGGCGTACACGGTCCTTTTCACATGAAAGGGAATTTGGAGGAGTACGCTTACACACCAAGTTAACAAACAGATGCGTTGGTATTGTCTGAAGTACGGCGATAAAGCGAACATATGTACTACGTAATGCTGATTTTCATTCGACAGAGTCAACACTTTTGAAAACTTGTCAGCCAGGCAGTGATGCATTTAAATACTCTTGGCCATCTAGTAAGCCTCCTGTTCCGCGTTGTGGACAGACTTTCGGGCAACAGATTCCCTATAGACACAAAGGACGAAGTCCGTACTATTCTGCAAAAATTGTTGGTGAGAGTTACTCATTTGATCAATGACATTGTACTTCAGGCGGTAAACAGGACATAAACCCGTAAGTCTGGTAAACAATTGCTGATTTTAGACCTTGGGTCGCGTCACTGGTTTTCTTAGGTATTTATTATGACCGAGGTTAAAGAAGTACCCTAAATCCCCCGGTGCTACAAGAATCTCGCGATATGTTCTTACTAATATATTTTACAACTTTAACAGCGGCTTAATGTGGACAAATGAAAGCTTTTCAAAGGAGAGAATGGCGATTAATAAAATTTGATAAATTAAAACCGAGTAGTCGTTTGTGATGCCCGGTATAAATATATCCGATCACGGCATATTTGAACAGTAAATTTGGGATTCATCATATTATTTGATAAGGTAACATATTGGTTTGTTAAAATATTGTAATAGTGAGGTTATAAACTTCATTTTTTCTATAACTCCATAAACGAACTAAGAAAATGCAAGCGCACAATGAATAGCAACTAAAAAGAAAGTTTATGAACTGTTGTCATATAATTTAAGCCTTAAACTTTCAAGTTATGTGATAAATAAACCATTTTGACAGAAACCATGTGAAAAATTAGATCTTTCATTGGCTAATATTAATCTCTAATAAATTGAGAAATTATGAAACGACAAAATGGTGCGGTACCTTAATGGTTAAAGCACCTGACCCTCAAGCACCAGATACTACACCATAAAGCCTGGTATGGAATTACTAGTTTTTACTTTGAAAATGTGATTTTAGACTAAGTAGAAAATTTTTTAACAGGTTATCAAGACAGATAAATCCGATTATACTTATCATAATAAAACAAGTGGAGTGAAAGCTGTGTGCTCAGAGGAGCTTTGATTTTGTAAACCCATATGTTTCTTTAATTTCAATTTATTTCCATATATGCAACCCATTTTAAACTTGCAGTTTCAGTAGTTCAGCCCAATCTTACCATGTATATTTTTCTACATCTTTGCTGAAGAATCTTCCACAAATTGTAAACTTTGGAAATAGTCAAAGGTTTGGACATATCTTTGATAATCTCATTCAAATTTTAGTATGATTAGGGTCTTTTCTCACCAATTAACGACTTCATGTTTTAGAATGAACACCTTAAAGTCCCACGGTGGTTGATGACCTAGCCACACCTACTAAGTCGTGAAAAATTTGTAAGAGTTATGACCACTCAAAGCTGAGAGCGTAATTAAAATGTCGTTGATTACCAAAACTTGTAGTTTTTTCTGTCACTATGAAAGTTTGTGAGTCAGATTAGAATTTCAAGTGACAATAGTGTTCCTTAGAAAAATACTTTGGGGCATAATCAGATCACTTACAGTAAATGCACAATCACGTGTATTATCCATCTTTTTATCATCAACTGTCGTGCATGCTTTTAGAGCGGATCTCCAAAGACGAAAAACTTCAAAAAGAAAAACTTCTTGATCATTATTAGCTTTACCATTTTGGTCGACTATCTACAATAATGAAAAGATATATCTGCTTAGGAAGTAACAGTCCCATGTTCACGAATAAACAAAATGGATTACTTTATTTTGTAAGGTGGGATTCATAATTTGAGTCGTCTTATGTGAAGTGTAAGAGATGGTCCCTTTTGAGATGATGGAGATTTGTAGCTCAGGTGGATGATTTTGATGGGTTTTTGTTCTCTGAGCTGGATGGTCTGATCGTGGAGCTTTCATCGTTCTTCTGAACGACATCATCAGCACAAACTTAAAAATGGTCCCTTTCATTTATAATGACTGACGGCATGCATTCGTTTTCAACTTTTATCATGTGTTTTAGTTATTTAAACTTTCCAAGCTATTTATTATGATAGCTGTAGTTCCAAAACGTTCAGCAATAATAGTTTTTGAGATAATTAATGAATATTAGCAGGATCCATTTTTTGTGGATTCAGATAGTCAGAACCAAAGTGTAATGTTTTGGCGAATTTAGTTTCAATTAATGATATAACGCCCATGCATAAGATATTGCAACAGCATTGCTATTTATGATACATTCCCTACAAGTTAGTTGAGCTTACAGACATAACATTATCACTATTAGCTTAATGTTTTAAGAACTTAAGTCTCAAGAATTGAGTAAAAGATACAAACAGCACTTTGCCTACTTGGGTCTGGATAGTCAAATATTTCTGAGAAACTGTGGCTCAAAGTCGAATACATGCACGAGTAATTCGCAACTGTGGCAGAAATAATCAAAATGCGTCATGAGGTAAGCCCTAACTTGTAATTGTAAAGACAAAAAGAAAAGAGGAAGACTCAACAACACATTGCGTCGAGAACTGGAAGCAGACATCAAAAGAACGAACAGCACTTGGCAACATCAGGAAAGAAGCTTAAGAAAGAGTTGGAGAATCCTGGTCGGCGTCCTATGTTCTACGAGATGTAACAACCTACATCTGATTGGTAAAAGGTTGTAAAACATATTTTAGCGCTACCTTTAAATTTTCATTTAGCTGTACTTCTACCTCAGTAGTGAAACTAGTATTAATTGAGATTCAAGTATAGTATCTGTCGGCACTAAAACCAAATAATCATGCACTAACTACTCTATCCGAGTTAAATATACTTTTTAGATGAAATTCGGCAGCAAACTTTCACAAGGATTTTAAGTATTAATTTGAAAATATCTTATATGTCATTGGATAAACAGTTCGGTGAAGTAATCTTTTTCAATAAGTTCATTCTTAGGGCTGTACAACCGTATATCAATAATAATAAATCAATACAGGGAGGAAAACCAATATTCTTATCATTCTGTTGATATTATTACATACACAGACCATTTTTATACCACTGTCATAAGTATACACCATCTTGTAGTTTTGGAAACTAAAGAGATTCCCTCACTAAAATTAAAATAAACAAAGGGAAGTCTGAATCGTACCTTATGAGAATGGATGATATATATTTGCCATCTTGTTAGAAAATTATCACCTAACCATCTTGCCAAAATGCTTCCAAGATAAGGGTAAAAACGACTGTTTAAAAGCAACTAGAGACTTGAAATGTACTATTTATTGTTTTGATGGATATATCAACTTTATGTAGGGACATTTAAAACACTAGTGAAGATATAGGCAAAGCTCAGATCAAGGTCTGGTAAAGGAGTATTTTGACAACATACCTTAAGCAAGAAAATGGGTTCATAAGTAAGATAAGTCGTAGCACTACGTATCTATTTTTGTTCATGTCGGTATAATAGGGAGATTAATTTGACAGCCATAATGATATTATTTTTCGTAACAATTTACCAACCAAAGATATGCCAAAGAAAGGCAAAAAATACGAAACACTTTTTAGAAACTACACAATAATGTATATGTTTGCACTTACGATATGCTCAACGAGTTTCTTAATTATGCTTCCTAATTTGTTCCATAATTCACTAAGATGATAAAGTAGTAGCACAGTTGATGAGTTGTCCTTTAGTATATCTGATATAAATTCAATGCAAATGCATATTGGAAAGTCCTTGGCAGTTTCAGAATCCTCTAAAGCTGTATCCAGGACGCAACCAATCTTAAAAAAGAATTGAGAAAAAAACATCTGAAATATGATTTTATTTAAAATTACAGAGATATCCACTCACCTTAAGAGCGTTTTGTGCCAAACTGTTTTGCTCATCAGTTATTATATCCTTTTCGGATTCACTTTCGATACATTTATGCGGATTGAGTAATGCTTTGAAAAAATAGTAGGATATTATCCCGTCAGAATTTACGAGCGTAGTCTTAGATGATGTCATAAAACGGTCAAGTATCACGCTGATTAGCTCGGAAAATTCATCTTCAGTAAATTTCGTTACAGTGTCTAAATGATCTTCATCGTTAGATATGTTGCAAAATGTTCTGCATGCAGATCTAAAATCCTTCCAGTATTTCAGCACCTTCCAGGTAAAACTGTCACTATTAGGGGGACATGTGTCGCTCGGTGATGACTCATAAGACATGATGTAAACTCTTGGTTGTTCATATGTGTATATATATATATATATATTGGATGTTGAGACTGATGATATATAAACTATTAGTGAATCACTCGAAAAACAGTTTCCAACACGTTATTTGTCTTCGTAGAATCCCAAACTTTGAAAGGATATCATTTTAAGGCTG
This sequence comes from Schistosoma haematobium, assembly GCF_000699445.3. NCBI lineage: Eukaryota > Metazoa > Platyhelminthes > Trematoda > Strigeidida > Schistosomatidae > Schistosoma > Schistosoma haematobium. Next base: position 48,571,378 of record NC_067196.1, on the reverse strand, counting down.
ACAGAATATACTGTATTAGAATCATTTTCAGATCATTACCAACCAGGGAAATATCACTGCCAAACAAATAAACAGCTGACTTAGGTAAACGCCATATAAACTAACATATCAAACTTAAAGTACTAAATGCCCGAACTCAATGGCACGTTAAAAAATTTAAATCCTTCCAAGGTCGCCCGCTGGTTCGTTTCAACAACCTTGAAGTGAATGACAAAAGACGGCCATTCCGTATTTCAACTACTGTTTGTTGAGTGTCCGTTGGGTTGTACGAATATCAGGTATTCTTTTGTTTAAGTGATCTTTGGCTGCAGCGAAATCACAAAATCATTGCGAAGAACATTGATTTAGCTCTCTTTGTCTTGTGCACACGTTGGATCGATTGGTGATTCATAACTAACCAATCTCCCTATTTTGGGGACAATTTCGGTCGAGGGCATCATGTTCTGTTTGCCTGGAAGCGAAAAGAACTGCGATCATATGTAACCTGTATCATGGATACTACATCAAATTCCTAGATATTGCAGCCGATAGAAAATAGATAGCATGCACACTGTAGCTGTAAATAAATCCCCAAAATAAATAGCTCTGTAAGTTTTCAACATTGGATGCTGAACACATGTTTTAATGGACTCACCTAGCTCAAGGCGCTCGGTCATGCATCCGCGCCAGATCACGACTGGGAACGCCGTGCTCAACATCTACTGCAATCGCTAGTCAGACTAGATCAGACAATTCCGTTATATTGGCAATCGTCAAATACAACTTCTGATCCCCTCGATTCTGTCTTTTGATTGCTCTTGGTGGGTACGAGTTATATTGAGTGTTACTGGTAAAAGCGTTGTCAAACACTGAATACCTGTGCCATCTTCATTGGTGAGACGACGTGATCTGGTACACCAAATCGTAAGCTGGGATTCTATATATTATTGCTTTATCTTAATTTTTATACATTGCGATATTTTTTCGTGCTTTTGGGATATATATATATCTCCTCCCCGTTCATTATCGTACTTCATATTTCATGACTGAACAGACACCTAAAGTATTTAAGAGTAAGACTTTGTCCCCACCCTCGTTCCAACTCATGCCCTTCTGGCCCAACAATATCGAAGCCTGGTTCCGCTACGCAGAAGCCGACTTCCACGAGAATGGCGTGAACGACACACGTGCACAATTCCTCGCAGTATTCAAGGCACTACCGCGTGAATTCAATAGGCACGTAATACCTAGTATGTTTACTAGTGATGTTTCTGAACCTTACGAAAACTTAAAGCGCTCGATTCTTAAACGAGGAGACCTAACCGATCGACGAAGGTTAGGTCAACTCTTTAATAACATCGATCTGCAACACGGTTCTGCGACGAACATGTTGCAACGAATGAGAGAGGTTATCGGTCGAAGAACTTTCGATGATGGCCTATTCAAACAACTTTTCTTGTCTAAACGTCCCTAACAGGTGCAAGTGGTCCTGGTCTCGTTTCAGAACAACGCTTAGACGGGCTGGCTGGATCCGCCGATCGTATCTTAGAGATTACGAAATCTTCTACTACCGAGGTATTTTCAGTCAAAGAAAAGCCTCAAATGACCCAGAATGACATAACAGAGTTATGTCATACACTCATGCGTTATCTTAATCTTCGTGACGACCGTAAGCGATCACACACCCCACGTAGAAGCACTTCACGTAAGTGATCTGTCTCTAGACCACGAGCGACGGTTAATCCCGACTGGTGCTGGTATCATAACCAGTATGGAAAGTCTTCCAGAAATTTCAGAAAACCCTGCAATTTTCCCAACTCAAAACCGACTGACTCGAAAAACAACTCGGGAAACTTCCAAGCCGGCACGCGTTAACGGCAACCGTAGCCGGCGAACATAGCCGTCTGTTATACATCACAGATGTGACAACGAGAGTTCGCTACCTCGTCAAAACTGGCTCAGATGGCAAGGTTATTCCAACAAATTCTAACGATCGGTTTCACGAATCGGCTTTAAACTTACAGGCGACAAACGGAAAACCGATCGCCACATATGGCAAAAGGTAGGTTTACCTTAACGTGGGTTTACGCAAACCCATACACTGGATCTTCGTTGTTGCAGATGGTTCTATGCCAGTCATTGGTATACACCTGCTAAAGTATCATAATTTACCCATTGACACGCACCAACGGAGGTTAGTGGACGGAAACACTAATTTATCCGTTTGCGTAACTTCTTTTACTGGTTGCAGATTATCCCCAGTCACAATTAAGCACACGATAGACCCACTTTATCAACCACTACTCGATAAGTATCCTGGAATACACCAAACGCAACCGAAACTACCGTGTGTAACCAGCAACGTTACACATCACATCACGACTACAGGACCACCTGTATTCTCTAAAGCACGACGACTAGCCCCCGAAAAGCTAAGGTTGGCGAAAAACGAGTTCGACAAAATGATAGACTTAGGAATCATACGACCATCAAATAGCCCATCAGCATCTCCGTTGCACATGGTCCCTAGAAAGGATAGCAACGATTGGCGTCCAACTGGTGACTATCGGCGATTGAATGCGAAAACCATTCCCGATCGTCACCCGTTGCCTCACATTCACGATTTGACAGCTACCTTGAAAGGTACAAATGTCTTTTCGAAAATCGATTTGGTTAAAGCGTATAACCAAATCCTCATGGCCACTGACGACATTCCGAAAACAGCTATCATTACTCCCTTTGGAGTTTATGAATTTTTGCGAATGTCCGGTCTACGAAACGCTGCTCAAACATTCCAAAGATGCATAGACGACGTTTTTCGAGGTCTCAACTTCGTACATGCGTATGTTGATGACTGCCTAATCGCAAGTCCGGACAGAGAATCGCATCTTGAGCATCTGGATCTTGTTTTCGAACGACTACAAAAACATGGCATTACTGTGAACGTTCAGAAATGCCAAATTGGAACCGACTCATTAGACTTTCTGGGACACACTATCGATGCTCAAGGCATTCGACCCCTTAGGACCAAGGTGGCAGCCATTCTGGATTACACAGAACCGACCACGATCAAGCAATTACGAACGTTTAACGGCCTGGTAAGTTTCTATAGACGATTCATACCAAAATGCGCGTTACTCACGAAACCTCTTACCGACCAACTTCGTGGAAATGCGAAATCCATTAATTTGGACGACACCGCACGAAAAGCATTCTCCACAATTAAGGAACTTATCGCTAAAGCAACAATGCTTGCACATCAGGACACTCAAGCACCCATTAGTTTCGCAGTAGACGCATCCAACTCAGCAATCGGAGGAGTCTTACAACAATGGGTTAACAACTCCTGGCAACCTTTGGCATTTTTCTGTAGACAGTTGCTAGACACCGAATCGAGGTACAGCACATTCGGTAGGGAACTCCTAGCTACGTATTGTGCTGTACGGCATTTTCAACACTACATCGAAGGCCGTGACTTCACCATTTTCACTGACCATAAACCTCTTAATTTCTCCTTAAGCTCCGCTTCAGACAAGTACTCACCTCGTGGGTCTCGACAACTGGACTACATTTCGCAGTTTACTTCAGACATCCAACACATTTCTGGAGCAAACAATGCAGTTGCAGATGCTTTATCTCGCATGACTTCCTTGAACAGTTTCCAAGGAATCGACCTCCTTAAACTCGCCCAGCTTCAAAAAGAAGACACTGATCTTCAGCACGAGTTATCATCTACAACACTCAAACTACGCATCAAACAGATGTGAACGGGTAAGGAAATCCTACTTTGCGACACATCTACGGGTAGGAATCGCCCAATCGTGCCGAAACATTATCGACGCAATGTCCTCAATACGTTGCACAAACGTTCTCATCCAGGTGTTCGTGCAACCATCAAGCTTATAGCAGATCGGTTTTGCTGGCCTGGCATGAATAAAGACGTGAGGGAGTGGGCACGCTCCTGTGTAAGCTGCCAAAAATCTAAGGTTGTCAGACACAATAAATGTCCCTTAGACTCAGTTAAAACTCCCGATGCTCGTTTCGACCATGTTCATTTGGATTTGGTAGGACCTTTACCAGATTCAAATGGATACTCTTATCTCTTAACCTGCGTAGACCGTTTCACTCGATGGCCAGAAGCAGTACCTATCAAGGACATCACTGCTGAAATAGTGGCCCGCGCCTTCGTCGAACGATGAGTAGCAAACTTCGGTTGCCCTTCAACCATCACTACAGACCGCGGACGTCAGTTTGAATCTGATCTTTTCCGTCGTCTGACCACACTTTTAAGAATCACTCGCTTCCGAACGACCCCCTACCACCCACAAGCAAACGGGTTGGTAGGACGCTTTCACCGACAACTAAGAGCTTCACTATCGGCTGCAAACGTTTCACAGTGGACTGACGCTCTTCCACTCATCTTACTAGGTATTCGCAATGCAGTGAAAGCTGGCAATGGATACTCTGCAGCTCAGCTCGTTCATGAAACGACACTTCGACTCCCAGGAGAATTCGTGGATCCTTCATCCTCTTCAATGAACATGGATCTAACCTCCTACACAAATAAGCTTACAAACGCAATGCGTTCAGTTAAACCTGCTTCCACTCGACCTCAATCAACCGTTGTTTTCGTTCAACCTGACTTACGATATAGTACACAGGTCTTCGTTCGTCGAGACTCGCATCGACGACCTTTCGAATCAGCATACGAGAAACCTTTCAAAGTTCTTCAACGCGAACCTAGGTATTATATAATTGATAAGAACGGAACCAACGATAGCAGTAGCATCGATCAGCAGCGTATTTAGATGGAAATCCCATCTACGTCGACTTTCCTTCGGTACAATCGAACGACACGACTCCGACACCTATAATACCTCATCCGACAACCAACACACACAATGATACTTCGACAGTATCTGAAAATTAACTTAAAACAACGCGTTCTGGAAGAATAGTAAGATTTCCAGAACATTTAATCGACTATTGCATGTATGACACTAGTTAAGCTTTTGTTTCATCTCGATTTTCCATGATATAATATAGTATAAAAAAATCAATTTTTATATGCTTATATTTATGTATTATTATTTGGCTAATATGTATATATTAAAAAATTTTTTTTAAAAAAGGAAAAAAACATTTAGTAAAACTGCTTTTACGTTATTTACACTTTTTCGCTCATTTTGTGTCTTAGAGCGCGTACGAGTTTATTTCGACATGCACTTACACATTCTTTTTTTCTTTTCCAGGACAAGTGGAAAAGACGATAAAAAGAACGACGAGGTTCACGAGGAACCAAAATTTTGATTGTACATTATTTTTTTACTATACTGTATTTCATGGTCCCTCACAGTGAAGAAAGATGACCAGATACTGCAAAACCTAGCAAGCTATCAGAAGAGTGTTTACCAACGACAAACTCGTTGGGTTTAAACTTCTGGCTGGCCACGTCTTAGGGTCATCACTACCCCACTAGGGGGGAAGTGATCTGTAGCGGTGAATAAATCCCCAAAATAAATAGCTCTGTAAGTTTTCAACATTGGATGCTGAACACATGTTTTAATGGACTCACCTAGCTCAAGGCGCTCGGTCATGCATCCGCGCCAGATCACGACTGGGAACGCCGTGCTCAACATCTACTGCAATCGCTAGTCAGACTAGATCAGACAATTCCGTTATATTGGCAATCGTCAAATACAACTTCTGATCCCCTCGATTCTGTCTTTTGATTGCTCTTGGTGGGTACGAGTTATATTGAGTGTTACTGGTAAAAGCGTTGTCAAACACTGAATACCTGTGCCATCTTGAACACTATCCATAATAACACAACAATTTTACTACCTAGTCAAAACAAACAGTATGTACAGATCCAACGAAGCCGGATTTAAATTAAGAATCATCAATAAGTAGATAAGACTTTAGTTTCTCCAATGCTTTTTTGTGTAGTATTCTTCACGATAGAAAATACGAATCGGAATATGATAAACTGTGGAGACATGACAAAAATTTTTTACTAGAAGAAGTTCTTCGTAGTAGTATTTTTAACTTAACTACATTTCCAACTTGTAAACTGGTTTTTCTACATCAAATGTTGCTATTCCTTTACCAGTATTAATGATCAATCAATAAACTTTTGACCAGTTTTTATTTTGATATTTTTCATAGTTTTATGAGGAGATATACCGATAATCTGTGTGAAAATTAAAAACAACTAAATGTCTGCTTTATAAGTACCAGTTTCGTTACGAAAACTCATAGTACTGCATCAGTTTATAACTCTCGCTAGAATGTTGCGTTGCATACATGTTTTTTCATTATGGTAGTACAATCGGGTGGATACTTGTAGTGGCATTGCTTCCTAACCACACGGTCTTCGAAGCCAAGCATATAATTAGTTAAAAGATGTATATTCGACATGTAACACCTGGAGAAGGTCAGCAATGGTAGACGTGGAGACATTCATTCAATCGGATGGCATGGCTCAGCATTGCAGACGTGCTCGTTATGTACAATTTATTACTATTCACATTAAACATGTTATTCTATCCCCAGCACAACTGTGTTCTTCAGAAGTACTAAGTATCATTGTGAATTATCACGATACGATGAGTCAGTGTAGACAGTGGTGCAACTTCCACGTCAGATCTTACAGATTACACAATCACATCATGACAAATTCACCGTTTTGGGATTAGATCTATTATCAAAGTAGTATCAGTACCGAACCAAACTATAATTCTACATACTAGCAAGATTTATAATGCAAAAGACTGAGTATATATAAGCAATTCATTAGATGAATAAACGTGGCAGTAGTCAATATAAAACATAGTTATCGTCAACTTGTAAATTGTTTCTCAACATAATCTTCCATATTCAGAAATTCGTTAAGTTGTTCACCTGCGTAGACTTGATTATTAGAAAGATTTGAGCCTTTCAATTAGTTGAAAGAAGCCATAAATTGCATATCAGAAAATGTATGAGGACCTTCTCAGCTTAATGCAATGCTGAAAAACAACAAATCAATCGTGAAACAAATGACTAGACTTCGTTATCAGTATCAAATTCAATAAGTAAATAAAAATGGCAGCTAACAGAACGTACCTATAAGTGTCTTACTTGCTGTAAACGGTGCCCTTCATTTTCTGACCCTCCTAGAATTTCATCTAGTCATTCGGAATTAACAAAGAAACTACAGGTACCGAATAAACTGATTCAAAAACTTCAATTAGTAATATGAAATCTGAGAAAAATGTAATTACAACGTCCATAATACTATTAGCAATTTACTGTTTACATACAATAATTATATCACCGATAAGCACTATTTATATATAATTCATCAATATGCATTAGAACTTTGTTTATAATTTGGTCGGTGATTGCAGATTCTGTTTACAAAAAATTATTCGTAACCCTATAACAGACACATCATAAATTAGTATTAACTACTACATGGTTTAGTTACCATGCTCAAAACAACTACGCATCGCTTTACTTATGAAGAATATGTGACTAATTAATGTGGCACTTATAGTAATGTTATACACAATTGCTGTAAATGTTCAGAAAGCGGGCAGAAAATGTTATCAACATCCATTGTTTCTCATATTATTTTTCTTCCTCAGATACGTTGCAGAGTAATACGTCAGTTCAGTCGAAAACGATGATACTTATAGTGGATAGAACTGTTTATGGTTGTACATTAGCAACTTATATAATATTCAAAAATAGATTAGCGCTCAATTGCTTCAACCTATATTTTATAAACAACTACCAACATCTATGTTCATCACCACCCTAATTATGGAGGTGAATCAAATGCACAAGGTTTCAGAGTTCGTTTTTGCTTAAAACTGTGACTGAGGTCTATTTTTGACTTTTTAAATGGTGAATTTCACTTGTTTTAGTTTGCATTGTTACAAATACCCACATTAGGTCGACTGAACATTTACTCAGGTTGTGAGCAACAACTACGTCAAACTACCAATAAACTAGAATAAAAGCTATGTAACAAGGACAAACATTAAGAAAATTGACGTGTGACGGAAGATATGCTGTTACTAGCTTACAAATAACGACATCCAAAACACTATTTTTCCATACTCTAGGTGGTGCTTATCAAAACTGTTGAAGATTATGTGTAAATTCCTTCCGCCATACTAGCCAAAACTCGCTTCGGCTTTACTCGTGCAAGGTTTTCTCGAAAGTCATTTTTGTCGCAGTTAGCGTAAGACTTGGGATATTAGGATATAAACACTTTTAGAATTTTTTCAACTTGGAATATCTCTAGAGGGAGTTACCTAACTTGTAGTTCTAATCTGCAACATGTCTCAGATGGACTACCGTACTTTCTGAAGTGATACGTCCGTTGTCATCTGCTCAACTTCGAAGTTGAGTCAGATCTTCCTCAAGTGCCAGTTTATCTTCTTGGTTACGAACTTCTCTCCAGAGTTCCACATCATCGGCGAAAATAATAAATCTGATGATACATGATGTAGAAAATCGTTTATGTTAATCGAGAAAAGAAGAGGTCCTAGTACTGAACGCTGAGGAACCCCACTAGGGCATCCCGTAGCCTGAGTGACGTGGATTCACTCCTCTCAACTCAAGTTGACCCTAACCTTAAAATGTCGATCTTTTAGATATGAAGTGAGCTGAATAATTAAAGGCGACTTGATACCTAATCGTTTTGGCTTATTGATAAGACATATGTGACTGACACCATCAAAAGCTTTTGAGAAGTCGAGGTAAATGATGTCAACCTTGGGTTGACGAATATGAGAACATCACGCTAAGCGGTGTTACCGAAATTGCAGCTGCTTCCCTCAGAATGTACCATATCCGAACCAGATGTGTCTTTTTTAGGTGCTGCAGTTTTAGATACACCAAGTCAGCGCTCAATTTTACTTCTGAAAGTCCTCTAGAGTTGAAGGTGAAGCTTTCATCAATATAGTTGGTGTGGGTCGGCTGAAATATCCGAGAATACTGTTCTATCATGTCAGTGTCGTTGTTGGTTGAGCCATTAGGACCTGGCAGTTGGGAAAGTACGGCTTTGGCCTGTCGACATGAGGCTGCGTGACGGTATATGCTTTTCGGATTGGAGACAAGTTTATCGACAATGTTTACCTTGTACTGCTGCCTGTCTTCTCTTATTGCTTTTGTGTATATGTTGCTTATTTGTTTGAATTGTTTGGATGCGCTTTTGTTACCAGTTCGTTTGTACTCCGCCCAGTAGTGCCTTTTGCAGCTTATCAAGCGATGACTGAAGGTTACTTCTAGATTTTGGGGGACCGTTAGCTGAACAAACGCTGACCTTGGAGATAATCAACCTTGGGTGGGACAAAAACAAAAATTGTTAACACTCACATGACCGCTTAAGATAGGTAGTGCCAATACAGCATCACCTCATGTTATAAAATACGTGGAAAAGAATTAGCTGCTTCAGTTTCTTACCATAGGATTTTGTAAAGACCCATCAATAAGTTGGTTCCCTGAGTGTAGTAGCATATTTAGTAAAACAACAACCCACAGCTTGTTTAGAGTCTCGTATAAGTGCGGTGTAAAACTCGGTACATATCCTTGTCAAGGACTTTCAGTGCTCTGAGAAGTACCCATGATGCTAGAAAGTCTCTGACAATGCTGCACTGGAATTTGTTTTACATTTTAATTTATTGTCCATCTGAGAGAGGAAGCTACAGGAGCCCGGCCGATTTTTGTCAATTTTATCCGAAAGAATTTTAAATTCTATACAATAAGAAGTGTTTTCCATGTGATCCTTCCTATTTATTTTACCAGTTGCAATATCGAGTCATGATACTAGAGCGCACTAACGCGTGGAAAAGAATCTTCGAATTCTGTTTTTATACTCGGGAGTCGAACATCGGCTCTTCGATATTTACGTTTTCTTATTTTGATTTTTCGACGCCTTTTCAAAATCACATAGTGGTACAGCTTCAACATTTCACTTTTCAGACGATTATATTGTGCACAATTGAGTTATAAAATAAAATGAAAGACTCACGAATCTTTCATTTAACTGCATACGAGAATAAGATTGACCTGTAATGTGATAAAATCTATTCTGTTAAAGCTTTCTTACTTACCAAGTAGTTACCTTACATATTCAAATAAACATTACCTTTATGACACACAAGACCAGACGAGTATCTCCCCAAACTTATGGGATGTTCTTAACTCACTATTAATGAAAGGCTAGCTCATAATAGCGTAAAATGTAGGTCTACAGATGCCTTAGTTCCCTATACATGTTTGTTAATTTATATGTAGTTGTAATAATATTAAATATTACTTTGTTTTATGTTAATTTTACGACAAAAGGCTTGTGATGTTCATTATTTATCTTTCGTTGCTCCTACCGCGTGCAAATGCAAGTGTTTGTCTCGATGTATCTTAACTTCATCAGACAAAAAAGCCTTGGTCCCATGCCGCCTTTACTTATAAGCGTTGACTATTCATGTCACTAAATGTGTCCAAATTTAAAATTTACCTCAGAAAGATGATGTACACTTTAATCAGCGGGAAGAAAGACGGGTGTAAGCCTACACAGTTTTAGATCTGATAAAATATTATAAGGCGACTTTGTACGAAAGAAATGGAATGGTCAGGAGTAATGTATATAAATAGATACAGCTTGACCGTGAATTAAAACTTAGGATGACAATCTTATTATATACTCAAACTCAACTGACATTTTTGTATCCACTGAGTTCAATTCTATGCAATCCAAATCACCCTGAATCTAATCAACGACAAGTGTTTCCTTATGATTCGTCTTAACTGGACTCATTTAATAAGTAATGATTCAGAAATTCTGCGTCTTAAGCATCTGTTAGTGAAAAAGAGTTTACTAAACTGGTCATGAGGTTGACAATCTGAATCGACGTAGTAGTCGAAATGAAAAATTCCGTATCATCAGACTTCAGGTGATGTTTTCGATAGGTATCAAAATGCAATATTCGTTACGTTCAAACTCGAATGGTTTTAGTTGAACTTGACGAGGATCAGTGAAATGTTCAACATTCAGTGACTCGACTGCCAAATGATTTAGCTAGGACCCACTTATATTTCACTGGTCCTATAAAGGACATAATAATGGAATATGACTGACAGATAGATAGTGAAGATGCCACAGGTATTCGGAGTTTGACAACGTCTTAACCAGTAACACCTTCTAATATGAAGCGTGCCCACCAAGTGAAATCAAGAGACAGAAGCGATTAGGTTCGAAGATATATTTGATAGGCCATCAACACATTGAGGATCGTCTGATTTTACCTGGCTAGCGATTGCAGAGGTTGTTGAGCACGGCGTTCCCACTCGTGATCTGGTGCGGATGCATGACCAAGAGCCTTCAGCTAGGTGAGTCAATTGAGACCAATGTGGTCAGCATCCAATGTTGAAAACTTACAGAGCTATTTATTTTGGGGATTTATTTACCGTTACAATAGGCGACCATAGGAACAGTGGAAGGAGTTAAGCGTAAAGAAATCGTATTATTTACACGCAGGTTGATAAGTAGAATTGAAATGATGCAATTGACAGTCATATGTTCTGTTTTGTCGTCCAAGACCAGTATGTAATTGTGATTATCTAACATGTCTGTATGAGATGCCACAATGAGCTTGAATCAGTCTCAGATAGTTCGTCATTAAAGCAATTCGTTCGATAGGCTGAAAACTCACCCATCAGAATTCATTCAACATAGTCAAAAGGCTTATTTCCTTGTGGAAGTAGTCCATATGAGAGTCAAGTATATGAGTCGTCTTTATTATGTTCGAATTTCGCTCCAGTCCGTTATTGAGAGACGGTCAGTTGTTTCATTCGTAACGTACAATTCCAAATAACATTAGAATCGAATTCCTTCTCAGGTACCAAAGTTTATTCATATATTATGAGTAATCATCACAAAAATATCGTTCTATTAGTAATCGTAACAACCACAAAACAAACCTTCAATTCTTAGGTTTTCGAAGTAAAACTTCCAAAATAGCAGACCAGAAGCACAATAAAACCTGAATGTCCAAGGTGAGAGTTACAAACAAATAAGTTAGAAATTTGAGTAAAAAAATACATCAAAAACACAGTGAAACTGTTCATTTTCTGTAAATGAGTTTTTAATTAGTCAAACATTTTCAGCTCTTCCTGTAACTCCAGATCCAATGAACAGTGGTTCTTTTCACGAACGAATAAATTAGCAGTATCACTCTACAGAATAGGCATCACAAGTAGTCAACAACAACCAAAAACAGACATTCAGAATGTTAACAGGCTTCAGCAGTTATAGCTGTACTTCTGGAGCCATACTCAACTACGTGATATCCAAGACTTGTACCAGTACGTCTAGGGATCCGAGTAGTTAAAAACCATCTACAGCCTTTAAAAGACACAGTTTTTGAATAACTCTTACTCAGATTCTTCTTCTTCTTGTCTTCAACTCTACTTGTCCTACCAATCCATCCTTATTGGGACTCACTTGCTGCACTAGACCCAAAAGTGATTTGCTCCTCTATGTGAAATCAAAACATCTCACAACCAAGTTATTCTATCCTACTCCTTGGATCACCCCCTCAGTAATACTTGTGCCAAATAATTCGCTTTCCTCCATCTTTTAGAATACCTGTCGTTATACAGAATTTCAGAATCCTGTTTCATTCTCTCGCAGCAGCAACAAAATGGCCTCAAGATCATTCAAGTCGTCCATGATAACAACCAGAGGTCGATTGTTAACAATACACCCAGCTGTCATCATAAAAGTTTGGTAACACCCGTCTGTTAAAGGTTGTTTCTTTACGTGGGCACTTAATATTTTACGTATAGATCGACTTATGTTATCCCGAACTTCTCACAGTGACTAGCGGCCGGAGGATTGAAATGCCAGTCAACCCTCTTCTCGAGCAAGTTAAAACATATGCCTAACCTTGGTGGAACTTTCATAGTTGGTGTTCTGTCTCTATCAGATTTGGCCCATCATCACTGTGTACCTCTCTTAGATAGCCTCCTCCACTGACAGATCTCATTAGTGCCATGATAAGCGAGTCTGTGGTAAAAATTTGTATCACTTCCAAATGCACAGCTCTCAATCTTAGACAAATAAGTACGCAACTATAGTGTTTCTCAATACTTCTATCTTGTTTTGGCATGGAGTGTTCAAAGTAATCTACCCCAACTGATAAGAACTGATAGTCACCATCCCGTATTTCGATCGACAGTAAGGGTGTCACTAGTTGTTGGATAGGACGGGCATTTCTCTCTTTGCAATAAACACGGTCCTCTATCATCATTCTCGTTGATTTGTTGGATTATGGTCTACTATGATATTAGTACTGCTCTAATAATAGACTTAATCCTAAAATTTTAGATTTGTCATGATATAACTGTCTAATCTATATGATCTTACGTGGAAGTCACATCATCGTCTACACCAACTCACTGTATCTTAACAATTACCAATACATGATGGAGAACAAGCTTAGGCTAGAGATAGAACGGTATATTTAACATAAATAAAAGATATAGGATAACATTCAGCAGTGTCCACGCCTCCAAGGTCGAGTCATGCTATCCGATCAACTCGAATTAATTCAATTAGTTCTTCCTGCCCTCTTCATCGTCGGGTTTTTTTCGTGTTAAATGTTGAATATCTATTTCTCAATGCCACTACAGGTTCAATAGATGCAAGACCACTTGGTAGTAGGAAGTCGATCGTGCGGTTCTTTTGACTTTTTAGGGCAGTGGTGAGCGTCTCTTAGCGACCGAAAATCGTTAGGTCCAGTGAGTTACCTGTCTACCTCAAGTAAAAAAATCAGCGAAGAAAAAATATCTAATACAAATACAAAGTAGGAAAATAAAGCAATTTCGCCCATACGTGTAGAGAGCCTATAATGTCTGTGCGGGACGCAGATGTGTTCGTTTGTGCTAGATTTTTGCAAGAGAGTTGATCAATAAGTCGTACAAATGGATGTAATCCATTTTCCTAGCATATTGCACAAAGAAGACTGTTCCTTATTAATCCATACTTCATGAGGAAGAAGTTTCCCCTGTATTTCTCAACCTCGACCGTGGATACTTTGTGACGAAGTTCGTATTCATGTGAATCTCTAGCAAAAACTATCTTACATGTTGAATAAGTAAGGTGTTTGAGTAGTTTGAAATAGAGAATCAAATCGGACCTAAGCCTTCTCTTCCAAAAGGGTGCTATTCCTAAGATTCGGCACCGGGAACTGTAGTCAGTGACTGAGTCAGTCTTCAGTATTTTGCGGATGAAGTCTCGTTGTATTCCTTCCACCTTTAGTATATCAGATAGGCGTAGGTTGGAAAATAAGAACGAGCAGTATTCAATGATAGGTCTTACACAAACTTTATAAAGAAGGATTTTAGATTCATTTTGATAGAAACTACGGAGAATGAAGCCAAGTAATTTCCGCATTTTAGATGCTTTGGCTGAGATGTGTTCAGAGAAATTAAGACTGTGTGATTAATGTACCCCTAGGTCAGTTACTGATGCCAGTCTGGGCAGTGTGTGATTGCTAAGTGTTAGTTTTATTCTAAGAGACATGTCTCCTATACATAACCAGTCGCATTTCTCTGTGTTCAGCTCTAACCTCCAGCGTTTGCACCAGTCGTCTACCATGTTGAGTTCATGTTGGATTGTTTGCATAGTGCTACGTACATCGCAAATGTCAGTTTTATAGATGACTTTTAAGTCATCGGCATAGAGGTAGGTCTTACCTGTGCTAAAGCACGTGCATATATTGTTGATGTAGATTATAAAGAGCAGTGGACCCAAGACACTACCCTGCACAACATCACTGGTTATTGGTCGAGGTGTAGACGTTGTAGAGTTAATCTTGGTTATTTGGTATCCGTTCGTAAGAAAAGACTTGATCCATTGCAAAAGGGGATTTATAATTTCAACTGACTTAAGCCTGTTGATTAGAAGATTATGAGATACTCTATCGAAGGCTTTCTTAATATCGAATTATAGTATAACAACTAGTTTCGCGTATACGAGTAACCTTGTTAAAGAAGTCTATCAGGCATGTACTGCACGACTTTGTTCTAATGAAGCCGCGTTGTGACGGGTCTATTAGATCTACCTCAAGTAGGTGATCAGATAGTTGATTTTGTGTCACTTTTTCCATTATGCGTGATATAACTGGAGTAATATTTATGGGTCTGTAGTTTTCGACCAAGTTTCTCGGTTCGGATTTGTGTTTGGGAAGAACATACGTTACCTTTCAGGTTTCGGGATATGTACTTGTCTCTAAAGATAATGTGCATATTTTGAGTAGTAGCGTCTGTATGTCCGGTCCTGACATTTTATAAAGGATTGATGGGATGTCATCGTCACTAGAACTCGCATTTGGTTTAGGGGTTTTGATGGCGTTATTTATACTCCTATTATCAAAGTTTGTGGTGTTAAGATAATTTTTGCTGATGCACTTTATGTTAATACCTGGGGTATAAGATGTGTTCCCGTTGTGGGAAAACCATTCACTTAATAGTTAACATATGACGGTTTGATCATTATACGTCACACCATCGTGCAGTAAAGAGTGAATGTTGTGACCTGTGTTCTTTCTTATACGTTTTGCAAGGAGACGACATAAATTTTGGGCTTTAGATACAGCAGTGAGTGCAGTACGTTCTTCTGCCTGCTTATGTTTGTTGTGTTGATATTGAACTTCTTTAAGTACAGAGTATATCGGGTGCAGGGCACGGGAGTCCTTTGATATATAGTACGTCCTTTTTAGTCTTCGCAGTTTAGCCCTAGTCTTTTGGTTGATATGGGAAGTGATTGGTTTAAAAGCAATTTTAGAGGAGATGGTAGTGTCTAGTGCAGATTTTGTGGTGGTTTGAATATTTCTAATGTTTCTAAGAGGTTATCACTGGTAAAGAAACTGCTCCAGTCAGAGTGCTTTATTAGAAATTGAAAGTTGTCTTAGTCAGCGTTTGAATATTCACCATATTGGAAATGCGTATTTAATGTATTTAATTTGTTGCACTTGGCAAGAATCGGAAGAGTGCAGTGGTCTATTTTATGATCGCTGTTGTGAAACTTTTCTCCAACCACAATGCATGTTGGTGTGACATTATGATAAAATATCAAGTCAGTAATTTTGTGTAGGCAAGTGTACATGTTGCTGCCAACTGTTTATCTCTAAGGTCCTAAGTATGCTTTCAAAGCATAGTTTCCACAGCATATTTTCGTCCCATGTTAACAAACAGAGCTATACTGTTTCATAGACAACAGATTTACCGAGTGATTTTCAAAGGATAACCGCTCCATTAATCAGTCCTTCATTTTGTAGATCACAAAATGTCGTTCATTTTTACAATATTTAGGATAAGAAATTTCAAGTATTAGGTTAATTGTAAGTCTGGACGTTCTCATCCGTTTTTTCAAAGAGGAATGTCTCTAAAGGTTCCGCAGTGTTTTAATTGACGGGATTGTTGTTTCTTAGGTTTTTCTCGTGCTTTGTGCGTTAGATTTGTCCGGGACCTATGTACCTGTGTTTTCACATTTCTAAGTCATTTTTGATCAAAACTTTATTATTTGCCACTTATTGGGATTTGATTTCATTGTTTAATTTAGTTGTATGATGCTGAATTGTTTTTATGAAATCACTCCAACATTTCTAACGAGCCCTCTTAAATTACTATAAATCCAGTTTGGATTAGCGTATAATCCAAGGTAATATCATGTATGTAATCGGCTGGTAGATAAAACTTCGATCTGTTATTATGCATTCCTAACTGTTATATTAGGGATCTCCCATTGTGATAGTTGATTTGAAAGTAATAAAAAGTAGTGTTTTTAGATAACAGCATTGTTATACAAATTGTAGTAGAAAGTTTATGGTTAAAATTACATATCAATTTATGTTAAACAGCAGAGAGTGGAAAAACTAAACCAGATCATAAAGTTTATGAAGGATTGCAGACATTATATACGGATTAAGTCTGTGTTAACTATCTCCTCAAATATACGTGATATAAGATTCTTATTTGCATTTGGGTGGACATTATTGATCGCTTGAAATTAAGGATTAACTGTGGGAAATATCTCTGAAGTTTGCCTCGACCATTCCGAAAGGTAAACAATTAGAAGACTCGACTACCTGGTTAGAATATAACTGGTTATGTTTTACTTCCAAATTGTCTGTATTCACTCCTTTGTTAAGACCAAAGCTACTCAGATGTTTAAATGGTTACCAAGTAAGCTTATGAGACTGTAGGTCATCTTCATGTTATTTATCAGTCACTTTCATTCCATGCGGTATGTACAAAGTATTTCCAGGAATTTCTCGTGAGACTCAGAGTAATTAGCTTTGTGGTCCATTTGTGGACATTCCGAAACATATTCATATTCATTTGATAGTACTGAGTTTCTCAAGCTAGGTAGTTCAATTGTTGGGCTTTCATTGTAATTCTAGACAACACCCTTTGTGCTTAACTCGTATAGAAGCGGGCTTTCTAGGTATGCCAGAAGTTTTAAGTAAGTGCATCCAAATTACAGTGCGCGTGGTCGGCTGTCTTTGTAGGTTCTGTTTTCATGTACATTTCGGATTAGGATTGACTCTTCTTGTTAACTGACCTCCGAACTTGTGATTGTTTGACATCCTCTCCATGAGGTCAAAGACTATGTCAACATTGATGTGCATGTTAATTGCCGATTTCATCCTATCGGATTCACTGGAAAATACCATATTTGTGAATCCTACATACAACTGAGAAAACTGTTGAAAATAAGATAAAAATTCTGTAAAATTATGATCTACTTCGTTATTAGTACCGCTCTAATAATAGATCTAATCCTAAGATTTTAGATGAGTCATGGCGTGACTACTTAGTCTACAAGATCTTACGTGAAAGCCACATCGTCTACACTGAATCTTCCTATCGTAATCATCACCAATATATGATGGAGAGCAAATTTAGGCTGGAGATAGAACGTTATATTTAATATGAGTAAAGGAGATAAGTTACACAAGAATGACCACGTCTGCAAGGCTGAGCCATGTCATACGATGAATTGAATTAATATCCCCGCGTTCTCCATAGCTAACCTCTTCTTCGTGTCCATTGTTGAATATTAATCTTTTCAGTAATTTCATGCTCGACATTAAAGGTCATGTGGTTAGTGTCCAGTGTCACTACATGTCATACCATCGAAAGACCCATAAATCCTTTTCAAATTTGCTAGTCATGGGTTGGTCAGAAACATAATTTTTGTTTAATTTATGTTATTCATGATTATAAGCAACGGTTTACCCGTAAAATCGCATTCTAGAACGAGAGAAACGATTTGCGTGTGCACAGTGCTAGACCTTGAAAGATTGCATTATGAATTTCTGTACTTTTGGAGAGTGAACGACTCGTTGTGACCCCATGTTATCGCGTACTTAAGTATGACTCGCACCACTCGTTTAACTCTCATTAGTTCCTATGTGCTTGGACTTGTCAATAAAGCGATGGTGGAAATCCAAACTCAAGGTGTAGTACCCTGGCCTGAACTTGAAGATGGTGAATTCTGGTTGATTTACACACTGTGGTCGTCAGATTCGTGAATCGAATTAGGCACGCACATGATTTGAAAATGGGGATAAAATTTATCTGTAACATCTTACTAGATAACCTAAAAAATGTTTGGATCGAAATGTTGTTAAAAATAGGCAGAAGCACTGTACAAAATGTCGAATATTGACCATATGGACTCCTGAAAGTGGTCGTAGGGTCACGGGCATAATCGATTCTTTTGTCGACCTATCCTGAAAAATGAGATAATACGGACATGAGAGTAAGACCTAATACGTCGATTTCCGGTGGCTCTATCTCAACCAGAAGTCTATGGACAAGACGATGAAAAGATTCTTCGTTTAGTGGGTTTGTAAGTAGCCAGGTCTAGGAAGCGAATGCTGCGTTTAATTTAGTAAACCTAATCCACAAAGTTTTTAACCTGAGTTGATGAAATCATCAATGACAATCTCTGTTACCAGAATACCTCGAAAGAGCCATAGTGAACCTTATTTGAACACCCTTATTTTTCCTAGTCAATATCCCTAGACGTTTAGCAAACTAAGTTGCAATATTCAAGGATCACGAACAACGCTGAGAACTTAAGTATATGTTTGTGTAAAGCCAGACTTAAGTTAGGGTTGTGACCAATATAAATAATCACACTTTGAGTAAAATGTGATGAAAGATTTCATGACAGCTCATACTAATTGTTTGTCTGTGTCTTTTTGGACTACCAATGAAATATAGCTTTTTCGTGAAAAACATGAATGAGTGAGTCACTTTTAGTTTAGCAGCAAAAAAAGAAAGTTTAACGTATACAGCGAGTAAGTACAGATCATTGCCTAAAAAAAACGAGGATTAATGAGACAATCTCACCTCCTCGTATAGATCATGCCCTTTGACTTTATGCGCAAACGCTGGTGATCTATAAAATAAGTCTCAGTTACTAGGGGTGTTTGCCACGATAGACGTTTGTTTAGTTCATTAATATGGCGTTACCCTAGTAGTAACATGGCACGTGTACTTGATTGGAGTAGATATAGAAGGATGAATAAGGTCCCTACATACAGAATTTAAAATCTGAACATACTTTTTTCTGTCCATGAGTTTCGTGATGGTGAGACTTATTAGGTTACGAGCTATAAACTCACTTTTGGAAGCTTAACATTCCTACTTGATGAGAACTTTCGCTATCCAATCTGTCTAGTTGATGATCTTATCTTGAACCACATCCATCTATGAAGTAAATATAAAACATCGCTGATATTAGGTTTCAATGCACACGACATTAGTTAGGCAGATATGCCACCATTTAATCTAAAAATTGTTTGACAGGAGACTTTCGATGACTGCGAGATATATCTAAGCTCACAAGTTTCATTTCGAAACAAGAGTGGTCTTTGTTAGATTAAGTAATCACTCATACAACTGAGGATATCACTTCTACGGCTATCCTCCCACCGTAGGCTGGTACTGATCATTTCGTCTTGTCACTCATGGTTAGTACTTCTGACAAATTGACCATCCGAGAGTATGCCGCAGCGACAGTTTGATCAACAGATATTAGCTCATCGATGGAACGATCATGATTTACATTTAACCAGTTTCCTCAGATACGATTAAAGCCTTCCACATAGTCTCTCACTTACCTCTTAAACTAAAACTAGAACATTTAGGAAACTGTCAAGGGGTTATAAGTTAAATAACTGATTTTCTAAATAATAAAAGGCGACGGCTATGAGTAAACACGGTCTAAACAGTTTGAAAATCGGTGAAGAGTGAAGTTCCGCAAGGTACAAACCTTAGACCCCTTTTTTCTGCATGTAAATGATATACTAACTGAGTAAAAGTCATGTTTCACTTTTCTGTGGCATTCGTGAACCTATACAACGCATGACTGATAGAATAATACTGGCGGAAGACTTGAATTCGCTAGTTAGGTGGATGAAGAGGTAGATATTAGGAATTAATACTGAAAAGATTTTAGTAACGTATATGTATAATTGCTATGACCTATATTCACTATAAACTAAGAGAGGTGGTGTTATCTAAAGCAATGAATTGTAATGATCTAGTAGTCATACTTAGCAACGACTTCAGAATTAGAGATAACTGTAAGGCTAACACAGACAAAGATTTCAGGGCCTTATAAGCTATTCCTAAGTCATATTCATTCATACGAAAAAATATCTAGGTCCTTACATTCGATATTAATGAGACCGTAATGAGAACATCGGTTTCATGCAGCGAGTAAAGCGCAGACATGCTATAACAGGTACAGCAGTAAGAGACTGAAATGGTGAACGGTTATAGAGGTCTACCTTGTGAAGACAGAGTGAGGAACCGTGAACTATTTCCACTATATTACTACATAATATTGGCCTACGGTATACCAAGCGATGAGTTGAGCATGAATATGCCTCATCTTGTCCTCCAATCTACAATCGATTATCTGGGAGGATATTTTAAGAAAGTTCAAAGATCGAGATCAAATTTTCTACGACTGGGGCTCTGTTTCTCACACAAAGTGTTGGATTAATAAAATTCTCTACCAGAACACGTCACTTCAGCATCTTATGTTGATTAAGTCCGAGCTAGTTTGGAAATTCACATTACTACAAGCTGCAAGGATTAATATGGTTTGCTTGATTTCTTATACGTATTACTAGTGCCTCATAATTGTCCGTCTAATGACTTCTGGAATGCTAAGGAATACTGGTGATTTTCCAAAACAACCTCTTAAGCACAGTCTGTACAAAAAAATTTGAAAGAATACCCAGACATGAAAGGCATGGTACAATTAACTGAATTTCAAGTTTAACTCTTATTGTTAACGAGTAATCAAGTCTTGAAATAGGTCATAAACTTCAATGGTCTAACCTACTTACTCGAAATCGTCGGGCTGGACACTTCATGTATTCCAAAGGAATAAAAATAGCATATCACACTAAGTTATGAATACTTCTTTCACTTTGTTTTTACGTGTAAACATAAAAACTTGACAGAAGATATTGGTTCCTTGTTTTTTAGTGGACACAGAAACTTGTAAAGCGATACCACTTTCTGTACTTTTCACAACAATTTGAACTACTTGGTGGAATTCACCAGAAGCCGTAGGTAGCATTAAACTAATCGACAAGAAGAACGTTTTGGGATGCTTCCCAGCCGACACGCGTCAAAAGCAACTGTAGCGGGCGAACACAGCTGTCTGTTATACATCACTGGTGTGGTTAGGAAAGTATGCTACCTCGTTGACACTGGTGCAGAAGTGAGCATTCTTCTGGCAAATTCTAACGACTGACTGCGTGAAGTAGTTTCGAACTTAAAGGCGGCAAACGGAAAGCCGAACACCACATATGATAAGCGGTATGCGCACCTTAACATGGGTTTACGCAAACCCATACACTGGATCTTCGTTGTTGCGGATGGTTCTATGCCAGTCATTGGTATACACCTGCTAAAGTATCACAATTTACCCATCGACACGCACTAACGGGGGCTAGTAGACGGAAACACTACTTTATCAGTTTGTGTAACTTCTTTTTCTGGTTGCAGATTATCCCCAGTCACAAGGTCGTGCAATACATGCCTGATAGACTTCTTTAACAAGATTACTCGTATACGCGAAACTAGTTGTTATACTATAATTCGATATTAAGAAAGCCTTCGATAGAGTAGCTCATAATCTTCTAATCAACAGGCTTAAGTCAGTTGAAATTATAAATCCCCTTTTGCAATGGATCAAGTCTTTTCTTACGAACGGATACCAAATAACCAAGATTAACTCTACAACGTCTACACCTCGACCAATAACCAGTGATGTTGTGCAGGGTAGTGTCTTGGGTCCACTGCTCTTTATAATCTACATCAACAATATATGCACGTGCTTTAGCACAGGTAAGACCTACCTCTATGCCGATGACTTAAAAGTCATCTATAAAACTGACATTTGCGATGTACGTAGCACTATGCAAACAATCCAACATGAACTCAACATGGTAGACGACTGGTGCAAACGCTGGAGGTTAGAGCTGAACACAGAGAAATGCGACTGGTTATGTATAGGAGACATGTCTCTTAGAATAAAACTAACACTTAGCAATCACACACTGCCCAGACTGGCATCAGTAACTGACCTAGGGGTACATTAATCACACAGTCTTAATTTCTCTGAACACATCTCAGCCAAAGCATCTAAAATGCGGAAATTACTTGGCTTCATTCTCCGTAGTTTCTATCAAAATGAATCTAAAATCCTTCTTTATAAAGTTTGTGTAAGACCTATCATTGAATACTGCTCGTTCTTATTTTCCAACCTACGCCTATCTGATATACTAAAGGTGGAAGGAATACAACGAGACTTCATCCGCAAAATACTGAAGACTGACTCAGTCACTGACTACAGTTCCCGGTGCCGAATCTTAGGAATAGCACCCTTTTGGAAGAGAAGGCTTAGGTCCGATTTGATTCTCTATTTCAAACTACTCAAACACCTTACTTATTCAACATGTAAGATAGTTTTTGCTAGAGATTCACATGAATACGAACTTCGTCACAAAGTATCCACGGTCGAGGTTGAGAAGTACATATCAAAAACTCGGGAAAACTTCTTCCTTACCAAGTATGCCATAATATGGAACAGTTTTCCCTCCGAAATTCGCATGGCAGTTGAACTACATACGTTTGTAAAACTGCTTGATCAAGCCCTCACTTGCACTGATCTTGCATGTACAAACACATCTGTACCCCACTCAGACATCATAGGCTCTCTCCATGTTTAGACCAAAATGGACTTCAAGTTCAGTTTGCCTTATTTTTCCTATTTTGTAGTTGTACTAGTTACTTTTTCCACCCTAATTTTTCACTCAAAGTAGACAGTTAACTCACTGAACCTATCGATACTGTTCAAGTAAACTCGGTCGCTAAGGTACATTCACTACCACCCTCAGAAAGTCAAGAGGCCCACACAGTCGATTGCCTACTACCAGTTGTCTTGCATCTATGGAGCCTGTTACCAATCAACTGGTTAGGACAACACAAAATAACATCAGCACCAATTTACTGTGATTTTCTTCCTGTTTATCCTGTATTAACTTTTTACTCTTCTACACACTATGTTGACTAGCAATTAATATTATTTCTCCACTCTCTGCCTTATCTACAACTCATATACTTCTATACTTTTCCGCCTGCTTTAATAAACAACCATCCTACATTATACACTTCTTGATGCTTATACTCTGATTGGCAAACTGTACTTTATACTATAGTCAACAAAAGCACTGCATCGGTGCCTTACCCACAGTCCATAGCTTGTAACTGCCTGATAAGCTTGCAAAATGGTACTTATAAAAATAGTGCTTTCCAACAGGATGTGGAACACAGAGGATTGCGTGAGGTATGACATACATACAAAAATAATCTTAAATGAGCCTAACATCACAAAAGGAGGGAGGGTGGAGTTACTGACCAGCAAGCATTGATGGTGAGGGCGATAACTTCAATCCACCCGTGTTTGCGGGGGCAGAACATTTTGTATGTATCAGGCTCCTCATGATTGAGAATAAGCCAATCAATCTGTGATATAGATTGTTTTCCTACGCTCACCACTCAGACTCACGTTTCCAATATTATGCTGGATTAGCTATTCTACTAAGACAACCTATAACATGCTAAATCGGACTTTTACACTAGTATTGTGTGGCTGGCATCGGATGGACAAAAAGAAGAGAAAGAAAAAATTAGACAATAGAAGATATAATCATTGGTATTCTTAACACGTTACCATCTATATACACACTCCCTTCTAATAAACCGCTTTCCTTGTACCAGCCTTGACTTCCTTTCCTTCATGTGAGCTTACTACAACTCGTTAAACGACACAACTCATTGTTCTTTATCACTACATTCTCTAATATGGAGCCTCTGACCTCATTTCACTCTAACAAGAGATAATATGAATTTATTCTAATTTATTATACCTCTGTCCTTTCTACTACACAATGTTAAGCAACGTTTGGCGTTCATATCCATGTGCCCTTCTGCTCTTCTGTTTCTCGTTCCTTTTTTCTTCTTCAGAAATTTGCTCTGAGGGCACAGCTATGAAACTTCTGACGTCTGGAAGAAACTTACATCAAGCGTCTTACGAGTATACTTTATAACAACTATAAACTTAATAAGTTGCGAAGCATTTTGTGAACCAACAAGTGTTGTAATTTATAGATCATGCCTGTAAAAATGGCGTGTACCTGCGCATGCAGAAATATATATTATTATTATTATTAATTAAGCACACGATAGACCCATTCTATCAACCACTACTCGATAAGTATCCTGGAATACACCAAACGCAACCGAAACTACCGTGTGTAACCAGCAACGTTACACATCACATCACGACTACAGGACCACCTGTATTCTCTAAAGCACGACGACTAGCCCCCGAAAAGCTAAGGTTGGCGAAAAACGAGTTCGACAAAATGATAGACTTAGGAATCATACGACCATCAAATAGCCCATCAGCATCTCCGTTGCACATGGTCCCTAGAAAGGATAGCAACGATTGGCGTCCAACTGGTGACTATCGGCGATTGAATGCGAAAACCATTCCCGATAGCTAATCGTTGCCCAACATTTACGACTTGATGGCAACCCTGAAAAGTACAACTGTCTTTTCGAAAATCGATTTGGTTAAAGCGTACAACCAAATTCCTATGGCTGCTGACGACAATCCTAATACCTGTATCGCCGCACCTTCCGGTCCCTAAGAAATTTCGTGCATGCCTTTTGGCTTAAGAAATGCTGCACAAACATTCCAGAGACCCGTCGATGACGCTTATCGAGTTCTCACTTTAATACATGAGTATGTAACTGACCGCTTGGTTGCAAGTGCGGACAAAAAATCGCATCTACAGCATCTAGACCTTGTCTTCGAACGACTACAAAAGCACGGCATTCCTGTAAAGATTCAGAAATGTCAAATCGAAACCGACTCCTTAGATTTTCTTGGACACACTAATGATGCTCAAGGCATCCGAACTCTGAGAAGCAAAGTGGCGATCGTTCTGGATTATCCAGAAACAAAAACAAGCAACTACGCACGTTCAACGCCCTATTGAGTTTCTATAGACAGTTCATACTAAATTGTACGTCTCTTACAAGACAATTAACCGGCAGACTTCGTAGAAATGCGAAATGCATCAATTTGTACGATATCGCAAAAGAAATATTTTTCACAGTTTAGGAACTGATTGCCAAAGGAGCACTGATCGCACACCAGAATATCGAACCACCCATTAGTATTTCAGTAGTCTCATCCGACTCGGCAACCAGAGAAGTCATATAGCGATAAGTTAACCACACCTGAAAACCTTTAGTATCCTTCTCCAGATAGTTGCTAGACATTGAATCGATGTATAGCACTATCGCTAGGGAACTCCTAGCCATGTATTATACTGTACAATGCTTTCAACACTCTGTAGTAGGCCGGAAACTCACCCTGAAGTGGACACGCTCCTGTATGAGATTCCAGGAATCTAAGGTGACTAGACGCAGCAAATGTCCCTGAGGCTCATTCAAAACTTTCGATGCTCACTTCGACAAGTTGATAGGACCTCTACCAGATTCAAGTGGATACACCGATCACCTAACATGTGTAGGCCATTCCACTCGATGACCTATCAAGGTACCTATCAAGGACATTACTGCTGAAGCAGTGGCCCGCGCCTTCGTCGGACGGTGGGTAGCAAAATTCGGCTGCCCTTCAACTAGAATTATAGATCGTGGACGCTAGTTCGGATATGGACTTTTTCTTTGTCTTACTAGATGTTTTCACTGAAAGCTGAAAGCCTCACTCTCACCTGCAAATGTCGCATAATCAGCTAACGCTTTTCTGTTTATCTTACTCAGTATTCGCAAAGCAGTGAAAGTTGACATTGGATACACTTCCGGGAGAATTCGTGAATCCTCCATGTTTTTTAATGAATATGGATCTAAACTCCTACACGAGCAGGCTTACAAACACAATGTGTTCAGTTAACTCTGTTTCCATTCCACTATAGTCAACTGATGTTCACGTTCAACCTGTCCTACGATTTGGTACACACGTCATTTCTACGACCACTCGAATCGGCATATGCAAGACTCTTCAAAGTTCTTCAGCATGAACCTAAGTCCTATATAATCGATAAAAACAGAACTAGCGATAGCACCAGCATCGATCTGTAAATAGATCCCCAAAGTCAATAACTCTGTATGTCTTCGACATTTGATGTTGACCGCATTAGCTTTAATAGACTCACCTAGCTGAAGGCGCATGATCATGCTTCAGCACTAGATCACAAGTGAGTACTCTGTGCTCAACTTCTTTGACAACCTCTAGCCAGCTTATATCAGTCACTTCTCGGTATATCGATAGCTTATTAAATATATCATCAAACCGCTTCGCATCTGATTTCACTGGGTTGGCACGTTTCGATTATAGGTGCTGCTGGTTAGGGTGTTGTCGAACTCCAAATACTCGTGGCATCTTTACACTTATGTACATACATAAATCTTTCGGAACGGAGGTAAACGTTAAACTACATAGGTGAACACAGTTTGAAACACAACTGTGATAATTAGAAGTATTCGAATAAATGTACTAACTAAGAATTCCCGAAGTAGGTAGGTAGAACTAAATGAGCACAAATGAACCCATCATTCATGTTATTCGTAGTGAGCGCGCAACCAAGTACAATTATTACAACAATCTAACTGAATGACAGCTAAATGCTGAGTAAGCAACACAACGAAGGACTTAGAAGATAAGAAAAAGAAATGTAAGAAGACGAGAAATTGATTTCCGCGATCACATGTTGAGGGAAAGCTTCCCGTTTTGTGTGCTTCAAGTTTGCATTGAACACATTCTTTGTCGAACTCTTGTAGTATGTTCCACTAGCTTTTTGAAAAGAACGATGAAAACACCGTCTGAGTAACATCTTACAACGGTTAGTATCTGGTCGATAATTAATCTGAAACTGACATAACTGAACAAATAGGTGTTGAAAAGTCGATTTGGATGCTGAACCGTGATCTTCACAACTTTTGTCGGAATATTTGATTAGGAGTTAAGTTTTCAAAGTGTTGTTTTGCTGATTACTCAAGGCGCAAATTCCAAGGGTGGCGGTTCTGGTAATTAGTATTTACTTTATTCCGAATTATAGCATAAGTCGTCTGTAAATTCTTAGAGAGTTGGAAGTTTTCGTTCTTGCTAGTTTTGTAGACATACATCCTTATTAGCTTTCCTGCCAGTGGAATGCTACACGCTACAACTTATTCAGACGACTTGTATTAGACGACTCATTCGTGAATTTCTGACTTACATTATGAATTATATGCAAGTAACTCGGAATATGTAGTGCATTTTCTTTATCTTATGAACTATTAACGATAACGGGTTATTGTTACTTACTAATCTTTCAGTGCTTTTTTAAACCTTTATTATTTTCCCAGAAATATGAAGTGTGAATACCTCAAGTTATGGGAACCTAATCATGCTCATTCTTATTTCCGTACGAAGTTATTTTACTCAGGTTTAAGGGAGATTACAAACTCAGTTTTGAAGCACTCTCGTTTGTTTATCTTTCTACTAGTTATGGTGCATTGTTGTTTTCTCTCGCGAAATTAACATCCACCACCTGTTATTCTTAGTATTTATTACTCTTAGGTGATGTCTTATTGAGTCATACTTATCCACTTTAAGCTTTCGGATCCGTGGTTGTTTGTTTTAACCTTCCAGCTCCTAAAGGTTCGGCTAATGTCCGTAACGGTCTAAGTGACTTTTAGAAACGTTAACCCAACTTAAAATGTAGCGCAAATATAGGTACTACATGCGCCTTATATACTTTTAAAATATCTGTCATCATATGCGCTCGGCTTGTTGATTCTTTTTGTCCTCATAGGTCTTTTGCGTATCCATTTGTAGAGGTGTTTCGATGGCTAAAGTGTTTGACTTTTAATGGCTGTGAGCTGCTCTAACTCAATTCAGGCATCCCAATAATGTCACTAGGGCCAAAAAATTTGTATAACTTAAAGATAAGTGTATGGGTTCACGCATCAATAAGTTTCACCTAGCTCTATTTACTCACGTTAGAAATCTGATTGTCTCATGACATAAAAACTATCCTCTCAATTATGGCCCTTTTACAAGTAATTTGGATTTGAAAGACGGATGTTTATTTAGTTGCCAGCTGATCTGGGGGGGGGTCTATCGACTTTATGCTAGTATTCAGCGTGGTAAAGATAGGTGTTACTTCACATAGAACACTGGCGGAACACCAAACATTATATCATAGGACCAACGAATTGCACACAACCTACCTTACTCTACTTTAGGATTGTCAGACCTAGAACTGTATTTAAAGAAATTTTATACAGGCGACAAGCATTTTAGCATATGGCAACTGGTTTGGTTGGTAATGTCGTGTACTTTACATGGTACACCATGATTTGTTCAGATATGAGGTCTGGGTTAGACTGAAATTCATTTGAAAATTTGGTATAAGCAGCTACACTAAAACTTTACACAAGTTCATAAGGTCACTGACGCCCATTATAAATCATTTTGTTATTTATATGCTTGTCAGATGCTTTTGATATTGTATCTGAGAGGCGACAAGATTAGATCACTCGAATTTCAACTACTAGTTTGCAGATTAGTACTCCAACATATCTCCTTTGGTCTAGGCGATTAAATCACGAGCCATCAAAAAGGTCTATCTCAAATTTGAGTAGATAAAAGTGTCCCCGGTCCTTAGTAGCATTTATTTATTGGTAGACTATCGAAATAAGCGTTTGTTTACTATTGGAGATTCATAGTACTACCAAGATGCTATCGAATCAGCTTTGCATCTGATGCTCAAAAAGGTAAATAAGGCCATTTCCCCCATTTGCAGTACATATCACTGTTGCGATATGTATTATTTTCGTAAAGAAAACAATGTGATAACAGTCCAGATCATTTAGCTATTTATGGGGAGAATCCGTGTTGTTGATTATTAAAGTTGTTTTTGCATCACTAATTTATTACCAGCTTTTTTATCGGTTTACTTTATTGTTCAGCTCATGACGACTCTTGCTCCAAACAGTGTATACCAGACTCTATTTACTGGACAAAACCAAGGTTAGTTTGTAGTTCATTTTGTTGGTGTCGGTTCTCAATTCTCTGTTTTGCCAACATTATTTGCAATTTTACTTAGTGGCGTTATATATTGGATATTTTATTCGGTTCCATATGTGTGTCTGCACGAGATAGTAAATTCTTCGGTCTTGGAAATAAAAATTAGAAATTTCCGAATTTAAACTCATCCGATATTTCACCACTTATCTTTCTAGTTAGTCAGTCAATATAGGACCTGATACACATGTATCTATCCAAGTTTCTACACCTCATGTCAGCACAGCGAGAATGCAAATTAACGAGACAAAAAGCAAAGGAGAGGGAATATTATCGACTCCCATGAAAATCTAAACATAAAAGTATAGTTCAAAGGGAATAAAGGAGATCAAAGAACGAAAAGTTGGGTATGAGACTTCACCCAATATCTAGTATAAGATTGAGAATGAATGCGAATTCTCCCTTGTAATCAATTTTGAGCCATATCATCCAATGATCCCAACTGTGTATTGTAATTATTATTGGAATCCCAACTAGGTATTCATTTTAAAAAGTTGCGTTCACTTTTATGAAGAAAGAAAAAGAAAATTACAGTAGGATCGCCACTGGCTTTTATTCTGAATCATATGTGATGACATCTCTAGCCACTGTGTTGCACCATCTCTAGGACTCCAACTATGGAGTTTTGAAGGACCAACCGAAGCCATTTCTGTACAGTGTTCTTTCATACCACGACACCATGCCATACATTGATCACCTCTCGGCTTTTTACAGCCTTGAAATCGTTTAGATAGGACAGGATCTCCACCATACGTGAGCGGCTGTATAAGAATAAGGGGGAATACATGTGACGTAGTATAAAAGAGATAAAGAAGAATTTTATCATATTTTGGATTTGATTTGTCTAAATAAGCGTTGAAGCCAGAGTAATTTTTCCAGTAATAATCAGGGTTTTCCTACTCCCCTACGTGGATCCTCTGTATCCACCGAACCGATTAAAGTTCCACTTTTCGTCCTCTCAGTTTCGTAAACAACACCCTGCCACGAGAAGGCAGCGAGTAGGACTCCCTCGGAAGTGGCTATACACGCGCGGTCATATGAGAGCATTTCGAGAGGGAGAGCGGACTCTTCTTCACCCTCGGCCTCACTAGGGCATTTGGGGGACTGATGGTGTTTCTTTATCTGTGCACTTTAGTTTTTTCCCTCTCTGTTAATTGAACCAGCATTTTAGATAGAGGTATACATTAGTTGCGCATACCTAACACATCCCAGCCACCTCGTTCGATATGAGTCCACCACCTCACTAACTGATTTACCGTCTCTGTGTAGTACCTTACAACCTCACTACTGGTCACTTGTTTGCTCCACGATGCATACGAGGCGGATAAAATTTGGGGCAGAATTCTTCGAAGGGAAGTTTAACTGGCCTGCTGCTCCGGCAACATCGGTCGGACTGTCCTGACCTCCATGGCCGGTGACGACTGATCCACCAAATGAGACGGAAGTCCGCAAGGAACTCCAACTCTAGAAGCGCTACAAACCACCGGGCCCAGATGACTTACCTCCGGTTCTTTTTACGGATGGTGGTGACTTTCTGGCTAAGGAACTGACTGTGTTGTTTGTAAAGGTCTGGGAGCTAGAGTGTGTACCAACGTCATGGAATGAGTCGATAGTTGTCCCTATCCTTAAAAAGGGTTCACGTCGTTCCTGTAACAACTATCGGGGGATAAGTCTACTTCCGATTGCGTCCAAGCTATTGGCTTCTGTCATACTTCGTAGGTTGTTCAAAACCCGAGAAAGATTGAGTCGCGAGGAGCAGGCTGGGTTTCATTCTGATCGAGGATGTATTCATCATATCTTCGCTCTTCATCAAATGTTAGAACACCGTCATACTTATCACAGGCCAACAATCGTAATGTTTCTTGACATCAGGGCTGCTTCCGATTCGTTGGACAGGACTGCTCTCTGGGATTGTCTATTGAAGAAGGATGTGCCTGAAAAGTTTATCAACATCCTAACGGCCCTATATACAAACACCTCAGGCAGAGTGAGGGCATACAACCACCTCTCTCCATTGTCCCATTCAAGTAGTGGGATTAGGTAGGTTTGCCCAATCTCACCATTCCTCTTCAACTTTGCCATCGGCGACATTCTGGAAACAGCTCTGATGGATGTAATTAATGGAGGTGTGGATCTGTTGCCTGGGGAAAAACTTCTCGACCTTGAGTATGCGGATGATATTTTCTTACTGTGCGATAATGCCCAAGGCATGCAATCCGCACTTAATCAGTTGGCAGTCAATGTCCGTAGGTATGGCATGTGCTTTGCACCTTCGAAGTGCAAAGTACTTCTACAAGACTGGCAGGATTCCAATCCTGTACTCACCCTAGATGGTGAGCAGATAGACGTAGTCGAGAAGTTCGTGTATCTGGGTAGCTGCATAAGTGCTGGTGGTGGTGTGAGTGATGAGATCAATGTACGTATAGTGAAAGCCAGAGCGGCTTATGCCAATCTGGGCCACCTTTGGCGTCTTCGTGATGTGCGTCTGGCTGTGAAAGGTCGGGTCTACAACGCGTCGGTGAGAGCAGTTCTGCTCTATGCTTGTGAAACCTGGCCTCTCCGAGTTGAGGATGTTAGACGACTCTGTGTTCGATCATCGTTGTCTCCGAAGGATTGCTGACATCCAGTGGCAACACCATGTCAGTAGTAATGCAGAGGTTCAGCATCGTGTGTTCGGGCGCAGAGACGATAATCTAGTTGGTGTCACCATCTTGAAACACCGAATTCGGTGGCTTAGAAATGTCCTATGAATGTCGTCCCAGGGAATTCCACGTTGCGCATTAGTTGTCGACTCTGGGACTGGTTGGAAAAAGCGGAGAGGTGGTCAGTGTATGACATGGTGTCGTGGCATGAAAGAAAGCTGCAAAGAACTGGCTTCTGTCGGTCCTTCACGACTCCCTGGTTGGGGTCCGAGAGATGGTGCAACACAGTGGCTAGAGATGTTATCAGATATGGCTCAGAATAGAAGCCAGTGGCGATCCTGCTGTAACCTGCTTTTACTTTCTTCATAAAAATGGTTGTTTCTTCCTTAACTTAGAGAATTCTTCCGTTTGTGCCTTTCCGTTTTCCCCATTATTATTATTACACCACCTAACATTAATCTGTGGTTGTTGTTGTTATTTTTCTTTTTTTTTTCTTATACGCACCTTACCTTTTTTCCCTCGAATTCTCATCGTTTTGTGTGGCGCATATGTATTTGATGACCTTTTGTAACAATATTTGTGTTCAAATAGATAAAGCGTTTTGAAATATTTTCAAAGTATTCGATCACATATAGGATTTACGGTAAATCGTGATAAATATCTGTGGTGGATTAATTGCAAACTAACGGTTTCACATTTTGTTGCACCATGTTTATTCAAACGACTTGCCCATTTTGTAGGTTACACTGGCTGAAATACGTAGTTTATACAACGGTCTGTTCCTTGTGAAATAATTCATGTATCTATCATTTCAGTTTTTTAAATCAAAAATACAATGAAGTTTGATAATGGAACATTTTTCCGAAAAGTAATATATTTGTAGTAGTACAACACTAAAATTCTCATATAACGTTCACTCATTGTCTAGATACAGTTGTTTAAAACCAACTTGTATCTTCCTAGTATATCATTCTTTTCCGATTTTTTTCTAACCAACAGTAGAATCGATCGCTTCTTCGTCACGTTTTAAGGTTTTAACTTCTTTTTACATAGAAATTGATCAATAAGATTCATCCTCTCATTATGTATCTACATCAGCTACATTATGAGCGTTCTTACGTTAGTTATAGCTTTTAGGTGTAAGTATGCATTGTTTTTCTGGGTTAAATATATCAAATGAGTTGTACACTAAAACACTAAATGTTGTGTTTGTCGTTATTCTATATTACAATTATCTTCTCGTAATTTTTACATTCAAAATCAATCTACTCATCTTTTTGTAGTTTATACAAACTCAAGTGGCGAGGTCCTCATGAATCTGGACATTTCTAATGCACATGAAAATCCAGGAGCGGACTCATATGTTCAACAAGTTTGCTCTGTTGTTATTAGCCAAGAAAATCCAATTACTTCTGAAGTACAAAGTGAACTTAAGGTTCGTATAATATAACTACAACTAATGCTTTAATCAAAATACTAGTATTGCTTGAATACATACTATATGACCTTTTTTGGTAAATGAGGATCGTTGAACTTAACACAATAGTACCAAGCGTAAATTACAGATCCCACTTAAAACAAAATTGAGTTGCAGAATAATTCTGACTGGTATGAAAGATTATTCGTAAGAGGTTGTTGACTGGCTAACTTTCATAGTTTCATTATAGCTACCATACGTAGTAACGAAATGACATTTTCTAGTGTACCTTAGTAGCTCAGTACAGATTTGCGTTTGGTTTTAAATCACACTTTAGAAGACAGAATAATACTACGTATTTAGATAAACTGAGGTAAAGTGGTAGCATTTGTGGTAACGTTGAGTTCACTGCAGGAAAAGAGCAAAACTATAAAATGTCTTAATAAGTGTCACAGGTATTTCCTACAATTTCAAGGTGTGTGTGCAGAAAGGGGGAATACACCATCTAATTAGTTAACGGAAAGTCAGAATGGAGTAAGCTATTGGGGACGAAAAATAAATCCATTGGACTTCGATAACTTATTCGTTAGTTAACTGTAGGGGTCATAATTTTGCCATATGATTATCTTAACGTGACAATGTATTTCTTTTTCATCTGCTTCGTAAGCAGGCCTTATTGATGGAAAAGTCAAACTCTATAGTAATAAACAGAAAAGCGACTAAAATGATAAAGCCTTCATGAAGTATGTTTTATGGTATAAATTTACTAATGTGTGGATGAAAAGGATTGAAAAATATTGGAAGTGGTTGTGGATTTCCACTAGGTGAAAAGTTTTCCACTGAACTGAATAAAACTCACCAAAGTTTGTCTTTCTAAAAGTATCTTAAGAAAACTGTCCTTTTATCGTTTTGCATTATGATAATGCTAGTTCGTTTGAATTCAATTCTGATACATTTTACTTGCCATTATACTATAACCAGTCATAAGTAATATATAATCTGACATGTGCATTGATTCATGTTGACACATCTTATCACAATGACATGAAACGAATTAAAAAACCAACTTGTAAATGTAAATTTGGCGTATACTTTTGTTAGAATTATCACTTTCTGTAGTAAAAAAGTTCCAAACTTCATCACTGAAATATGATGCCATATCCCATGCTATTAATCTTATTTATCAATTTGAGTTTGATATCACGTTTAAGGATAGGTAGAGTCGTCATGTATGATAATGTAGTTTTCTAACTACAGTAAGTGTGTATGCTACGGACGAACATAAGTAATTAGACAGCACTTGTACTGATTGGTAAGTATCACATATCAAATAACATTAACAATGACTGTTTCGGCCCCTCAAGATCAAACTGATATAGCTCCTGAAGCCAAGCTAATCAGACGGATACGTTTTAAGGATTAAAAATAGTAAAACAATCCTCTAACTATTTACAAATTGCTGGAAAGTGTGCTAGGCTGAAATTTGATATAAAACTCAACTAACAGAAATCTATTATGTGTAGTCACTGTACTTTAGGCTTCAAAAGTATCATATGTGATTTCTTAATTCTTATCACCAATATATTCTGAAGCTCCAGTCTAGAGAAAAAATCAGACAATAGGAATGAGATCGTATGTAAAATTAAATTTTTGTGCACGAAGGGGTTCATTTATATGGCTACAGACGACATTTTTGTTCTAGGAAGGTTTCCAAGATTAATAGCTTTTTATTTATTGGACTAAGGAAAAGTGAAGTCGTCATGAAGACAGTAGAATTTTCCACAAACGATGATTACTTTTAGCGTCTACTGGATATCTTTGTTACTCCAAAGATTTTGAGAAAACTTATTTCTAACAGTTGTGACAGTCGCTGAGGTAAATTAGTCAAGCTGTTCATACTAATGGACAACACTCATCTTTCTATATCCATCTGAAAATATTCTCATTTTGATTTTTTTTTAGGTATCTGAATCTGTTTCTTCTGGTCCGGTGGGACGTTTCGAATGTAACTACTGCCATAAGAATTACTTTTCTGAATCCAATCTCCAACTTCATTTAGATGTTGCTCATCGTGGTAAGTAGTATTTGTTCACAATGTCATTGTTTAGTTCTATTTACTCAGTGTATTTGGTAGTCTCTACTTAACTCAAAAATGATTTCAAAATTTATAACTTCCGCGTGAATATATATGTGCTTGTTTTACTTTATTTATGGTTTTTTGTTGAATATAAGTCCTTATCTACTAAACGAATAATAATAACATAGGTTTTCTTCATACGACTGATTGGTAATGTGAGTTCCTTAAAATCCTCTTTTGGAAATGAAATTGAACTATTTTTATAAAGGGTAGTGTTGGGTCGGCTTTCAGAGAACTTCAACGGAGCCTTCAGAGGCCCAAAAAGGAGCCAAAGGGCCTAGCCAATCAGAGTATGATGGAACGTTCGAGAATTCCAGCGTGGCGTGCTACCATTGGTCGGTAGCACAATATGACGTTAACGGATTGGCTGAAATAAGATGTTGATTTAACAGACGCCAACATCTATAAATACCCTTGATTTTCTGTACTAAAATGAACCTTGGGATAAAGTGTATTCTCTCATACTTGTGTCTTCTTTCTGGAGTTCAAGTCGCTGTGTAGTTTTAGTCTGCGGGTTACGGGAATAGCTTAGGATTCGTATATAGCGTTCAACCTACACGACTTATCAGTGGCGACGGGGATGAAAACTTCAATGAATATTTCCTTGGAGCAATTAGAAGCTTATATGGTGCGTCAAGAAAAGAGGTTTGAAGAGTCCCAAATTAGAATCATGGAAACCCTGATGCAGAAATTCTGCCTGTCCGAGAAAAACCCTGCTTCTAGTGAATCTTAAGTATCGCATATTGATTCAGTCATTAACGCCATCCATGAATTTAATTTTGATGGTGTAGCAGGTGTAACCTTTGAGTCGTGGTTTAAGAAGTATGAAGATTTGTTTAATATTGATCTTTGCAAACTGAATGATTCTTCAAAAGTCAGAATACTTCTTAGAAAACTTGGGACTATGGAACATGAACGCTATAGTAATTTCATCCTACCAAAGAATCCAAGAGATTTTTCTTTTGATGCAACGATTAAAATTTTGTCGCAAATCTTTGCTGAACAGTCATCCTTGTTTAATATTCGCTATCAATGTCTCAAGATGACAAAAACAGGTGATGATGACTGGGTTAAGCATGCGGGTTTAGTAAACCGTGAATGTGAGCGCTTCAAACTATCAGCAATGACAGAAGACCAGTTTAAGTGTCTCGTGTTTGTGTGCAGCTTACAATCTCCCGAAGACGCCGATATTAGAACCAGAATTTTGAGTAAAATTGAACAATGTCCGAATATGACACTACAAGAAGTAACCACAGTGTCAGAGATTGGTAAACCTAAAGCATGACACTTCAATGGTCGAAAATAATGGCCAGTTGCCATACGTTCATGCTGTAAGCAAGAAGAACAATTCTTGCTCAAGAAAGGTATCGCACACAGGCAATCAGCCTTCATCTCCATGTTGGTCTTGTGGGGGTTGGCATTATAAAAGGTTCTGCCCATATAAGGAATATTGTTGTAGCAATTGTCATCGGAAGGGACATAAGGAAAACTGCTGCAGAAAAAGAACCCATAAACGACAATCTTTGAAGCCCTACTCGAAGAAATACAGATATAGTGCTCCAACCAACAAGATATTGGTATCACATAACAGAGCACCAAGTTGCCACCAAAGAAAGTATGTGACCTTGAATATTAATAAACACCGTACCCGCCTTCAGCTGGACACAGCTTCTGATATTACTTTAATCAGCCCAGAAACATGGAAGAACATTGGGAGACCCACAGTTTTCCCAACAACACAGCTGGCACACAGTGCATCTGGGGGGAAGTTGAATATTGTTGAAGTGCCATGCACTGTTTCTAAATGTACGGTAACAACAAATGAAACATTGTATCTTACTAAGAAGACAGCACTAGACTTAATGGGGTTGAACCTTATAGAAACACTTAAACTAGCAGATCATTCTATCAACAGTATCTGCAGACGAGTAAGTACAGACAACACCCCAGAATGGAATCAGAAAAACGCCATGCTACAAAGACATCAAAACGTGTTTAGAGAAGGATTGGGAGAATGTACGAAAGCCAAAGCACTGTTAACTCTAAAACCTGAAGCTGCTCCCGTTTTTCGACCTAAAAGACCTGTACCCTATGCTGCTCTTCCATTAGTTGAACAAGAATTACAACGACTTCAGCAAGTGGGTGTTATCGAGCCTGTGAACTTCTCAAATTGGGCTGCACCAATAGTGGTGGTCAAGAAGTCGAATGGAAGTGTTCGTCTATGTGCAGACTACTCTACGGGATTAAATGAAGCTCTAGAGTCTCACCAGTATCCGTTACCCTTACCAGAAGATCTTTTCGCAAAGCTGAACGGTGGCAGATATTTTGCAAAATTGGACTTATCAGACGCATACCTACAAATCCCTGTATCTGATGAAAGCAAAGATCTCTTAACGATCAACACACACAAAGGTCTGTTCCGGTATAACCGACTACCTTTTGGGGTGAAGACAGCGCCCTCTATTTTCCAGCAAATTATGGATACCATGTTACAAGGTATTCCGGGGGCAGCAGCTTACTTAAACGACATCATAATTACGGCAGTAGATAAAACGGACCTGCAGAAGAAACTAGACCAGGTACTAGAACGCATAGCCGATTATGGTTTTCGCCTCCGAGCGGAAAAGTGTGACTTCTATATGCAGCAAGTACGGTACCTTGGGTTCATAATAGATAAAGATGGAAGACGACCAGATCCGGAGAACATTGAAGCAGTGAAAACAATGCCTAGACCCAGGGACATTACTACCCTACGATCATTCTTGGGATTGGTCAGCATTACGGTACCTTTCTCCCCGATCTCCATCGTCTACGTGCTCCACTAAACAACCTACTACAAAAGAATACAAGATGGAATTGGTCTGCAGAAAATCAAGCAACTCCTAACTTCCGATCTCTTATTGACACATTATGATCCTTCTCTACCGATAGTCGTCGCTTCAGATGCTTCTAACTATGATGTGGGCGCAGTTATCTCTCACATTTTTCCTGATGGGTCTGAAAAAGCTATCTCACACGCTGCCAGATCTTTGACAACGACTGAAAGGAACTATAGCCAAATCTAGAAAGAAGCCCTATCGATTATCTTTGCAGTGAAAAAGTTCCACAAGATGATATACGGTCGACATTTTACCCTAATAACCGACCATAAGTCACTACTTGCAGTTTTTGGGTCAAAGAAAGGAATTCCTGTTCATACAGCTAACCGACTCCAACGATGGGCAACCACACTTCTGGGTTACGATTTCAAGATCAAGTATCAGTCTACTACCGCTTTCGGGCAAGCTGACGCATTGTCGAGATTAATAGGCTCCCAATCAAATGCCCCAGAGGAGACTGTTGTAGCAAATATA
Organism: Schistosoma haematobium; assembly: GCF_000699445.3. Classification (NCBI taxonomy): domain Eukaryota; kingdom Metazoa; phylum Platyhelminthes; class Trematoda; order Strigeidida; family Schistosomatidae; genus Schistosoma; species Schistosoma haematobium. The sequence goes on along the minus strand of NC_067196.1, from coordinate 48,532,089 downwards.
AAAGCCGAGGAAGAAGTTCATCGCGTGTTGGATGACGCAGTTAATGGACTCCCAGTAACCTTTGAAACTATCAAGAAGATCACTGAAAGTGATAAGATACTGAGCACAGTTAAATGCTATCTCTCGACCAAATGGCCAAACAATCGCCTTGACGGAGAACTTTTGCAATATTTTCGTCGACGGGACTCACTAATGGTTGTTGATTCCTGTATTATGTTCGGTGATCGAATTGTTATTCCGAAGTTATTACGTCACAAGGTTCTCAAGCAGTTTCACAGTGGCCATCCTGGAATCAATAAAATGAAATCTTTGGCTCGTAGTTATGTTTATTGGCCGTCAATGGACAAAGATATCGAGAATAAATACCGTAACTGTTCATCATGCATTCAAGCCGCTAAAAATCCTTTGAAATGCGAACCTCAGCATTGGCCTACGCCTGCAGGACCCTGGGTAAGACTTCACGCAGATTTTGCCGGTCCAATCCAAGAAAAAATGTTTCTAATTATCGTAGATGCATTCACTAAATGGCCGGAAGTATATATCATGCCAAATTGTACAACGTCAGAAACGATCCACAAGTTGTCTACCCTATTTAGCTGTTTCGGAGTACCAGAGACCTTAGTGACAGATAACGGCTCGCAGTTTGCCGCAGAATCGTTTAAACATTTCTGTAGAACAAACGGACAAGCAGAGCGCTTTGTGGACACTTTTAAACGAGCATTACTGAAAGGGGGAGGAGAAGGGACAACTGGGCAGGTGATCACAAAATTTTTAACATCATACAGATCCACCCCGAACCCAAATGTTCAAGACGGCAAATCTCCCACGGAAGCCATGTTTGGAAGGCGCATTCGAACCGTCTTCGATGCCATGTTGCCATCCAAATTAGTGGATGAGCGCAGTCACGGTCCAAGTATCCGAAACTTCAGTGTTGGTGACAAAGTTTACATTAAATCCTACATCGGGAAGAACCGATGGGAGCCGGGCGAAGTTTTGCAAAAACTGGGAAAAGTACTGTACAAAGTTCGAGGATCTTTGGGGACATGTATACGTCACACAAATCAAATCCTTAAGGACAAAAGAACGGTGCAGACTCGAAGTAACCGGCCGATTTTCCCGTTAGATTTACTCTTAGACGCACCAATGCTACAAATGCCCAGGAACACTGAAAAGAAGCCTTGGACAGGGAAGACGACAAGAATAATGGGACGCCGTCGCAATCCAGTTATCAAACTACAAGTAGATCCCAGAAAGAAATCTTATTCGGGGGAGGTGTTGGGTCGGCTTTCAGAGAACTTCAACGGAGCCTTCAGAGGCCCAAAAAGGAGCCAAAGGGCCTAGCCAATCAGAGTATGATGGAACGTTCGAGAATTCCAGCGTGGCGTGCTACCATTGGTCGGTAGCACAATATGACGTTAACGGATTGGCTGAAATAAGATGTTGATTTAACAGACGCCAACATCTATAAATACCCTTGATTTTCTGTACTAAAATGAACCTTGGGATAAAGTGTATTCTCTCATACTTGTGTCTTCTTTCTGGAGTTCAAGTCGCTGTGTAGTTTTAGTCTGCGGGTTACGGGAATAGCTTAGGATTCGTATATAGCGTTCAACCTACACGACTTATCAGGTAGTAAAAAGGCAAACGGAAAGCAATGATTGCCAGCTTCATTCCCAAAGCTGGGAATCGTGGTATAGCGTACTACGTGTTTTTGATATGGATTAATGTTTTCAATTGATGTAATTTGACTTTCGTACATTATAAAACACAACCAACGGCCTACTAACATGTCTGGTTAAAAAGATGTAAATTAATTTTTCATCTTAAAATAGTTTCCCTGAGTTAAAAACTGTAACTTTCCAGTTGTTCATTGAGCGAGTAAATTAAGAAAGTACTTGTTCATTCATTCTATTCCATGAGGGCTTTTACTATCCTGGTTATAAGTTACTGTTTGTGGAGAAAGTTTTTAACTATACTGTAGTCGTTGTCTTGATAGTTACTTAATGCTGCCTATTCATTCTTCTTTCAGTTTCTGGTTATTTTGTGTTTGTTCAATAATGTTTAAGTTTATGTTTTACAGTGATGTTAAGCTATTCTGTTCATTTTCTGATTGCATACTAAATTACCATACTTGAGAGGTTATATGCTTTCTATATAATAGTCTGTATCATTAGTTATAGTTAATACGATCGATAACCGTAGTTTGTGTCCAACAGCTTTTGCGAGAAAGGTAAATTGTATGAGGAATTAAAGTGTTAACAAATTTTTATTTTTCCTTAATTCTATTTGTTCTATCATTCGTACGCCTTTGTTTTTGTTGTTGAACATGTATTATGTATGCTCACCCATTACCTACCTTAACATGCATTCCTGGAAGTTGTTGGAAGGTAGGTTGTTCAAAAGCTAATGGCTATCAAATAAATATGGGGAAACATTCGATGAAGTTACTGACTGTTGGTTTTAGTCTTCTCAGTAAATAAGGACCACCTGGTTGGGGTTGTAACCAAAGGTTGGAGGCATCGGGCAATATAGATTTAAATCGGCCTCATCAACATATGTATCTATTCTTTGTCAACTTTTAGATTCTGAGTTTCAACATTGTTTCATATATTTTATTCCGCGGACTCATTCTTTCTCGAACGGTGCTTTCCACCTCTAATATTTTTTATTCGTCTACTATCATTGTATTCATTTTGTTAGTTTTAAGTCTGTGTTAATGTGTTGCGACAACTTGGGGCGACGGATATTTGCATCAGTTCCTACATTACCTATTACTGACTGATTATTGTGGATTGGGTTGGGTGTTCGTATTGAGATTTTGTCGTTAACGATCATTCCATTGGCGGTGCTATTGGAGAAATGCTTCTTATGGAAGGGGGGATGGTTATATCGACTGCTTTTTAGTGGATTAGGAACCCTTTTTATTATTCTGTGAAGCTTGCTAGAAGTAAACAGATTTTATAACTTAAATAAAGTCGCAACCTTGTTTATTTGAAACTTAGATGTAAAAGGATCCATATAAAATTTTTTTCTCCAACAGAAGTATACTATATGAAGTAAATTGCTTTGGTTCTGTCGAAACTTTAATCCCAAAAAACCATGTGGAAGGTTTTGCATGTCACACTTTTCTAACATTTCCTATTGGGAGGACTCCCACAATCAACTGACTAACTAGTTATAATTGTATATATCTAAACATTTAACGTCACACCTATTTTTTCCTTTTCAAAATCTCAAATTATATTTTTGCTTTATTATTTTAATTCACATGATTCTTGGTAAGAAAGCACTTAAAGGTGTATTCGAACGTAGTGGTTATTGGTTAGAACAACAGAGTAACTGCTTTAGTGAACTTTACTCACTTACGTGTAGAAATCATCCAATTAGATAAATTTGATCCACAATAGTCATTTTTTTACGTTAGGAACGATGTATAATTAACATTGTTTTCTTAATCAATATAAGGTCAATTTTTTGTCTTCTAATCTGTTATCTAAAGTGATACGTCTTAAATTATTTTCGTTTAGGCTTTTCTATGTAATTTTCCCGTAACTAATATTTTTTTTACAGTGGTTTATAATTAGAATGACTGTGTTTGTGAATTATTTTATTTATCTATCACTGTCAATGCATTTTGGTAATACTGTGTTCAATCGTCAGTGGAAACTATGTTAATATTTGTTATGTTCGAAAACTTAATTGACAACTTCCTATTAACAACCTTCAACTAATTAATGCCAGACTGTGATAAAAGTGGCCACACAACAGACTTGATCGGTTTATATTAGTTTCCAGTGAGAACCAGAAGGCTTAAAATTAATTCGGCTTTCCTATGACTTACTGTACTTTTAGCCATTTCGGTTCTCTCCATTGTTTGTTGTTAGATTTAATGAGCCTATTCAAAACTCATCCAATGGCTCTTTGCTTACTGTGTAAGTTCATTCATTCACATTATCTAGATTTCGAGAATACAAGTTATCTCTTATTCATTTTTCTTATTCTCTTCTAACGTGAGTAATAAATAAATAAATTCTAGTAGATGTTGGTCGTTTTGGTAACTCCCAATACTTCCCAACCTCAGGAAACTCCACACAACTAAGCGTATTCAACTGAGCTATATTCGTTTTCCTAATTTTGAGGTCAAAATATGATCATAGTTCACAGCAAAGCACATAAATATTATTATAATAGTACCAGAGAATGTATATAAAAATGATGCACACGATTTCTAGCTAATAGTTCATAATTTTATAAAAAATTATTGGTTTCAATCCCTATGACGATATGCATTTTCGTGTTGTGTTTTATGTTCCTTGATCTATCACCCTACTTTGATGATACAGAGTGTCATTAGCAAATCAGATCATACTTCACCTTTCACATGTAGGTTTTTCCCCTTAGAGTGATGTCTTGACTATAATAAGCTAACAAGTAGCAAATTATTGAGTTGTGCTGGGCTTCTCACCGTTGAGAGTTGTATGCTCAAATCTCCTGTGTGTCTTCTGCTTTATGGTAGAGGTTAAATATTTTCAAATTTGGGAGTCATATTTCACTTACATTGTGTTTGATAATAACTCGTTTAATTTTTGAACGTAAATATTATCGGACTGGTTTAAAATAGTTTAAGACATAGTATGATATATTCATATCACTATCAAAAACTTTGTTAAGTGGTTTGTTCTCCATAAACAATACTGTTTTAGTATAATTCATAATGACAGTTTTTTTTTATCCCAGTTAGTAAACAACTTCATGTATCGAGAATTTGTAGTTTCATTGGAATTTCCGAAAGTTTACCAGACTCACCTAACGTGTCCGTACAAAATATTTAATGGTCAGAGTGACCAAAATCGTTTATTCACTTGAGTTTATGCGGCATGATTAATTGTTATTCGCTTTCATAGCTTTTTAAGGTTTTACTGATGCTTTTTTGAGATTTATTTAAAAAATATCCAGTTACTTCGTTCTGGGAGCTTATACATTTTGTTGCAGTAACGTATCATTTCTTCTACTAGAAATGCTCGCTCTTATACCAGTACATAACCATGTAACTCATTTCTTTTCACCCTGTAGTACCCATTATTTTCCTACATAGTAACAATAGCAATATATATTTTTTAAAGGAATCGATTACTTTTTGGTGGAAATTTAAAGTTTTTATAAAGGTTTGTATTTAAATTAATGTTTATTTAGTAGTAGTTATGCTTTTCTGTTTGAAGTTATTTTTTCCCATCATAATGAATAACTCTGCTCAAGAATGCAAATAATGTACTTTAGAGAGAAGCACAGTTAGCTGTTGGCTGTTCATTATCATCATGATTCTTGCTATTCTGTAGACTAGTTTCAATTTATGCTGTCGTATGCAAATGATTAGTGCGTATATAAATTGCATATACGATGCTTCAAAAGAGATGATATCATTAGCATATAAGAGAATTCTTTTGATTGCCTTATCCAGCGATGAAGCAATTACAAATAAATTTCAACATGTATAGTGAAATAAGTAAATGTTTGGTGAAAACGATTTCATTTATGTAAACTTTATTATTCTTGTTGGCTAGCAAATGAACATATTTGCAAAAGAAACTAAACGATTTGTTTGTTTATTAGATGATTCTTCATGTGTCTTTTTCACCACCAACCTCTATGTAAATTTTGGATTAAGACGAGTTTTTTATTAAGTGGTCGAAAATATGAGTCGTCAGTTTTATACTCAATTACGTACGAAGTTCTACGTTGTTACTGACTGACTGACTGACTCAATTACTTAAAGGCATTGTGCTCTCCAGGAAATAGGAAAGTCATGGGTTTTATCCTATGTTGTATTGTGGTGATACTACTAAGGGGACACAAACTAGGACGAAACAGCTATTCAATGACATTGGCTTCTCAATAGTTGTCTATGTTTTTGATGAAGATAATCTACAATACTAGAATAGTAGCATTTACTTAAGTTATCATTATCCTGTGAATTATGATTCCCTATTATTTTCCTTAAATTAGGGAATATAGTTTTTGTTTTAAATACCACTATTAAGGCATTAATCTAACCTCTCAAGAACAGTCAATTTCCTCATACATCTTTGTCAAATACGATTATTTGAAACAAAACAGTTTTAATGATCCAAATGGTACGTAAACTTACTGATATCAGGTGATTTTACATATCAAGGCGTTTGTCGTTAATTGAACATCACGATACTAATTATTTTGATGCTTTGTGACTAAAGTAATATTCAGACAGTCTCCATTCGTAACATGCATGTTGATTTTTCTGTAAATAAATATTAAGCTACATTTAATCTATTGCGAAGTCGAATTGTTATTGTTACCTACAGCAGCTATGTCTAAAACAAATGATGTATTGACAATTTTAATCATATAGGGCTTTTAAAACGTTATGAAAAACATGACGTCTTTAGAAAATGTTATACTTTCTGCTTGATTTTCTGTGTCCACATTATGTGGATCAACAATTTTGTTCATGACCATAAACTGATCGAATGGATTAATACGTTAACAAGAAGCCGTTTATGCTTATAACACATGGATCGACAATAAACACAATTGTTTCATGCAATTGGTTCCCTTTATGAATTTAAATGGAGCAAGAACAAACATTGATGCAAAATAGCATGAATTCATAATATTTCGAGGTTTCTCGTCAGCTGCTTACAAAAAAACAAAATTGTCTTTGAACAATACCCCATGCCTCACGCAGCCGCGAAAAATCACCTAATAACTCTGAACTTGTGACCGTAAATAATTAATATTTAGCAACAGTATCTGTATATATACATTTTAAGCATATGATTTCGGTAAGAAAGTAAGTGGTTTAAACTGATTGGCCCAACAACAAAGTAATTTATCTAATAAGAATATTCTGATCAGGACCGTGAACTAGAGTCTGTGTCGAACATAATTCCGAAGACTGTAATAATGTGGAATTGAAATTTTGCTCTGAAGCTATTAACATCTAGTATGTATTTTTACTCTGTTATACTCTGCGGCACATTTTAGATCTAGTAATCAGCGATTGTCAGTGAGAAAGTGGAGCTGACGTTAGGAGGTGTATTTGGTCACTCGAATTTCTGTTGAATTTATACCATACCACTTATCCCAACCGAGTGTAATCACAGTGCAAAGGGGAAGAACAGAAAAATTCACTGACTAAAACTGTTTTTTCTGACATCCAGCGAATGACAAAAGCTGAAGATAAAGAACACGTAATCTTTGATTAGGAGTTCAAAATTATTCTAGATGTCGGTGTGAAAAATCGAGTTAATGAGGCAAGTCATCAATAAATCCTCAAAGTGGAGGATCTAAGGATATAAAGAACATTTTTACTAACTTAGCTATACTTAATTCACGAGGCATATTATTATTATTATCACTGTTTGGGTCTCCATTCGTCACTGACGGTAACTGTCGAATCTAAATTGGTCTCAAAATAAGTAAATTTCATCAAGTTTCGTTGGTTCATCTTCGAAGGATACTGGTCAAATCGACATAAATTATTAATGGGAGTGTAGAAATCAAAACTGTTCTCCCCAACGTCGTTTTCATTAATAATGAATTATAATTCATGAAAAATGAACAATTCCACATAATTAATCCAACTCCTAATTTTATTTGATTGATACGCAGTATATATACCTTATTGCGACTGAAAGGATAAAACCCTTAGTCAAGTCGGACGAGCTTTATATTTGTTTGAATGTATGTTAAATGTATGTTGTCCCTCCAAGGTTTCAGATTTTTTTGGCTATACTCACCGACTTATCTTCCATGTCAAAGCTCGAAATAGGCCCATCAGTCAGTCAAACGCAGCGTAGAATCTGATACGTATGTACATTGGTTCAAGTTGCCACACTCCGTTAGCACAGCCAGATGTAATAGTTAGGCCAAATCCTAGAATAGTAAAGGTAGTAGCGGTATTAAAGGTAATAGAAAAGAGTAGGGATCAAAGATACGATTCAAGAAAATATAAATTAGTGAAGTAAAAAAATAATTGTGTAGAATTCAAAGTTTTAGAACCTGGCAAAAGACAAACGTCAGACAACCCACGTGTTCATAGAGTAGTAGCAAGGCTGTCCTAATAGGCTATAAATAAGTTGGGGATTATTGAAGAATACTAAAAGAAGAAACTGTGAGACTTGAGTATTGATATGTCAGATAGTTTGTTTTTATTTTAAGTTCTACATAACAACAGTCCCAATCACAAGCTATCTTCCAACACATTATTTTGTTATTATATTCTTTATAGATGTAAAGGAACAGTAAAGTCAGTTTGTAATCGACTATAAATTTTCATTTGTATCTTCTATTCTACTGGATGTTCTTTCCAAAAAAAATCGTACTAACAATACCTTGATTTTAGGAAAACAAGCATACCACAGGCAGTATTCAATCTAAGCACTTCACTTTACAAGGATGCAAGAACTAAGCGATAACACCCTATGTCAAAAGTGTATGCACATGCTCCATTGCAAATGATTTCGAGTTGCGTCATTCGTAAATCAGTTTCTCTTTTTTTGGTATTTTTCAACAATCCCCAACTTCTTTATAGTCTATTAAAACAGCCTTGCTCCTACTATGTAAACATGTGGGTTGTTTGACTTTTGCAGATATTTCGTTTCTCCACTTTTTAAGCGTAGGGAAATGAGCTTCAAATATTATTTTTATTGAGACTTACTAATGAGTTTTATTTTTGATTATAATATAAGGCAATAATGAATTCTAACTCCTAACGTATAAAGAGGTAGTTAATGTATGACTGTAAGCATATCATGTCTGGATTTATTTTTATTCTAGTTTTTTTTCATTAATAATGTCTATCTGTGACGATTCATGCATCGTAACACTCTGTCCCTTAGGTTTACACTTCACGTTGGCCTTGATTTAATTGGTTATTTTAAAACTGATCAGCTGTAGATCTGAGCTAAAACCACTTAATTGTGCTATTTTTCTCATCAAATTATTCTGCCTACATTGTGTGCTATTTTAAAATTTTTTCGCTAACTGCATTCATCTATTTCTTCTCTAAATTTTCGAATACAAATTCTTATAAACCAATCAAATAAATTTTCGACATCGATCTTTTTTGTGTGAATGTTTTTTCATATCCTTCTATGGTATTTTATACTACTCTTTTCTCTTTCAAATTCTCCAATAAGCCTAAGTCTCTATTCATCTCTCTCTTTTTGTCTGTCTGTCTGCCTATCTGTATGTCTATTCATAAATTGCACTTAAGAACAATAAGGGTGATCATATTTATCTCTATTGATTTTATCGACTTTTTTCTTTCGGAATTTTGTTAGGGTTGTTTATTATTATTATTATTATTATTATTATTATTATTATTATTATTATTATTATTATCGGCATCATATTCACTTTATGTAGTTAATGTTAAAATTTCATCCATCATCCTCATGATGTTTAACTGCCTGCTTTTTTATATATTCATTGTTACCACTGTTTCTGTTGATTTGCAAAAAATATATTACGACAAAAAATGAGATTTGTAATTCATTGGTATTCACCTCCAACTGTTGGCCACGGGTTCCTGAACATTGTGTTTATTTTCAGTCATGAAATCCCAATATGCCTGTTATTTGTTCTACATTAGTTGTATACTTGTTATTAATTTCAGGAGACATAAGTTTATAACTCTATGGCTTGTTTAATCAGTGGATACGATGTCATACTTTTTTAATTGGAGCAAAGACTTAGTGGGAAAGCACTAGATTTTCAACTACTGGGTCTTAGGATTTCGTCTAAACGATCGAATAGTATCGCTGGTCCGAGTCTTATGTGTTTAAATGTAACTGACAAGAAGATTCTAATCTGTTTCATTTTTATTAACACATACTAGTGTGGTGTATCTGAAAAGATCAGCATTACTGTTTGAATTAACAGATATCCCTGCAGAAGACTAAAATTGTATTAAACATATAGCCTTCATTCGTAAGCCTGATTTATTATTTTAAGTATTTTGTTTTCGTTGCCTACATTTATCCTTAGGAATCTTTTGTTTGACTTATCTTTATCCTTATTCGTTAGATATGATATGAAAATAAAATAGATAGAAATAGTCTGTGTGCAAATAGACACTTCAATTTCTATATCTGAACATTTGTAAACTAGTTAGCTTCTCATTATTATATCACCTTCATTTGAAGATTCATTTGTTATGTAAGGAAATCTCATGCATATTGATACCTGATTTATAACTTTCGTTACTTTAAACTTGCTTTTCTAAATTAAAACACTTCTTCTGAAGAGGATTTATCCTGAAATATACTTCTTATTGTATATACATACATTTCAGGTTTACGTCGTTTTCAGTGTAACTTTTGCGGCAAAACTTATGCTAAAGGTTTCCTTCTAAAAGCTCATGTGAAAAGTGTTCATGAAAGTGAGTTAATTATTTTCTTACAATTAGGTGATTTCTCTGTCCTTTACTAATATATGACATTACTTTTCAAAATTTTCCTTGTCCTTTTTTAATAAAATCTCTTAATCTTGTTACTGTGTAGAATAAATTAGTTTCTTTAAACAAGTTTGAAAAAATTCGTTGTATAATAACAATCTTTTGTAGACTGTATGTCTACATCGTGTGGTTCATAAATCTTGATTTCATTGTAATTTATCAACCTAGCGATTACAATGACTTACGATATGTCCATTTTATGGAATTTCATTTCTCGCACATTACTCGTAGCTCAGACAATTAATGAGTATACCCACGTTCCTAAACAGTGGATCCAAATGTTGCTTAATTTTGCGGTATGCCATAAGGGAACCTAGCAAATTGTTTGTTATTGCTTTTTTTGTATGAGTAGTTTTCACTCTCACTATTTGCTTATCCACTGCTTAAATCTAGTCAGCTGTTTTCAGCATGATCTTACAAGATTAATTTTGTCTTGTCCACTGTAAAATATTGATTTGGCTTGTCCATGAACTGTATTGTTTCAGTGATTCTTAAGTTACAAATATTCATTTATTTTATACACAAGACAGTCTTTATTGTAAGCTAAATGATAGGAAACTAGCACAAATATGATTTTGCAAGTGAATCGCATGGGACTGTTTATTTAAAAGGATATAAATGTGTATTTTACTTAACACGGTTTTTCATCAATAGACAAACAAATCTAACTAACGAATTTTGTTTATAGAAAATTTGTAACTACCTGTTGGAAAAATCAACTGGTAAATTTCATTTGCTGGCTTTTCAACGGCACTAAATACTACTTTAGAGATTCATCATCCTCTACATGTGTCAGAAGAAATCTTTACTATGCTCGATAATGGTAAACATTTTCAAAATCGGACTTCACCAAAGCATTCACTAGAAAACCACGAGCTTCGTATCATCATCGTACACAAGGGACTATTCCAATATGACCAAATGTCTTTCGGAGTTAATACGATCTCAGCCATCTTCCAGAAGATTATGATCTCTGTGATATCAGACACTGATGGGGATGCAACATACATAGACTACATCATTATAGGAAGGTTGGAGACTAAACTGATTTAAAGGATTTTGCAGGTGCTTGGGCATATTAAGGAATCTGGGTTCTGACAACGCCCTACAAAATGCCAATTCTTTCTACTGTTGATAAAATATTTTGGTCTTATTTTTGACGAACATAGGCGCTAAGTGATATACCATCTTTGCGAGAAGTCGTTGGAATTATAATTCAGTATATCTCTTTTCTTCTTGCTGTTCATAATGGACGTACTCTGTTAAGTCGACCCCCAAAAGGTGCGTCAAGTGGCATTAATCATCAGGTTGAAATAGCTGTAGGCAATCTGAAACAAGAGGAAGTAGCAGGTTCAGATAAATTAGCCCTAAAAAATCTTTGAGGCTGTTGATCCATTTTTAGCAGTTAGACTGACTGAGATCTTAGCTATAATCCGGGAACTGGATCCACTCTCATCTAACTGGTCTTGATCGCTGATCATCTCAGTTTATATGAAAAGACAAATTCTTTTGTGATAACTATGGAAGAGTAAGTTTAAATAACATAACACCTTAAATATTAGCTTCAATAATAATCCAAAACTTAACTAGGGATCGTAAAGAGCGAACTCGTAAAAACCAATTTAATTTCAGACCTGGATGTACATTTATTAATCATATGTTATGCCTTCATCAGGTTTTAAAACAAATATAATTTTTGCCGTCTGACTGTGGTTGTATTTCTCGACCTCAAAGCACTGTTTGACTCTGTTGTTTGAGAGGTTCTGTGGCACTCTCTGTCATTGAAAGGCGTACCAAAGAAGTACATTAAGATTGTATAGGCTCTGCTCGGACATTGCTGGTCAAGTTAGAGCTTATGGTGAACTATCATCAGAATTCTCAATCTCACGTGGTATTAATCAGTTTTCCACTCTTTTCATTTTCACTTAATTTTGTCTCAGAAAGTTTTTTAGAGATGGTAGTTGTACTTGTTGATCCAAAATACTCAAATGACAGTACCGTTTAATGAAGGCGCTGACATAACCTAGAGTCTTCTAATCCTGCTGAGCAACAATACTAGCAAATAAGGGATGCGAAATGTTGCTTCAGGACTGACTTAGTTTGCCTGAATTAAGGATAGGGAATGAAGTAGTTGAGTGCGTCGACCTCTTCACTTGTTTTGAGAGTCTGATCAATCGTGATATTTTGGTTTCTGACGAAATTTCGGCACTGATTCAGAGGATTCGAATGGCTTTTGACAACTTGCGTCACTTGTGGTTTAGTTGAGATATCCACCTCCCAACTAAAGGACGAGTTTACTGCGTAGTAATTCCTTCTGTCTCACATTATGAGTGGAAAACATGGTCATTAAGGGCAAAGGATATTCGTAGTCTACTGGTATTCGATCATAAGTGTCTTCGAAACATTGCTCGTATATTTTGGGACAACGAAGTAAGCAATACCTGGGTTAGGAATAGGGTACTAGGTAAAGATGGAAATCAATTGATGAGATAGTAAATCAACATCAACTGAGGTGTTTGGAACATGTGTTACGTATGCCCAACCGCCACCTACCTTGACAGGTGACGTTTTCTGGTGTAAAAGTAGGCTGAAGGGAAGCTAGAAGCAGCCAAATCAAAACGAGGTATCAGTCCATGAAGTCATTGACAATGGAACTTAGCCCTGCTAATAGATATAGGCTACCTGGTTGGGGTCCGCGTGATTATCGTGACCAATGGTTGAAGATTTTGAATGATGTGGGTCAAAATCGTTCGGAATGGCACATGTTCATTCGCCCTTCGTGTTTCTTAAAACTTAAATCTCAGTATATCCTAACATCTTTTTTATTATTTTTATACACAATCTTTTTAACTACTACTCTTTTATTTTTCTTGAGATATTCTTATGTGGTTGTGCTATTGTATGACAACTTGAACCGATATATATATATATATATATATATATATATATATATATATATATATATATATATATACGCATCAAGTTCTGTATTGCGTATGATTGACTAACTGGCCGTCAGAACTAAACCATGCTACTCAACAGCCATCAAAGAAACTACTCATTTCCAAACTATCTTTGATGCACATCGAGTGATCATCCCAATCGACTCTCTGGGCGAAGGCTTTACTGTCATGATTTCACTGCATGCCTTCCGTGTACTAGCTACTGCTGAGAAAGCTATGGAGAAATAAAAAAGAGGCACTAGCTCTAGTGTTTGCAATAAATAGCTTCCTAAAATAATATGTACCAGACACTTCGTGGGCTCCAAGATAGGAATCCTAGTTTACTGAACAAGGCGACTACCTTCCTATTAAATTGTATCTTCGAGATCCACTATCGATATATCCAGGATTTCAATCAAGCGGATGTGCTATCACGCATGCCTGAAGATCACCGTCAGTGGTGCGAAGAAATAGTTGTTACAGAGCTCATTTAATTCAGAGATCTAAACTTCCTGTTCGAGCCACGCTAGCATATGTTGCAGATATCAAAACGAGCCAAGACATGATTAGCTACTGCAAAAATTAATCAAATATAGTAACCACTAATGGTCAACAGAACTACCAAAATGCTAATTATCCAACTATTATCAACTAAGAGATGGTTCTTCTGTCATAGACTTATACCTGTTGTCTTCGAGTCATCTCGTAAATCTATCTTTTTGTTCTTCTGTGCGTTAGTTCATTCTGGCACTGGGGAGACGAAAAGTAATAGCAGGACTTTATGTAAACTAGCTGAAGGCAGACCGGCAAGTCACGGATCTAGTTGGAAAGTGCTGTGGTTATCGTTAAGCTGCTAAACATACTGAAAAAATACCTCTACTGTTCTTCAAGCAAATAAACAAGCCATGCTAACGGATTTGTAACAACTTTCCACCCTAGTTACCAGCATCATATATATGATGTCCTGGTATGGCCGAGAGTGGGGAGAGTCCGCTCTCCCTCTCGAAATGCTCTCACATAGCCACGCGTACATACCCTCTGCCAGGGAAGTCCTACTCATTGCCTTCTCGTGGCGGGGGTGTCGTTTACGAAATTGAGAGGACGAAAGGCGAATGTCCGGCGCTTTAACCGGGCTGATGGACACGGTGAGTCCACCTAGGGGAGTTGGAAAACCCTGATTCTAAATCAATGTTGCACATGGTCTCCAGTATCCTGAAGGAACAAATGGCGTATGAACCAACCGTTGGTCACCGTTTACCATGGGACTACATCTCCTTACGATGCTCCACTGCCTTGTGTATCTGACCTTCAGGTCGAAGGCTCCGGGTGTGACCCCCTAAGAAAATGACCTGCTTCGATCCGGGCACCCGGGCAGTATCACAGCCCTGACACACATCACATGAGATTTGTGTGGCGCTTATGTAGTTGGTTGCCTCCTTGTACCAATATCTATGTGTTGAGATAAATAAATAAGATAGAACTAAAATTGGCATCAAGTAGTCCTAATGATTTATACTATAAATTTACCTACTTCCCAAAATGTCGACAGGATCTTCAGCCATTATGGTACTCTGAACATAGTCGTTTCGGATAATGCTTCGCTGTTTGCTTCCCCCTATTAACGAGATTCTGTAAAATACGCAACTTCGTGTCCAATACATCGACACACAAGCATAACCACTACAATTTCTCAAGGGTATGCTTAATATATTCTAAATAGAGACATATAACTCAATGACCAACAAAGCGACTGCGTCTAAGGACGTCTTTTTCACAACGATGATGGACAGATAGTAAGAGACAGCCAATTATACCTCTGCAGCCTAATCTGCTCAAATCGTGATATTAACTTCAGTGGCAAAATTGTTTGGAAATGGATTATTTTAAAAAAGTTCGACTAGTCAACCAATAAAGGATTTTTCAGTAATAATTGCACACGTAGTCTAAAGTCTGGCTGCCTAAACGTACAACCTGAATGGTTGATTACCTAGGACATTTTGAAAAACGTTTAAATATTGATGCATTTCCCAATTTCTAATCTTCAGTTTAAGCAAGGGATAAACCTTTGTCTTAATTGTTGAGATCTAGCTTAAGAGTTGTCGAGAAGAGAACATGGAAAAGTTCAATCGAGCGGTTGTATGATTTCACCTGTTTATGATTATATATACGGTAGCCATTTTCAATAGTTCATTTGCGTCATGTAGTCAGGCTGAATTTGACACGATTTGACACCTGTTTTTGTTTTTCTGTATACTTTCCCTTCTAATTTTTAAAAATCCTATTTTACACTCGGTGGAGTTTTCTGAAAGCTTTTTATAGATAAAATTTGTAGGTTAAGCATTTTCTATTTCTCTAATCCTTATCTTGAGCATCTTAGAAATAAGTTCACAAATAAAATAAATAATTGCTCATCTTCTGAGTTTCATCAAAAATACCACTTGTCGAATGAATTGAAGTTTTTGGATAATCTCGAACTTGTTGTAGCAGTATTGGCGTATTAACCACAGTAAAAATAAACTTTTTTACAGTGTACAAGTTTACATGCAAAGAAGTATTAATTTATTATATAGCGATTTTTTTAGCTGAGAGTATCTGCAATGGTTTCAATCTTCGCTGAATATATTCTATCCATCTTTTGTTTATTTAGTAGTTGAATGCTGAATACTAAAGTGCAATTTTCATGAGAGATTTTATTTCAAAAGATTCAAGTTGTCCGCAACTGTCCTATGAATATTTCAGCGTAGCACAGCCTAAAATTCAGGATGAAAGACATAGATAGTAAAAGTTAGGGCTTAAAATAAAGTTTCTGTTGGGAATTACAATAATATGCAACACATTAAATGGATGGGAAAATGTCTACAAGTGCTGGATACAATACGGTAAACATTGGAAACGTGGAAAATCTCAGCCAATTTATCCCACAATTCCGTTTAAATAGTCAAGGTAGAGTAGTAACGTATAAATATTATCATCCTATGTTCAAGCTTTATATTAGTACGGAATAAATGACTAATTGAGTAGTAGTGTCGTATTTTCAGGTCTTCACTGTTGTTTGTATGCAGTGTCGTACCTGTGAGGATTGATTTGATATCGACAGACGTGAACCTGTTCCATTCATAGGATGAGATTTTCCAAAATAGGTAGAGTTCACAAAATCTAAACGTTTTGGTTTTCCCAGGTTTTTGTGTGCAAGTTACGCTTGTGGTAGTTACTCACTGTTAATAATACTGATAGGCGTATAGATAGATTAATAATGTATGGTTTAGGCTTCTCTATATAAAGTTGCATTTTGATTTCCACTCAGTTATTTTGAAACGAGTTTGTAGGGTCATGTACAAACAGTTACTGAGAGCCTAGATATTTTGCATAGTTGCTAATTAAACTACACAAATATTAATGGTTGAAATTATTTTTTTAAAAATTTTATTCGAGCTACTGTTTTATCCTCTTATCAGTTTCCAAAGCTATTACTTCTTTATTAACCTCTTGGCAATACTCATCTAATAAGCATTGCTCTTTTGATTTTGCTTTTCCAAAGACTTGAGTGTTCACCTTGTTGGTTATCTGATTGTGTGTTTAGTTCTGTTTTGCTGACTCACTCTATTCCTCAAATACTGATATGACTGAGATTATTGAACTAATATCTTTCTAATTTAATACATTTACCCCAGTGTCTTCCCCTACTTCATAGTAAAACAATACTCCATTTACTTCAGTATGCATATCCTTATCTTTCTACTCACATTCGATAGACGTTTTCCCTAACGTAATACTTATTTTCTGAATTGAGTCGTAAATCTAATAATACCTTTTATCTTTTAGATTTTGGATTAGTCCGAAATTTCTTAACCACTAACTTTCAGTTTTAAGTCTCATTGTTTTTATGATTTTCTACTTTGTTAGATATTCGTGATGTGACATGCACTATATGTCAGAAGGCTTTTTCTAAACGATCTGTGATGCGCAGGCATATGAAGTCAGTTCATGCAGGTGAGTTACAAATATACCCTTCATGTTTATTAGTTTAACTTGGATCTTATTCATATAGGTAGATTATTCAAAGTCTATACCAAATGGAAACGAGCTTGATGCGTTTGATGATGTTTTTAAGTAGTTTCCCTGTCTAATAATGAACTACAATAATTATAAGTTAATCTATCTCATTGTACTTATTTTTCAAATTAGTCCGTATAATACACAATCATTTAGTTGATGGATTGTAACCAAGTCAACTATTTATCTCCTAATGTTTCTCAAAGTATTTTTCACTTCAATAATTTATGATAATAACTCAAAAAGGATATTTACCAGCTAAAGTCAAGAAATTATTATCGTTTTTTTACTTGGTCAAAATTTCTTTATTTCCGAATAATAAAGCCATTTAAATTATAGATCGTTTTTTAAATTGTTTTAAGATTTATTTACATACTTTTATATTTTTCTATGTAGAGAAAAAAGATTTTCACTGTAATCTATGTCAAAAACAGTTTACAGAAAAAAAGAATCTTCAGATGCATATAAATGCATTGCATAAAGGTAGGTTTTGAAAACTTTTACTTTTAAATGTTTCAGCACTATATTTTGTCAGTGGTTCTCCGTTTTCCGTTGAAAAACACACACATCAAATTCAGTTTATTCTTCTCAAATCATACTATGGAAAATCTTAAATAAAAATTAGTTCTATCCTCTTCTATTGCAGCTTGTCAAGTTTCCTCCCTTTTTACCACTCATTTCTATGTTTTTGGTTGTGGATATCAGTTTCTTGGAAGTGTATCGAAGAAATCTGACTAACATGTTACATATGCTGCCTTTATACTGGGAAGCGTCACTGTTAGATTTTTATCTTGGAGGGACTAGAGCTTGACGTTTCAGTTGACTTGTAATCATCTCGAATCTAGTTTGAAGTACGTAGTACATTGCGGCACTACGTTTTATTTTACTGAACGGATGTAAAGGATTCCACTCAAATCCTAAAACATTCTAAATTAGTCCATCACTGAAAACCTGGAAGCATTTGGTGCCCATCTCTTCCTAATATAAGACTCCTCAATATTGCATATCCACAACCCCAATGTCATTTCAACGTAACTCATTTTCAGTATAAGTTGAAGTTCTTACGGGGTGACTTTCTTATTGACTTACTCTTTTGAGTATGTTACGACCTAATAAATTTCACAATACTGTTAAATTTTTTCGATGAGTTTTGCGATATGATAATCCAGCTGAGTTACTAAGCATTAAGGTCTACATTATGAAATGTTAACTTTTTTTATCATCAAAATCTGTTTTACTGCCATTATGGAGTTATTTTTATTTGTTAGGTCTACGACCCCATCAATGTGATGATTGTCTCAAAGAGTTTGCTCGGAAGTGCGATTTGTTAAGACATTCAAATTCAGTTCATCGTGGTAAGTTAACTGCCGCAAGTTTCATTTGCATTCTGCAACGGTTTGTTATAACATTATTGTAACCTTTCAGATAAAGTTTATCATGATTATCAATATGATGATTTATGAGCCTTAATTTTACAATGCCATTTACTACCAGAAGTTACTATTACTCTTCTGACATCTTATAGATCATAGATTCATTTAAACAAAGTAGTGTACCACTCTGTGATCCAGCGTATTGACCATAATAAAAATGAATATTTTTATATTTGACATTTTATCTAGAGATACTGGCAAATACATGAGTTGACAGGATGACTGGAATAAAGGTATCTGATTCAGGGTTCATGTTTAAAAATATAGATAAACAATTGTTCTTGTCATTTCGCATATACTGAATAATTAAGTCACATTCTTCACACTCTATATCTTCGGTTTTTTGGGTTCTTATATTTACAACATTCACGACAGTGTGGGAAGTACCTAAATAAAAAAGTGTCAAAACGAATTGTGTGTTCGTTCAGTTCACTTTTTAACGTTGTACTTGTACACGTGTTTATCAATTTTTTGCAAATTATTTTTTAAAGGATTGTGTCAAGATTGGTAATGAAACACTTTATCAAGTTGCATCTAACGTATCAGGGTGGAAAAATTGATACTAAAGCAAATTTATTAGTAAATGTCATTCCCATAAATAAACCTCTTATAAAGATACCACTGTCTTTTCATCAATGATAATTTGACTAGTAAAACTGTGGACATCGTCGGTTATATGTCAGCCCATTTTTGATCAACATCATCATCAAATGTTTATTTGTACGATACGACTTTTATTATTAGTTTCTTTTCTTTGTATATCATTGGATTTTATCTGTTCGTGTGCTATAGATTCCAAACCTTACATGTGCCCGTTATGTAATAAAGGGTTTCCACAGAAATGGTATTTTGAGCGTCATGTGGCTTCTGTCCATAAAAGTAAGTGTAACTTAATGTATATAGTTAACTCGCGTGTATTTCGTAATTATCTTTCGGTGTTAAGTTGGTTATCTGACAAAATTTTCTGTCTACTAATTTTGTCAGTTTTACGTTAAGTATTCTTTTCTAATTTCTTCACAATATCCGGTTATTCACCCATACACTTCTTGAAGTGTCAGTAATAAATAAATTTCAATCATTAGTCGATAGGTGTCAGTTTGTTTTGTAATAAATAACTCTAACAACATTGGCAACAATTGCTAATGTTAAAGTGGTTATGCGTAATATGTTTTATGCATAGACTTTTTACAATAAATAAATCTAAGATTTCCTGACCTTATTCATCTAAATGTTGAAATATTTATTCGTGATAGTCCGTTTCTGAACGACAATTTATTGCTGTGAAAATAGTAGATATATTAACTTTTATTTCAGTTCATAGTTCTTTTTATCCTTACACGTCATCGATCCGCCATCCGAATTCGATGTGATTTGTTTTTTATTAATTTAGAGGCGTTTTGTATAGTGTACTTAACATGAAAACTACGTAAGCATTATATGTGGTTAATCTTCTTTAAGCCTTTGAATGTCATTAGACTGTTTGCATCGAAATGAGAAATTTGGGAAGTATTTCCATATTTCTTTTTATCTTTGGAAATATTATTTGCAATCAATTTTCTTTGCTTTTCAATCAACTACGTTTGAATTATATAGTTTGATACAACTCTGTGTTTAGTTCTCCATTCGTAGATCATCTGGTTATATATATTATACATAAAATTTTAGTCCATAGAGTTTAGTTATTGCTTTGTTTCGTTCTTTAAACTAACTTTAAATTTTTATTTATCTACCATTTCAACTGTTATCATAGAGACTCCATTTCCAGTATCTTTTATGGTGCCACGACAACAAACCCAACAACAACATCAAACTTTACAAACTCAACAAGAACAACAACAAATACAAGAAATGTTACAGCAACAACAACAAGAACAACAACAACAGCAACATCAATTAATTCATCATCAGCAGGAACAACAACAACAACAACTGACAGTCCTTCAAACTCAACCTCATTCTCAACAAGTCAACTTACGTAAGTTTATCTATTAGCATACATTAACTGGTTAAGTTAATGATTACATTGGATTTCATATGTTTGGTATTGTTTTTTTTCTGTTTTTTATACGAATAAGTTGTTCCCAACTATTTCCAGTTTTGAAAAGCCTCGGTTTAATAATTCAATTGTATTTATATATCTTAACTCAAGGACTGGTAAATCAACGTTCACTTTCATACAACTTTTTTTGTTGTTCGTTTTTTTTTTGGTTAATTAGTTGAACTATTTATGTTGCTGATCACTTAGAGATGTATTCTCGTGTTATTACAAGATTTTTGTATGTTAACACAGAAGAATCTCTAAATTATTTTTAAAGATTAAATAGATATAATGGATCTTTGATGTTGTCTTATTTAAGTTTAAAAAGAAGACTAAAGAAAATAATACAACTAAACATTTCTACTTATTATTGATATGTGTTCAGTAATAATTTTGAATGATTTGTTTGATCGGTATACTATAAGGTAATTTGATAGGATCATTATTATCACTTCTATATTATTTGGGTGTATAAAATAGGGGATTTAGTTCAACAAATAAATTATTTGATTAAGAATTTTTCTTTAAAAAAAACTACTTATACTGTTGTCATATTTATGTTTTAGTTAATAATATCGCTTAAAATAAGAAAATTAATTGTTCATTATTATTTTGATTATAGCTATGGGCACTATAATTGCCACACCTGGCTCTGTTCAGAATGCAATGCCTTCTGGTACACAGGTAATGATGGTTGCTCCTGGAGTAAATATGCCTATGCCAGCATTTTTCTTTCAACCACAACAAGCTACTCCATTCGCAAATACTATTACTATGAATCCACACACAGCAGTTCTCCCGACAAGTACTAATTCTCTATTTCGTTCCAATTGTGCTACAACCTCAGCAACATTCATCACTTCTCCTTTTGGTGTTAGTCATTTACCTGTGAAACCGATAACTTTTAATTCAACACAAATAGCTGTTACTGGTAATTTTTGTTTTGCTCACAAATTGCATTCATCTTACATATTTATGTTTTAGGCAAACGATTCAGTCCTTTTTCATAACTTCATAAATTTTTTTTGTTAAATTTAATGAATGATAGAAATCAATGTTCTCATTTCAGTGATAATTCACTACGATAATGAATTAAGTAATAATATATTGGCTTACATCTGTCGAGCGCAGTATAATTATGCAGAGTTTGCTGAATAGGATTTTTGTATTACAGTTTCAGCTGAATTCAGAATTATTCATTTGATCTTCTCAAAGATTTGCCATGGGGATAATTTGTTCTCTTGAATTTTTTTTATCTCTTCATTCATATTCGATCTTTTATTGGAGATAGTATCCCACCAAAGTTGTTTAGCTTAACCATGAACTATTGTGCTTAGAGTTTGTTCGCGATTTAATTTATCTCAAGAAATTTCTTGTCATTTTTTAATCTGTTTAACAGCATTTAATTCTGACGCTGTAGTATATACGTTCAAAATAAATAACAGTCAGTTCGAAACATTCATTTGTAATGATTTTTCCAGTAAATATAGAAAAGGTTTGATTAACCAATGTATATATGCATGTACATTAGGTGGTATGTAGATCATACAACTTAGTACTATTCTCAGTGTATTCTAGTCACTAACCTACTACCTAGGTTATTTAAAATCATATTTACCACCGAATTTTATTCCCTTGCATACAGCTCCTTCAACTCCGTCACCTTCTAGACCATCAAAAGAATATCAGTGTGCGACTTGCTCCAAAGTGTATCCTCGACGTCAAAGTTTGCAAGCTCATATAATACAAGTACATACAGGTGAGTAGTTGTTGCGACGTAAAACTTAATTACCGTCTTTATTCCCTCGTAAGTTGTTCTTCATGTATATCACAGTTTCTTGTCACAAATAATTGTATCGTTCAAAATAATTTCATGACTTGATCGTAAACTTTATTGCACTTTAGGATTATTTAACTATATGTTTACATACAGTTCTTTTATTTGTTACTTAAAAAGATCTATTTTGATGGGTTCTACACAGACTAAAAGAGCACGATTTTCACATGGTGATGTAGTCACTTGACTTGATCAGTTATTTATTGGTTTGAATCGTACAGTTTGATATTTTAATCCAATTTGCATGTTTATATAGAATAAATATGGCTTACAGCTCAGTACACCGAGTTATAGTGATAAGTTAAGTAAATTCTTAAAAATCCTAATTATTTACCCTAAGCATTTTAAAGTTAGTTCAAATTGCCATTTTCGGTTTATTATAAGATTCATCTGTACAAAGAGTGATTGCGTTATGTTACAATTTACGACTACTACGTTAAAAATCATAGTATATCTTGTAATCTTTCTATACCTCACCTGTATATTAGCACAACGAACTAACACAAAGTACACTTTTTATCGGGTTACTGATCCCATTATGGTTTATCATAAACGTACTTAAAATGTACTTGAGTTGACAGATTGGAAATCCGTTTACTACTAATCAAGGGAATCGTTCTTAGATATTCCTAAAATACGGTGTGAACTAACGACCTCTACATCAAAGATCCACGTAAGCGATGACTTTTAAAAAGTAAATATATTTACTCAGACAAAAACTTGCAACATGCCAATTTATTGCACAAGATAAAATCCAAGTAGTAATATAAACTTCGTTAAAATAAAATAAATTATCATGTAACAGAGTACTAATGTATATAAAAAGAGAAGTCAAGCAAACAAATAAATATGAAATCCAACGAAATATCTTTATTTACCATTTTTGTATTGTAACGTTTAAAAGAATAACAGTTTTTTTTGCCAAAAAGCTTTCTCTATTGTCGTTGTTAAAATGGTAATATTAATGGTAAAATTGTCCTTTGCAATTTTAGATAAAAAGCCATATGAATGTAATGTATGTCATAAGGGTTTTGTTCGTCGTTGGGATTTTTATCGTCATGTGAACTCTGTCCATCATGGTAAGCTCAGCTGTTTGTTACTGTTTTTCTTGATATATATATATATAATTCCTATTCAAATGACGATAAAATTCGATAGATCATATATAAGTATCTCGATAAATATAATGCTATTTTTGCGCGCAGTAAAATCTGCATTGTGTTCATCGTCCTAGTCACTACTGGGTGCTGTTATTTTCTTGAAGGTTAGCTTGTACATGGTTAAGTCGGCAGGTCAAATATTTTAGTTGTTATATGCTCTTTTCTAATTCTCCTTTGTCATATTTGGCTTATACTTAGTTGTCATCATAAGTATCTAAAAAATTTCAACAGCTCTGAGTTCATTAACTGAAGTCTAAAACAATATCACATCAGAAAGCACTTTTAATTATTTGCTATGAAGTACTAAAATGTTTATGCTTGATCTAGTGACGTTTATATCTTTATGTATACAAATGTCATATTTTACTTTCGTACTATGCGTTTGTTAGCGTGATATAAATAAGATTAAAACGTGTCCCATGCAGGATTGTACTGGAGATGACTCTAGAATCTTGTGTAAATTTATAAATGTTTTTCTTATTGTGATTCCTACTTCCATTCAATCTTGTCTATTTAGAACATAATTACGTTCCTGTTCAAACGTGTTCTTGTATGGGAACTCGTCGAGTGAGGCAGTGTCCAAAGAATACTAAGCAATAATCGTAGCTGGGTTGTAGGAACAGAGCACATAACAGCTTTTATTCTTTATCCCAATTAGTATAGATATTTGGTTGAACTAAGAATAGCTTCATTACGTGTCATCTTTACAGCTTCTGAGGTGATAATGCATTTTCACATCATAGTAATAATAGTACTGATAATTTATAGCTGTTTTCAAAACTAGAGAAACAACTGCACAAAAATCTAGGCAGATCAAAATCATTAGTAATTTCTGGACAAACTGAAAACTTCTATTGGATGTAACTCAAACTACTGGGTTTTTTTAATATCCTCCAGTATATTTAACATTATTTGGTCGTATTTCTTTTCTCACCAATCTTCTATTATGATTTATTTCTTTAAGATAATGCAACAACTGCTATTGGCAATGACAAATTAGAAGAATATGTAGCATGGATGCGTGGACGTCGATCATCGTTGGATATTAGCTGGGAATGTTTAAATGCTGTTCGACCTGATTTAACAAGAGTCAAAATAGAAGGACAACCACAAACTTCACAAATGACACCGAAACCAGAACAAATGAATCATTACCTCATAGGATCAGATGTTACAGCTGTTGATACATCAGATATAAATAATTTATGATAACATATAAACAAATAACATAAATATTGTTACTTTCTGTATATAATTATGTAAATGAATTAATTCTTTTATTCGTTAGTTTGTCGATAAAATCGATACAATAATGTGGTTGATTTTTCTTTTTTTTTCTCATTAGGCTAATCTTTGTTTATCAAGAGTCGTCTACTGTTTGGTTTCCTTTTTTTCCTTAGGTGCAATAGCCCTACTGTGATCATGCATTGTTCTATAATATTCATCAAGTGAATATTCTCGTTTGTACCCTTAAAATTTTTTGCATATTCAAGCAAATTTGCATCAATTCTTATTGTTATTATTACTATTATTATTGCTTGACGTTATTTTGTTAAGCGTTTAAAATTAAATTAGCAGCAGTATTACAGACTACTCTTTATTCAAACCAAATAACAATCTTTTTCTCACTGAAATTTTCCAGTGGTTTTCATATTGCTAGTATTAATGTTATGAGCATTATTTTACAATCATGTAGTTATGATAATTCATTGTTCTTTTTTTCGTCTCATCATGTTCATCACTACAAGTTTAATTTCTTTTTGTTATGTATCAATAAATAATTCGTATTGTAACTATTATTTCCTATGCTCCCCCCTCCTTAAAACTATTTTATCTCATATTACCTACAATCTAATTAAATTTTTATCCCACTCTTTCATATTATATATATGTTTACTGCTTTGCTTCAGCATCATTAATTGGTGGAGCAGCTGAGTAATATTTAGTGAGTGTAAAATTTGCTTAGTGTCCAACTTTGCATGGATTATCTACATTATTTTTATCACAACGGGAGAAATATCGGTAAAAGTATAATATACTGGTAGCCTTGAGTTAACCAGTCATAATTAAGATAACGCCTGATGTATTTTGCGCGAAGTTTAAAGTGCAGTGATAGATAGCGTATCTGACATTATCAACCAAGAGATAATTGGCAGTGCTTGGTTCTTAGAATGTTTGAGATCAATGAAAATATCTACGATGCAACCAAAAAGTTAATTTTGGATGGTGCTAAGGCTAAATTACATAACATACTTGCTTCTTAAGAGGATTTTGAATTAAAGCACCTAATATCGTCCATTGTGTAATCAAATGTTTAGTGAAGCTAGATAGTATTCTCCCTGTTTCACTCGTACTCTAAGTATCAGAGGTTTGTAAACGGGAAAATGGCAAGGCCACTGCATTATTGCTGATGTTTGTTCGTGTTGAAAACTTTGACCTTAATTTGCAAGACTAACTCAAAAATCCAGTTGAACTCTTAATGCTTAACCCCTACCTTTAGCATTATAACTAATGTCAGTTGGTGATGAAACCTCTATGGGGTTGTAAACTTAACTCAAAACACTAGCCCGACTCTTAATATGCATGTATGTTTGTAAACTTGCCTTTGTCTCTTTACTATAAGGGGTAATTTGACTTGTGATGGTTATTTATTACGGTGAAAGTTATTTCATTTTTTTAAAAATTGTTACTTGTTTCATAATAAGGCACTGTTTCCTAATTGACAACTTTATATTTAATATATAGTATTATGCATTATAGTTGCTTCCTTGTTGCTTCACAAGAATTTATAATTGTTGATGATCTTCCGATTTTGAGATTATACAATAGTTAATGATAATGCTATACTGTTCAGATTTAAATTGTTTTTGTTCAGACTGTGACAGTAAATATAAATCAGTTGGTTCAACAATTAAACTAACACTCACTGGCATTATTTATTCTAAATGTTAATATACAAACATAAATAAATAAGCAGTTCGTTTGTCAAAAGAGAGAAAATGAATAGTCTTATAAATAACATCTGTTTAGTAAGAAATGGATTCCATAAATTATTATGTAGCGTGCATTTAACAAGTTCAAAATAAAAATAAACGTTCATAGATAATTACTCTGTTCATTTAATCTATAAACTACTAGTTTTATGATATCATATTATCGAAGAGAAACAAGATCTGTTTTCTTAGATGAAACTCAAGACTCATAGCCCTAAAGAATGGATTCGAATTAGTGAAACTGTATAGTCATTAAATAATGCTGTAGATCAAACCACTTCTCAGTTAGTGATTGTCAGATTTATGTATACCAATCATAGTTGTGTTAGTCAAACAATGATGTGTGTGCTAGGTTAGTGAAGCTATTGACTTTTGAACTTACCCTTGTTGGTATTTGTAAAATAAAAGATTAAGATCCGTTCGGTAATCGTAAATTCTTGTTATACGTTGAGCTATATGGGCCATAATCATCATTTGGACTGATTATTTTATTCTTAGTTTTCAGAGTCATCATATACTTCTATACCTATAACGTGAAGAATTAAACTATCTCAATAAAATCATGTAGATTAAAGCAATAAACAAAAAGTCTAGTATCTCATTACCAAGGTTTGTCTATAATTTTGAGGAAACTGGAACTACAAGTTGTGTGGTAATTTCCTGAACCCAACAGAATACCTCGTCAAAACATACATCATTTTCAATAAATTTGTATACAGGGGTATTACTCTTCATAAAAGAAATTTTCCTTAATTCTGCCCCCAAGAATATTGTTTAACGAAAATGCTCGTTTACAATAAATACTTAGTTACGCCTCGTCGAGCGGCATAAGCCACCCACCAGCACTCTCCATCGAACTTTGTCCTGAACAATCCTCTCCAGTTGTTATTCATCTCTTTCATGTCTGCTTCCGACTCCCATTTAAATTTATTCTTTGGCCTTCCTCTTTTCCACTTCCCTTCACGATTCCAAGTTTGCGCTTGCTTTGTGATGCTGTTTAATGATTTCCAAAATGTATGTCTGTGGTGTTTGAATGAACTAATGATTCCTTTGTACATGTTGAATGCTTGATTTCAAATTCCAAATACAGTGCATTCGTTCGTGCTTATCTTATACTTCTTGATCCAATTGCGTTATTTCTGGGATTCCTAGTTTGTATTATAATTCCAATACTCCTAATTATGACAATTTCCTATTCACTTCCAACGTCTTTTTCTAATTTCCTCTTCAACTAAAAGCTGGTTTATTCTCTTCCACAATAGGCTGTTGCTGATGGTATCCAGTCAACGGACATTGAGTATCTTGCGTGGACAATTGCTTATAAATACTTGTACATTTTTGATGGTAGTTGTGGTAGTTCTTCGAGTTTCAGCTCCGTACAGGAGAACTATCTTGACGTTCGTATTGATGATTGTAACTTTGATGTTGGTTTGTAGACAGTTGTTTTTAGTTCTATATGTTCTTCACTTATAGGAATGCTGTTGTTGCTTGGCCAACCCTCCTTTCTTTTGTATCTTCATGAGATATCTTTCTCTTTAGTCTGTCTGCACTTGTTCCTCCCCCCTCGAATCTTCTTGAATAGGACGTGGAGCATGTTTACTATATCTGACGTAAGTGTTACAGCTGGTATATTTTCGGGTCCAGCAGCTTTCCCCCTCTTGATTTGTCTGATAATCATGTTGATTTCTTCGGACGTTGGTGATGTGACATCTATGGAAAGCCTATGTGTGTTGCTTCGATATCAGTCAGTCAGTGAGTAACAACGTAGAACTTCGTACGTACGTACGTACATCAGTTCGAGTTACCACACCACATTAGCATAGAGATGCAGTGGTCGACTCAAATCCCGTAGTGCTAGATGTAGTAAAATTATCAGCTGTAATCAATAAAACTAGGGTTTGAAGATGTTATTCGTGGAGTATAATCCAGCGAAATAAATTTGGAAAGAGAAAAAAGAAAGGGACATGAAGAATTCAGAAGATTAGAATTTGGGAGAACACAAAGAGTGGATGCACCTGCGCCATTGCAAACGATTTTGAGCCATGTCATTCAGGGTCTCTAACCAGGTATTGCTTCGATATACGATGGATTCAATGGAGCTGGTCTATTCAAACGTTTCTCAAAGTGTTCTACCCATTCTTTTCTCTGTTTTTCGATCTAACTGGTTGGCTTGCCTCCTTTGTCCTTGACTGGTCGCTCTGGTTTACAATGTTTCCCTGATATTTTCATCACTGTGTCGTATAGCTGTCTCACATTTCTTTTTCATTCAACCTTTTCCGCTATCACTGCTCGGTCTTCTACGCATTTCTAATTATTGACCTTAGTGATGATTTGAGTTGTCAGTATGTCTAAGGGAGGTTGTATTAAGCTTTTGTGATGCTGTTTCTCTAGTTTTTCAGTGTTTCTTTGGCTTGAGTTTCATAATTGCCATAATGTCAGCTCCCCTCCTTGATTTCACGTCCTCTATGGATCTTCTGAATATTTTAGTGATGCAAGTATGATCGATCTGATTCTCTATTGTATGATCCGATGTGACACAGACACAAATAAAATGAAATGACGATAATCACTGAAAAGTCATGGAATGAGTCGATAGTTGTCCCTATCTTTAAAAAGGGTTCACGTCGTTCCTGCAACAACTATCGGGGGATAAGTCTACTTCCGATTGCGTCCAAACAATTGGCTTCCGTCATACTTCGTAGATTGTTCAGAACCCGAGAAAGATTGACTCGCGAAGAGCAGGCTGGTTTTCATTCTAGTCGAGGATGTATTGGTTATACCTTCACCCTCCATCAAATGTTAGAACACCGTCATACTTATCACAGGTCAACAATCGTAATGTTTCTTGACATCAGGGCTGCCTTCGATTCGTTGGACAGGACTGTTCTCTGGGATTGTCTATTGAAGAAGGATGTGCCTGGGAAGTTTATTAACATCCCCAAAGCCCTATGTACAAACACCGCAGGCATGGTGAGGACATACAACCACTTCCCTCCATTGTTCCATTCAAGCAGTGATTATTTATTAATTCATTTGAACACATAAATATTGATACAACGGGGCACCGAATACATATCCGCCACACAGATCTCATTCGATATGTGTGCGGGCTGTGATACTGCCCGGGTGCCCAAACCGAAGCAGGTATTCACTTGATAATATTCACTTTTTATATACTACGCCATTTATCTACTCACTTCTATTCTCACCTTGTGTATTCTTATTTTACAACTTACATAGCAGCTCGCCAATAGTGAAAACCCTGTTCTACCTAAAAGATTTCGGGTCATCGACTCGTCGAAAGTTGAATGCTATCACCGAAAACAATTACTGGAAGTCTTTCTGAAACTAAGTATACCATTCAAAATGGCTGCCTTCAACGTTCACACACTAATGCAGATCTGAAAACAAATAGGGTTGGTTATGTCTTTAGAAAGTCTTAATATTGATGTTTCTTGTCTATCCGAGACCCGAATTCAAGGCTCTAGTGAAATAGTACAAATCCACTCTCCATCAGTCTCTTCGACAAGCTTGTTTCACGTGTGTTCATCCAAGGACCCTGTGGCATCTTCGTCTGGTCTTGCTGGCGTTGGTGTCGCACTAAGTGCTAGAGCTGAGGCAGCACTAATCGACTGGATCCCCATTAACGGTCGGTTATGTGATGTGAGATTAGAACGTTTCATCTAATTAAGGAGAAATCGACGTGAGAAACGATGTCTTTTCGTCATCTCCGCCTACGCGCCGACAGATGAATTCTGCCACCAGTTAACTGTTCTTCTCCAGAAAGTGCGTTCGACAGATATTGTAGTACTAGCCGGAGACTTGAATGCTCAGGTCATGCGTCTAGGCACGGAAGAGAGTCGTCTAGGTGACCAATGGTGACTTGTTGATCGCAGGACAGATAACGCGAATCGTCTACTGTGGATGTGCACAGACCACAACCTGTTTCTGGCTAGCACTAACTTTCGACACAGTCATCGCCGATGTGCCAACTGACATCCTCCCTCTACATCTCAAGCCTGGACTCAGATTGATCACATCGCGATCAGCTACCGCTGGCGTGGTTATGTACAAGACTGCCACTCCTTTTGGAGTACCTATCTGGACTCTGATCATGCCCTGGTCTGCGCCAATCTTACCTTACTTTTCAGTAGGCAAAGATTTGATCGTCACCAACGGATTGGTGTCAGCAAATTGGTTGCAACTTCTGTTGCAAGTAAGTATCGAACCGAGCTAGCTTCTAGGCTAGCTACCATCCCACCGAAAAGTATAGATGAGCGTTGGTTGCAACTTCATGACGCCATGAAAATGGCGAGTAAGGCCGCTTGCAGCTTCGCGGAACGTCGC
The DNA here is from genome assembly GCF_000699445.3 of Schistosoma haematobium. Taxonomy (NCBI): domain Eukaryota; kingdom Metazoa; phylum Platyhelminthes; class Trematoda; order Strigeidida; family Schistosomatidae; genus Schistosoma; species Schistosoma haematobium. The sequence continues at coordinate 48,500,791 of NC_067196.1, read as the reverse complement.
GCTTATAAGCACTGGGTTTCTGCAGGTTCCTTACAACTCATTGAAGCCCGTCGGTCTACTCCGGGTGACCGTGAGTTTGACCACAAACGAAGGATGTTGCGTAAGGACCGAGAAGCCTGGTGGTCGAAGCGTGCTAATGAGCTGGAAGCAGCAGCTGCATCTGGTAACTACTGGAAGTTCTTCTAACACATCCGAGCCACTGGCAGCAAGAGTGAGGGCATACAACCACCTCTCTCCATTGTTCCATTCGAGCATTGGGGTTAGGCAGGGTTACCCAATCTCACCATTCCTCTTCAACTTTGCCATCGGCGACATTCTGGAAACAACTCTGATGGATGTAATTAATGGAGGTGTGGATCTGTTGCCTGGGGAAAAACTTCTCGACTTTGAGTATGCGGATGATATTTTCTTACTGTGCGATAATGCCCAAGGCATGCAATCCGCACTTAATCAGTTGGCAATCAGTGTCCGTAGGTATGGCATGTGCTTTGCACCTACGAGGTGCGAAGTACTTCTACAAGACTGGCGGGATTCCAATCCTGTACTCACCCTGGGTGGTGAGCAGATAGACGTAGTCGAGAAGTTCGTGTATCTGGGTAGCTGCATAAGTGCTGGTGGTGGTGGCGTGAGTGATGAGATCAATTAACGCATAGTGAAAGCCAGAGCGGCTTATGCCAATCTGGGCCACCTTTGGAGCCTTCGTGATGTCCGTCTGGCTGTGAAAGGTCGGATCTACAACGTGTCCGTGAGAGCAGTTTTGCTGTAACCTTTTACTTTCTTCATAAAAAGTGGTTGCAACTTCCTTAACTGAAAGAATTCTTCCTATTGTACCTTTCCGTTTCCCCCATTATTATTATTATTACTATTACTATTATTATTATTATTATTATTATTATTATTATACTACCTTACACTAATCTGTGGTTGTTGTTTTTTTCTTATACGCACCTTACCTTCTTTTTCTCTACCCATTCTCATTGTTTTGTGTGGCACATATATACCTGGTGCCCTATTGTACCAATGTTTATGTGTTCAAATAAATAAATGATGACCCATGTAGGTTTGTGTATGTTTGTATGGGGATTTTGTGCCACCTATAACCATTTAGTTGGAAGCACATAAATTTGCGAACTCTCGCCACACACTTTCCTTCCTCCCAGTCGGTCCATGTCATCTCATGATATCTTCATACCCAGTGTCCTCCATTCCAACTTTGCGTTTAGATCTCCGATTAGGATGGTTTTGTCCTTCCCTGTTCACTTCTCTACGAATGACTGCAGCCTCTCATATAAATCGATCTTTGTAATCTTCATTGCTATCATTGGTGGGTGCATAGCAGTGGATGTCATTGATCATTATCCTCACCTTCATTGTTTTGAAAAATATCTCAATGATTTTGGATCCATGAGATTCCTATCCTATCGTTGCTTTTTGTGTTTCTTTGGATAGCATCAGTGCAACTCCCTTAGCATCAAAACATTTCATGACCAGATTTAACAACGCCTCTCTCGAAGTAATCATTTTTTCCAGCTTACGTCCAATGTGTTTCACTCATTCCGAGCACCGGCAAGTCGTATCCCCATTTAATAGGTTATTTGACTGGTCTTCTCGGTCGCCCACATTGTCCGGACATTCCATCTACCTATGTTATTCATTCCTTTAGTTGTTTAGAGAGAATCGGCCTCATAACGTCCGAAGAACTTAAGCTTTCAGCATGAGGCGTCATATTTCTTCTGAATGAATGTCCTTGAACTCTCAGAACAGAGTTCAAATGGTCTAAATTGTTTTTTTGGTTGGCGTTCTTTTAGCTAGGTTGTTTTCTAGGAGATAGGGTTGCTGACCACATGCCTAACTCTCCTCCTTTATCTGGGCTTGTAATTGGCAGTAACCCTAGAAAGGATACTGGGGGAGTGACTAGACGTTAATTAATGAGGAAAGACCCGAACCAGAATAAAATTTGAATGAGATTGTCAAAGATATATCTGAACATTCTGACTATTTCCAAAGCTTACAATTTGTGGAAGATTCTGCGGCAGAGAAAAGGGTTGATTGAGAAGTCACCGTAGCAGTTCACATTAAATCATCCACTCTATAAAATTCGGTATGCTGCAGTGTTTGCCCAGTGCACACGCGTTGTGGTTATGTTCCTTACCACTAATATTCGATTTGTTTTGTTATTTGCTTTCAGTAATTTGTGTGTCACTATATTCGAGAAAGTTATATCACTAGTTTTTGCAGCGTAAACATGTTTCATTATTGGTATTTAATTGTTGCACAATTTTGATTCCATTCAAACTAAAATGTCAAAAGAAGTTTTGAAGTGTAAACACAATGTTTAAAAGTTTAAACACTTAAGTGTTTAATAACTTTTGTTCAACTACTCGTGGGTTATAAATTCAACATTGAGTTCTAAACTCCTCCTGTATTCCCTTAAGGGTTATAGTCAGTCCCAAGCCCTTATAAAGGAGGAGGGTTACTTGTAAGATTATCAACCCCATCTCGTTAAGTGGACCTCGTTACGAAGACCATAACCGTAGTAAACCAGTTATTTCATTTAAACTCGCCTCAGGCAGTTGAGTGTTCTTGAAATAAAAAAGTTAAGATGCTTCAGTAAAACCTGCGATTCTTCGAAAACCATGAAGCTAATGCCATTGCTGAAAAAACAGAAAAGCGATAAACAATGCTGGAGACAGTGTGGATCAATTGAATAGCTGCATAAATTAGAAGATACGACCTGGCAGCGCTTGGTGTAAGAGGAACCAAATACGCACAATTCGGATAAGAAAGACTAACTTTAGAAAAATGGTTACTCCATTCTGATCAAGAAAAAGAAAACCCCGCGACATACACAAAGAGTTGCACTGGTGTTATCCAGAGAAGCACGAAAAGCTCTGATAGGATAAGAATTTTATGGCCCGTTTTTTTCAAAATAAAGGAGGGAAAGATTACAATGAATTTCATCCAGTGCTACGCTAACAGCAATGAAAGCAGCATTGATGATAACTAGTCGTATGACATCCTGTAGTTCGTCGTGGCGAAATGTCTGGGAGAAGGCTAACCATCTTGATAAGGGCAACAATGAGCATGAACAAGTTACGAGACATGATATATATAGCCCCGGTAATCGAAAACAGACATCAAGACCATTAGTAGGACAGCAGCAACCAGGTAATAAAGATCAAGACAAAGTTTGCTGGAGATCCCTGATCGATAGCCCATGCTCCAAAAGGGATAACATTATTGAGTAAGTAAGTACTTTAGAGTTATGGAAATCTTCACCGCTTGACATGATAGGCTTTTATCCCTCAGTGTACTTCTCTCAGGATTTTCTCAATGTGATAAAATCTTAATAGGTCTTCAAATTTCTCTACTTAAGTACTTCATACTTATCATCGGCACTGCTCTTTTTATGATCCGAAATAACGTCAAAATTTTACAGCATGAAATTGTCCATTACTTGCATCCTTTCGAACATTTATTTGCAATATATTTATATACTACTAAGAATGTTAATTAACAACAAAAGTATATTATTAAAATGATTCATTTTAATAAAATAAGAATTTTTGTAAAAAAAAGATCTGTCATTTTTTTATACTCGTCAAAACTGGTTGATATCACATAAAGCCCACATAATAAAATCATGTACATTGAAGCATGATCTTGTTAAATTAAGAAAAAATGATTTTGGGATGTCATTTATTTCAATCAGTTACATTCGTTCTTTTTTTATGGAGACTTTTGTAATTACTCGAAATTTCAAGATTTTAAACAACCGAGAAATCGAAGATCGTTTTATACTCAGTTACAAACTAAAACAAAGGAAACATGGAGAAATTTTGTTGTTGTTATTATTGCCTAAGATTGTAACATTGAAAAATCTATGAAGCTTCTTTATCAATAAGAAATCGATCATCTAAATTCCTTTACTATGTAAATGATTGAGGGGAAAAATCATTTGTTTAATTGTTAGTATTGGAATTCATATGTATCCACAGTTGAAATCACTAGTCAATCTAAGCTCGAATTCCATTGAGAACCTAGAAGCACTGGGACTCCTCATAGGTGCGCATCCACGATCCTGCACGTGGGACTCAAACCCACGACCTCCGGTCTCGCGCGCGAACGCTTAACCATTAGACCACTGAGTTGGCATCTAGTGGTGTTAATTTCTAACTTCAATCGATCCGCAGTGTTGTGCGATACTTCATCCATTATCAGAGGCGCATAACTGTCTTATACCCGACACGGATTGGACATCTGACATTCCCTTAAATATATGGTTACCATCAAGGCATATAATATGGTTTAGTTGTTTACTTATTTTAAGTGAAAAGTAGACTAATTTCATGTCGGTAGTGTAAAGCTTCATTTCCCTGATAATATACTGATTGGTGTTCTAGCAAGTACATTGCTCACTAATCATTTGAGTAGTACACAATAGTTTCTGTGCTTAGATCAGCTGGCTCAACTTTTCTAAAATTCTGACTTAATAACTAAAGTGCATCATAAATTGAATGATAGATGATGATTATCAATACATCATATCAAACAAATTCGTTAATCCCGAATACTAATGTTAAAGAACTTGACAACTTGACACCTTAAGATCAGTGTTTTTCGTATCAATTTGGTATAAACTTTGTTTAATATGGAAGGTATGAATTTTGTTCAATATGGCAATTATATTCCGTGTCAGTTCAAGCGAATATATATTTAGTGTTTCTACAGTAACCCCATGTACTCGCTCTATATGTCATTATAGTATGTAAAAGTTAGCATGTAAATGATCGCTTTCCGTCCAAGGATAACATGATTTTCCGTGGGTTAGTAAATTCCCACTGAACCAGTCTTTGGTGTCCTTACTTGCGTTATGGGAATTTCAGTGGTTCTCGTTTCAATGCATAAGTAGCAGCGTGCGAACGAGAACACAAGTGAGGAGAACAAAATGTATTTGAACATCTTAGTAAAATCGAAGAACCATACAGTAAATACTTAATTTGCAAAATGTCAATCAATTGTCTCAAATTTGACTGTTTCTTTTGCAAATTTCAATCAATCGTCTCAGACTTTAGTGTTCCTTCATTTCCACAGCAATTGTTCTGTTTTCGTTCTCTTTTCTTCGATATTCTTAACCTTCTACTGCTAGGTGTTTCCCTTTCGATTGTTGATACATACTACTTATATTTATCAACAACAGTAGCACACACCACAGTAGTATCAAGGAATTCCAGTGTTTCCTGACTTTTGATTGTAAATAGTGAGACTGTGGATCCAACAGCTGATACGTACGCAACAGCCACGACACGCCAGACATAAAAGTAGGGTTCTCTATATGTAACAATAATGTGCTCATATTCTCGAAGTGAACGTGTTTCTAAGATATATATATATATATATATATATCGTACAATCATTAATCTTTCATACTACGAATTTAGTTACTAGCCCTACAGTCTAATTGCATAAATACTGATTGGAATTTATTGGTTTTTTATGCCTTTTATTTTCTAAAGAATTTGAATAGAAACTGTTAATTAGAATACAGTTTAATTAAAATATTATTGATTTTAGTGAAAATAGTTATAAGCTTTAATACAAATACATTAATACAAATCTGAAAGGCTTTCACAGTTTTATTGATGAGGGAGATTTGGGTACGTAAGAATTCAGTTAAATGTTTGGCATTCATTTTTATAAACACTACCTTAATTGCTTACATATTGAAGTCAGATGATTATATGTTCTATCCGTTGATTAAAAACTATCCTAAGACGACGTAAATTGAATAGATAGGTCAGATCATCTGACTCAATATACTCGATTAGAAGCATTTAATGATAGTTTCATATATAGTTTATCCGTTTAGAAAATAAAACAATCCTTTGAAATACTTTCCATATTGTAATAATGACCAATGTTTTTAAATCAAATGATTGTTACAGATACTTGTATATTTGCTTGAATGGTTTAACTGTTAGGTTAAAGTGACTATTGATTCAACCACTTGGTATTAATTTCAAACTTCTCTTCACCTACTTTGGTTTAAGCAGTCTCATAATATGACTAGCCCCCAAATATAAAATGTGAATCATAGTCAAGTGAATAAATCTGTACTTGGAAAATGAGTTGCTTTAGCGATTATCGATCATTCATAACGTCAACTAAGATGTAATATTTTCACAAAAAGTCTAGGATTTCTAACCTTTCATTTTATTTCATATAAGATTATGGACTTCATTCTTTGTATTTATTTAGTACTCCCAGTTAGATACAGAGTACTCCATTTCAGTTTCAAGTAGTCTCGACACAGTGTTTCAGTAAGTTAACTCTTATCAGTCTAGTATAACGGTTTAGAAGTTCTTTTTAAGTGATTTTGCCATAACGGTGATATTTAATAAATATGGTAATTATTTTATGACTTATAAAGTCCATGCTAGTTTCTTTAACCAATGATGATTGGTATTATGAAAATAATGACTATCTTTGTAGTTGTAAATGAAGTGCATATTCTAATGAATTTAGATCTAGTTGTAATGCATATACAATCTTGTTGTATCAAATGCAAAATAACTCACACTAGTCCATATGTAATAAATTTAAAGATGGCAAAATAATAATAACAAATGAAGATGGAGATTCTATTTTAATTCGAAGTTGAAATACGAAGAATATCAAATATTTGTTTAAGAATTTCGAAGGAATAACAAATTGATGAAACACCAATTTAGTTGTTTTCGGTGAATTCATTTTCAAAGCTGTACAATCACAACTACATACTTATTTTTTAAAATGATAATAATGACAATAAGTAATAATAAAATTTTGCTAAACATGGTAACAGTGAAGTAAAATAAATAAAAATATAAAAACGTTATTTTTATTAAGTGAACTATGTGTAGCAGAATTCTATCGTCACTTATCCTAATTAGTCTCATTCTGAAAAAAGGATATATCTGCCATTGTACAGCTTTGAAAATGAATTCGCCGAAAAGAGAACACTTCACTGAAATAATATTTCTTATTTTCTTTCAGCGAATGTATTTCGTTTACCAACTTAGTTAACCGTTTAAATGAAGGTTGCGATGAAGACTTCTAGTGATTGGAACTTTTGATGAAATTCTACTGTCCATGTTCAATACAATTTCATATTACTATATTCTTTTTGATCTAATATTAATTTGATTGAAAATTTGTGTAGCAATAAAACTTTAAACTAATGCTTACGACCCACTTAAGTCTTAGCTGGAGAGAAGGATATCTCATGAAGGTACCAAAGAAAGGAAACAGGACTTGATTGTGAAAACCTCGACATCTGAGGGGAAGCACGGAATACAATGGACAGCTTGCATGCAACTAGACGATTTGGACTTCTCAGATCACTTAGCCAACCTATATCATACACACGAGCAAGTGCAGGTCAAGACAACCACCGTAGCAGAAGCCTCTGCATCAGTAGATCCCAATATACACAAGGGAAAAACAACATCCTTAAATACACTACAGAGATCCCTTTATTCTTCAACTCCTATGGCAGCTCGCCTATGGTGGAAACTCTGACCTATCTAAACGATCTCGGGTCACCAACTGGTCGAAAGTTGGATGCTATCACCGAAAACAATTACTGGAAGTCTTTCTGAAACTAAGTATACCATTCAAAATGGCTGCCTTCAACGTTCACACACTAATGCAGATCTGAAAACAAATAGGGTTGGTTATGTCTTTAGAAAGTCTTAATATTGATGTTTCTTGTCTATCCGAGACCCGAATTCAAGGCTCTAGTGAAATAGTACAAATCCACTCTCCATCAGTCTCTTCGACAAGCTTGTTTCACGTGTGTTCATCCAAGGACCCTGTGGCATCTTCGTCTGGTCTTGCTGGCGTTGGTGTCACACTAAGTGCCCGAGCTGAGGCAGCAGTAACCGATTGGACCCCGCTTAGTAGTGGAATATGTGCTCTTAGGTTAGAAAGCTCCATCAAAGTTAGGAATGATGTCTCCGACTACGCTTCGACAGATTGCAGCCCCGATGCAACCAAGGATGAGTTTCACCACCAGTCAACAGAAACTGCGTTCGATATATATTGTAGTGCCAGCCGGAGACTTGAATGCACTGATCGAGCGTTTAGGTGACGATGGGGACTTGTTGGTCCCAGATAGATAATGGTGACCATCTGCTGCAAATTTGCACAGAATAAAACGTGTTTTCCTGGCTAGTAACAACTATCAGTACAATCTTCGCCGATGAGCTACCCGGAGGCCCTCTCTGCATCTCAAGCCTGAACTGAGATTGACCACGTCACGACCACTAACCTCTAGCGTGGTTGTGTGCAAAACTTCGACTCCTTTTGGAGTACTTTTATGGATTCTGATCAGGCCCTCGTTTGCTCTAATCTTATCTTACATTTCAGTGGCCAACAAATTAATCGCCCTAAACAGATTGATGTCCACAAATTAGTTCCAGCTTCTGTTACAACTAAAGATCAAGCCGAGTTAGGTTCAAGGTTAGCTATCAAACCACTGGAAAGTGTAGATGAGCATTCGCTACGACTGTATAACGCCCTGGTTAGGGTCCTGGAGATGGTGCAACACAGTGGCGATCGTGATGTAACTTTCTTCCTAACTGAACTGTTCCTGCCATTATTATTTCACTCTCATACAGTAATTCATGTTAATTGTTTTTTTTTTAATTATACTGACCTTCTTTTCTGTCTCTCTCTACAACACCTCATCTTTATTGTGTGCCACATATACATTCTGGTGACCCCTTGTACCAATGTTTATGTGTTCAAATAAATAAATATTCTAAAGTAATTTAGGTAAGAGAATGATATGAATGAATAAATTTACTACAACTATTTACTTGTATATTATAAGGTATGAAGAAAACCGTAGGGATGTGGCAACTAAATTTAACCCAATTCGTCAGTTTTTGTCAGGGAATTAATCTGAATTATGATCCTCATACAATAGATATGGTTCATAACCCAATAGGAATCAAAAAGTTTATTTTTTATCAATATGAACCTGTTCAACTGCTTTACAAAAAAATTTACTACAGAATATTGCAAAACAAGTGATCAGCTTGTAATAAGCAATACAATGACTTTTCTTACACAAATAATGGATTGATCTATAGCTTTACGAATGTTTTTTTGAAGTGTATAGTAATCAATTACAGTTAATAATGATATACAATTTCAAGTTTAAGTACCTAATGGCAATTTCATAAAATAAATTATAAACATCGATATCCTCAATCATATGATATAAGTACCAGATTTTATTCACTATGATTATTGATTGATGCATCATACGTAATCCTGTGATTTTTTGTATAAACTCAGCCTAAAGCAATTCCGTTATATTTTTCTGCAGTATTTTTACTAAGTAACTTACTATTAATAGACATAAGATATCAATAATACTTCTGATAAAAATAACAAACCATACACAGACAGTTATGCTCTCAATTAGTACACATTCAAACAAAATTTGTTTAGTTCTTACCTAATTTCCAATTTTATGTATGCAGGTAACTATCAATGACTAGTATGACCCTGGTCATGGTTCTCGAGCAAAAAATATTTGTTAGAGTAAGATTAAACTAAAACGCAACACTAAATCACAACCCACAAAACGACTAATATTTATATTAAAAGCAGAACTAGCATCATAAAATAATTGGGGAACTACACAGTTTAGAATTGTTTTGCATCCCATACATCTTCAATAATATCGACTATTACCCTAAATAAGCTTGGACTGGATTATCAAATAATTTAGGAGTAATTTCATTTTAGTTATTGAGGATTTTATGAATAATAATTTCCGTACCCCCAACACAATATTTGTGAAACAATTAGTGAGAACTTGACGAAAGTTCATGCTAAATACTACCATGAATAATAATGTTATTTTCTTGAGATGTGTATATAGAAATAATCACTAAAAATCGTGCAGATTAACTAGACAGTGCAATCTGAAAAGTAGGCGCTAACCAAAGTAAATTCAAACACTTCAAATTTCAGAATCAATATAACAACCGTTTCTTTTACGTGGATCGTAATTAATTTTCAGGAGGTAAACTGGACCTTAACTCTTAATTAAAAAGGATCTGTGAATCAGCTCAAACTGGTAGGATGGTCAATAGCACGGTATGCACTATTAACGTTGCACTGGATATGATAGTTTCATTCTTGCTCAAAGAAACTTTATTTAAAGTAACATGAATCCTGAAATAAAACTGCCCCCTATTCTTTTTCAGAATGATAAAGCATAATTTCTAGGAAACGTGATCGGTGAAGTTTATGCTATGATAGATCTTATTCGTGCATTTTTTTGAGTCAGCTTTCCAATATCCCAGGACCTGGAAGCATATCTTGGCCAACTTCATGTAAATAGGACACCAAAGTTAACAAAATTAGATCGGTACATTCGTACAGAAACAGCTGAGAGTAAAAATAAGCCCAGAAACTTAACAAGGTTTCACAAGGATTTTAAGACTGATATAGATTAGACATAACAGCATGAGAATTCCAGTCCGATCCTCATAATATTCACGCATCGCCAAAATGATAGAAGCTTTACCGGTAGCTGATATGATCTAAACCATTGGTTAACTACCTGATAGTAATTTTACGTTTATTAAGGAAAATAAAGTAACGGAAATCAGTCAGAGTGAAAATGTTTTCCATAAGAATATTCTTATTGGAAATCAAATATAAGTAATTAATTACCAAGGTATGTGTACAAATTAATATTACTATAAAAATAAGAGCAATGTTATACTGAAACTGATTGGCTTTTTTAGTACGGAAAAACACGGAAATAAAAGTAAAGTCTGAGTTACTTTAGACATAGACATGTGCAAAAAACCTCAATCTTTCCACCTCTATAACGAAAAAAAATATTGCGAGCTTGAGATATTGTTGATATTTAGTTGGAAACCTGAGGTACAAATAAAATTAAGCAACAGCTTGTCTCATGGATACAAAGAATAGAATCATGAATATTACTGTTTTTCTGTACAGTGTAAAATAAACTCAAGTTATTTTATAACTAGAAAGCCCATGTGATGTTAAACATTGGCAAAAAATATTCAACTGCGAAGGGCAGCCAAACGTGCATCTACTTCTGCTTCACCATCATCCTGAACTGATAAAACGGAGAGTTCAGTTTGTGCTTTAGAAACTGAGAATGGATCGTATGCGGGCTCCGGAGCTTTACCTAACTGACCAGCCGTCAGATCCCATAAAACTTTATCAATTTCAGCAGACACCAAATCATCTGTATTTTCGACAGAACCGATTGGTTCGAAAGTGTCACTGATCATTTCTTCCATGATACCAGCTTTCATCATTTCTTTACTTAAATTTTGCATTGTGGATTGAAGTTCAGGTAACTATAAAATGAAAAAAAGATTTATAGATTCTCTGATTACGTCCCTATTAATACTCTAATGGACGAAAATATTTTATACTATAAATGGGTAAAGATACAAAAATATGTGGACAAGGATAATTTTCCAAATCATTAAGAATCAACTATCACAGAAACTCAGTCACGTCAGTTACAACGCGAAACTTGGTACATATATACATTGGTTCAAGTTGCCATACACCGTTAACAGAGGAATGAAACTTTTAGGCCAAATCCCAGAATAGTAGAGTTAGTAACTGAATCAGTGATGACTAAAATGATTAGGCGTTGAAGATACGATTTAAGAAAGTATGAATTACTGGAATAAAACAGAAAAAACGTTATGAAGAATTTGGAATATCAGAATTTGGTGGAAGACAAAGAACGAATGCACCTAAGCCATATCATTCAAAGTCTCACTCATCACTGTTCACGATCATTGCGTAGACTTCTTGTCAGCTTGCGCTTAAGCTGACTCCGCTCTTCATTATGTTCAGAGCCAGGAGGAATGAGTTTTTGAGCATCTATCAGTGCGATAGATGCTGCTGAGATCCAATGTTTCTCCCTAACCTTGTGGTTTACCTTACTAGCAGATATCACTGCTGTTTCCACAGCTTTTCGTATGTCATTTTACTCTGCCTCGGGGTGGGCATCACCTACATGGCTGCCTAACTGTTTTCCTAGTTGTTCCTGAAATATACTCTTAGCTTGACTTTCATTAAGCAGGGCCCTAAGAGGTTTCCTTGCAGCGTCTTTCCTACGTCCAGTAAGATGCAGACAAATACGTACTCGCACTAGAGCATGATCTGAGTCTAAGCATGTGCTCCAGAATGAGCGACAGTCTTCTATCGAGCCCCTCCATCGGTGGCTGATAGCGATGTGATCTATTTGGGTCCAACGTTGGGACGTGTTCGGGGGTCGCCATGTTAAAAGATGTTTTTCCGTATGCTTAAAGTTAGTATTTGCAAGGAACAGGCGGTTATCTGAGCATAGCTGCAACAGACGGTCGCCATTATCTGTTCTTTGAGCCACGACACCATAAGATCCACCTAGGTGTCTTTCCCTTTCACTTAGTTTACCTACTTGAGCATTAAAGTCACCAGCCACTATTACTACACCCTAGCGCCTAGCTTTTCGGAGAAGGTCGGAAAGCTTTCTGTAAAACTCATCTTTTACGTCATCTGAGCTGCAGTCAGTGGGAGAATAGGCAGAGACGACGAAGAGGCAACGACAAGTGTCCCTATCTTTTCGGATTCTTACTGTTCCGTTCAGTCGGACAGCGCACAAACGACTGTCTACTGGGATTCACTCTAAGAGAGCTAGTTCTGCCCTAGGACTCAATGCTATACCTACGCCGGTGAGGCCACGGGAAGCAGAATCACGGCTTCCAGATACACGAAGCGCAAATCGAGTCGGTTCTTTATTTTGGCATGGTGAGGTCAAATGAATGACGCTACTCGGATCCTGTATGCGCGTTTTAGAGACGCAGCACACATCGATGGCGCGAGACTCTAATGTCCTAGCTAAGGAAGCCTGTTGTTCTATTTGGTACAGTGTTCGGACGTTAAAAGCTCCTACGTGTAGTTTAGAGCGTGGTTTCAGGAGACCAGAAATAACGTTCCACGTACTCGAATCGTTTGCCCTAGCGGTGCGAGGTGATAAAGGGGCGTGAGAAGGATTAGTCGTGGAGTTAAGAGAGATATTAGGAGGTGTAGAAAGGATTTGAGTGTAACCAATTTCGTCTCGTCTGCTGTTACGGGTATGAGAGCTGATGTCACTTCCCGGCTGCCCACACGGTGGAAGGGTATTTCCTGAGGAACCTGAAAAGGAAGATGGATTAATGATGGCCTTAACGACTCGGGAGCGTGACCGCAGAGCCCAAGGGACAACTGCTTGAGGCCGGTCGCGCACGGCCTTATCGTGGGAGGTCTCTAATGTGTTAGCTCCGTTCTTCAAAGGGCCTTACCACCAGAGACGGAAATCCGTGAGGTAAGGTGAGGTATGACATTTTTAGGATCGACCTTTTCTAACCCCTTCCTTCCTTGTGAGAAGGCAGCATCACTGCAGATGCTGGTTGTCCGAAGGAAACACCTTACTGCTGTCACACCTCTCTACAGTCAGCAGTACGACTTCGCCCTCAGACCTTGAGTTGCTGCTTTGAGTTTTACCGTTCTCCAATCGACCTGCCTGACATTGTAGGACCTACAGGAACATATGTTCCAGCCAATATAGCTCGGTTGGGTCATCACGATAGGCAAGCCCGACCACCGCGTCAAGGTAGCAGCTACGGTCGGGACGATGACTAGTGACAATGTGATCTATTCGAGTACATCGATGAGTAGACCGTGTAGTTCACCATACCAGACGATGTGTCTTCTTATGTTCAAAGTTGGTATTTGCTAGAAATAGACGGTTATCTGAGCATAATTGCGACAGACGGTTACGATTGTCTATTTGGTGTGCCACAACACTGCAAGATTAATCTAAGTGCATTTCGGTTTGGTCTAGTTTACCTACTTGGGAATCAAAATTATCTGACACTATCACTACATCAGAGAGTTTCGCTTTTTGACGGAGGTTGGGTAGCTTCCTATAAAATTTATTATCATCTAAGCTGAAGCTCAGTGGGAGCGTATGCAGAGACAACGAAAAGATAATGGCATATGTCTCAATCTTCTGGAGATCTTAATGTCCCGTTTAGTCACAGTGCTCAAGCAGTCCAGAAGAGCTTATTTCTCTTTCGAACTTAATGCTGTACCTACACCAGAGGATCCACGGGAATTAGCAGTGGAGTACACAGATGCAAGAAGATTAAACCGCTCTGGTTTTTTATGTTGACAACGTGAGGTCAGATTAATGACCGTACTTGGATCTTGTATGTGCTTTACGGAGACGCATCATATATCGACGACGCGAGATTCTTCAGTTCTTGCTAAGGAAGCCCGTTGTCGTATTTGACACAATGTTCAAACATCAAAAGCTCCAACATGCAGTTTAGAACGTGGTTTCAGGAGACGAGGAATAACATTTCGTGAACTTGAATCATTATCACTGATGGCGTTTGGTGTTAAGGATATATATGGGTTAGTCGTGTAGATGGAAGAATTATCAAGAAGTGAGGGATGATATTTTATACCGACTAACAAAATCGAAGGTCTACTTACATATGGCCAATTTCCCGATTTCGTGAGTTTTTATTCCTTTCTAACTTTATCCGTGTTGTCAAAGCATAGCGGTTGCAATAGATGGACCATTACATAACGTTCTATGAATAAAACTCTTCCTATTCCCTTGCCTAAATTTACTGACTTCACAAATCGGTCTGTTTACTGTATCTGCCCACAACTGGTTTTGCGTAAAACACACTGAAATACCTTAACAGCACAGTTATACGAATTGAACAGTATACTCATACTCACCCTAGCCAGGACTATTAATGATACACCTCTGCCGGATAAAATTCTCCAGATAAGTATGTTGTTCAAATCATTGAACTATTTTGGTACATACAGCCTATTTTATCCTCAGTAAATTGTTCTGAAGTTAAAGTTCATCACTGATAGATAAGAAGCGAATAACCAATACTTTAACGTTTTCTTCTAGAAGATCCCATTCCCGACCGAAGCTGCTACCTTGACGCGGTGGTCGGGCTTGCCTATCATGATGACCCAACCGAGCTATATTGGCTGGAACATACGTTCCTGTAGGTCCTACAATGTCAGGCAGGTCGATTGGAGAACGGTAAAACTCAAAGCAGCAACTCAAGGTCTGAGGGCGAAGTCGTACTGCTGACTGTAGAGAGGTGTGACAGCAGTAAGGTGTTTCCTTCGGACAACCAGCATCTGCAGTGATGCTGCCTTCTCACAAGGAAGGAAGGGGTTAGAAAAGGTCGATCCTAAAAATGTCATACCTCACCTTACCTCACGGATTTCCGTCTCTGGTGGTAAGGCCCTTTGAAGAACGGAGCTAACACATTAGAGACCTCCCACGATAAGGCCGTGCGCGACCGGCCTCAAGCAGTTGTCCCTTGGGCTCTGCGGTCACGCTCCCGAGTCGTTAAGGCCATCATTAATCCATCTTCCTTTTCAGGTTCCTCAGGAAATACCCTTCCACCGTGTGGGCAGCCGGGAAGTGACATCAGCTCTCATACCCGTAACAGCAGACGAGACGAAATTGGTTACACTCAAATCCTTTCTACACCTCCTAATATCTCTCTTAACTCCACGACTAATCCTTCTCACGCCCCTTTATCACCTCGCACCGCTAGGGCAAACGATTCGAGTACGTGGAACGTTATTTCTGGTCTCCTGAAACCACGCTCTAAACTACACGTAGGAGCTTTTAACGTCCGAACACTGTACCAAATAGAACAACAGGCTTCCTTAGCTAGGACATTAGAGTCTCGCGCCATCGATGTGTGCTGCGTCTCTAAAACGCGCATACAGGATCCGAGTAGCGTCATTCATTTGACCTCACCATGCCAAAATAAAGAACCGACTCGATTTGCGCTTCGTGTATCTGGAAGCCGTGATTCTGCTTCCCGTGGCCTCACCGGCGTAGGTATAGCATTGAGTCCTAGGGCAGAACTAGCTCTCTTAGAGTGAATCCCAGTAGACAGTCGTTTGTGCGCTGTCCGACTGAACGGAACAGTAAGAATCCGAAAAGATAGGGACACTTGTCGTTGCCTCTTCGTCGTCTCTGCCTATTCTCCCACTGACTGCAGCTCAGATGACGTAAAAGATGAGTTTTACAGAAAGCTTTCCGACCTTCTCCGAAAAGCTAGGCGCTAGGGTGTAGTAATAGTGGCTGGTGACTTTAATGCTCAAGTAGGTAAACTAAGTGAAAGGGAAAGACACCTAGGTGGATCTTATGGTGTCGTGGCTCAAAGAACAGATAATGGCGACCGTCTGTTGCAGCTATGCTCAGATAACCGCCTGTTCCTTGCAAATACTAACTTTAAGCATACGGAAAAACATCTTTTAACATGGCGACCCCCGAACACGTCCCAACGTTGGACCCAAATAGATCACATCGCTATCAGCCACCGATGGAGGGGCTCGATAGAAGACTGTCGCTCATTCTGGAGCACATGCTTAGACTCAGATCATGCTCTAGTGCGAGTACGTATTTGTCTGCATCTTACTGGACGTAGGAAAGACGCTGCAAGGAAACCTCTTAGGGCCCTGCTTAATGAAAGTCAAGCTAAGAGTATATTTCAGGAACAACTAGGAAAACAGTTAGGCAGCCATGTAGGTGATGCCCACCCCGAGGCAGAGTAAAATGACATACGAAAAGCTGTGGAAACAGCAGTGATATCTGCTAGTAAGGTAAACCACAAGGTTAGGGAGAAACATTGGATCTCAGCAGCATCTATCGCACTGATAGATGCTCAAAAACTCATTCCTCCTGGCTCTGAACATAATGAAGAGCGGAGTCAGCTTAAGCGCAAGCTGACAAGAAGTCTACGCAATGATGGCGAACAGTGGTGGGTAGCGAAAGCAAGAGAGATGGGGAAGGCAGGGGCAGTAGGTAATAGCAGACAATTGTTCAGACTCGTTAAGGAAACCGGTATTAGGAATCCAACCGTTAGCGAAACAATCTCAGAGAAAGATGGACATATTATTCATTCTCAATCCAGGAGATTGGATCGATGGACAGAACACTTTAGGGATCAGTTCAACTGTCCTTCAGACACACTTCGGTTTCCCACGATCTCCAGTCGACCTGAATGGCAAGTTAATGTAGGTCCTCCGTCCCTTTACGAAGTTGAAAAAGCCATAGGAAATCTGAAACGAGAGAGAGCAGCAGGCCCTGACAGGTTTACGCCTGAGATTTTTAAGGATGGTGGTCCAGTATTAGCAGTGAGATTAACTGAGGTCTTAGGTAGAATTTGGGAACTGGACGTAATCCCATCTGACTGGTCTCAATCACTGATTGTGCCAGTCTATAAGAAAGGACAAAAGTCCTCTTGTGACAATCACAGAGGAATCAGTTTGACTAATATAGTGTCTAAAATATTAGCTTCAATAATACTTCGACGCCTAACCAAAGCTTGTGAAGAGCAGACTAAAGAAAATCAGGCTGGTTTTCGACCTGGACGTGGTTGTATAGATCAGATGTTCACACTACGTCAGGTTCTAGAACACAGACACACATTCAGACGCCTCACAATGGTAGTATTTTTTGACCTTAAGGCGGCATTGGACTCTGTTGATCGTGAGGTTCTATTGCAGTGTTTGTCACTGAAAGGAGTACCAGAGAAGTACATTAACCTTATAAAGGCTCTCTACTCGAACACAACTGGTCGAGTGAGAGCTTATGGCGAACTGTCATCAGAATTGATTACCTCAAGTGGTGTTCGTCAGGGCTGTCCACTCTCCCCATTCTTGTTCAACTTTGTCATTGACATACTTTTAGAGATAACACTCTCCTCATCTAAATTTACAGGGGTTGAACTTCTACCGGGAGGTTCACTTGTTGACTTAGAATATGCCGATGACATAGTTTTATTTGGTGAAGACGCTGACAAAATGCAGAGTCTTCTGACCACTCTAAGCAACAATGCAAGCATGTTCGGGATGCGATTCTCTCCCTCGAAATGCAAAATGTTGCTTCAGGATTGGGTTACATCGACACCCGAACTAGTGATAGGGAGTGAAGTAGTTGAGTGTGTCGACCTCTTCACTTATCTTGGAAGTCTCATCAGCCCTTGTGGTCTGGTGTGTGACGAAATCTCAGCACGATTACAGAAGGCTCGACTAGCTTTTACCAACTTGCGTCATTTATGGCGTAGGCGAGATATCCGTCTATCAACCAAAGGACGGGTTTACTGCGCAGCAGTTCGTTCCGTCCTACTTTATGGCAGTGAAACATGGCCGGTAAGAGTAGAGGATATTCGTAGGTTACTAGTATTCGATCATAGGTGTTTTCGAAACATTGCCCGTATATCATGGGACCATCGAGTAAGTAACACAGTTGTTAGGACACGGGTACTAGGTAAGAATGGCAAATCAATTGATGAAGTAGTGAAACTTCATCAGTTGAGATGGCTGGAACATTTGTTACGTATGCCCAACGACCGACTACCTCAACGTGCTATGTTCAGTGGCATAGGAGTAGGTTGGAAGAAAGCTAGAGGCGGCCAAACCAAAACATGGCACAAGTCCATGAAGTCACTGACAAGTGGACTGAGTCATGTTGGTAGGTGTAGATTACCTGGTTGGGGACCACGAGATGATAGCAACCGATGGTTAGAGACCCTGAATGACATGGCTCAAAATCGTTTGCAATGGCGCAGGTGCATCCACTCTTTGTGTTCTCCCAAATTCTAATCTTCTGAATTCTTCCCGATTACTGCTTATACTCTTATTACCTCTACCACTACGGGATTTGAATCGACAACTGCATCTCTGTGCTAATGTGGTGTGGCAACTCGAACTGATGTACGTACGTACGAAGTTCTACGTTGTTACTGACTGACTGACTGAGAAGATCCCATAGATGCCTACTCAAAATTCAATCATGAGAAATTCAAGTAGTCTATGACATATCTAATTGCAAGGTTATACTAAATACACCATTAACGCTGTTCAGCAAAATCTGAACTTATTTGGCCACTGAATTTGTTAGCAATAATAACTAGGCCCTCAAATACCCTGGTACAGCCTAGGGTAGAGAGAGTCCTCCCTCCCTTTATAAATGCTCTCACGTGTATACAGCCACTGGCAAGGAAGTCTTACTCATTGCCTTCTCGTGGCGGGGGTGTCGTTTACGAAAATGAGAGGACGGAAAGCGAATGTCCGGGGCTCTAACTGGGCCGGTGGATACGGTGAGTCCACCTAGGGGAGTTGGAAAACTCTGATTCCAAACCAATGGTGCATATGGGCTCCAGAATCCTGAAGAAACAAATGGCATATGAACCAACCATTGGTCACTGGCTATCATGGGACTGCATCTCCTTACGATGCTCCACTGCCCTGTGTACCAGGCCTTCAGGTCGAAGGCTCCGGGTGTGGCCCCCTAAGAAAATGACCTGCTTCGGTTTGGGCACCCGGGCAGTATCACAGCCCTTACACATATCAAATGAGATTGTGTGGGGCATATGTATTTGGTGCCTCCTTGTACCAATATCTATGTGTTAAAATAAAATAAAATAGTTTGTCACTGAAAGATATACCAAAGTACAACTTTTTGCCGACTCTTTATTCGAACATTACCGAATGAGCTAGAGGTTATGTCGAATTTTTATCGGGAATGATTGCAATAAGTAGTCTTTGTCATGACTGTCCCCTCTCTCCATTTTTATCCAACTTCATCATAGTTGAAATTCTGTTACTGCCATCGATTATTTAGTAACTGGAATTATTTATCAGAATGAATTTTATCCATATCATTGGTTAACGTTTTCAATAACAACCTTAATATTCAAGAATATAATATATGGATTAATACTGGTTAACCAACCTACAAAACGTATTCTAAAATATCAAATGGTAGCAACATGAAGTCTGGTGCTGGTTGGCGGCAAATTAGCTACATGTTATGGATTAGAAAATGCATCATGAAATGAGTTGTAAAACAAATGGAATTTCGACACGTATAGTAAGCGAAAGGAATACAGCGAGGAACATACCTCCGACAATCAAAATTCAACCAAACAAGTTGTGAACAGAAAGATCCGATCGTTGCTGCTACCTTGACCAGGTGATTAGACTTGCCTATCTGATATACTGGCTGGAACAATCGTTCCTCAAAGTCCTACCATACCAGGCAGGTCGGTTGAGGAGCGGTAAAACTCAAAGCAACAAACCCAAGGTCCGAGGACGAAGTCATACTGCTGATTGTACAGAAGAATGATGGCAGTAAGATTCTTCACTCAGAAAACTAGAATCACGACAATGCTGCCTTCCCACGAAAGAAGGGTGGGGTTATAAAAGGTCGACCCTAAAAATACACACCTCGTCTTATCCAACGGATTCCCGTCTCCGGCGGTAGGGTCTCAAAAATTACGGAACACAAAAATTACCCGCAAAAATGTCGTGTGTGACTAATCAGCCCTGTATGACGAAATCTCAGCACGGATTCGAAAAGCTCGCTTGGCTTTTGCCAGCTGACGTCACCTATGGTGAAGGTGAGATATCCGTCTATCAATTAAGGGACGAGTATACTGCGCGGCAGTTCGTCGTGTTCTACTTTACGGCTGCGAAACGTGACCATTAAGAGTAGAAGATACTCGTAAGTTACTAGTATTTGACCACAGATGCCTTAGAAATATTGCTCACATCTTCTGGGATCACCGAGTAAGTAATAGTGAAGTTAGACGCACAGTATTAGGGAATGATGGTCAATCAGTTGATGAGGTTGTGAATCTTCATCGACTGAGATGGTCGGGCCACGTGTTGCATATGCCTGGACACCGATTACAACGAAGTGCAATGCTGACTGGTGTTGGGGATAATTAGAAGAAAGTTAGGGGTGGCCAAACTAAAACGTGGCATCAGTGCTTGAAGTCACTAACTTATGATCTGAGCCATGTTGGTAGATGCAGACTACTTGGTCGGGGTCCGCGTGACTATTGTAACTAGTGTTTGGAAACTGTGTGACATGGCTCAGAGTCGATCACCACGGTGTAGGTGTATACTTTCTCTGTCTTCCCTTAAACTATGAGATTAAAATTGCTTTTTATCTTTCTACCAACTAATTCTTTCTTCCTGTACTATATCTTTAAGTGCAGTCTTCCTTTTATATATTACCACCATTGAATTAACTACTACCAATCCGGTGTTCATCTTGTTGTGCTAATGAAGTATGGTAATTTGGACCGATGCATAAATGTGTATGGTCCTACGTTGTAGAAGACTGACTGAACAGAATTAAGTGGGTCAAGATCAATTATTATAGTGGTAAAAACATCTTAATAACCATGCTTACGCCTCCTACATCACATTAAATAAATAACCCACCAACCAGGAGTTTAGTTGCACTTTAAACTCAAAGGTAAAAAAATTGTCTCTAATATGTAGTGGACTATATTACACACTAGGTCAAAAATGACTTTAACTTTTAAAAAAACCTACTTTCACTAAAGACGACATAGCATTCATGACTGTTGTACTTTTTTGCATACCACTGGTTAGTTTATTCATTGAAGCCATATGACGCAATTCCATAGCCACACAATCAATTTGCGATAATGCAAGATATAAACGAGCAACAGCTTTTTTAGATTCCGCATATTCTTTTGCGTAAACTTTGGCGGAAGGGACGTCAGATTCCTTAGCACATTTCCTGATAGCCATTTCTAGTTGTTTCTGCTGTCGCAGATGGGTCTGAATGTCTCTCTGAAGAGGATATTTCTGTCTCTTCAAGACAGAAGTCATTTCATTTAACTGAGCTTTTGGGTCCTTCTTACGCCCAAAAAGATTCATATCGTTAATGAAGTAAATTTACTGTTCACACTTAAAAACTAATAGTGGGTCGAATGACTTTTGTCAGCCCCCGTAATATTCAACAGGTTTTAAGCAAGCCGTCCAGGTATGTAGGAATGTTGAATGTGGCGCTCCGTCCTTGAAATATCAAATAACTTTTTGAACGATTATGTTTGTTCTCTGTCCTTTCGTTTTCCTTAAATATTGTGTAGTGACATGAACCGTCGCAGTCATTTATTTGCATCACCACACTCCAAAACAACCACTGAATTTAGGTCATCCGGTAGTGTTATTCTATATGAAATACTGTGTACGGGTCTCTTAATTTTTATCCCGTCTGGAAAGAGTAGAAAAGATAGCTTTCCCACCGTTGGTAAGTCATTTACACAAATAAAAAAAGAAAAGGATCGAGGGATGTACCTTGAGGAGCCCCACATTTTATGGATTACCATGATAACAGAGCCTCATTTACCCGTGCCCGTTGTCTCATATCATTGAAAAAGTCACTTATCCAGTCTATGATTGCATTATGGAGCTCAAAACTTTACTTTTTTAATTTAAGTCTTGAATCTATGAATATTACGTCCACATGAATATTTCTATCTTGTGCTGTAGCCCAGCCTTCTCTTGCAATGAGTAGATTCATCAAGCAAGATAGGTCATTTACTAAAGTCATGTTGTTCCTTGGACAAAAGATTTTCCCCCATCCATATGGTTTAGAATAGCCATCGGAATAATTTTTTCTATTAATTTGACAGCTACATTGGTTAGACTAACGGGTTGATAGTTAGTGAATAAGTCTCTGCTCCTGGCCTTATACACCGGACCGATGATTTCATATTTCTAGCCGATTGGTAGTCTGGTCCACCTCAGTGATACATTAAATAGTATGGTCATAAGTTCAAGATTTACATCCAATAGGATTTCCATAATCCTGAGATGAATATCGTCAGGACCGCTGGATTTGAGATGTCGAAGTAATCGTGAGACAGTTTCTTCTCCACTTACCACTGAGTCCGTCAATGAGCTTCCATTGTCACGACTAACTGGTGGTCATTTTATATTGCTGGTAGAAAACAGTTTACTAAAATTTCCTGATAAAGATTCATCTTTCGGGGCACCAATTCTTGCACCAAAAGTAGTGAGATTCTGCGACTTCACTGAGTGTGACTCCTTATATAAGATAAGGGCCTCTACAGGTTAATTTCACAAACCCCAACCAGTTATTTTTCATACGATTGTAGAGCTTTACTTATCAACTCTCTGCTAGCATTACTATTCTTACAGTAATTAGACCTGTACTGTTCAGAACCTGTAGAGATAAACATATGTAGTGGCGTTGGATCGTAACCGCACGACCTTTGAAGCCGAGAATATAACTACTGAAACAAATTATATTCAACAATTGGCACAAAGAGGTCTTATAGACTAAGCAGTTACAACAGATATACAGATAGAAAGACAACGCCTTTGAAGTATACGCAAGAGTTTAGGTATCTACCACAACCATATCACTGATCTCCAATGATCCAAGACACCCATCCTGCTATTTACCTTTAACCTCCTCCACGATACAGATGTCTTTTCTCAAAAACAAAGGAAAGAATAATGGTGAACAGTGAGGAATAATAAGTAATATGCAAGAATTGGCAAATCGTAAGGGTAAATATCGAGTATTTCCAAAGTTTTATAGGCTCTTTATTTAATAAGTCGAAAGAAAAACGTTCTTCGGTAACACTAAAACATGAGAAAACAAAGGGGGATAAAAGGAAAAACTTACACCAAGATAAATGACTTTTGATACTGTGTTAATCAAAAAATCTTCAATACCACAAACTTTATGGCATTCCAACAGGGTTTCTGAGTGATGTTCATGTCTGAAACTAAAAGTAACAGTTTGAAATTAAGATGGATCAAATGTGAGACCATTGACAACAGATCACCTTCCGACACGAGACAAGAACTCATTTATTTCAAGAGGATGGAAAGAAATAGATATCGGCATACATATGTTGGGATCGTCCGCATATTTAACAAAAGTGTTTTTCGAGGCAGATGGCAGATCATGCAGAAAGGAATAGGAAAGCAGAATTAAAAGCACAATCCTTGTGGCATACCATGAGACATCAGAGACACCAAACACTTACCCCTAAACACAATACACTGTTTCCTTCGAGAAAGGTAGATACATAGCCAGTTGGTTATCCGGCTGTCATTGTCGAGGCCAACTAATTTATTAATCTGAAGTCATCTCGACATAGAGCCAAAAACAAGTATATTTCACAAAACAGAATCGAACCTACTTCTTACCCTTTTTCAAGCTGAACAATATATTGATGCAGAACAGCAGTGGCATCCAAGGTGCTTCTTTTGCATTTGCAAACAACCGGATCAATGTTCTCTTTTACTTCATGTTGAAGAGGGAGTAGCAATAATTTTTCCTTTGTTTTTGAAAAAGGTGAAGTTGTACGATCACGGTTTACTTCGTTATTAGTACTGTTCGCATAATAGACCTAATCCTAAAATTGTAGATTTGTCATGTTGACACTGCCTAATCTATAAGACCTTACGTGGAAATCACATCATCTTGTTCACTGATTCATCGTATCGTAACAATTACCAATATATAACGGAGAACACATTTAGGCCGGAGATAGAACATTATAGAACTTTTTTCCTTATTCGCTACTCAACCATGTGGAACAGACTGCCAGTGAACCTCCGTTGCAGTGAAACTACAACCCGGTTCAAAAGTCTCCTTGATGATTTTCTTTCCGAAAGTGGATTATTTCACCTATTGAATATCAATGTATTCAACAATGATTTATACAAACAAGGTCCGTCATCCATTTAATTGCCTGAAAAGCAAAATAAAACCCTAAAATCTTTTCACGTCTATTTTATTTTATTCCTATTTATCTTAATATATGAAGTCTGCTTATGTTCGTATCTATAATTATTACTGTTATTAATATCATTATTGTTCCCCCGACACATTAGATATTCCTTTTATATCTTCTTATCCTTCTTAACATATTTAATTCCTGGCTGTCCTTTGAAATTAATTGTGACTTTCATAGCATCATTCTTAATTATTATTGCATAAATATTATACTAATATCCGGTTTCACTTTGTATAATATTACATAAACCTAAATGTATTCATCTAAGTACATTAAAGGATTTTTATTTTATTTTTCTAAATTGTTGGTTTCCTTCTGAGGTTGATATTCATTACACAATTATTATTCTTATCATGGATGAAACTTTTCACTAGGTGTTCACTACTTTTCTTTCTTCTTTCCCTCAAAATAAATATTCTTAAGATTACGAAGTTTGTAATTAAGACAATAACTTGTGTTACACTTAAATTAACTTCTCAGCCCCGTTTTATCTTCACTATGCGTATATGACTCATACATACTGATATTTCATTATTCTTTTCACTCAATCGAGATTTTCATCGCATCACTCCAAACTATGACTGCACAAACATTTATTCTAGCGTCATATCTTACTACAATAATAAGTTGTTTTTTCTCAATTATTTTTTGTTACTAATTTGATGATATATACATAGTCGTTTGTTCTTGTTTTATGTTCATAAACACGCCGATTAAACTGTTTGCGTATTTCACGTCTCCTTTATTTCTATTCCCTTATTTTCTCCATTTCCTTCTT
Organism: Schistosoma haematobium; assembly: GCF_000699445.3. Lineage (NCBI taxonomy): Eukaryota > Metazoa > Platyhelminthes > Trematoda > Strigeidida > Schistosomatidae > Schistosoma > Schistosoma haematobium. The sequence goes on along the minus strand of NC_067196.1, from coordinate 48,475,264 downwards.
TAAACTCAGTTCAATATTCTTCACAATTACACAGACCCGATTTACTATTATTAATACTCTACTATTATTACTCTAAATTTTTTTTGATGTGGCAAGTATAATGCTAACATTATTGAAAATTGTGTATTATTGCATTTTTTGAAGAAACCCGAAATGGTTTCTTCACAACACTTATGTACCCATAGGATGTTTGTGGATAATAATAATATTTAATATGAGGAAAAATAAGTCATACAGAACGACCATGCCTGCAAGGCTGAACCATGCCATCCGATGAATCGAATTAATTCTTCCCGCCATCTCCGATGTTGGTCTTCTCTCCGTGTTAAGTGTTGGATACCTGTTTTACCAGTTACTTCGTGTTCAGGCTTGAGGATTATGTGGCTAGGGCTCAGTGCCACCGCAAAGTTTTTGTTATGGGTTTGAACTTCAAATTCTTTTCACCAGATACGTTCTTAGTTATTGGGATTATCCTTATCTTTATACATGTTTTCGATACGAGGTCAGTTGAGAAGAACGTACTGAAGATACTAGTGAATGGATGACACGGAATGTCAACACAATTCTTAAAAAGGAGGTTTTGAATTTCATGAAGTCACAAACACTGGGACGATTTAGGTGACTGGAGGCATTTCTAGACCTCAGTTTTAGCACAACTATTCTTCAAACCTGTGGACCTATGAAGTATGACGTCAAACGCCTGGCGTTCAAAAAACTGTTCTAATTTACAAACATTCAACTGTTTATCATTTCTAACGCGTCTTTCACCTGTAGGTTCGTTAAATAGTTTCCACGTTCCTCGAGTGTTTTTTACAAGACCTGAGTTTCTGAGTAAATTTTAGGTTCAGACGTCTAATCCATACGTTTATAAGACCATTTAGCTTCTGAACTTCAGTGAAGTTTACCTCCTCGTATTTTCCTTCTTTTAATCTCCGTAATCGTCATGGTTGTGGTGACGTGAGTCGACTAAAACTCAGAAAAATGGTTGCAGTGGGACTAAAAATATCGAAACAGAATTTAAGATAACAAGTGATAATGTCAATGGTGTTGTGCAATGAGTCATCTGTAAATAATTCCCAGTTAGTTGTCCGAAACATGTTTTTCAGATTTCGGATATTTACTTCAGAGCTATTCTAGTATTGTACTTCCTTTGTCTAATGTGTGAGTGTACTCTTTCCAAGCTTGCCACGTATTTGACGGTAAACAAGAATTGTACAGTGGTCAGAACTAGACAATGGAGCATGTTTATGAATCACATATGTTCCGACACCAATAATGAAAACTAAATCAAGTTGGGCATCCAAACGAGTAAAAATATCTGCTAAATTTCGGTGAACTAGTGATGAAAAAAGCCACATTTACATGTATCAATATCGTCAGACATAATTGAAATTGAAATTCAAGGAATTCATAAGCGAGAACAGATTGTGTGGACGATATGCAGTCTATGGTTTCACAGACGTTGGTAACATAAAGGAAATTCTATTTATTTAAGTGTTTTGGTCGGCGTCTTAAGGTCAAGCGGTCGATAAACTTGTTTGAAAGCTTAAAACGTGCAAACGTATGTTGACAACAGTTCAATTTTACAAATATAGTTACAGCTCTGCTACACCTTTCTCATTTCTTAATCGATTCTGACGATTTATACTATGATGTTGCAGTGATACTAAGTAACCGTCTTCTAAATCAGTTAAGAGATTTTTGAATTGTGATTACACCATGATTACAATACATTTTTTGACTTAGTAGGAATTGGAAATAATCCACCTTGTCCACCTGGAAAAGATTGCTCAGGACAGAGTTGGATGGAGATTCTGAAGAGAGTGGATATTCATAAGTGCCTGTAGTCGACATATTAATCCAGATATTTATGAATACCATACTGGCGTTGCTAGCAAGGTCCTGTGTATGGATTGTTGGATATGTAGAATTATGGTCTACTATGATATTAGTACTGCTCTAATAATAGACCAAATCATAAAATTGTAGATTTGTCATGTTGACACTGCCTAATCTATAAGATCTTCCGTGGAAGTCACATCATCGTCTATACCAACTCACTGTATCGTAACAACTACCAATACATGATGAAGAACAAGCTAAGGTTAGATAAAGAACAATATATTTAATATGGATAAAAGATATAGGGGACCACGCCTACATGGCATTCGATCAACTCTAATTCATTCAATTCATTCTTGTTCGCGCCTTCCCCATCATTAGGTATTTCTCTGCGTTAAATATTGAATATCTGTTTTCTGAGTAATCTCGTATTCAGCTTTGAGGATTGTGTGGTTATGGTCTAATGCCACTACAGATATACATTTAAATGCTGGAGACCATGAGGAACCCAAGGAGAAGTTTGAGATCTGATGTATGACCAGGAAAATATTAATATATGATGGAATCCTTGCTTATTCCCTTATATTCATCGGAAAGGATGCACATATCGTACTTGAGAATCCAGTATTTCCGGATAAACCGAGTTTGTTCCGACATGCAATTCTCAAAACCATACTTACATGTGGGTTTCGGAATACAATACCTAGCAGAGCATGTAACTGTCCACCGACTAACCTGTTTCTGACTTACCAAGAGGCATAAGAAGTGTCCTGTGGACGTGCACCAATGTCCAACCGGAGTTCATCAGCATTGGGGTTCACTTACATCTCGGATTGAAAACCAATCTGCTAAAACATGTTGAACTTCGGCTGCGCACTTGTGATTTTGATACATTGAATTCGCGCATTAGTGTACACGGACGTTCTTTATCAAAGAGCTCTAGTCAACTGTTATGGCCTATATCAGAATGCATCGTTGCCCCTAGGTTTAGTGGCGTGTTCATGAAAGGTATCTATGGGGGGAACAATACGTCGACAGCATTCAACAAAATATATGCGAACACCATTTCGGACCTAAAAAAGTTGAGGGACGTGAATCTGTTGAGTTTTAATTTCAACATACACAGCTACTAAAATGATAGTTGTAATATGCGGCGTACATACCTGTACAGATGTTAAATACATTGTTAATCACAATGGGAGTGCAGGATGCAGGTTTGTTGTAGTGGGCCGTCGACTTGATGGAAAGTTGACGTTTCCAAATGGTGAATATACATTGGGAACTAATGATAGTTTACGTCGGCAGATTCAACCCATTAACCACAAAGGCCGTTCCGATTTCGAAACGCTTGGCATTAACATGATCTCAACTTTCCCTTTAGATCCAGTACACAAGTTATGCTTGGGTGTGACGAAGAAACTAATCAATCTGTGGGCAAATGTTCCTCACAAAACACTTGGAAACATGAAATGTCTGTATTTATGTATATAAATTGTTTAGTATCAAGTTACGTACTAATCACTCCTTCCGAATTTAAGCGCAAATGTCATACATTAAACTTCGTCTCAATATGGAAAGTGACAGTGTCGATTGTTCCTTTTGTATTTAGGCCTCGTTATTCTCCAACATTGTTTACCACGAACCTCGTACCTTAATTTTACGAGTTTAGCTTTAGCGGATTATTTGTCAGCGCATCCAAGATAACACGAAAGCCCAAAGGAATCGGTCAGAACTGATTTACCTAATTTTCTAAATGAATATGAGTGATGTTATGGACAGGTAAACGTAGTTTATAATATACCTTTGTTGGAGCACATACTTGATGAAGTTAGTTCACATGAACCTTCATATTCTTTTCCTCCCTAACATTCGAGTCTTATATGAGGCAGATAAAGAAATCAGTGCATAGCGGGTATACTGTAGCCAAGCAAGCAACTCAGCGTTATGCGGAGGAGATGTATTTTCGAAGTAGGCTTCAAGATGGTATATTGGCTACTACGATTCAAACAACCGTTAAGTCAGACCCAGGAGTACAAGTAATTATGCACATGGATTCCAGAATAACTTCATTTAAGCCAGATAAAGTCAAACCAGTAAACGGCAAGCATGGTCTTCAAACCGATGTAGGGTAAAATAGGATAACTAAATCTAGGCCATACACAAACTCACGTGACTAACTTGATGAACCTTTACTTTTGATTGATATGATGATATTTATGTGCACAGTAATTGGTCATGAACACATGTGGGTTTCCATTAAGAACGTTTTGTGCAAATTTTTTAGCTTTGATCTATACATAATAGATTCGTATATTAAATGACGAACGGTCCCCCAATTCATCCCAACTAACACGGAAATTTAGGAAAGTAATAATCCAAACGGCAAAGACAACTGTCCAAGACAATGCTCCAATTAAACTGAAAGTGACGTCTACAAATGAAGTTTTGATAAAAAATATTTCAGTATATTTCCTAATCAGCTTAGACTCTGGATATGCCTGTGGGGCAGACAACTCCTTTGGAAGACAAAAAACGCCAATCTGTAGTGGCATTGGGCCATAACCACAAAATCCTGAAAGCTGAACACGAGATTACTCGGAACATAAACATTCAATATTTAACGCGGAAAAATACCTAACGATGGAGAGGGCGGGAACAATGAATTGAATTGATTGTAGTTGATCGGATGGCATGCAGGCGTGGTCCCTGCTGAATGTTACCCTATATCTTTTATTTATATTAAATATGTTGTTCTATCTCTGGCCTAAGCTTGTTCTCCATCATGTGCTGGTAATTGTTACGATGCAGTGAGTTGATGTAGACGATGATGTGACTTCCACGAAAGATGATTGATAAAGACGCGGAAAGTTTAGGATTATGTGTGGTCTTAAAATTTATTAAAGAAAATACAGTGTTCGAAAACCAACTGGCTTTTTTTCTTCACACCAATTATAACAGGTATTTATTGCTATAACTTTTTTGAGTCATGGGTGGACTCATATATGGCGTAATTGTCCTGTCTTGCTTGCAATGGGATTTCTCGGTAGGAAGTGAAGCCAACTCAGAGTTACATCAGAGATTGACATCAGTATCATTACTTTATGACATCCCTCCTGACCATAAGCATCAGTAATCTAACAAAGTATTCTGCCCCACAGATATGCTGGTCAGCAACGCCACACTCCCTACTTTTGTGTTGTCAGGCTCTCTTACGTTTGCGGTGTATATGAATACTGGTTTGATCTAAGCTCTATGTTGCACACCTTGTTGGAATACACTTTCACTACTAGGTCCATGTTACAAGAAAACCAGATGGCTAAGGCATTTTTATTGTCGGCTAAACACCTGTTTGTTAGTCACAGTGCTATGGAGATAACTAATGGTATATGCTATAAGATGCTGGTCAGATGATATGTGGTTTACAGATGATAAGGGCAAATGTCTGATCAAAGAATATGGAAGAGGAGTTTACGGCTGAAAAATTTCAAAGTAAGACGATAAGTCGGAAAAAACAATGTTTATATACTAGTAGCAAACGAATTTTCATGCTGGTAGAATATGAACCAGAAATAACTCACAATAACTTCGGATATTTTCAAAGCTTCTTATGATCGGACAGATCTGATTTCCCACCCAAGCAGTCTATAGTTGTATTGAGTTTTACTGGGTTGCAGTTCAAGGTATTTCTAAGGCCCGATGTGTGCAACAATATCAATGGTTGTGCTGATCAAATTAAAGTCAAGAAACAGATTTTTAATATTTGTGAACAGCGATTATGAAGCGTATAACAAAAGGAAATTAATAAAGCACTTTTTAAGCAGCGACATATTAAATGTAAAATGACAGATTTTGGGGGTCGAATAACTGTAGTTTGTGACATTATCTCTAGATGCCAGTCGGTTAGATGTTGGATGGGCCATCGTTAGATGCAGCCTGGTTACGTTTGGCTCCACCGAGCATGTGGGAAGCTCCAAATCGGTCCACAAATCAGTTTAGGGAATATTTAAATGGAGCAGGCGTCCGGCTTGACCGGATGTCAAATGGTTATCTATTCCAGAGGCTTGCATAGCGTGTGATAAAGAAAGCTGACCTCGATTTGCTTGATCTTCTTGATATCTTTAGTACAAAATCCTGGTTCTGAAGGTTATAGTCACTACTTTTGGCAAATTTTCAAGTATCACAATGTGCTGTAGTTTTGTTATATGAAATTATGGGAAGTAAATTAAGGTCGAGTTTATTTAGTCTTCACCAAAAGGGATGCGGTTCCCTTGCTTCCCATCTATCTTTATATGATAAATCGAGCGTGAGAAGTCTTGTGAAACGGCGTTGCACTTTCTCAATTTTTCATCGGTCAACAGAACCCATACAACTAATTATAATTGAGCGGTATTCCAGTAGAAGACAGCATCACTTGACAGAAAGTTTAACCAACTTCGTAAGCAAGACTCTTATCTCGAAACTCATAAATAAGTTGGATAACAAGGTTTGTGACGGAAGATTAGAACGATAAGAAAAATTGAAAGCGAAACAAGAATAGCACTTGATAATATCTGTTGAGCCTATACTAACCCTTAGCTGCAAACAGAAAAAACAACGTTATAACGTTCGGCGGATATTTAGGCGATAAGTCGGTAATTTGTCGACAAAAAGGCGAAAAAGGGGAAAATCTGCATTATTTCCCCCGGACAGGCGAAAAAGGCGACATTCTGATGCGTTTTCCCTCTTATTTCCCCTTTCGCTACCAAAGCATTTACCCCTTTATTTCCCCTTTCTTCGCCTTTATTTTCCCTTTTTGTGTTGCTTGGGTATGGCGGCCGTGGTAGGCTTTTGGAACAATTAGAGCAAAAGGTTCGAATTTAAACACACGAACCTGTAGTGGTATTGGTTGTTATCCACACGACCCTTAGAGCCGAACATATGACAGCTGAGAAAATCCACACCCAACATTTAACATGTAGAGGTCAGAGATGTTAAACATCGGAATACTTAATCGGCATGGCAAGGTCAATTCATGCAGATATAGTCACTCTATGTGACTTCCTTTTCATACTTAAAATATTATGATATCTCCAGCCCAAATGAGGTCTTCAGATGTGCTAGAAACCATACTGCTGACAGCAACAAAAGGGCAAGTCAGAATATGCAATAATGTGACTTCCACGTAGGATCTTATGAATTAGGTAATCACATCATAACTCATCTACAATGTTGGAACTATGGCTATTATTCGAGTAGCATAGATTAGTTAACTTGACATCAAATTAGACCATATTTCTACAGTTGAACCCGATTGATTTGACACCAAACTCCCAGTAGATTCAATATGACTGTCCAGACTGTCTGGATGGTCGTGATCTGCACTGTGAACTGGACTTAAGTCATTGTGGTGACCTGCTCCGGTTTCTGTGGTCTCTGCACTACGACAACGGCCTCCGACAGACTTTAAGCTCTGTTATAAGTGCATCGTTCGGTGATTTTTCTCTTCTTATGCGGTATATCATATGTGATCCGTTTGGGAGGTTCTCTCCATAATCTTACCTGCTACACATACTAATCGAGGTAAAAAAAGGGCTTGCGTCTTGTGCATCCAGACGGTGTTATACGTTGCATGGGGGAGTTTGTGTCCATCCTTGTTTCAGGTCTGTTTCACCAAAGGTGTTGTCATCAAGTTATACATGGAGGTGAAAGAAGAATTGGGATGATGACTCGTCACCTAGTTTCTCTTTTAGAAAAGCCCTTGGATTATTTGGCTGTATTATAAAGATAAGAGGTCCGCTGTCTCGCCTTTGAAAATGGTTTACGGTCATGATGTAGAGAAATTCAAATTGATTTACGGACTTCTTCAGAGAAAAAAGGGAGTACGGAGCATAAATCTCAGTGTCAAATTCCCTCAGATTTGATGCTGGGCTCCGTGAAGCGGCATTTCAACTGAGTAAATCTAGACTCAGAATAACTACGATCAAATCCTGGGAGAGAGGATGTATTCATAACAGTATCTATCTCCACAGGTTATGGTTAGTTTCCTGGTTCTCACGTTGTACTGGGTTTAACACTTAACGATATCGAAATAATATCTTGCTTACTTACCCACTTACGCCTGTTAACAACTAATACCTTAACGGAATATAAATATTGAAAAAATAGATTTGGTATTTAAAATACGATATACGAAATACCTTAAACTTTAATCAAAAGGAGACAACAACTTTGACTTGCCAGAAGGCTGAGCCGTTATTGAGCATATACATAGATAATCTTTTCGTCTTCGAAACAAGGACTTGTCAATTGTAGAACCTGTTTTCATGATGGTGATAGGTCTTTGCTGCACGATCACTGATCAGTTGGAGCGAGAGGTCTTAATTTAAACAGACAAACGTTTTAACGCTCAATATCGGATGCAAGGCGGTATCATGTTCACATTATATACAGTAGTAATGAGTGCTTTGGCAATAATGTAATAATCTTGATAGGAGGTTTTTGTTTAACAAACTTTGTCCAGAAGATCAAAGGCTTTTCCTGACCTCACGATTTAGTGAAGAAGGTGAGGTATAGGTTGAACAGTCTCCAACGATGTCTCAAACTTTATGAAGCTGAACAAGGAGTTGATGAATACAACCTTTCAACTGTTTGTTTGATAAGGATAATGAGATTAAGGTTGTATCCAATAATGAGCCAGAGTTGGTTGACCGTTTTAGAGTCAAAAGTCTTATTTTGTGGTATATTTACGATTGACAGACAATCTCTTGTGTCGAAAGGATGTGGTCTTTAGTGCAACATGGATTGATGCCGGTATGTTTATAGGCGTCTACCTCAGTCCCTAACTTCAGTTAACTCTCGACTGCAGTTTGGCGTAATAAGAGTGATTTATGCTTTAAATGTACCTCAGCCTCGTGAGATTTTTCTTGGATATATGAGCGTACAATTACGTGCCCTCCAGCAGACATATCGAGGTTGAAACCGAAGCACATGTTGAGTCTTCATTTGAGGAAGACAAGAGATAGTGTAATCACCATAAATTTTGGGTGTGGTTTTTCGCTGTTGAGATACCCATTACGAAGAAGACATATTTTTGTATATATTCCTCCGTTTTGAGGTTAAGTGATTTACTTATGGGTATGGGCTAGTACTAAAACACATAACAGGTCTTCTGGGATGACGAAAATTGTATCACCATGCATTAAGATCACGTCCATTTTTATCCGAACGTACTGCACGGGTATGTAATTTGTCACTTGCAGGCGAGCTTGTATATGTTAACTCCTTACTCGAAGTACCTCTTTGGCTGCTGTTATCCATACTCTTTTCGTAGAAGGATAGTTTTCTTCTCGAGGCAAGAGGAACTTACAGCACATCACTTGCAAAAATCAGTTGCCAAGTTTGTGGAGAAAATGATTCCGAACAGTTCTCAGACAAAAGCAGCTGAATTTCTTAAGAGAAACATCATGACATAGTAGATTGGTTTCTTTACAGATTGCTGAGACTAAAAAATTGATACATAAAATACTCATCAAGTTTTTATTCAAAATGGAGGGCGTTTCTTACCGGGCTTCAAAAGTAGCATTTAGCCACGTTCAAAAAGTTAATGATTTTAATATTGAAGGTCTGTATTTTCTGAAGACTTCTTGCAGCGCAACACCTTCCCAAAAATATGAAATCTCTCCACAAAAAGATTAATCATTTACACATAGCACAACTTGATAACCGCAATTACCAGGTTGGTCTATAAATCTTATTTTTTTGTTCCGTAATTAATAAGGAGGGAAATTAGACAATAATGCACGTTTTCGGATAGTTTGTAATATCTTCGTTATATGGTCCTACACTAAGCTAACTAGTCACTCATTAAAACCCAGAGACTTCATTTCAGTTAGAAATATCTATGATCCATTCTGATAGCCTTGGAACTCACTGCACATTTTAGTGACCGTATCTGGGTCCAAAATATTTGTTAATTAAAAAGTAATGTTTTGTTTTGGATTCGGAATATTATTATGATTCTTTGATTAATCCATGGTCCATAGCCAGAGAAAAATGTTGGCACCGCGAAGACCGAATAATAGTCCACCATGGATAACTAAAACGGTCAGGAAACTCCTTAGAAAAAGGAAGAATCACTGGAATATGTTCATCTCTACTGGCTTAGAATAATACAGGTCCAGTTATTGTAAGATTAGGAATGCCTGTAAAGCGTTAATAAGCAAGACTAGACATTCATACGAAAAAAAATTGGTTAGGGGTTCTAGATATAGTCCGAAACGGTTATTCTCGTATATAAAAAGGCGAACTAAGAGAAGCGATGGAATTCCATCACTTTTGATACGAGATAATCCGTTAATCTTAGCAGAGAATGATGCCGAAAAAGCTGAAGCTTTATCGGAATATTTTAGTAAAGTGTTTTCTATCGGTAATGAGGAACGACCAATGATTCATCGTGACCGTGACGGCTCGCTGATGGATCCTGTAGTCATTGAGAAAGATACTGTTTTAAGGCTACTTCAGCATTTCAAATCTGATAAGTCCAGTGGTCCCGATGATATTCATCCTAGGATTATGAAAGCCATATCAGATGAAATTGCTGAACCACTAGCGATACTATTCGACATGTCTCTGAGACAGTCCGGACTTCCTAGAGACTGGAAAGACGCCATAATAAGTCCGGTGTATAAGGCTGGGAGTAGGGATTTAGTTAGTAACTATAGACCCGTTAGTTTAACTAGTGCAGTTGTGAAACTGATGGAGAAAATCATCCGGATAGCTGTTATAAACTATGTTGAAGGGCAAAATCTTTTCTCCAGGGCGCAACATGGTTTTCGGAAAGGCCTATCTTGCTTGACAAATCTTCTCATTGCACGAGAAGAGTGGGCTGCGGCAAAGGATCGGAATGCTCCTGTGGATGTAGTTTTCATATATCTCAGTAAAGCCTTTGATAAGGTTTCACACTCTGGTCTTAAATTCAAACTGAAACATTCTGGAATCCATAACACAGTCGTCGATTGGATAAGTAACTTTCTCCATGACAGGAGACAAAGGGTAAGGGTTAATGGGGTTCTCTCCTCGTGGGTACCTGTAAAAAGTGGGGTTCCCCAAGTCACAATCCTAGGTCCTCTTCTCTTTTTACTTTATGTAAATGAATTGCCAACTGTAGCAAAATCATCCGTTCTACTCTTCGCTGATGACAAAGATTTGGAGACCCATACATAGTATGTCGGATAGAATAGTATTACAGGACGATCTTAGCTCATTGGTGGCATGGTTAGACAGGTGGTCACTAGAAGTAAATCCTAATAAGAGTGTAGTGATGCAGTTAAATAACTCTGATGAATCGTATGACTATACACTACGTGGATTCGTGCTACCCAAAGCAAGAAACTATAAAGACTTAGGAGTTATATTAAGCAATGATCTCAAAACGACTAGTCACTGTAAGGCTGCTGCTGCAAAAGGCTATAGGGTATTATGGTCAATTCGTAGGTCTTTTCAGTATTTAGATGAAATGTTTGGACTACTATACCCGATTTATGTGAGACCACATTTAGAATACGGGATTCAAGCAGTGAGTCCTTGTTTCAAATATGAAGCAGATATGCTAGAAAGAGTCCAACGACGAGCTACTAAAATGGTACAAGGTCTAGCTGGCCTATCTTATGAAGACAGACTGAGACACCTTAACTTATTTCCGTTATCTTACCGTAGAGTACGGGGTGATCTAATATTGGCTTATCGTATACTGAACGATGACCTTGATATTAACATGTCTTATCTTTTGCTTCCGTCTAGAACCGATCATTTGAGAGGACATTCGAAGAAAGTTCAAAAACCGAGATCAAACCGTTTACGTCTGGAGTTCCGTTTCTCGCACCGAGTAGTGAATTACTGGAATTCCCTACCGGAACACGTAATATCAGCACCGTCTGTTAATATATTCAAAACGAGATTGGACCTTCACTGTATTACAAACTGCAAGGATTAATGTAGGTCGACAGACCTCCTATCCTTATTACTGAAGACTAAAGACTGAATATTGGCGCCCATTTCCCGCCTTGCGTGTCATCACAAAGTGTTGAGGAAATCGGTTTATGTTCAGCAAACAAAATAACCTTTGTAGGTAGTCTGAGTACTTTGTGGGGTGTTGCCTGTTATGTTTTTATTCCTAGCACGGCCATATCCCTACTACTTATGTAAAAGTTCATTCAAGTTGTGATAGAAACTACATTAGAACACAACACACTTAGTTTTCATTACCTTTTCGACCGAAAACTTTTGATTTTGGCAGTCTGTGTGCTTGTTAGTTAATATGAGCTTTTGAAGTCTTGAGGTAACTCAAAAATCCATACTAGAATTTAAAACGTCAGATAATGACATGCGATCAAATATATTTGGTCGAAAGCATATGCTTTCACATAATCGTTGATTATGTAGGAATTTGTCACTATAATATGATATTTGTATGACATCTTAGAAGTTGTTAGTAAAGTGTCGAAATTCCACTCAATACTACCACCTGAGAGTCCAACTAATTATATCGATGTTCCTCATCTTAGATTTTTATCCTTTGTTTTGTAGCTTTTTATGGATATAAAACGTCTTACTGGTGAAGATAAGCTCAAACTCAGCCGTACTTACTTCTTTGGTAGATGATTCTAGTTGTCTAAAATCCTATTCTGTTATTAGCTGGAATCGGATTTCTTCCTTTCCTCTGGTGGATTAACGTTTTTTGTTTTCTAAAGGAGTTGTCTGCCCCACAGGCATATCCAGAGTCTAAGCTGATTAGGAAATGTACTGAAATTTTTTTTACCAAAACTTCATTTGTAGACGTCACTTTCAGTTTAATTGGAGCATTGTCTTGGACAGTTGCCTTTGCCGTTTGGATTATTACTTTCCTAAATTTCCGTGTTAGTTGGGGTGAATTGGGGGATCGTTTGTCGTTTAACATACCACCTGGCAGATTATAATGAAGATGTCATCAAGGGATAAAGAATTCCTTCCCAGTGGGTCTGTTTGGGAGGTTACAGACTTGCTAGCTGAGGATGCTGTCATCTGCGAAACCCCTAATATTTACACTTCTTCATCTGGATCTCGGCATATCTTCATATCTACGAAGTCCGGATTTATGGTAATATACAAATAAAAGATCATGCATTTTGTAGAGCCAGGTGCTTTTCATAAGTCGTCACGTGGATCGTTTATTATATAAATATCATAGTTCATCTCAGTCCGATCTCTCAAAACCACCTGAATTTTGGATTCACGGTATAGGACCGCTTAGTATTATGAGGACAGCTGAGCTGGCTCTACACTTAAGTCATCGATTGTACCCTGGGCACCTCAAAATATCAACTTACACAAGCAGCTGTTCAACTAAGAAACATGTGAGTCGGTATTTTTTGTAGTTGTTATCACCACGTAGCTTGTAAAGTATATTTTATTCTAGAATTTTCAGTCCAGAAGTAAAAGCACCGTATTCAATAGATTTTCAACCATTAAAATCATACCAAATGTCTTTTTAAATAAATGTTTTTATCCATCTTATTTTCCAGATTATATCTCAAGTAGAAAATGAGAAAATTTCAATACGAGAGGAATCGCGGACTAAAGGTGCTATTCATGTCCATATCCGTTTGGTCCCCACATGCGATGCTTAGATATTTTCATGAATCATAAAAATACCTTGATAAAAGTTGCCAGTTCGTACCTCCAGTTTATATTTGCATTATCCCAATGGTACCTGAATACCATAATGTATATTATGAGTTAAATAAATAGCAAATTTGACTCTTTGTTCTTATTTAACCCTAAGTATTTGTTTGCTTGTTCACTGATTCTGTTAACATTCTGGTTACGCAAAACAAAGCTCCCGATGATTTTGTGCCTTATCATTTTATATTGTGTCTTGATGGGTGGATATATATATGCAAGCAAGGGGATAATCTGGGACTTCTGGAGGATCTGATTCAACTTCAAATTTGAGCAGATAACAATGGACTTTTAACACCTCAAAGCGTGAAGTAGTCCATCTGAGACATGTTGCATACTACACGTATAACTCAAGTACCTCGCTTCTAGAGGTATCACATTTAAAATGATCTCGGAGTCTCGGTATATTATGATCTAAAGTCTTACGCTAACTGCAACAAAAACGTCTTTCAAGCAAATCTTTCTCTGGTAACGTCGAAGCCCATTTTTGATCTGAGAGATGATCATTTTGCTTCCAGCGGTCATGTCGAATTGATTTACTAGTTTCTCCATTTTACTTACTGTTTATTTCAAAATTTAGTGAAAATTCCCATTTTGCCATTTGGTAAATAAAGAAGGAACGAATTGAGCGAAGAAATTTCTTTTCAATTAGTTTTTCATCATGGCTCTACACTAATATATATACATTTTACAATAATAATATAATACTCATCGAGTGGATACGTTACGTAATAATTACATAATGACATTTAAATTAACATTGATTAATTGGAAGAAAGAGGATTATTAATATTCAAAGTGATCAAGAAGTTGCTAAGTTGCGTAATGTAAGAAACAAAGAAGGAACAGAATTTTAACGGATGGTCAATAGGATGGTAGTTACGTAAGAATCAAGAGATGAATGTTGAGAAGTTATTAAGTTCAAAAGCAACAGAAATAAAATTACAAAAGTTAAAAAAATGGAAGAAGTATGAAAAATAGTTCTTTTGAAGGAAATCTTAAACTGATGGCCAGGGCAGGGAAAGTGGTTGTACGAATCTCTTTTGAATGCAAAGGTCGGGTTTGTGAACATGGATTGCGATGGCTTCCGCAATGTGCAAGAGGCGCACTCGTAAACCATGTGGCAAATTAGATGGGATATTGTAGATAACCTTAAGAGCTTTATTCAATTCGACTTGATGACCTGTGTCAACCAAGTGAGAGAGAATAGAACTTTTAATCACTTTTACCTGTCCTTTGTTTAACCACGACGGATGATGTTCAGTAATGCGATGACGGACTTGCCGAATTGTACGCCCAATATAACTGGCTCCACAAGAGCAGTTGAAACGATAGATACACATAGATTTGGCGAATTCAGGCAGTCTGTCTTTGTTGGCTGTTCTTATCTTGGGATAGTTGTAGAAGATTGCATTTAATCTGGCAGCATTAAATGTTTTTTGTACGGCTCTTCTTAGTTTCTGAGTCAAGGTTTCTTCAATGGTGTCATTTATGAATTGTAGTTTTATGAATAGTACCTTCTTATGGACGGTGGGTATCTTTGTCCTTGTTTTCTTCTCCATCATATGTTTGTCGATGAATTTCATGGGATACCCACCGTCCATGAGAAGGTACTATTCATAAAACTACAATTCATAAATGACACCATTGAAGAAACCTTGACTCAGAAACTAAGAAGAGCCGTACAAAAACATTTAATGCTGCCAGATTAAATGCAATCTTCTACAACTATCCCAAGATAAGAACAGCCAACAAAGACAGACTGCCTGAATTCGCCAAATCTATGTGTATCTATCGTTTCAACTGCTCTTGTGGAGCCAGTTATATTGGGCGTACAATTCGGCAAGTCCGTCATCGCATTACTGAACATCATCCGTCGTGGTTAAACAAAGGACAGGTAAAAGTGATTAAAAGTTCTATTCTCTCTCACTTGGTTGACACAGGTCATCAAGTCGAATTGAATAAAGCTTTTAAGGTTATCTACAATATCCCATCTAATTTGCCACATGGTTTACGAGTGCGCCTCTTGCACATTGCGGAAGCCATCGCAATCCATGTTCACAAACCCGACCTTTGCATTCAAAAGAGATTCGTACAACCACTTTCCCTGCCCTGGCCATCAGTTTAAGATTTCCTTCAAAAGAACTATTTTTCATACTTCTTCCATTTTTTTAACTTTTGTAATTTTATTTCTGTTGCTTTTGAACTTAATAACTTCTCAACATTCATCTCTTGATTCTTACGTAACTACCATCCTATTGACCATCCGTTAAAATTCTGTTCCTTCTTTGTTTCTTACATTACGCAACTTAGCAACTTCTTGATCACTTTGAATATTAATAATCCTCTTTCTTCCAATTAATCAATGTTAATTTAAATGTCATTATGTAATTATTACGTAACGTATCCACTCGATGAGTATTATATTATTATTGTAAAATGTATATATATTAGTGTAGAGCCATGATGAAAAACTAATTGAAAAGAAATTTCTTCGCTCAATTCGTTCCTTCTTTATTTCAAAATTGACTCTGATTATTCTGTCACAAAAAATTAACGATCTCAACTAGTGATTATAACTTGACTATATTTTAACTCACAAATAGTGTGTGGGTATTGATTTTGAGGTTGTTTCTTTTTCAGAGGTGGTATCATCTAACTTCTGCTGCCTTGGCAGAATCGATTAGACTGTCCTGGTCTTCATGGCCCGTGATAACTAATCCGCCGAACGTGGCGGAAGTCCCTAAGGAAATTCAACTTCTGAAACACCACATCACCAGACCCAAATGACTTACTTCTGGCCCTTTTTAAAGGTGGTTGAGACTTTCTGGTTAAGGAACTGACTGAGCTGTTTACAAAGGTCGGGAAATTAGAGGGTGTTCTAATATCATGGAATTAGTCGATAGTTGTTCCTATTTTTAAAAAGGGTTCACGTCGTTTTTGCAACAGCTGTCGATGGATAAGTCTACTCCCGATGGCGTTCAAACTATTGGCTTCGAAGATTGTTCAAAATCCGATAAAATTAATTCTTAAGGAGCAGGATGGATTTTATGTTGATTGAGGATGTATTGATCATGTCTTCACCCTCCGCCTAATGTTAAAACACCGTCATACTTATTGTAGATTAAAAATTGTGTTTCTCGAGATCAGGGCCGCCTTCGATCGATAGGATTCGATCTGTACTAAGCAGGATCTGGCACATGACACTGGTCACTACCCAGTAATCAATCATTTGTTTCATGGTGTAGGAGTAGGTTGAGAGAAAGCTAGGGGTGGCCAAACAAAAGCATGGCACAGATCCATGAAGTCATTGGCAAGTGGGCTAAGCCATATTGGTAGCGATCAGCTACCGCTGGCGTGGTTGTGTATAAGACTGCCGCTCCTTTTGGAGTACCTATCTGGACTCTGACCATGCCTTGGTCTGCGCCAATCTTACCTTACTTTTCAGTGGACAGCGAAGTGACCGCCACCAACGGATTGATGTTAGCAAGCTGGTTGCAACTTCTGTTGCAAGTAAGTATCGAACCGAGCTGGCTTCTAGGCTAGCTACCATCCCACCGAAAAGTATAGATGAGCGTTGGTTGCAACTTCATGACGCCATGAAAATGTCGAGTAAGACCGCTTGCGGCTTCGCGAAACGTCCCGCTTATAAGCACTGGGTTTCTGCAGGTTCCTTACAACTCATTGAAGCCCGTCGGTCTACTCCGGGTGGCCGTGAATATGACCGCAAACGAAGAATGTTGCGTAAGGACCGAGAAGCCTGGTGGTCGAAGCGTGCTAATGAGCTGGAAGCAGCAGCTGCATCTGGTAATTACCGGAAGCTCTTCCAACTCATCCAAGCCACTGGCAGCAAGAAGTCTGGTGTGAGCGAAACAATCTGCGAGGATGATGGGATGCCAATCACTAACATCCATCGACGTCTTGGACAATGGACAGAATTTTTCGAAGGGCAGTTCAACTGGCCTGCTGCTCCGGCAGCATCGGTCAGACTGTCCTGCCCTCCATGGCCGGTGACGACTGATCCACCAAATGAGGCGGAAGTCCGCAAGGAACTCCAACTCTTGAAGCGTTACAAATCACCTGGCCCAGATGACTTACCTCCGGCTCTTTTTAAAGATGGTGGTGAATTTTTGACTAAGGAATTGACGACGTTGTTTACAAAGGTTTGGGAACTAGAGAGTGTACCAACGTCATGGAATGAGTCGATAGTTGTCCCTATCTCTAAAAAGGGTTCACGTCGTTCCTGCAACAACTATCGGGGGATAAGTCTACTTCCGATTGCGTCCAAGCTATTGGCTTCCGTCATACTTCGTAGGCTGTTCAAAACCCGAGAAAGATTGAGTCGCGAGGAGCAGGCTGGGTTTCGTTCTGGTCGAGGATGTATTGATCATATCTTCACCCTCCGCCAAATGTTAGGACACCGCCATACTTTTCAAAGGCCAACAATCGTAGTGTTTCTTGACATCAGGGCTGCCTTCGATTCGTTGGACAGGACTGTTCTCTGGGATTGTCTATTGAAGAAGGGTGTGCCTGGGAAGTTTATTAACATTCTAACGGCCCTATATACAAACACCTCAGGCAGAGTGAGGGCATACAACCACCTCTCTCCATTGTTCCATTCGAGCAGTGGGGTTAGGCAGGGTTGCCCAGTCTCACCATTCCTCTTCAACTTTGCCATCGGCGACATTCTGGAAACAGCTCTGATGGATGTAATTAATGGAGGTGTGGATCTGTTGCCTGGGGAAAAACTTCTCGACCTTGAGTATGCGGATGATATTTTCTTACTGTGCGATAATGCCCAAGGCATGCAATCCGCACTTAATCAGTTGGCAGTCAATGTCCGTAGGTATGGCATGTGCTTTGCACCTTCGAAGTGCAAAGTACTTCTACAAGACTGGCAGGATTCCAATCCTGTACTCACCCTAGATGGTGAGCAGATGGACGTAGTCGAGAAGTTGGTGTGTCTGGGTAGCTGCATAAGTGCTGGTGGTGGTGGCGTGAGTGATGAGATCAATTAACGCATAGTGAAAGCCAGAGCGGCTTATGCCAATCTGGGCCACCTTTGGCGCCTTCGTGATGTCCGTCTGGCTGTAAAAGGTTGGATCTACAACACGTTGGTGAGAGTAGTTTTGCTCTATGCTTGTGAAACCTGGCCTTTCCGAATGGAGGATGTTAGGCGACTCCTTGTGTTTGATCATCGTTGTTCTTGACCTTGACCCCCACAATATTGAGAAATATTTAATTTAAACTACAGACACTGCTTAGTTTTTACAAATTGATTCAACAACCACTGTATCCCGGTTTTCATAGAATTCCAAAGCCTCTAAGAGTCGATCTCTTGAACTAGATTTACTTGAATTTGAGGAACCAAGCCCTGATAATTTTCCTATTCCGGGTGATTTTTACCATGCGTCTAGGTTTCTAATCCCTCTACACTATTTAGTTTGGCAATTTTGACCATGCTTATTCAGCCAATTTTAAATAATCAAAATAGTTTCATTACTCAAAATGAGAGAGTGTATTTAGTTGGTAACAGTCGAATGATTACATATTTATTTTTATTCGCAAACTACTCAGTCCCAAATAGTTTATATTGATCCTTAGTAAAAACGGATTTCAAACAATGGTTTAGTTTCTTAAAACTGCGGAAGTCATGACCACTGTAATGACTTCACTTATTAAATCTCTATCTTAATTACCGGTGTAAATATCTAAGTTATTATTAATCATGATTATTTTTACAGCATATTTACGTGTATATTTAACGAAAATAAGTACTGGTATAACTGGCAACCAAAATAAATATATGATGCACAAATAAGGTAATGAGATTATAAAAAGTAAGAGGTAGGATTAGGAGTGTAATTAACAACAAATAAGTCAATAAAAATAAATGAATGAGAGTACTACATAGTCGAAAAAATAATTTCATTGAAAATATAATCAGAAATAATTATTGCGGAGAGTCCCTCTCACATTTGATAAATAATATCAAATAAAACTACAGAAGGATCGTCAATGTCTCATGTTCAGAGACATGTTTGATGACATCTGAAGCCACTGTGTTGCACAATCTTTAGGTTCCTAATCAGAATATTGTCATGAATCGACAAGTGCCAGTCGTACCCAGCTTTCTTTCATATCACAGCGGCATACTATAAACTGATCGCCTCCGCTTTTCCCATCGCTTCCTGGTGTTGGTAAATACTACACCACATGGAGGCCACTGGGACATCTGTAATATGTATCCAAGCCACTAAAGCCGGTGTTTGAAGATAGTGATACCAATTAAGTTATCATCGCTGTCCTTGAACACAACTACATAGATGCATAAACGTTTTAGCTACATCTGATGATTCATTACCAAGTGTGAGTACAGGTACAGAACACTTCTAGTGTTTTAAAAGTAGCTTGCATTTAGATTCAAAATGCATATCATAACCATAGATACTAATTGGCAATCCACCAAGTGCGATTTGCATATATTGTGTATCATCACACCACGGCAACATCACCCGTCTTCTAAAATCCGAAAAATCCTCCTCAGGATAACAGATTTACACCATGACTATTTACTTACATCAGAGTTGTTTCCAGAAGCGTCATTGATCGTAAAGTCGAAAACGAATGATGGAATTCGATAATTCTGTTTAACCACACTGCTTAAGTGGAACGATGGAGGAGGTTGGTTGTACACCCTCACTCTGTTTGAGGTGTTTATGTAAAGAGCCTTTAAGATTTTAGTAAACTCAAATACACCCTTCAACAGAAAATAGTTCTGTTCAACAAATGGAATGAAGTCTCTATATCAGGAAGCATAACAGTTGTTGGCTTGGAATCTAAATTCATTTAAACAGACTCAGTAAATCTTATTTTTTAAGGTAAATTTCAAGGTTAATGTGTACACAGAAACAATAAGGGTCTGTCATGGTCTTTCGACTCATCATTAGTACTTAAGCATGTTTAAAGGCTCTGTTTTGAATGACCAACAGTCCGCATACTTTTTTTTGATTTTGAGACTTATTTTCATATATTACCATACTTGTGTTGATGCACTTTTTTAGTATTAATCCAAGCTTATATCAAATGTTTGTTCTCGGTAATGACCTCCAAAAATATCATTACCAATCCTTATGACTTAGAAAAAATGATAGTGAAAAATAATGATCGTCAATTTCCAGTGGAATTCAACATTATTAAGAATGTGAATAAAATATAGTTCTTGAACTCTATATTATTTATCCAATTATATTTTTGTCTTAAACCAGTCAACTTTGCTTACATTGTCTCGGTTGGCTACTTCTAACGAATACTTATGAGTCAAAGTAATAACGAAGTAAGATAGGGCTTCATAACTCCTCTCTACTATCCTTAACGAATGCTTTTTGATGTGAAGGTAATAATCTTTTGCTTCTTATCTTTGTGTTCAAGATGAAACTATTCCTCCTCATGCAATAATTTTTTGTAAACTATGGTTTAATGTTCACAACCACTGTTCTTTGAAACAAAAGTGACGTTCTTTGTCTTCGTTTATATATTTTTCTAGGACAGATTTATAATGTTCAAAGTTAGTTTTCTGCGGCTTTATTCATATTTATGTATAATGCGAGTCCTAAACTTCAAGTGAACTGGTATCTCCGTACAGAGAGTTTGTTTTTCCACGTATTTCTTTTGGAATATTCCTAAATCAGTGTTTTAATAGTTTGTGCTGTTTATTTGGGTCTTCAGTTTGAGTGATAAGTTATTTTTATCAAGACAGTTGTCAGGAGATAATGTTGAGATTCTAAGATAGTAAATACTTGCACAAAAATACCTGACTTCCACTTGTTGATTCACTGATGATAGCTTTTGGTTAGAGATCGCCGTCATTTATTGAGAATGCACACTAACTTAATATAAAGAGATCAATTAATTATGAAAAGGAACTGCTAAGAATGGATGGAAAGTTTTGAGAATAAAATAATGTTAGGACTATTATACTAAGCTGTACGTTATTATTTTACATCGTATATTTGAAATCTTCCATATATACCACTTTTAAGATATCTAGTGTTGGAATATATACGGTTGATGATTGGTTCCAGTTTGACTTTAATGCAATAGATAAATTTTTGTTTATGAATATAACTCTATTGTGGTTTTAAGTTTCTTTCCTCCATATTATCAATATCATTAGGAAATAATGTTTTTTTTAAATTATCACTTCCAGTGACTTCTGTTATCCAACAAAATTTAACTTCCAATGACCGATGTCGGTTCAAGTTTAATTTATTGGAATGAGAAAGAAATCCTGCCAAGAGGGATTTTTCTTTCTTCCTCTGGATCTGGTGGGGATCGTCTTCTGTTTTGGCAATCGTTCCATGCTAACGATAACAATAAATACAATCCTAAAAAAGGATATTGTACACCCAATGATGACTGCTCATCAGCGGTTGACACTGTTAACAACCAGGAGTCTACGTTATCAAAGTACTGTAAATTATGTCTGAATACAATTGTTGCTTTATTCGTGTATACTTTTCGGATATGCAGAATTAGTATGTCTTTATTCATTGATTGGCTTTTATGTTGGGTACCGTGAATTGAATATTTAGCAGTTTCAGCACAGTATCGAATTATTCCGTTTATAAGAACTATTCATTTTATTTGAAAATAGTTCCGCTCAATAAATTGTGATTTGTTTATTAAGTGCTGAACACTAAGAATCTATCGATTAATTGTTCCAGTTTAACTGTACTTTGTGATCATTCCCAGTGTTTCTAAAAATTAGTTTCGCTTCATGATGACAACTATCTTTACGCATGCTTTTCTCTTGAGGATTGTTAACATTAGGATCGAATTTTCAGTTACAAGCGAGAAAGTATTCCTATTATAATTAGGTTAGAAATAGTTTCCTACTTAATGTCATAAGATGGACCCCTGGTCTAAACGTTAGACGACTCATAGGGTATTTGGCAGTTTGGTCCGGATTTGATGATTCGTATAAATAGTGAATTGGGCAGCCTATGCTCCTCTACGAGGGGTAACAGGCGTAAGTAAGTAAGTAATAAATAGTGAATTAAAGTATATTGTAATGTATTAGGTCCTTTTAAGTTATTTCTTTGTTTAGTAGTAACAAAACGAGACTTCTTTTGTGTTAACCCAAACTGAAGTTCACCTTTCTAATCTATTCCTTTTTATAAGTCATAGATGTTATTTTTTGTTAGTAACAAATAATTTTACAGCTGATCCATGTGTTTTGTGATAGATAGTTTCTTTTTTGTTGTTGTGCATTTATTCGACACTTAGTTTGTATATTTGCGGTATTTCCTCTGTATTCGGTGTCAACTATTCCCAATCGTTTTATAACCAGTTTTTTATGACTTTAATTTCGGCTTTCATGTTTATCTGTTGTGCGTACATAACTGGCCACCTGCTTTGTTTTTGAACTCTGAGTTCCATTTCGATTATGTAAACGCATTCAAATGTAACTTGTAAGTAGTCGGGTGTTTTTGGGAGATAAACCATGTGTTTAGCGTTTGGAAAATTTTCACTTTTAGTACTAATTAAATTTATAAAACATTGATTGCTTCCATATACTAAATGTTTAACTCTGAGAGTAGTTTTTGTTATAACGTAGAGCTGTTCACTTTTCTCTTTCAAACTAACATCTTTCTCTTCTTTGCTGACTATCTTTGAACTTTGTTAACTTCTTCCTTCTGTGGTGTTATGAAATGAGAGCTTTAACTGATTTGTTTTCTGTGAAATTCTATCCTTTCGGTTAATGAGCAAACTCTAAAGTGTAGAATGTAATGTCATCTCTGAAATCCATATTTAATATCGAGTGTCAATGTTTAAAAATTTTTGTACGCAGCAGAAAACTACACTTTGCTTCCATTATTGTCGATCAGTTAGTTCATCAGTCCCTATCTTTTCCGTTTAGTCGGACAGCGCTCAAGTAACTGTCGATTGGAATCCAGCCAAGAAGAGCTTATTTCTCTTTCGAACTTAATGCTGTACCTACACCAGAGGATCCACGGGAATTAGCAGTGGGGTACACAGATGCAAGAAGATTAAATCGCTCTGGTTTTTTATGTTGACAACGTGAGGTCAGATTAATGACCGTACTTGGATCTTGTATGTGCTTTACGGAGACGCATCATATATCGACGACGCGAGATTCTTCAGTTCTTGCTAAGAAAGCCCGTTGTCGTATTTGACACAATGTTCAAACATCAAAAGCTCCAACATGCAGTTTAGAACGTGGTTTCAGGAGACGAGGAATAACATTTCGTGAACTTGAATCATTATCACTGATGGCGTTTGGTGTTAAGGATATATATGGGTTAGTCGTGTAGATGGAAGAATTATTATGAAGTGAGGGAGGGATTTTATCGTCAACAGGATGATTTCAGTTGATGGTAGAGGTATAAGGGTGGTTGTCGCTTCTCGGTTACCAACACTGTGGAAGGATATTTCTTTAGTGATCTTAAAAAGGGGTGGAATTAGCGGTGGCCTTAACGACCTTGAGAATGAGCGCAAAGCCCAAGAAACAACCGCTCAAGGCTGGTCGCACACGGCTCTTATGGAGTTTTTGGTGCGTTAGCTCCTCATTTCACAAGGTGTTACCGCTGAAGACGGAAACCCATAGGATCAGGTGTGACATTTTTGGGCTCGACCTTTTCTAATCCCTTCTTTCCTTTGGGAGAAAATGGCATTGCTTCAGATACTGGTCGTTTGAAAGAAACACCTTCTGCACACCCCTCTACAGTGAGCAGTACGACTTCTTCCTCAATCCTTAAGTTACCACCTTTAGTCTTACCGTTCTCCAGCCGACTCTCCTGGTATGATAGGATTTACAGGAACATGTGTTCCAGTCAATATAGCTCGATTGAGCATGTCTGACGTCCACTTCGAGGTAGCAGCTATGGTTTGGCTCCTAATAATGATTGTTTGAGAAATTAATAAGAATTTTAAATTCGTTGGGAGTACTGAAAAAGCGTTTTCAAAAGAATACATCGGGTAGTGCAATCGACTACTTATAAGTCTTTGAATTTATTGCATTTGCATAGTGCTTAAGTAAATGATACCTTTAAACACCCGAAACCTTGATTTATGCGTAGATTTCGAAACTACGATTGAATGGCAGAAAGTGTAGTGTCTAAGACATTAAACTGTCATGTCACACATAACTAATAATAATAATAATTGTTTGCCAAAGTGATTTTCAAATGATACATCTACCATTTCTCTACATCATGGACTTCTTATTTTTTTCGTTTACCTTTAGATTGAGAACAGTTTACTTAGTTTGTTAGTTCGTTGCATATTTCCCTGAAGTTCACGTCTAATTTCTGACGGTAAATTTAATTTTATGAAAGGTAATATTTACCAGTTTGCTTATTTATTGGTGTAAGCATAACAATGATTTGAAAAATGAATCGAGGCAAGAAGAAAATAGATTGTATAAATATACTTTATTGATAGGTCCGTTCTTAGTTTGAGTAGTCCGTGATTCATCTAAAAATAGATTTTTTTGTACCTTAGAACTACACTTGACATAATGGAAACTCTTGCACGTAATAAAACTTCCTGATTTGTTCGTCCTAATTACCATTCATGTGTGTATTTTTAATAATCTTTCTTATTTCATTTGTTTAACTGACGACAGTCGTCTAATCTCCATTTATAGTCATATAGAAATTACTGTATTTCACTAATTTTCTATGACCGTAAATATTCTGTTTTTTTTTGCTGTCATGAAATTGTTTCTCTACGATGGATATTTCTTCAGGGGTCCTACATCTGTTGGTAGTTCAACCATAGAGGCAATCACTCCTAGTCCTAGATTAAAAAATACGGGCCATATTCGAGGTCATAAAAATAGTGAAAACCCATTCGCACTCAGTGTAAGTACTATCATCCTCTTTCAATTTTGCGTACTATATATTAAATAATAAACTTTATAGGTTATTTGATAATTAACTGAGGTTATTTTTATTGATTGAAACGATAGAAAGTGCCTTTGGTTGCTGACACAATACTTCTGGATTTACATTGATGCTTGATTACTATGATTACAATTGATCTTTATTGTCTCAGGCTTTTATACGTTACACTAAATAAATACAGTATTCTATTGATAAAAAATGTACGTTTATATGCAGTAGATATATAATGTAAATTAATTAAAAATATAACAATTTACAAAAAGGGTAATGACAAGAAGCTGTATTCAAACTCTAAACGTGCTAATAGAGTTCATTATAACATTATAAAGTTGTATGTACTAGTGCATATTTTTAAAATTATAAATTGATTATTTCAGATTAGCGGTATTCAATATCAACTTGTTTCAACATGACTATCTGTAATAAATGCAGGATTTTAATTATATTTATATTTTTTCACTGACTGAAAGTTCAGCTACCATATCCATACTATTTTTATAATTACCTGTATTTGTAAATACAGTTGGTATATTATCATAGTCTTTGATAGGGCTTCCCGTACTAAATTTCTTCCCATTCAGCCTAGTCATGAGTTAGGAAAATCAATTCAAAGGTGGGTCAGCCAATCATATGTAACGTTGAGCCTGGCACATATGAGCACCGGTTCAAGTTGCCACATCCCATTATCACAGTGAGATGCAATGTTCTTTCCAATCTGTTGGTACTTGTTCCTCATCCCAAATCTTATTGAAGAGGATGTGGAGTATCCTTGCAGTTGCCGCTACGTCTGCTTTTAGTGCCTCTGCTGGAATGTTGTCTGATCCTGCTGCTTTGCCACTCTTGATTTGTCCGATGGCCATGCTGGTTTCTTCAATTGTTGGTGGGCCAACATTGATTGGGAGGGCCGTGGATGCTGCTTCGATGTTGAGTGGGGTTGGTCGACTCAAGAGTTCTTTGAAGTGTTCTACCCACCTGTTTCGCTGTTCTTCAATGTTGGTGATTACCTTGCCTTCCTTGCTTTTCACTGGTCGTTCTGCTTTGCGGCGATTTCCAGAGAGTTTCTTTGTTATGTCATACAGTTGTCTCATGTTTCCTTCTCTTGCAGCCTTTTCCGCCGTCGTTGCTAAATCTTCCGCATATTTACGTTTGTCGGTTCTGATGCTTCTCTTCACTTTTTTGTTTACTTCTGTGTATTCAGCTTGTGTCTTGGCTTTTTCTGCTCTTGTTCGACTGGTTTTGATTGCTACATTCTTGTTCCTCCGTTCTTGAATCTTATCCAGTGTATCAACAGTGATCCATTCCTTGTGATGGTGCTTCTTGTGGCCCAGGACCTCATGACATGTTGAAGTGATTGCCTCTTTGATCCCCTTCCAGTTGCTCTCCGCAGTAGTTCCTTCTCCATTGAGTAGATCATGAAAGGCCTGGAACTTGTTGCTGAGGACTATCCTGCATTTGTTGAGTTTGTCAGTATCCCGAAGAAAGGCCGTATTGGTTCTCACATCCTCCATCGTCCTCCTGAACGTTTTGTTGATGCAGATATGGTCGATTCGGTTTTGTGTAGTGTGATCCGGTGAAGTCCATGTGATTTTGTGAATGCGTTTATGTGGGAATATAGTGCCACCTACGACCGGTTTATTGAAGGCACATGGGTTTGCAAATCTCTTACCATTTTCGTTCCTTTCTCCCAGTCTGTGTCGTCCCATGCTGTCTTCATATCCGATGTTGTTCATTCCAACCTCGGTATTTAGGTCTCCCATCAGAATGGTCAAGTCCTTTGTTGGGCACTTCTTGACGATTGACTGCAGCCTATTGTAGAATTGATCTTTAGTGTTTTCATTGTAGCCGTTGGTAGGCGCATAGCATTGGATGACGTTGATTGTCATGCCCTCTTTCTTTGTTTTGAAGGAGGCTTTGATTATCCTTGGTCCATGAGATCCCCACCCTATAAGTGTATTTTGTGCTTGTTTGGACAGCATCACTGCAACTCCTTGTGTATGTGGGGCATTTTCTTCATCATGGCCGGAGTATAGCAGAAGCTCCCCTGAAGTTAGTCGTTGTTGTCCAACTTTCGTCCAATGTGTTTCACTGATCCCAGGCACCTCTAGGTTGTATCTCCTCATTTCTGCAGCAATTTGGAAGGCTCTACCGGTGTCCCACATTGTACGAACATTCCATGTACCTAAATAAATGGTTACTCTGGTTGTCAGAAGGGGCATCGACCTCGTAACTTCCGAAGGAATTCGGCTTTCATTATGAGGCGTCATAGTTCTTCTAAATGAAGACCTTCTGACTCCCAGGGCAGAGTTTAAAAGGTTCAAATAATTTTTCTGGTTAGTGTTTTTTAGCGAGTTAGTTTTCCACGGGATGGAATCGCTAATTTCATGCCTAACCCTCCTCCTTTATCCGGGCTTGGGACTGGTAGAAGCCCCCGGAGGGACTCCAGGCGGAGTTAGAGTAGCAGAGTTAGTAATAGTTATAATGATAATAATAAAAGTTAAGCATATAAGGTATTGTGATGGTGGAGAAGATTTGTAGCTCAGGTGGATGATTTTGATGGGATTTTGTTCTCTGAGCTGGATGGTTTGGTCGTGGAGCTTTCACCGTTCTTCTGAACGACATCATCAGCACAAGCTTCAGATAGAAGTGAAGCTTTCGAATTTCTCCATATGTGTTTCATAGCTTGTTCTGTGCACCTCGATGTTGATTGGTTCTTATTGACCTTAAATTTGTCATTGCTTACTTCTTTGTTTTGGTTGTGTCTCCCGTTGGTTTGATTTTTGTTCGTATATTTGTGCATGATTTTCCTGATTGGTTGGTAAATTGGATTGATTTCAATATGCTTGTTGATTGCTGATTGACCTGAGTGCCAGGCTTCTACAAATTCTCCGGTGTTTTTGGAGTTTCCTCTGTGCAAGATTTCCACATTTTTCCAATCGAATGAGTGTCCGCAGTTGTCCACGTGTATTGATATAAGTGAGGAGATATCATGGCGTTTGACTGCGAATTGATTTTCGTGTAGGCGGCGTTCGCTTTGTCCGATGTAGTGTTTTTCGCAGTTGGCACAATTTATTTTGTAGATGATATTTGATTTGTTTTCCTCTGTTATTTCATCCTTTGGTTTGCATAGGATTGATTGTAATGATTTTGTCGGTTTGTGTGCCACACCTATCCCGAAGGTTTTCAGCAGTCTTGTTGCGGTTTCTGATATGCCTTTTATGTATGGTAGAGCGATCCTTTTGTTGATTTCTCTGCTTGACTTGAATTCTGATGCTGCGTGCGGTTGTTATTTTTTGATGAATTTTATTGGGTAGCCGTTCTTTTGAAATACGTCCTCAAGTGTATAGGAAACCGACCCATACAGATCAAATCCTCAACTACAATAGCAACAACCTAAGAGCTCACAAAATCAACTGCGTACACATTTTGTTCAAGAGGGTGAGGACACACTGCAGCACGTAATGCACGTCTTAACTGTCTCAGTTGACGCAAATTCACTACCTCATCATTCGATTTGTTAAACGATGAATCGTGGGGGAGAACATATCAGTACCAGACGTGCATGTTCTCAAAGTTAGTCAAGTAATGTTATGTCTGGGAAACGGTCAAATTGATTTTTGTTTCATTTCTTGCGCGAAATTCCTCGTATCACAGTTAATTTTGTTTTAAACGTAATTCAAAGTAGTCTTATACTAGACTGCATTGTTTAGGCTATCTGTCTGTTTATCTCTTTTCAGCAAATGGATCATCTAACGAACCTATTTATTTGAATTTACACACATGTTTAACTTTCAGTAGTGCTCACTTTTAACTATTTGATAGTATACTAACACTTGATTTGTCAATAAAGAGGCATGGTTTTGTGAATTTTAAATTAGTATCTATATCTGTATTTATTATTGTCCTAGTTAATCTCTGAACGCACCATGTTTTTCAATGAAAGTAGTTTCGGGAATGGTCCTATCACTGCTGGGCTGAATCAGAATTTTATGGGCTCAGCAGATCGTACGTTAAATAATTGTCCAACGATTTGTTCAAATATCAACTCTAGTTTGTGTACTACGAGTTCATTATCTCCGAGTAATCCAGTTGGGGGTGTAACTACAAATTTGTCCAATCCTAATATAGTTCTTGGAAGTCTGTATTCTACTGATCCATCATTGCAGGTTCCTTCTACTGAATCCCCTTTAATTGGAAATTTAGGGATTTCAAATATAGAAGGTATTCCAGCCAATGTATTACTTAGTCTTTTACATCAACAAACTCAAGCTCTTCAACGTAAAATCTACATCAAGGTAATTTTAGCACATTATGATTACTATAGTATTATAGGAATATGTTATGTTTAAAAACTTAAGGATATAATATTTTACCACATATGCATTATTAATTTGTTTTTCGGCTTATTTTGTAAATTAGGAAGCTAATCAAACTAAACATATACACACAACTATATTACATGAGTAATTATTTGAAAAACTATTTTTCATGGGGCGAGAAATTGTCTGACTTGTAGGATAAGCAATGAATAACTAGCAATATGGAAAGGTATTGAAATTTTAATCAAACTAAGAATGAAAGGTGGACCCAAAGTTCTGACAAGTCCCAAAATAAGATGAAATATCTATTTAGCATTATTTGATTTTCAGTGACTTTTCAACTGTTTCAAGTTCTTGAAAAATCCAAAAATCATATCAAATTAATAAAGAGCATCGGACGAT
Source organism: Schistosoma haematobium (assembly GCF_000699445.3). Classification (NCBI taxonomy): domain Eukaryota; kingdom Metazoa; phylum Platyhelminthes; class Trematoda; order Strigeidida; family Schistosomatidae; genus Schistosoma; species Schistosoma haematobium. The sequence goes on along the minus strand of NC_067196.1, from coordinate 48,445,080 downwards.
GTGGATACATACACCTGTAAAGCTAAGTATGAATTGTTCCCACTACATTTTGTAAGAAAAAGAATAAATTCTTGTATGAACATTTCTTGACTACCTGATTTGAAGATAGATCAGCAAACGACACTGTAAACAAGTCGGGATTTAAAAAACTTGTTTTCGTTACTGTAGTTTTCTCTTTTTTTCTGTAAAAATTACTATTTCTCTGGACAGTTTCTCTCATTTATTTGTAAATATTTCCTGGTTTGTATAATTTTCAAAGTTAGACCACAATATATTTATTGGAGCTGCATTTAATTTATCCCCGTCTGATATTGAAACCATTGGACTTATTGAAGATACTGAAGATTGTAATACCAAAAGTTGTGATAACGAGTTATCACGGACAACTATGATTAGTTTCACTGTTGGTTTTTTGATGGATTCGTCTGCACCTCCATCTGTATTGTCTTATCTTACTGAATTATCCAGATTGGTGAGTGACTGTTGTTGGTTGTATTTGCCGTCTAATCATTTTATTCACTAAGCTTTTTGTACTATTATTTAATGATTAAAATTTTTAAGATTTATATTACTCTCTAACAATAAACAACGATAACTCATTCAAGCGTTGAACTTAATAATTTAATTGTGGATCGACATCACATAGAGAGTCAAAAATTAGAAAGAACTGGATAGCTGTTTTGCTTTAGTCTCTAACTTCTCAACGATATATATTCACGAACCTACTTAACGTTGTACTTAGGACCTTCAAATCTTCATGTCGGTATTATACCCTCGGAGCACTAAATCACAATTTAGTGGTTTTCCTCCTTAATGCCAGATGGTTTATGGTGTAGCGTGATAGTCATCCAACGGGATTGTTAATAACTGTTTCATTCTTGATATGATTAAGCCCCACAGATCATAGGTTCTTACTGAGACTGTGTAGTTTTTCCCCAACTGGTCGCTTGTGTTTGTATGGTTATTATCTGCATAGACGCCTTTTTGAGTCTAACTGAATTTAAAGATGTTTTTCACCATGAACCAATGTACATTTATGTATTTATCATATTAACCACTGAATTTCATGATCTGATGTGCATGGTTGATATCTTAAATATCGATCTTCTTTTTGTGTCTCAGTTTATAACTGTTAGTGCAGAATCTGACACCGTAATGCTCCATCTTTTATTTCATTCCTAAGTATTTATACAAATGGCGTAGAACCATTTAAAGTTAACTGCATGTTTAATAAACAGATTGTATTTAATTCGATGTTACTTCAATTTAAAAATAATACTATTTACAAACTAAACCAGCTAGATAATTATCAAAAAACAAAAATCATTAGACAACTGTTTTGTTCTCATGAAGAATGTAAACTATCGCTCTCTTATAAAGACTATTGTCATTCAATTCTAGTCTTGTAGAAAAATACATCGAGACTTTACTGAAATAGCTGGTATGCTATAAACAAAACACATACGTGTCCATTATCTTTATTATAACAAAAAATAATCACCATATGACCGTCAAGATGTTTATAAATTCTAGTTAGCCAATTAGTTTTTCTGCTAATTGGTTCAAGCAATATTTTAATAATCTAATGACTTTAAGTTCTAACCTAATTATAAAATGGTGTTTCCCTGAAAATTAAGTTTATAGATTTTAGTGTAAATGAACTATCCAATAATTCAATTTACCTCCAAGAAGTCTGGTAATTATGTTTTAGAACAATAACAATAACCTTCATTTTATATTGAATCAGTACAATATATCCATTAAGACAATAAATAAAAAAGTTTGGTTCAGCCGAAAAGAGAACTCTTAACTGAACCAAACTTTCTTATTTATGTTTAATCGACCGGTAGTAAATTAAGTTATTAATTGTTTTGAGAATTTTGATTGGGAAGAATATTTTTTTAAAATACTTATTTTTCTAACAAGATTTAATCCACTAGTGGTTTTGTATTCATTCTCTTAAATCCTCCTAGATCGGTTCTCAAGTAAGACGTGCAGAATTAGTGTTTAATTACCTTAGAGATCAAAGAGATATTATTGTTTCTACTCTAGAGAAATATTCTTATGCTGATACTAATTCATGGTCCGGTAACTTAACAACAGACTACAACACAAATAAATATGGACCAGATAACTTAAACTTTTCCAAGTCATCTCAATTCTTTTCAAATAAACGTTATATCAAAATCGCAGAAAGTTCTAATTCTGATAGAGATACTAATTTTGTTAATTCTGTCATGGATCAAGAATGCAATGAATCTAAGCTACCAAATGCGTTAAATGCAAATCAATCAATCAATGAAAATATATCTGCAAATAACTCTTATAATAATTCTGATGATTTTCATGATAAGATAAATGACGTAACTACAATGAATCCACTTGAAAAATTAGTTCAAATATCATCTTTATGCGCTGAACTAAAAAGCATACTTGATTCAGTTTGTAAAACAGGCCATGTGAACGTTAAAGTAAGTGAATTTTCATTTTCTGCAAGCTTACTTTGATTGTTTGTTCAACCTGGGTTTTCGAAAAAAATTGTACAAAATTGAATCAATATAACAAGTATCCAGACTCATAAAGATGAGGTGTAGGACTTTTTACCAATGTTTACGATAAGTCTTGCTAATTGAACGCTAGATTTGGTCCCTAAGCTCTTCTAGTAACCCTCAGGCTAGATCTATACAGCGACTTAAACACGAGAGATAAGACGCGAAATATGTAAGAAACACTTTACTCCAAAGCTTCGTTCATGTATGGGAAATATAGGGTTTTTATGGTATTTTAGACGTCTTTGGGTTTCCCGAAAATTCAGGAACCCTACTAAACATAGTAGCAGTATAAGTAATCATCCAATCAGAAACCCGACATGTGACTTCTCACTCTCTAGATGTTTCTGGTAAAACTTACTGAACTCTGATTAGATAAGACGCTTCTCAGTGCTTTCAGAGCCTTTCTTAACTTTTATCGAGTTTTTTTTTATCTCCCCAACAGTTTACCAATATACATTCCGTAATATAAACCGTTAATTTGTAAATAAATATTTAATATACTTCTAGACATTAGTCGTCTGGTTTCCTAATTACGGTAAATCAATAATATAATCGTTGTTCACACAAACGTCAAGAAAACAAATACACTTGACAAAGAATGTATTGTATCATTCTTATTATAAAAATTTGAACTAAGTTTATTCTCTTTAGAAAAATAGCAGTTTGAAAATATATTGAGTTTCTATCCTTAATGTCTTATTCTACACTATTTTGGCCGAAATTTAAGAAAAAAATATAGATGATAATGTAAATTTTTTAAAAGCCGAAATATGTATTGATAAAATGAGGTGAAGAAATGAAGAAATAGAATCTCAAGAAGATAATTTTTGGTTAACTGTTTCCTATATTTTTAATAAACATTTACTAAACAGTTAATTTATAGTACAATCCTAGTTCTATTTTTTGGTGTTCAAGGATCACAGCAAATTAACTTCAAGTGAATTGCTCATCTTGCATAAAAAAAAACCTGGTTATGTACGTATTGAAATTTATTATTTATTATCTTGTATTTTATCGATGTAGTCACACGTTATTAATCTAAATAGTAAAATGTACTTACGATTATTTATCAGGGTTTCGGTTGTCGGAAATCAAAGATTTGGGAACGGAAATTTATGTGACCTATCAGTCATGTGTATGGAATACAGTGATGAAGTTGATGGACTTAATATTAACTCTGTAAACACAACACAACATTCGTTTTTTGTTAACATGCGATCAAAAGTTCATTTCCTAATTGATTGTTCCAACCAACATACTTGGATATCTGGTGTATTGAGAATTTTTTTATTTCAATAGACTGCATACTTATGATTTTGATATCTATTGTTACGTATTTTAGATCACGAGATGTTGTTTTCTGTGATCTCGTTTACTAGTTTACCGTTTCCATTTAGACTTTACATGTTAACTTATAGTTTAAGAGCTACTTAACGTTAACAGTTATAATTGTAATATATATAAATTCATAAATACGAATTCTAACAAAAAGAGTCGAATAAATATTCTGTGTTAGTTTGTAGAGTTTAATCTGAATTTGTAGTTTTCAGTTTGGGGTTGTGGAGATTGTTGAATTAAAATAATGAACCGATTAATGTTAGGTTGATGTCTCGCGCGACGCCGTGGATTGTTTGAAGTTGGACATCATCACCATTGGATGCCAGCTCAGTGGTTTATAGGTTAGTCGTTCGCACGCGAAACCGTAGGTCTTGGGTTCGAATCCCGTGTGCGGATTCGTGGATGTGCGCTGCTGAAGAGTCCGATACTACGACAAAACTACAGTCCAATGCTTCCAGGTTTTGAGTGGTGGTCTAAAATTGACTGGTTCATAATTTCAATAAATTTACCGTATTGGTTCGTTAGTAAACTATCAAGATCTATATTTAAAGGTAAGTAATTTCAGAAAATCTTATTATTATTGATATGATTATTAAGGGATGCTATTGTCTTACTGTCTTTCTTTCTACTCCATAAAATAGATTAACGAGATTTATCCAGTCTGTTTTTGTCTACCACACAAAGCTTATTGTTTAAACAATAATGATGGAATTTCTAAGTGTATAGTCGCTGTTCGACCAATGGCTATTTGGAATGCAATGGATAAAATACGCCCATATCATGCTTTAATGTTACTACTGCGTAAAAGTGATTTACTCAGAGATTATCTCCCAACTGACATTAATCCAACACTGAAAGAGTATGTCGTTTTTGTATTATATAATTGATACATTGACTGAAAAATGTTATGTGGTACTTATATTTGTGATGTAACTTTCACCATAAGTTAAGGTAGTTTTGTGGAGGATTCCATATAATTTGGTTGCGATTTTTACCATCACCTGACATCGATTAAGAAACTTAAGATCTTGCTATCGTTTTTTTCTCATTCTTTGCGGTTCACTACGTTTCTTTTCTCCCTTTTACAGCTACCCAAAATGCAACAACATAGATTAAATGTCTTTAATTACATCAAATATTTCCAGTAAAAAACCCTTTGTGTCATTAAGCAAAATAAATACGGTTCAATAAAAAAATTTCTTGTTGCTTGGTTGGAAAGAGTCAACAGGAAACCGTTGGCCCAGGTTTTGTGCTATGTCTCCTGTCAACAGAAGTACATCTTTAATCGTAAGGGAAATTGTGCTCCCTGAAGGATTCGATACCACATTATCCAACTTCGCGATCTGAGTTGTTGCCATTAAGCTGTTTAGACCTAGACTAATTTACTATAGGATTGAAATATTTACAATTAATTGATTACTGAGTAATAACCCATATCATGCCACCTAGTCCTTTACAGTCCATGTGATGTTGGGTCACATAGACTAGTGGTCACTCTGTAACTTGGATTAATAGAATTATATCAACGCCGTAAAGTGCTAAGCAAACATACCATACTCAGCAATCGGTCAATTATAAGAGGATTTCCTTTTCAGCGATGTTTATTAAAGCTACACAATCGTGTTTGTAATTGTTTTACACGTAGTAATGTATATTAAAACAAAATTGTTGTATCATTCGCAAAATGGACAAAAAAATTTTAAAGGTTAAGTGGTAGTCAAATTGTAATAGCAATGAAAATGACGTATCAAAGAGATGTATGAAAAATAATTGTCCACTTGGTGAATATGAAAAAGAGACAATGTATAAAATAACTGTCGAAACAATTGTACAGCTTTAGTGAATGATATAATCTAACAATAATTTACCTTACTGAATTGTATCTTGCTGAAATCTTTCCACTAAACCTTCAAATACATTTCGGACAAAAAGGTTCACATTAATATCTTGGTTTAAGTTTCGACATAAAACTCATATCAATTAGATGGTTGTTAGTGAGCAAAAACTATCGGTGTAGATTTATTGTTATTTTTTGAAATAATTGGGTTGATCATAAAAGGAATCCAAAAATGAATCAGTCGGATGATTACTAAAACCGTACATGTAGCCAGTTATTGAAGTAAGTATCAGTTTGACCAAATAAATAGGTAGTCAGAGTGAAGAAGCAGTTTGTACAACCATTTTGATTATAAAGATTAAGTTTGTGTGGATTCCTATTACTTCCTTACGATCTTAAAGCATAGGATAGGTTGAATGAGTTTTGTCAGATAATATTTTTAAAAAAGTCATCTTTATATCAATTTGGTGATTATTGTTTACTAGACCTATAAGAATGAATTCTGTTATCTTCATCCTCTGTTATCTATCCAATCAATGATAGATGATCAGAAATGCATTGATAAACTAATCTGATTGTATCCTAGATACAAGTATACTATGTAGGGTCAGTTGACATTGTCTCGTCTAAAATTCATTTTCTCTTCTATTTTATATGTAAAGGTTTTATCAGTGTATAATGCTCAACGGACTGATGTGAATAATCCCATTAGTGGTTTTGTGAATTTTATATCCTTTGATGATTATTTATTTTTGAACTGACTAGTAATTCATAGTCATATTGTTTTTGGTTAAATACTTAATGCATAAATACATAGAACCATTTAAGCTATTTTAGTCACTTTAACATTCTGTAAAATACGCTTGGCAGTTGTAATACAATCTAATCTTATTTCTAACAAATCTATTTACATTTTGCTATTGTACTTTTAATAGAACCATATGACTAAATTAAACTAACTTGATTCATGTTGTGTATTACTTTTTCTTAAATAAAATAATGAATTGAAGAAAGAGAGAAATTTCTTCTCATTTAGTTTTTCATCATTATCTTACATTAATGCATAGATTATGTAATGAATAATAATAATAACAATCTTTGCTAGTGTTCTAACTGCTTTGATCATTATGGCCACTCAATCGTTTGTTTAATTCTTTATTTAATAAACTAGTGATTTAAGAAATAATATTTTATTGTTTCAATTATCATTTGTTGTTTCTTTATCGGTACATACTAGTTTTTGGTATTCTTTACCCTATTTCTTGTAATTATTATTCATATATATGTATGACATTTGAGCAAAACTTTTCAACTATCTTATTAATTAATTATCATGGGAAAAAAAACTATCAGTTTTATTAAATAAAAACAACTTTTAACTGAAATGATTAATAACACTTTTAGAGGGATATAATTGTTGTATTCTCTTTGGTTTATGGGTTAACGATTATTTTTATAGATAAGTTTAAGCATAAAATACTAATTATTAACTCATTATCACTTAATTGATATTGTCTATATGATTTATAATTGTTATACTTCTATGTATTAATGTAAACGTCTAATGAGAAATTAAACGAAAATAAATATCTTAATTTGTTCAATTCATGATTCTTTAAATGTTTATTACGAGGATTTAAATTTTATTAGATTTATGCTTTAATGGGATCTTTTGTTTATCTGAAACTAACTTTTATTTATATGACTTAAATAGATTTCAGAATGGGTTTTGTGGAGATTTTCTGAGAAATTTCATGGGTTGAAATCATGAGTCAATTAAAGCTAGACCACCATGGAAAACCTGGAAGCACTGGACGGCCGTTTCGTCCTAGGTCCTGGGTTCGAATCTCGCGGGGGACGGGATCGTGGATGTGCACTGCTGAGGAGCCCCACACTAGGACGAAACGGCCGTCCAGTGCTTCCAGGTTTTCCATGGTGGTCTAGCTTCAATTGACTCATGATTTCAACCTATTAAATAGATTTGTTTTCTGGAATATAAGAAGCACATGTATATGAGATAAGGAGGATTGCCTATTAAGAATAATATCAAAGTGTTTTGTTGAATTTAAAACATCTGACAAAAAATCACAGTTCACTTATGTCATGTCCGAACAAAAAATAAATGAATGGTAACGTCGATAAATTATTTACGAATTATTAATATGTATATATATTCTTATCTTATATTTACTACGTAACTAGTTCATATATATTTATATTCCTTTTGTTATAAGTTTTCATTTGACCCATTAACTACTGTTGTACGATTTACTGTTCCTAATTTATTCCCACTCTATTAGTTACAGTCTTCTATACTCATAGCCACTTTTGGCTTGTTCTTGTATAATTATTGTTTTTCATTTTATGATGTGATGTTGTCTGGTTTGCTTGTATATCAATTACGTATTTCTGAAATATACAATTCATATAGCGGAGGATGATATTTGTGTTCTGGACTGGATGAGTTGAGCTAGGTGAGAAGCTACTATACAGAGTACCAATAAGGACTCAAGGATGTTAATGCTGGTTGACCTGTCATTGATTGAGCATAGACAAAAGATCATAGAAGTCGGTATTCCGATTAGCGATTTTGTTACCTGATATTTAACGGGTCATAGGACCTAGAAACTTGAAAAGTAGAACTACCTTAGATTTATAATCCAATATCGTTTGCAGAATAAAATGCCAGGATTATGATGTGTATAAACAGCAAATATACATCTCAAGTTTAATCATTAATAAGTGAAGTTCCGACAAAATTTAAGATGTATCAGGGAACATTGGATTCTGTGGTAGTACATTCTGCCTTCTCAATCCTTGGAATCAAGTCTGAGGCTTAAAATAATCAAAATGAATTTCAAAAACTGTAGTAGAACCTTATCAAACAAGATGTAATAGAAATTACCTTAAAAGTGGTAAAATAAAACATCATCTGACGTACATTCGTGTACTCTCCCATAATCTAACAGCTAACCCACTTACAGTAAGAATCATACATACATAAACTTACAGTTTTGTCTCGTACACTTTGTATATAAAATTAAAATTTGATTCAGCATAACATTTTTTCCACATATGCAACAAATTCTTTATGGTATAAATTTTTTCTGGTTGTTGCCTTAATAAATGCTCTGGAATAGCTAAATTAAGAACCGTCTTTTTATAAATAGAAATTAATAGTAAAAGAATTTAAATGACATAGCTCAAAAGAGACAATGGAGGTGTATTTATTCTATCTTGTTTCAAGTGTTAAATACCGCGTTTATTTCTACTTTTCTATATCTAACTTTTTCTTCATTGGGTTTTCTTTTGGCAACTTTTTGATTTCCTCTAATGCTGTTACAGTTCTTCTTCCACTTATTTAAAACTTTATTTTAGTTAATATAAAGTGTGGTTTCTTGAATAAATAAATATGTGTGACAGATTTTAATTTCTTTATGTATGTCATAATTTCGTAAAAATGTTTTTCTATGTGATAAATATGAATACTTGAAAACTGTATGAATCTTCCGTGGATAGTTTAACAATATTAAGGTTCCGGCAATCAAAAAATGTCTTCTTTAATTCCATACTATTTCACTTTCTCATCATAACTAAAATGTGAATTAATCCATCTATTATTACATATTACTTGTCTAACAAATAATATAAACATTACAGAAAAACAAAAGAAATCTAATAGGAATTATTTACCTTGTCAATGTTGCTCTTTGTGTAATTTTCAAACAATTAATAAATAGATAAGAGATCAGTTAGTTAAACGAAATATTCATTACATAATAATATTTTGTTTACAATATGGAATAATGAATAGCTTATAATTTATTCATTACACTTTTTCTATTCTTTTAGAAACAATATCAATATGTAGTGCTAATATAGATATTTTTAAAATGTCATTTTGTTGTATAAATTGTCCTGGTTAATTTTAAAATGGTATAATAATTGTTTATTTTGTATAATACATGACAAACAAATTCATTGTAGCAAGATGATTATACATATGTATATTGTCAAACTATGAATTATTTGTTTATGTTATGCAACTAATGAAATGTCAATGCTCAATAGACTCAATTGAATTTGACAAGATTTAATTAAATATAAATAATTGTTCAATTATGTTTTTCCAGTTGTTTGACTTCTACTCACTTCAGTTATTCCTGATTTACTTTGTGATGTTTCATTTCTTTTCGATTTTCTTCTTATTGGTGATAAACAATGTAATTTCACTAAAATCATTCGACATATTAAAAACATATCACGACGTACCCTTGGTGAACTAAATATATACAAATAAAATCGTAATCCTACACATGTCCAAAACATGATATTAATAGTATTATAAATAATATCTGTAACTGAACAAATATCACGTGCTGTAAGTACATTTTTAAAATTCGACATTGATAATTTAAATAAATTAATTGGTAATGCACCAATAATGTATACAATACTTGATACAATCATCATACGACATGCAAATATCACTTCCCACATAGCTGCTGTTGTCGGTGGCAATTTCTTTTTATCTTTACGACTCATTGTTACAATAGATAATCCTTTATTAATTGTCATGTGTTCAGAATGCATTTTTACTAATTGACGATGCATTAATACTAAGTTTCCAATACTCGTAGTCATTAATAGAATGAATGGGATAAGACACTTAAAGATTAAATCAACAAGGAAAAATGTTTTGTCTGTATAACCTTCACTACAAACATCTTGACTACCTGCAAGTAGAACTGAATTTTTACCAATTATAACTAAAGTACATATTGTTAATACCAATACTGCTGGTTTAATTTGTTTTTTATTCATACCATAAGAGGATGTTGGTTTTGCTAATAACCAAAATCTTTCACCAGTCATTGCACACATAAACCATGCTGAACTATCTTGACAACAGTATTCAGCAAATAATTGTAATCGACAAAATATATCTGTATAAAATAATCTTATATCATATTGTTTTAAAGCAAGAATTGTATAACGTAGACAACTGATATTTTGACCAAGAAAATCTACTAATGCTAAACAAGCCATTAATAGTTGAGTTGATTCACGTAGATTACTTTGTTTTGGTTGAATATCACTACCTCCTGCACTCGAACAACTGTTATTACTTGTTCTTTCAGTTCTAGTTGTTGTAGTGGTTACACTCACCGTTTTAGAACTTCTACGAAACATGAATAAATAAGTGTATGTCAATATACTTCCTGCACTGCCAAATATAATTGTGAAAAATCCAAAGATTGCAACAAATAAATTAGGCAATTCATATTCTAAACAAGCATTGTGCCGTGTTCCATCAAAATTGGAAGTTAAATTATTGTTGCTACTATTCATTGTCCTCCCTGAAGGTTGATATAGTATTCGATAGTTTATTTATTCAATACTTGGAGAACTAATTAAAATAAGGCTTATTTATATACTTGTATTTTTTTATTTGTTTTTCCCCCTTCTTTGTTTACTGAACTGTAATTTTTCAAACTTCACTACATATTTATCATTTATAACAGTTTTTATTTAACTGTTACTGAATTATACGTTTATACGTATATGAGCACAACAAAAGGGTTAGAAATTTTGTTTGTATATGTTTCACTTTGATCGTGTTTACTGTTCAATTAACTTACATTATCAACACGCAAACTTTATTACGTTCCAAATGAAGCATTCTTAAAATGTTTGTTTTTTTCATATAGAATTAAGCAAAATATACATTAAATTCAACGATATATTCATTTTTCAATTCTAATGCTTTTTGTTTTTATAAGAAGAAGAATGTACAGTGTTAAATTTGTATAAATGAAGATGAAACAAAAAGGAACTTTATGTTTTGCATAATGTCAATTATTTTTTTCTCTCATAATTAGCATTTATTTTAGCTTTAATTGTTTCTATGATATTGATAAACAAAGCTTACGAACCATTAGAAAGAAAACGTAGAATTCACTCGTTTATATAAGAATTCAGTGTCATAGAAATTGAATTTAAAGTGTTTATTTATCAAAAAATATAGTATTTAAAATGTGAATATCTGTACAGTAGAGTGATTATTTATGTAGGACAATTAGATGGAAATTTAGCCATTTCTGAAGCTTATTCTATATGCAGTAGTATGTTGACACATACATTGATTTAACTTGCACTGTATTATTCTCAACTGTTCTAATTAATGTATGATTATAACACCATTAACTGACTTACCTTTCTTATTTTAGGCCATACATCTGACCCAAACACTGGTCAGTTGGTAAATGTTGGAAAGTTCTGATGTTCAAATTCGTGTTACATTTCACCATAATCTCTTTTTGATGTTTTGCTTCCTCTTAATACCCAAGCCAATAAAATTATTTTTTACTTAGAGAATGCTCATATCCTATCCCATATTTAGTTTAGCAAACGAGACAAACGATAGTGATGTACTAATGAGGAATAAATAAAAACTAAGTAGCATGCTACAGAAACTGTTTTAAAATATTATTAACTACATTTTCTTCAGGTTTGTCTTCATCTGCTCCTCTATTTACACCTACATTCAATAAATCGCTTTGAAACAAAAGTATTTATTTTTTTAGAAAAAGAGCTTTGAACTCCTATTTATTATAAGTTACCACTGAAATAAATTTGTTTTATTTGAATTATAAAGGTCATTCTTAACTTATCCAGTTTTCTTTCAAATTTAAAAGAAGTGTTCTTCCTCATGGATAAAATTATGCATATGAAGTAATATTTTATGTAATGTGAATAATTTATTAAATTATATATACTGTTTTCGTAATGGAATTTCAAAATGTTATTCATTTTGTATCAAATTTTATTGCTTGTGTTGCATTTTTTGTGGTAAGAGTTTATGAATCCGAACCCATCTTGGTTCTGTTGTTGTTTGAATCCTTATTATGTGTATTTTCTCACGATTATCTGTTTCACTGACTTTGTGGCGTATGCTACATATGTTGACAGATATAAATATCATGTAGCACCATTAGGAAGTGGAATGCCTGCCAGCAGAAGATTGAGAGGATTCAATAGAGAACAATTGTATAGTGACAGGATTGGACTATCATGGATCATGTAAAGAACAACTGATGGAAGACATGCAAATCATGTATTTAATGTAGAGTGTTCATATTTTATTAGAGCACTCTTTAGTTTTGCATTAAACAATAAATGGGTTATCGCCACCAAGTCTTTGTTCACTTCAACTTCACTAGACTTAACTTTTGTCATCAGTACTATTACCAAATATTAGACGCTATTTAATTCGAAGCTTCTTGTTTATAGCATTAGATAAAAAGATAGTGAGATACTGTAAAATGTTAAGCTTTGTTACAAAACTTCAATGTTGAGACCCTGCATTCAGACATATTATTTTCTTTAAACGCACAAATGCGTGTTTAGTGTTTCTGTTTGATTGTTACTATATTGTTTCTACTACTTAGCATTTCTCGAATTTCCCCAAACGACCAATATTATTAACTCATGATTGTACAACATGGACATCTCGTTGAATAAATTCAAATATTCAACATTTCGCTGTTACAATGTAAGCTTTTTAAACATATCGCGTGAAACAGCAAATTGGTTTTCCCTACCTGAGTTCTGGTAGACTACACTTCTACTATTAATGCTACTACTATTGTTATTACTCCTACTATGGAATTTTTCTTGAGATAATTTTATCTGGTTGTGCTAATGTGGTATGGAGACTTGAACTGGTACTAGTTCTACGTTGCGTATAACTGACTGGATGAGTGAGTATTAAATGCTCATTAAACTTAGGTGTATTATTCAATCATTTGTTCGTTTTCAAAGTTTTAACAGTAATTTTACTTTCTAGTACACTCATACTTATGATTTACTTCAGAAATCAAATTTTTAATCTCACATTAATATCTCTAGAGTATTTATCCTCTTCCTGATAACTATGAGCAAATATAATAGATATCATTTTTCTTAAGGTCTTTGGATGCGTTACTTCGTACGAATTTATGATCTATGCACTACCATTGTTGTTTCTAAAACTTGTAGAGATCAAGTTTTCATTCTATAATTACTTTGTTTTTATCCCTCTATTTCTTAACTATAGATGATAATTAACTGAGCGTGAGAAATGCCAATTTTATACATTACTTTTTTAATGTCCTCATAACCATTCAAATTACAGGCAATTAAACTAGATCCGTCAGTGTTACAACAAACTTGAGGCAATAGAGGCAGAATAATGGATTTATCTTGTTTGTCAATAGGACCATATCGATAGCCGCTTATTGATTTTTATCGCCATAATTGTTAATAATCCAGTTTAAATTTCTTTGTGCTAATTTAACACCATGTTTAATTGAAAAATGTTAGTGTACAATGTAAACTATAATTGTAATCAACTTCCTCGTGATATTCATCGAGCACTCAAAGGCATCTCATTAATGCATCATTCTCAATGGTCATAATGGGTTCCTTGACCAATAAGATTCGATCAGTACTGAGAATTAGGTCATCATTATGATTATTATTTGATGAATAATTTATATTATATTATTACTAGTAGCACGATTTAGTTGCTTACCAGTGGAGCTGTGGTGTGGTGGTTAAGATGTTCAACTTCCAACCACTAGGTTGCACTTTAGGGCTTTACTCCATCTACTTCGATTCGGACAGCTGGATAGTATCACTGTTCGTCGTATGAAAAGTGTGGTTCAAAGCTGAACATACGAATTTGTACGTAATGAATGAGTTACATTATCAACGTGATTCTCAGAATGGCATTTTATTTAGGCAGTTAATTGTAATTTTGATGACCCTGGTTGGATTATCAGATTAACATATATAAACAGAATGTAAAATGACAAACATCGTAAGTTGTATGTCAGTCAGTTGATGTCTCTACTAGATAAATCTGGATCGTGCGGACGCTTTCTTCTTTATTATTCAGTTAGTCAGATGTTTATTACAATCATGTGACGGTATCGAATTATAACGTTAGTAGTAATTAGTTAAATTACTGTACTATAATAATAATAATGATTAATTTACGATATCATTATTGTTCTGCTGATCATTATGTAGTGTTTCGAGTTAGTTCTATTGTGGTTATATTTTCATTTGTCTTCTTTCTTCAAAATCTAGCTTCATAAATGCTTTGTCACCAACAATTAGCTTGTATAATTTGGCACAACGGTTTCATTCTCAGTCACATTGTTTGAATTTAGCCTTGTGGTTAATTTATCGTGGTCATGCATTGATTGTTTATCCAATTGTCGCTAATAATATGTATATTCTTGCACCTCATTCTAAAGCATGGTTCACACCTCAATTAATTGGTCAATTTGCAACATCGTTTCCTGATGTTAACTTTGCTGAGGTAATTTAGTTATGATAATATTTATAATAATAATGTCTTATTTTTAGATTTTTGTTAATTAGGTATGTTTCTTTACATAATACTTTATTTTAAAATCTATAATTTATGTGTTTTCTGTGTTGATGTTTCAAGTCCTGTTATTTTTTCAGGAAAACTAAAACCACACACGTCTAAGCACTGTATGAGATCATCTAAGCCTTTGATTGTAGCAGTTTACACATGCCTCTAATTAATTGAATGCTTATCCAGATTTTCATATAAGAGGCCATAACTTTTAAAGTATAATATTTTTTACTGAATCAATAGTACCCAATACAACAAAAATCACACGACACTGAATTACACTGCTTGTGTCAGAAAGTATTTATCAACCGTATGAAGTCCATCACTGAAATAGCTAAAAATGTTCAGTATGACCCTCAGAAGTTATCGGCTCAGTTCATGTAACGATGATGAATTTTTACTGCTAAATACTTGCAGAATAGAAAAGGCAACTGTTCAGTTCTCCCGGAATTCCAATAGTTCCTGACTAACACTTTTATATCAGTGTTTATCGTTTTTGAATATCCCTCAATAATTCTATACATTTATTTGCTTAAGAAGCTTATAATGTAACGTTTATGTCTAGAAATTCACTTAATTAGCGATTGATCGAATATTACCTATTTACTACCTTTATTTAATTATAACTTGTAGCTTTTAACATCGTTTTCAACAAGTTTTATACTTAAAGATCATTTCGATTCATCCAGTTCTATCGTTGACAACCTTCATTATGATGGGGATTCGGATGTTCGTAATCGATCTTCAAAGACATCATGGACAAACTTACCGTTAACGGAGAAAATAAATTTGATTGCTTGGCTACTTCGACGTCGGCTCATAATACAAGTAAATATTAGATTATTAATTAAATGTTATGTATCAGCAAATCTCCGGATAATTAATCATTGTATTATTCCTTCATTGTTATTAAATATATTGTGAATTGGGCAATTACATGCTACAAAATAAGCCGATACTTTATTGTATGGTAGACTTGGAATTATACCATTTATTTACAAATGTCCCATTCGTTAGGCGATTTACTTCAAATTCATGCTAAGTGACTATTAAAATTCCTACCTGGGAGAGATCGCACTTCGATGTTTTTTGTGTGTTCTGTTCGGTTACAGTGTTGAGATTTACACGCACATTGATGTTGCACTAACTCACTAGTCCTCAATTCAGTTATCGGCTGATTTCCTAACAACTATGCAAAACATGTTTCGTATAAAATGTAGGCAGTTTTTGTGTTGGATATGTTGATAATATATTTGTTACATGTGACAGAATGTCTCACTCATAATATATTCAGTGATTGGTATCCATTTGATTATTCAAGGGAGATATTGTTGACAAGATCCTAAATAACCCCAGTGTGTGGACAATTGTCATATTCTGGTTGCTCAAACTGTGCAAATCAGTTGATGAGGTAGTGATCACTTTATGACTACTTTTTACCCTTGTTGTCCTTATATTTTCGAACTGGCCCAGTTATTTGACTATTTCACTTCATCATGTTAACTACGATTGAGGGGTTACGTATATTATGTACATGAACGTATATTCAAGTTTAAGTATACATGAAGGAAATCAAACGATGTTCATAAATTTTTGCGTGATAAACTAATGCATAAACGGACATCTCGAATTTTTTCACCATGTCGGGATTACACCAGTCATTATAACCAAACAGACCGGTAATAATTTTCTTTCGATTCATATTTAAGTTCCTGGGCACATATCTGGCAACCAACAGGTTTCGAAGTGCATCTATAACTCAAGAACCGTTAAATTGTTTCCGATTAGAGTTAATCTTGTTAAATTTAATTTATTTTGCTTATTTAGATTCATCTCTACATATTCCCGACATTTTTATCCAATAACAATGTAAGTGAAACGAATATGTTCAACGATATTAAGAATATTTCAAAACATTTTGAGGGTGTACATGTGTCTAATAATAGTGTTAACAGTACAATACACAGTAGCAGTAATAGTAGCAGTGAATACGACAGTGATGAAACCACATCAGAAATAAAAGGCAGTAACAATTTAGGAGTCGATTCCACTATTTTTAATCTTCATGAATTATGTAAAAAAATACCAAAAGATGTCTTATGTGAATTAACCAATAATTTACCTGTTGAATCTCAACAAACATTACTTCTATCTATTTTGAGCCATCCTGGAGCAATACAAAATATCTCACTTCTTCGATTATTTGGACGAATTTTACCTCATCTTCCAGCTCACTTAGAAGAAATTATGTTCAAAGAACAAATAAAACGATCTACTCTAGTTGAATGCATTGAAAGATTTGCCCCATTCTTGGCCACAGCCAGACTTCCAGATCCTGTCACATCTTGTTTTGCTGGAATACCATGGCCGAACTAGTATTACTCGTTTATTTATATGCAGTCTGTGTAAAAACAAAATTTGGAACGCATCACATTAAAATCTGAACTCAAAGTTTGCTTATTCGCCTTAATTCCATGGTTTGTTGTCAAACATTTACAGCTAAGTTCTATGCAACAATTTTATTTGACCTCATCGTACAATTTTGTATCAAGTGTTTTCCTACGTTATAATCCCCGCTTGACGCAACAATAAAGACAAATCTCACAATCAAACTATCTTATCTGAAATTCATTAATTTCGGTTTACTAAAGTATACTCGAAGAACATTATTGTTCTTGTAAAAGTTATATCCTTACACATCTTGTAATGAATATTAGTTTATTGTTTACTTGTGATATCTACTTTAGAAACATATATATACAGTTTTCAAGTGTTTGGATGCACATCCACCTTTTTTATATTATCAAAGAATACTTTTAATATTTGTTTTGTTAAATCGTTTTCTATGTTTATACTTCGTATTCATAAATTTATTTAATTAGAAAACGTTTGTTCATTGGAATTTATGAAAACAGAATCATTTTATGAATGAAAGAAATTGCTTTGTAAAGAAAATACCTGGTCTGATTGATTTTCTTCATAGTTCATTAATATTGGTTTAAATCTTTAAAATGAAAGATTATACTTCGTTTTTGGTGCTCTCAGTAGATTCTATACAAGTAGTTGTCAAGTAATAAGTCTTAATGGTGATGGTTTTTTCCGGAGCTTTATTTTCTTAATTACTTCAGTGTGTGAAAAAGTTCATGCTACTAATTTGTTTGCTAATTAAAAAAATTCTGTGTTCGTAAATGTCATTTTACGAAGAGAATAATTACAATCGAAGAATTATTAAGTATACCTGGGCGTATTTAATGTATTCCATCTTTGGCTACGATATTTGCACTTAATGTAACTGACTTCATGCCACAGTTCGTGCATCGACGTTGCTACTAACACTTGATTGTCAAGGAAAATATAGTAAAAGGCAAGTTTTATGAAAAGCTCTTTTTTAAAGTATAATGTACTTGCTATTTGTTCGTATTTTTGGGCAGTCTAGATGACCGAATTGTCTCAAGGTAAGGAGCATAACTTCTATGCATCATTCAATCCGTTTGTCTTATATACCTTTCGTTATTGGCTTCCATTGTTTTACTCTAAGTTATCTCTTTACTGTTCAAATCCAGAACTATTCCACTCAAAGCTCTTTAGTCGATTGTATTGAAAGTATTGAATATCAATTATTCTGCTCCTAATATTACACTATTAAGCAATGTATAAAACCATTTGTGTTTAATTCATACAAGATTTAGTGATCAGGGTACAAGAATTAATTTTAATGAGGTAATTGAATCTGTAGTCACGTATAGATTGAGATAAGCATTGAATTCAAATACATTCAACCTTATTTCAGTAAAGAAGCAAGAGATTCTGTTGTTTGACGTTTTGAAATTATAGAACTGTGTGTTCACCACTCTGATCTATTTAGAGATTCCTGAAACACATAAACTTAGCAACCAAATTTTCCCAACACAGGTAACTGGTAGTAAGATAAAAACTACCAAGTAGAGTACAATAGCGCTATTAAAAAGCAAAATTGCATTCTTTTACTGATTGTAATTTTTGTTCACTGTTACATCCGTTTTAATTCAGTGTGATATTTTATTGGGTATAACATTAATTTATTTGAGTATCATGTAAGATACGATATTCTTGTATTACGTTGACGTGACCTATGTTCAACATGACAATGCCAAAACGATTTGTTATAACTCTGGGTACTTTTCATATATGTGATTTCATCCTAATTAATAATCAAAATGGGTGTACAAATCAATATATAAATGAGTGTATTTCTGACTAGGGTCGTCATCGTGTTTTTGGGTAATAAATCTTCACTTGTAGCAGTCTTCGTGGTCTTACTTCGCAGCGTGTGAATTTAAGTGATTTCTCGTTCTACAAGTATAAGTAATAAGCGATTCCGACATAAATTGGTGACTACCAGTCATAACATAAAGATTATTTTGAATTTCATGGTCTTATGTTTCTTGTTCGTACATGACCACTACTTGAAAAATTACCAGACTTTTAGCGTTAACTTCGATATACTGTAATTTTAACGGAAGTTGTTCATAAAACAGAGCTTCAACGCACTCTAAATGTTCTTTCAAACACGTCAAATAAGTTCAAGAGGTTCAGTGTGTATTATCTTATTATCAATGATAACTATATATATATATAAATATATATATACCATAGTAGTTGCGCTAACTTATGCAAATCTATTTAAAATACTTGACAGTATATTTCTCTGCAAATTTATTATTCACGAAAGTTTAGGTACTAATCGTGTTAGTCTAATAGTCCGTCCCATATCACGATATAAATTCTGTTGTATTATTTTACCATGTGACGTTGAATCGATTGGATTTTGTTAAAATAGTCATGCTCGACCATAACAACCACCTTGATGTGGTGGTCTGGCTTGCCAATTGTGATGAACCAATCGAGCTCTACCAGATGGAACAATCGTTCCTCAAGGTTTTACCATACCGGGAAGATTGGTTTGAAAGAGCGGTAAGACAAAAAGCAGCGAACCCAAGGTTCGAGGATGAAGTCATACTGCTCATTGTAGAGAGGTGTGCGGAAGTAAGGTGCTTGCCTCAGACAACTAGTATCTGAAGTGATGCCAGCTTCTCCCAGAGGAAAGTGGGGATTAGAGAAGGTCAACTCAAAAAATGTTACATATGATCCTATTGTGGTGCGTGCTATTCACTGGAGATGGGGAGCCGTATGGATTTTGTGACAGAGTAAAGCACGAAATACCGATAAAGAACAGTCGAGTAAATATATTTGCAACACGTCGTGTCCCGGTGCATTTAGAGGCCGAGGTAAATCGTCAGGTCCAGGAAATGTTGAAAGAAGGTATAATTGAGGAAGCGGACAGCCCATGTAGCTCACCGATGCTCTTGGTAAAGAAACCAAATGGAAAGTATAGATTTTGTGTCGACTTCAGAGAATTGAATAATATAACAGACCTGAAACCTTGTGCAATGCCAACAGTGGTGGAAACATTAGATTGGCTACAGAATGCCACAGTGTTTACAGTGCTGGATTTACGGTCAGGTTATTGGCGACTGCCTATAAAACTGTACGTGATAAACAATATCAATTTAAACGAATGCCGTCCGGGTTGGCGGGTGCACCGTTCACGTTCAGGAGATTAATGACACTACTGCTCAAGAATCTAGATAATGTCGAGGTATATGGCGACGATCAAGCATGTGGAAGCGGTCTTAAAGCGAATTGACGAATTCGGACCTCGAATTAATAAGGACAAGCCGCAGATAGCGAGAAATAGCGTCACATTGTTGGGACAAAAGTGGGAAATGGAGAAATAAAACCATTGCTGGAGAAAATCTTACCATAAAAAATATTGCGGTACCTAATTCGAAAAGGAAGTTGAGACAGTTCCTGGGAAGAGCGGCGTTCTACAGTCGGTTTGTCAAGAATTTCAACGAAATAGCAGCACCCTTATATAAGTTGTTGAGCAACACCAAGTTTACGTGGACTGAGACTGCCGAACAAACGTTCAACCGAATCAAAAACATGCTAGACGATCGTCAGATGACACTCAGACTGCCTGAACCCGGAAAACTGTTTACAGTGGCCACAGACACGAGTGATCACGGTATAGGTGCCGTGTTGAGTCAGGCTGATAGAGTGGTGGAATACACGAGTCGCGTCCTCACACCCGTTGAGCAGAAGTATTCAACGATAGAAAAGGAGTGTTTAGCAATCGTGTGGGCAGTGGAAAAATGGAGACCGTACCTTTTAGGTAGACGATTTCACATTGAGACGGACCATAAACCCCTGCAGTGGTTGAGAACAGCAAGAGACCCCCGAGGGAAGTTGGCGCGATGGATGATACGTCTGCAAGAATACGACTTCGGTATCGCCCATGTTCCAGGAAAAGAAAACATAATGGCGGACTGCTTGTCAAGACCAGACATAGAAGCCGACCTTCCATTAACAGCATACGCTGTGAATAGTTTAGAGGGAGAATCATTAGAACTCATCCGGCAGCAGAAAGCTGACCCTAACCTTTGAGAGGTAATCAGAGTGATAAAAGATGGAGCAGACGTAGACAAACGAACAATGGACAAGGAGGTAATAACGCTGCTTCGCCAAAAGGAACGACTGAGAGCGAACGCATATGGAGTCCTGACCTGGCAGGACGATGACGAGAATTGGGTGGCTGTGATCCCGAAAGGCTGGTGGCGTAAAATGATACACGAGTGTCACCAGGTAGCACATACAGGCATCGCAAGAACGATGGATTTACTACGACAAAGTGCATACTGGCCGGGCATGAGAGACGATGTGACTGAATACGTGTTAACTTGCCAGCAGTGTCAACTAATGAAAAGCGATCGATACACACAACCGCCATTACAGTCAATCCCAGTAACCGCAGTCGGTGATCTATGGTCGGTGGATGTGGTGGGACCGTTTCCACAAACGGCGAGCGGTAACCAGTACCTGCTAGTGATGACGGAACACGCTACACATTGGGTAGATGCCATACCCATTGCAGACCAGCAGGCAAGAACAGTGACCGAAGTGGTAATCCGGCATATTGTAGCGTGTCACGGAATACCGAAGATGATATTAACTGATCAGGGTCCCTGTTTTGAAAGTGACGAGTTTAAAGCCCTTCTAAAGCAGTTTGGCATCAAGAGAATACGAACTACACCGTATCATCCTCAGACAAACGGGCTTGCAGAGAGAAACAACCGGACGTTAAAGGAATGGTTAGCATCCAAAGGAGGAAATTGGGAGAAAGAGTTACCATTGATTTTGCTGGCGCATCGCTCCTCCATACAAGGAACAACCAAGAAGTCACCCTTCTTGCTCATGTATGGCAGACAGCCACGACTTCCAATGCATAATAAGACCTGGCCACAACAACAGAAGTGGACGACAACAAGGTTAAGAAAAGAGAGGAGGGAGGCGATAAGGAACGTGGAAAAGAAACAAATATCAGACATAAAGAAGGCGGAACAACAGAGGAGAACGTGGAAACCTTTTGCAGTAGGGGACCTAGTAAGGTTTAGAGAACGAAAAAGTAACATAGCAGAGGGAGCAGGGTCGGGAAAGCTGATCCCAAAATGGGAAGGATCGTATGTTATCACGGAGAGACGCGACTCGGTTTACATGATCCGGAGAGAGGACAAGCAGAAGCGCGTAAATGCTAGTCAACCGCAGAGATGGTTTCAAGATCATCATGTGTGTGATTCACGAAAAGCACCAAAGAAGACAGCAGTACGGCGATCAGAAAGACTACGACGACAATTTATTAAAAGGAGGGACGAGTGTGGTGCGTGATACTTGTATTGATGTAAGTAGTATATCACGCAAGTTAAAACGTAATGTCTGGCAGCAGAAGATGAGGGGAAGATCAAGAAAGGAAGAGCGAGAACACAATGGGATTTGTAAGGAAACGCATGTACAATGGAATGGAAGACAATGGATTGATGTTTGCAACGGAAAACAGTCCAGTTTGATATGGTGCATTGATATTTTGCAAATTGACGATTGACTTTATGGTATTCAGATTTTATTGAGATAGTCTGTAAATTTCGTGCTAAATATAATCGGTTGTCCTCACCTGTGTTCTCCTTCACAACACTATGGATTTCTGTCTCCGGCGGTACATCGAAAGCCGTATATGATCGGTCACTCATTTGAAATCACCTTGTCAGTATATAAAACTAGGCTGTTTTAATCTTCTTGTATCTGTGTACACCACTAAGGTCGAGAGCGAAATAGGCTTTCTTGAACTGGATTCTAATAGGCAGTCGCTTGGGCGCTGTTCAGCTAAACGGAACAGTAAGATCTCCAGAAGATTGAGACATATGCCATTATCTTTTCGTTGTCTCTGCATACGCTCCCACTGAGCTTCAGCTTAGATGATAATAAATTTTATAGGAAGCTACCCAACTTCCGTCAAAAAGCGAAACTCTCTGATGTAGTGATAGTGTCAGATAATTTTGATTCCCAAGTAGGTAAACTAGACCAAACCAAAATGCACTTAGATTAATCTTGCAGTGTTGTGGCACACCGAACAGACAATCGTAACCGTCTGTCGCAATTATGCTCAGATAACCATTAATTTCTAGCAAATACCAACTTTGAACATAAGAAAAATTATCGTCTGGTATGCTGAACCCCACGGTCGACTTATCGATGTACTCAAATAGATCACACTGTCACTAGTCATGGTTGGAAGGCTCGGTGGAAGACTGTCGGTCATCCTAGAGCACATGTATAGACTCTGTTTGTGCTTTAGTTCGAGCACGTATTTGACTGTATTTCATTGGACGCAGGTAACACCAGACATCTGTTCAGAATTATCTAGGAAACAGGAGTTAAAAATCCGTTAGTTTGTGAAACTGTCTCAGAAAATGGCGACAATATTATTCGCATATAATCCGGGAGATTGAGATGATGTAGTGGAACACTTTAGGAAACCGTTCAAATGATCCTCAACCACACTTCAGTTATCCAAGCAACCTGAATGTCAGTCCGATGTAAGTCCTCCAAATTTTAATGAGGTTGAAAAGGCTGTGGTTAATCTAAAGCGATAGACCAAACTCTGAGGCTTTTGAGGATAGTGGTCCAGTTTTAGCAGTTCACTTAAGCGAAGTACTAGCTAAAATCAGGCAACCGAACGTAATTGCATCTAATTCTCCTTGATCGCTGATCGTTGCACGTTACAGGAAAAGACAAAAATCCTCTTACGACAATCACAGCGAGATTAGTTTGGTTTGTATAGCGTCTATACTGCTAGTGTCAGTAATACTGGTTTCAAACCTGAATTAGATGTATATGACTAATCCCACTTTCAGTATTGGAAGTCGTGGAGATTGTAGTATTTTGAAAGTTAAATTCACCAGTCGATCTATGCTAGACCACCACTGATAACCTGAAAGTGCCGGGTGGCCGTCTCGTCCTAGGATGGGATTCTTCACATGCCCACTAGTGACTAGCTTGAGGATGTATTTCCTGGAGTCCTAGTGAGAAGCCGTGACCAGTGAGTTTTAAACCGCTCGGATGTGAGACAATTAATCACGTCAGACGACGAATGGTTGCACAATATCATTGACCGACTGAAGTTAGACATTATGATTGCTGAATGCCCGCTCTGTGATCTGAAGTTTAATCGTTCGCACGCGAGATTATAGGTCTTGGGTTCGAATCTCGTATCCCGGATCGTGGATGCGCATTGCTGAGGAGTCACACACTAGAACAAAACTTCAGTCCAGTGCCTCTAGGTGTTCTATCTCAGAATGACTCGTAAATTCAACTGCAAAAGCATTTCCTTTTAATTTCGTTGTATGTACCCTTTGTTCTTCCGTCGTCTGTAATTTTGTACGTTCGTCCCTCTTTCTCGTCTTCTTGGAATTATTGCTACTATATTTTTCGAAAATTCCTACTTTTTACAACCTCCTAGATTTTGTTGAGTATCTTAATAACCTTTTTATTTGTGCTTTGTTTGACATCGTCTTTTGGTTTTCGGCACATTAATTTACTATAATTTGGTTATTGTTGTTTTGTATATAATAATGACAATCGAACACATTCGCCGTTGGTTTTACAAACGCTTACTTTCAATAACCGGTTATCAATTTCATTTCTTATATTGTGATGACTTTACAGTTGATTGCTCATCTTCCGATTAGACTAAATTGGTTTATTACTTTTCTTTGAGTATATAATTCTGTGACTGATAAGAATACTTCTCTCATTTTGGTGATTTGGTTCCATCAAGTATTCGCGTCCATTGAAGAAGATATTGTACATGGAAAGTGTGGTGTTTGAATTAACTAATGATTCTTTTGTACTTGTTGAATGCTCGATTTCGAATTCCAAATACAGTACATTCGTTTGTGATTGTGTCCTAATTCTTGATTCAATTACGTTACTTCTGGGACTCGTAGTTCGTACTATAATTCAAATAATTCGAAACATTATACTGGCGTTGCGATGGAGCCTGCGATGGAAAAGTTAGATATCCATTCAACTTCTGAAGCTTTTGAGGATTACTTTGAAAGGTTCGAAATCTGGGCTATGACCAAGGAAGATGCTGAGGATGTTAAGATTGTGGCACATTTCCTCACATTCATCGGAAAAGAAGCGTACAGCTTATTAAGAACTCTGGCTATGCCGGAAAAGCCTATCCCTCTTCCTTATACAACTCTCAAGAAACTGCTGCTAGATTATGTTCAGTATACAAAGTTCGAACGCAATAAAGGAAAATTTTGTAAAATGATTCATGAGGATATAAATAATTCCACTACATTACTACGTCATCCTGACCCAGTGTATGCTCAAGGCTATGCAGATAATTAAATGAGGAGTTGCAATGCATTTCACGAAGATGGGCACAAGTTTGGTTAGTGTTTTTCCTGTGACAAGTTCCACTCCTTTAATTCATGTGAATTTCGTAATTCTAAGTGCTTTAAATGTGGTGATATTGGACATATTCAGTTAGCCTGTAATACTAATGTCAGTCAGTCAGTCAGCTACAACGTAGGGCCAGGCACATATGTGCATCGGTCCAGGTTGCCATACCGCATCAGCACAACAAGATGAACACCGGATTCATAGGAGTGGTTAGGCCAAAGGTGGTAATATATAAAAGAAAGATTGCAATAAGGATATAGTACAGGAAGAAAGAATTAGTTCGTAGAAAGAAAGATATGAAGCGATTTTAATCTCTTAGTTTAAGAGAAGATAGAGAATGTATACACCGACGCCATTGTGATCGATTCTGAGCCATGTCACCAAGAGTCTCCAACCATTGGTTACGAAAGTCACGCGGACCCCAACCAAGTAGTCTGCAACTACCAACATGGCTCAGACTAGAAGTTAGTGTCTTCAAGCATTGATGCCACGTTTTGGTTTGGCCGCCCCTAACTTTCTTTCAACCATCTCCAATACCGGATAGCATTGCACGTCGTGGTAGTCGGTGTTCAGGCATACGTAACACGTGGCCCAACCATCTCAGTCGATGACGATTCACAACCTCATCAACTGATTTACCATCATTCCCTAATACCCTGCGTCTAACCTCTCTATTACTTACCCTGTGATCCCAGCAGACGCCAGCAATATTTCTAAGGCATCTGTGGTCAAATACTTGTAGCTTACGAGTGTCTTCTACTCTTAATGGCCATGTTTCGCTGCCGTAAAGTAAAACAGAACGAACTGCCGCGCAGTATACCCGTCCTTTTATTGATAGACGGATATCTCGCCTTCGCCACAGGTGACGTAAGTTGGCAAAAGCCAAACGAGCTTTTCGAATCCGTGCTGAGATTTCGTCAGACACCAACCCATTAGGGCTGATCAGACTTCCAAGATGAGTGAAGTTGCCAACGCGTTCCACTACTTCACTCCCTATCCTTAGTTCAGGTGTTGACGCAGACCAGTCCTGAAGCAACAACTTGCATTTAGAGGGAGAGAATTGGAAGACGGAACTCCTAAACTCTTGATTGGTCACACTGGTAAAGATGAGTCGACTCCTTAACTTGCCACAACCAAATACCAGAGTAAGAGGGGCAGAAATAGCATTAGTGGCAACAGAAAAGATCAGGAATCGAAAACGATTCGAGAAGATATGGATCAGTCGGGTAGATTTTAAAAAATCGTAAGGTATTTTATCAGATTTGGAGCTAAGGAAAAAAAGGTGGATGCATATGAGCAGTCATATTAGGTCTTTAATTATTGGTTACCACGGTCACGTGAATCTTAAGCATATAGTCTGCGCCTACCTGCATGGCTCAGTCGACAACCCGTGTATTATTGTAATGATGCAATACTTCGAGTCATAGTTTTCTTACTTGGGAGAGAAATTGAACTCCTAACTACATTTAAGTCATTATACAGAACATTAAAAGTGAGTTCATGTTTGAACTTAGCGAACATACCTGAGGCAAGTTGGCAAAAGCCAAACGAGCTTTTCGAATCCATGCTGGGATCTCGTCAGATACCAACTCATTAGAGCTGATCAGACTTCCAAGATAAGTGAAGTTGTCAATGCGTTCCACTACTTCACTCCCTATCCTTAGTTCAGGTGTTAACGCAGATCAGTCCTCAAGCAAAAACTTGCATCTAGAGGGAGAGAAGCGCATTCCAAACATTCTGTCACTGTTGCTTAGTGCTACCAGAAGACGGCATTTTATCAGCGTCTTCACCAAACAGGACTATGTCTTCTGAGTATTCTAAGTCGATAAGTGGACCCCCTGGATGGAGATCAATACCCGAGAATTCAGTGGACGAGAATGTTATTTCCATCCGTATGTCTATGATGAAGTTAAACAAAAATGGAGAAAGTGGACAGCCCTGACGGACACCACTTGAGGTTGCAAAAGTAGACGACAGTTCGCCATAAGCTTTGACTCGACTAGTAGTGTTCGAGTTAAGAGCCTCCACAAGGTTTATGTACTTCTGTGGTACGCCTTTCAATGACAGACACTGCCACAGAATCTCGCGGTCTACCGAGTCAAATGCTGCTTTAAAGTCAAGAAAGACCACCATTGTCGGACGCCCATAAGTATGCCTATGTTCTAGTACTTGATGAATGGTGAATACGTGGTCGATGCAGCCACGACCAGGTCTAAAGCCAGCTTGATTCTCTCGTGTTTGCAGTTCACGAGTCTTAGTTAGGCGTCTGATAATTATCGAAGCTAGTATTTTAGATATTATATTAGTTAAACTAATCCCTCTGTGGTTGTCACAGGATGATTTTGACCCTTTCTTATATATTGGGACGATAAGTGATTGTGACCAGTTAGATGGGATAACGTCTAACTCCCAGATCATAGCTAAAATATTAGTCAACCTAATCGCTAAAATTGGACCACCATCCTTAAAGACCTCTGGAGCCAATCCATCTGGACCAGCTGCCCTTCCTAGTTTCAGATTAACCATAGCCTTTTGAACTTCAGCAAGAGTTGGGGGACCTACTTCAATGTTCCATTCACACTGTCTGGGAATGGAGGGTAGTTGTAGAGTAGCTGAAGGCCAGCTGAACGGTTCTCCGAAATGTTCCGCCCATCGTTCTAAACGTCTGGACTGGGAGCAGATGAGAGTATCGTCTTTTTCCGAAATAATCTCACTTACACTTGATTTATTAATTCCAGTTTCTTTTATGAGTCTGTAAAGCTGTCTTGTGTTCCCTATAGCCGCCGCCTTTTCCATCTCTTTTGCTTTCGTTGCCCACCACTGTTCACGGTCGTTTCTTAGACTTTTTCTTAACCTAGATCTGATTTGTTGTCGCTCTTCCTCATGTTCGGAACCTGATGGGACGAGTTTGCGAGAATCCATCAGTGCAATAGACCTTGAGGAAATCCATTGGTTCTTTGTAACCCTGTGGTTTAAATCACGGATAAATGTTACTGCTGTTTCCACAGACGTTTGTATATCTTCTCAAGCAACATCTGGGTCAGCCTCGTTTTCAGAACTACCTAAGTGTGACCTCAGTTGTTCCTGGAACCTACTTTTGGTTTTCTCGCTACTCGATTCAGTTCTAATGGCTCTTTTTAGTGTGACTTTTTTGCGTCCAGTGAGGCGCAAGCAAATGCGTGCCCGTATTAGGGCGTGGTCGGAGTCCAAGCAGGTACTCCAGAATGAGCGATAATCTTCTACCGACCCTCTCCAACGATGACTGATGGCAATATGGTCTATTTGAGTCCATCGTTGGTTTGGTGTAGGGGATCGCCATGTTAGACGATGTCTCTCCTTATGCTTAAAATAAACGATTGTCTGAGCACAGTTGCAGCAGACGATTACCATTATCTGTTCGTTGTACCGGAATACTAAAATACCCACCTAAATGCCTTTCTGTTTGGTTTAAACTACCTATCTGGGCATTAAGGTCACCTGCTACGAGTACTATGTCTGAACGTTTAGCTTTCTAAAGAAGTCCAGATAGCTTTTTGTAAAATTCATCTGAGCTGCAGTCGGTGGGAGCGTAGGCAGAAACGACAAAAAGGCAACGACGTGTGTCCCTATCCTTCCAAGTTCTTACGGAGCCGTTTAGCCTAATAGCACATAAACGACTGTTAACGGGGATCCACTCTAACAGTGCTTGTTCCGCCCTCATGCTTAGTGCTATCCCGACTCCTGCCAGTCCACGACAGCTGGCCGCCGGGTCACCAGATACACGGGGTGTGTGTCTCGGCGGCTCCATGTTTTGGAGAGGTGAGGTCAAGTGAATGACCACACTGGGATCCTGTATGCGTGTTTCGGAGACACAGCATACATCAATGGTAAGAGACTCTAGGGTTTTAGCCTAGGAAGCCTGTTGACCGATTTGACATAGGGTGCGTACGTTGAAGGCTCCAATGTGTAGTTTGGAGCGAGGTTTCAGTAGACCTGGGACAGAGTTTTGAGCACTAGAATCGTTGGCTATGGTGACACTTGAGGTGAAGCCGAATAAGGAAATTTAGAGTTGAAAGTCGATGTAGGAGGAATAATAGGAATTGAAGAGGGAGGTTGATTATGAATACAGTGGTCTTGTGTGCGGTTAAGGGTATGAGGGCGGTTATCACTTCCCGGCTGCCCACACCGGGGAAGGGTTCTTCTGGAGGTACCTGAAAAGGAAATTGGATTAGAGGTGGTCTTAGTGATGTGGGAGCGTGACCACAGTGCCCAAGGGACAAGTGCTTGAGGTCGGTCACACACGATCTTATGATGGGTAATTTTTGTGTTAGCTCCGTACTTGTTGAGACCTTACCGCTGGAGACGGATATCCGTGGGATAAGGCGAGGTGTGCATTTTTAGGGTCGACCTTTTCTAACCCCACCCCTCCTTTTGGGAAGGCAGCATCGCTGTCATGCTGGTTGTCCGAGGGAATCACCTTACTGCTGTCACACCTCTGTACATGTAGCAGTACGACTTCGCCGTTGGACCTTGGGTTTGTTGCTTTTAGTCTTACCGCCCTTCAACCGACCTGTCTGACATGGTAGGACCTTGAGGAACGGTTGTTCCAGCCAGTACAGCTCGGTTGCTTCATCACGATAGGCAAGCCCGACCACCACGTCAATGTAGCAACAACGGTCGGGAATACTAATGTTCATCTTACTGCAACTAATATTAAGTCTTTTAATTCTGAATCTACTGAGTCGAGTATTCATAATGATCATTTATCTTTATCAACGATTTTAAAAGACAGTGTAGAATCATATAGCAATTTGGAGTTAAATGAAACTCAGAATTCTTGTGAGACAACGGTTTCTAATCAATCAATTTGTCATAATTCTCATGTTAGTGTACCAGGTATGGCTTTTTCTAATGATTCACATATTTCTGATGAAATTCCTTGCAAATCTGAAGAAAATATGTTGAGTGAACATAATTATGATCGAAAACCTGATGTACTGATGGATGCTGACTTTTCTAATGATCCTTTACTCTGCAGTGACATTCTTAATGAATTCGAGGAAACTAATTTAGAAGAGTCAAGTCTTGATGTCATACCAAATATTATTAGTCCTCATAATTCATTTGTTTCTTGTGGGAAAATTTTTCAGTGCGAAGCACGAGTATTAAATGAACTCCATCCTGATTACAACTCGGATGATTTCATATCAACTGCTGTTCATCCTTATCGCAAAGTCACTTCCAATGTTTACTCTAACCAATGTGAGAAATATGTTTTAAATGAATCCACATTATTCATAACTTGGGGATATAAAGATCCAACATTATTTCGTGGTGGATGATAGTGCTAAAAAATCTATGGTTCGAATTCTAGATATTAATGATTTCATTACAAAATCGACATGTTGATTGCATACAATTTCAGGACCCAAGTGAGTCTGTTCCGATTTCATTTGTTAATTCCAATACTAATGAGCACATTCTAGATAATTCAGAGATTTTATCCAATACAATGTTGGACAGACTCAGGATGAACGTAAGAAAAAGACGTGCAACCTATTACAGACAATTATATTCCAATTTAAGCCGTGGCGGATGTGGTGTTTGAATTAACTAATGATTCTTTCGTACTTGCTGACTGCTCAATTTCGTTTGTGCTTGTGTCGTTATTCTTGATTCAGTTGCGTTAGTTCTGGGATTCCTAGTACATACTATAATCAAAATTCTTTTCAAATATTATAGAAAGTCACCTTTAATTTTGTTTACCTTTTTATAACAGTAAATATTTGATACCTACTTGAAGATGTGTCCCTTCATTATCAAAAAGTTATTGGCTATCATCGTCTTTCGATTTATTTGAACTCAGTAGAGTGTAAAATAGAGAATATAAACGGGCCTGGTAATCTGGAGTCCATTTAATTCTGAAACTAACATTAATCTTTAGATCGTTGACATGGTATTCAAAAAATTACATATTTATTTGCGATAATTTAGCTGCATTTTGAAATCATATTCTACTGTTCTTGGTGGACAACTGACCCACACTCGACACAGATGAACTATTCTGTTTACGGCTGCTCACAATAATTCGTGGTATCATTTTTCAAAAGCAATCACTACTTGGCACATAATAATTACTGATATGGAGGCCTATAAAGCCTCTGGAACGCTTTTAAGATCGCAGAGGTGCATACGTTAAACAACTATTGAAAACTAAGGCAAAACTGGGCTACTATTTAGTCCCGTTATTTGATAACAAAGAAGATGGTTGTTTATTAATCGCAATGATATGCGACAACCTAAATATTAACCTTCTATCTATGTTTATACTGATGATATGCTGGTTGTAGGTCTAAGAAATCGACCATTGGCCTTATATGAAATTCCTCTCGAAATTTTGAACAAGGAATTCTGAACCCTGGAAATCGTGAATTAGGAAAACAGTCTGTGTTGTTCCTATCAGACACCTGGGATGTCAAGTACATTCTAGATTATTTCATTGCAAAATACGATTGTGCATTTCCAGACATACATAAGACTTTATGTAGATTTCTAGTAACGGCTTCATTCCTTGACTTACGAAGGCATTCTAAACGCCTACTTATCGTTTAGGTGGTCTCTGAAATCTTCTTAATTGTCACTAAGACGTTTTAACTGGGTTGTAAACATTAAAAAGCGTGATAGAGAAACCACATAAGCCATAGTAGCGCTACTCGTTGAGGTGAATTTGTACAGTTAGGGTTATGGCGGTGCTAGGAATAAAAACATAACAGGCAACACCCCACGAGGTACTCAGACTACCTACAAAGGTTATTTTGTTTGCTGAACATAAACCGATTTCCTCAACACTTTGTGATGACACGCAAGGCGGGAAATGGGCGCCAATATTTTCGAGTATTTTTCTCTGGCTATGGACCATGGATTAATCAAAGAATCATAATAATATTCCGAATCCAAAACAAAACATTACTTTTTAATTAACAAATATTTTGGACCCAGATACGGTCACTAAAATGTGCAGTGAGTTCCAAGGCTATCAGAATGGATCATAGATATTTCTAACTGAAATGAAGTCTCTGGGTTTTAATGAGTGACTAGTTAGCTTAGTGTAGGACCATATAACGAAGATATTACAAACTATCCGAAAACGTGCATTATTGTCTAATTTCCCTCCTTATTAATTACGGAACAAAAAAATAAGATTTATAGACCAACCTGGTAATTGCGGTTATCAAGTTGTGCTATGTGTAAATGATTAATCTTTTTGTGGAGAGATTTCATATTTTTGGGAAGGTGTTGCGCTGCAAGAAGTCTTCAGAAAATACAGACCTTCAATATTAAAATCATTAACTTTTTGAACGTGGCTAAATGCTACTTTTGAAGCCCGGTAAGAAACGCCCTCCATTTTGAATAAAAACTTGATGAGTATTTTATGTATCAATTTTTTTAGTCTCAGCAATCTGTAAAGAAACCAATCTACTATGTCATGATGTTTCTCTTAAGAAATTCAGCTGCTTTTGTCTGAGAACTGTTCGGAATCATTTTCTCCACAAACTTGGCAACTGATTTTTGCAAGTGATGTGCTGTAAGTTCCTCTTGCCTCGAGAAGAAAACTATCCTTCTACGAAAAGAGTATGGATAACAGCAGCCAAAGAGGTACTTCGAGTAAGGAGTTAACATATACAAGCTCGCCTGCAAGTGACAAATTACATACCCGTGCAGTACGTTCGGATAAAAATGGACGTGATCTTAATGCATGGTGATACAATTTTCGTCATCCCAGAAGACCTGTTATGTGTTTTAGTACTAGCCCATACCCATAAGTAAATCACTTAACCTCAAAACGGAGGAATATATACAAAAATATGTCTTCTTCGTAATGGGTATCTCAACAGCGAAAAACCACACCCAAAATTTATGGTGATTACACTATCTCTTGTCTTCCTCAAATGAAGACTCAACATGTGCTTCGGTTTCAACCTCGATATGTCTGCTGGAGGGCACGTAATTGTACGCTCATATATCCAAGAAAAATCTCACGAGGCTGAGGTACATTTAAAGCATAAATCACTCTTATTACGCCAAACTGCAGTCGAGAGTTAACTGAAGTTAGGGACTGAGGTAGACGCCTATAAACATACCGGCATCAATCCATGTTGCACTAAAGACCACATCCTTTCGACACAAGAGATTGTCTGTCAATCGTAAATATATCACAAAATAAGACTTTTGACTCTAAAACGGTCAACCAACTCTGGCTCATTATTGGATACAACCTTAATCTCATTATCCTTATCAAACAAACAGTTGAAAGGTTGTATTCATCAACTCCTTGTTCAGCTTCATAAGGTTTGAGACATCGTTGGAGACTGTTCAACCTATACCTCACCTTCTTCACTAAATCGTGAGGTCAGGAAAAGCCTTTGATCTTCTGGACAAAGTTTGTTAAACAAAAACCTCCTATCAAGATTATTACATTATTGCCAAAGCACTCATTACTACTGTATATAATGTGAACATGATACCGCCTTGCATCCGATATTGAGCGTTAAAACGTTTGTCTGTTTAAATTAAGACCTCTCGCTCCAACTGATCAGTGATCGTGCAGCAAAGACCTATCACCATCATGAAAACAGGTTCTACAATTGACAAGTCCTTGTTTCGAAGACGAAAAGATTATCTATGTATATGCTCAATAACGGCTCAGCCTTCTGGCAAGTCAAAGTTGTTGTCTCCTTTTGATTAAAGTTTAAGGTATTTCGTATATCGTATTTTAAATACCAAATCTATTTTTTCAATATTTATATTCCGTTAAGGTATTAGTTGTTAACAGGCGTAAGTGGGTAAGTAAGCAAGATATTATTTCGATATCGTTAAGTGTTAAACCCAGTACAACGTGAGAACCAGGAAACTAACCATAACCTGTGGAGATAGATACTGTTATGAATACATCCTCTCTCCCAGGATTTGATCGCAGTTATTCTGAGTCTAGACTTACTCAGTTGAAATGCCACTTCACGGAGCCCAGCATCAAATCTGAGGGAATTTGACACTGAGATTTATGCTCCGTACTCCCTTTTTTCTCTGAAGAAGTCCGTAAATCAATTTGAATTTCTCTACATCATGACCGTAAACCATTTTCAAAGGCGAGACAGCGGACCTCTTATCTTTATAATACAGCCAAATAATCCAAGGGCTTTTCTAAAAGAGAAACTAGGTGACGAGTCATCATCCCAATTCTTCTTTCACCTCCATGTATAACTTGATGACAACACCTTTGGTGAAACAGACCTGAAACAAGGATGGACACAAACTCCCCATGCAACGTATAACACCGTCTGGATGCACAAGACGCAAGCCCTTTTTTTACCTCGATTAGTATGTGTAGCAGGTAAGATTATGGAGAGAACCTCCCAAACGGATCACATATGATATACCGCATAAGAAGAGAAAATCACCGAACGATGCACTTATAACAGAGCTTAAAGTCTGTCGGAGGCCGTTGTCGTAGTGCAGAGACCACAGAAACCGGAGCAGGTCACCACAATGACTTAAGTCCAGTTCACAGTGCAGATCACGACCATCCAGACAGTCTGGACAGTCATATTGAATCTACTGGGAGTTTGGTGTCAAATCAATCGGGTTCAACTGTAGAAATATGGTCTAATTTGATGTCAAGTTAACTAATCTATGCTACTCGAATAATAGCCATAGTTCCAACATTGTAGATGAGTTATGATGTGATTACCTAATTCATAAGATCCTACGTGGAAGTCACATTATTGCATATTCTGACTTGCCCTTTTGTTGCTGTCAGCAGTATGGTTTCTAGCACATCTGAAGACCTCATTTGGGCTGGAGATATCATAATATTTTAAGTATGAAAAGGAAGTCACATAGAGTGACTATATCTGCATGAATTGACCTTGCCATGCCGATTAAGTATTCCGATGTTTAACATCTCTGACCTCTACATGTTAAATGTTGGGTGTGGATTTTCTCAGCTGTCATATGTTCGGCTCTAAGGGTCGTGTGGATAACAACCAATACCACTACAGGTTCGTGTGTTTAAATTCGAACCTTTTGCTCTAATTGTTCCAAAAGCCTACCACGGCCGCCATACCCAAGCAACACAAAAAGGGAAAATAAAGGCGAAGAAAGGGGAAATAAAGGGGTAAATGCTTTGGTAGCGAAAGGGGAAATAAGAGGGAAAACGCATCAGAATGTCGCCTTTTTCGCCTGTCCGGGGGAAATAATGCAGATTTTCCCCTTTTTCGCCTTTTTGTCGACAAATTACCGACTTATCGCCTAAATATCCGCCGAACGTTATAACGTTGTTTTTTCTGTTTGCAGCTAAGGGTTAGTATAGGCTCAACAGATATTATCAAGTGCTATTCTTGTTTCGCTTTCAATTTTTCTTATCGTTCTAATCTTCCGTCACAAACCTTGTTATCCAACTTATTTATGAGTTTCGAGATAAGAGTCTTGCTTACGAAGTTGGTTAAACTTTCTGTCAAGTGATGCTGTCTTCTACTGGAATACCGCTCAATTATAATTAGTTGTATGCTTTCTGTTGACCGATCACCTTACGAAGAAGGCCTCCATTCACTAAACCTTTACCCATTAGAGTATAGGCGTCTTAGAGGTGATTTATCAATGGCTTATAGTATTCTTAACACTTCTGGACATCCTCTTAAACACCTACTTAAGCTTAGTTCGAATAATAACCTAAGGGGTAACACCCAGAAGCTGGAAACACAACATAGCAAAACGGAATGTAGACATAACTTCTACTCCTTAAGAGTTGTCAAAAGCTGGAATTCGCTGCCGGCCGAGCTAGTCCAAGCGACTTCTCAGGAGTCCTTCAAGAGGCAACTTGGCCTATTCTTAAGGACCAAGGACAGCATTATACTATGATTTACCAATTTCTTTTCCTCTTTTATTGTTAACATACCTAGGTTCCTGCCTGGAGGATTTGGTGATCCCCTGCTACTAGACACGGAAGCCTGTTAAGAGAAAGCTTCTTCTATTTCGTCCACAACCATTTGAAATATTTGAACCATATGTCTTTTATTATTAGAACAGTGTCCAGCCAAGTCATTTTTTTTGAGTTTACTTTTAGTAGGCGACACATATCTGACATCTTACTGACAACTATAAAGAATTCAAAAGTCTCACTTTAGAACTAATAATATATATGTTGAGTATCAATGGATTCTGGTGCAAAATTAACT
This sequence comes from Schistosoma haematobium, assembly GCF_000699445.3. NCBI lineage: Eukaryota > Metazoa > Platyhelminthes > Trematoda > Strigeidida > Schistosomatidae > Schistosoma > Schistosoma haematobium. The sequence goes on along the minus strand of NC_067196.1, from coordinate 48,407,862 downwards.
ACAAAGTGTAGCTCCCGTATTGAAACTTGTTGACAGTATTTCCGGCTATTATTCTTTTCTGACATGACAGAGGAGAATTTCTTACTACACCACTTAGTTACAACGGTTCTATCCTGAGTTCATACTATTCCTCGTCCTGATTACCACTGTCGTGATAGACAGTGGTACTGTATGATAAGAACATTTAAAAATGAAATATAATCATACCGACACAAAGATTGTTTTGACAGCAAGGCCAAACAGATACATGACCAACCCTGTGTGGATAAGTCATCTGATATCTATAAAGTTCGTTCTTCTGCCTTCAATGAGATTAAGTCCTTTCTATCAGCCATTCAAATTCTAAAATTAAATATCCTAAGGTAGGGTGCACTTATTCGTGAAGGATCATTTGGTCCAGGTTCAGCGACATCCCACTGTTATCTCAGTCTAATAAAGAAGTGCATTTCTCAAAAGACTATGACGCAACTGAAATTGATTTTTAAAAGGTAGAACTTTAATTATTATTCACTTTCAGTTCGAGAAACAAAACTGCACACGTGCGAATTGTTCTTTTTTCTCTAGGATACATTAATCAGGATTGCTATGAGGCGAATTGGGCTAGCAAAACGAAGTGAACTGTGAGAAAGATTTTACCGACATCAACTATCAATTAGAAGTTGGTATTTATTTTTGTTACTGACCGCCTATGTTACAAATCAAGGAAACATAAGGGCAAAACAGGTTAATTTTATACCTGGGAGCACGAGTCGAAAACAACTAACATATGCTTACGGTCATGTAAGTCCAAAGCGTTAGAAATATTACTGTAGGCTGAAACTTATTCGGGAGCACAAATAGCGTAGTCGGACGATCGTATCTTAAAGTCTAGCTCTTGTCTTCTAAAATTGTTATAGCACTAATAGCTTGACAGTCTTTAAAATTATCTGGTAGGCAACGTACAAGAATAATGAAGGAGAACTAAGCTAATTTGGTCGACTTACAGAAGACCAATGGCATGTTGGTACGCTCCTTTCGTGGCTTAACGCAACCATAATGGTGACGTCATCATAGAACCGCGAAATCAGCCACACTTGTTGCTAAAAAGCCAGCGAGAAGGAAAGTATTTTGTAACTTTTGCACTCAGTATATACTTTTAACCGATATTTTTTGACGATTACCGATTTCTGGGGAGAGAATAATACATTATTTCACGACGGCCTAATATAACATCCAACAATGGCTTCATGAGTCGGTGTACTACTTGTGTTTATACTTAAAGAATCATCGACATATTCGTGATCGATAATAATAGGCATTTCGGAGCCAGAAACAATTTACAATATAGGATGAACCTTGAAAACCTGTAAAGGTTTTTGAAGCCCAGAAGCTATGCAAAATACTGTTATTGTCAAAGGTTAAATATGCCTCAACCTCACCACACCGAAAAAGACCAGATCTGATGGGCGACAAATTGAAAAATGTTGAAACTGTAAGCACGAAGTGCCGAAATACGTATAGCACATCTGACGTCTAATCGAATGTCTACAGACAAGACGGGACCAAGCCTGGAAAGTTATCGTGATTTGCCAACGCACACCCAATTACCCTTAATCAGTAAGATGTTTTACTAACTCCAGTAAGTAACCACTTTCACTGTCTTTGCGGATCGTGTTTGAATGTGAGCAAATCGTTCTTTCCATTGTTCACAAGGAGGGAATGATATCGATATGAGATTTTCCAGAATTATGACTCTGAACATTTTTCAAAATTTTTGGAAGTCCAGGAATTCGTAGATGAATGGATGCTAAGATAAAATAAAATCATGCGTGATATGTAGCGCACTTTAGGAAATATAGTCTGTGCTTCTCGATTACTTTGTCTAGACGAAAATTCCAATCCATATTTCACTGTAATAGTGTCCGTTGTCATGCTGCAAAAAAGGCTGATAACGGATAAGAAATTGGTTCTTTAGAATTCAGGTCCGGGTTGGTTCACTTATCTGTGTTACTAGAATAATAGGCCTCATCCTAATTGTCGCATGACGAGATGCGACGATGTAGTTAATAAGTTCCTTCGTATAATTCACACCATTTTCTAATCTGATTCGTCTTATTTTGACAGTTGGTGGTATGCTTTGATGAACCTTTATAGAACGCGTTTGTTCGGTACACCACAATATATTTGCTATAAATTCAAAGAGATTACACATAGTGTTCACGCCCACAGGATCGATACATACCGTCTCGATTATATGTTTCCGCGTTCTCTTTTTAACCTTCTTTATGTAGTCAGAATTTTGACTACGTTTTCTCCGTCGCTGTATGTTCGCCCTCGAGAAACGTGTGTTCAAGTACCAACGCTTTTATAGTTTTACAGGAGTCTATTATCTTCAGATCTCCCGTAACAAAAGGAACCACCTGCTTCTGTTTTAACCGTTGCTTGTTTCAAACTTTGACATGAGTCGGTCTAGCGGATAGATTAGTAAGGACGCTGTTTAATCAGAATCTTTACCAAGCTAGCTAATGAAACAGTTAACATATAGGTAGGCTCAACATTTACACAAATACCAGAATGAAATAACAACTGGGATAGGACATTCTAATGGACACATTAGATTCTACTTTGTTTTTATTTTGTTCTGATTATTTATCTATTCCATCCTAGAAGATGCAGGAAAACACTTTGACTTCAAAACCAAATATCCTTAGGATACCTGTTGAAGTATGGTGACGTATATTCAATGATTTTTGTAAAGACAAAATATAAACCGCGTTTTCTTTCCAGTTTGTCACACTTTATATGTAACCATATTTTTATTCAATATCTGTTGTTTTTCTGTATCACTTGTTAAAAAAGGATGATAATTGTTTTGATAATTAATATACGAATTTACTATCGCGTTGTTTAAAATATAAAACGCTATCTACGCCGTTTGTTCTTCTGCTTTATTGGCTACGGTTTTGATTGAAGACTATAATAGTGTTATAACATCCTTTTAGGCCTTCCGACACTACGTTGGACTTTTGGCACGTATTATTATCATATAATACTGTTGGACTCAGTCTTCCTCATAACGCCGTTGGTGCAATCACCTGCAGAGGAATCTCCGTCAATCAAGTGAACTCAGTTTGTGGTTGTTATCTCAAGAGGCAGCTTACAAGTAACATTCATTCCATAATAACTGTTATTATCTGTTTGTTAATATACCATTTGTATCCTAACTGTATTTTGTTACCCTTGGTTTTACTCGCAGACGGACACCTAGGGTTTTTACTGTTAACTTCCTTGGTATATTATTATTAACCTAGTGTATCGATATATATTGTATAAGCTCCTTTTGCTGGGAACCACCACAGATGTAGCGGTACAGGTTCCTACCACACGATACTAGAAGTTGGACATTTAGTAACGAAAGTAAACTTACATCTTTTGCGATAGTCGCCGAATGTCTTACTGAATTTACTTGACGTATTTCATTAAAGTGGACAGGTCTGTACAAATGGTCCTCAACCGTCATTCACCAAAAAGACCTAAGTATGAATAAGTAATAAATTCCATTTCTCATGCGAAAAAAATATTAAAAATATAGTGGAGGAATTATTTGTGACAAAATCAAGGAACTAAAAGAGTGAAGAATATGACTTTCCTACTTATAAACTATCCTAATTTGTGCATATTCTAGTTATTCAAGATTGTTTCGAAGGTCTGAGTAGCGAGAAATCACCGTCAGATAAAGGTTCGTTAATCAGGCCAAACAAGCTAGATACCAGAAGGTTATACTTCAAACAGATGCAAAGGGAAGACATGCTGGAAAATCTCTAGAGTTTTCAGGGAGCGAGGGGAGCATATGAAATATCGCAAAACAGTTATGATACACAGAAATCAAAAGTGGTAGTGAACATTTGTTGAAACTTAGTGATCTGTCCAACAATATGTGTTACTCGGTTATTAAAATAGCACAATAATGTTTATTTCTAAACATGTCTTTAAATTAACATGGTTCTTAATATATTTTTGGGATATGTCGAAAAGAGTTATTAGCATTTTGGGGACCGTAAAAGACACACGCCGTTCCGTTTCAACGGCCTAGAACAGCCTGACGTGAGGTGGCCATTCCGTATTTCAATTTATGTGTTTTGGTTGGTTATCCGTTGGGTCACATGGATTTTAAGTGTTCTTATATTTAAGTGGCCCGTTAGTCCAGTAAAATCACAAAATCACCACAATAAACAACAACCAAACTTTCTCCACTTTGTGGTGTACACTCTAATTCGTTTGCTGATTAGTAACTTGATCTCGCATACCGATTTCTCTACTGAACCTCACCACCTTTACTTAAAACCTGGGTAGGTTTAGAAAATAACATGATGATAAAAACTTAACGGTTTCGGATAAACAAACTTTTTGTCAATCACTGTTGTACGCGAACTTTAAGACGAAATGTCAAATAACCGGTAGGTTTTAAGCTTTCACCTTGAGTGCAAGTAATATTTCCTGATGTTGGTAAAATGTTACCGCAGTAATTAGCTGTTTGTATTCTTTTATAATTACTCGAGACGGTTCTTAGTGCTTCATGATCAAGAGATATCTCTTTCGAAGTGAGCGAGGCGTTTCAACGTATAAAACTGAGTAAGCATTCCGGAAACAGGACTGAATTCGACAGTTTACTAAATGGATTGTAACAATCCAAAAAAGAATTATGTTATCCCTTTTCGTACTACTTATACCCATTAAATGCATGTCGAAAGCAATGAAATTTAAATGCATTTTTGTGATGTTTCAGTGTACATCTGGTCATAATCCAAAACCATAAGGTTTAACACCGTGAGAACTCTAGGTAATATGGTAAGTATCATTACCATGGTTTGACTTGACGATTTCTAATAAATTGAGCATTGGGTAGATTGTTATAAATAATAACATATTTGTAATATCCCGATGACTAGAGAAATTAGATTTTCCGACTTCTCGTGACTTAGTGTAAGCTACTCCTTCAGAGAATAAATAACCAAATCAAAATTAGTCCAGTTTTCAGTTTACGGTCTAAGTTTCCAAACTTACAGTGTTCTAAATGACTTTGAAGGAGGAAGAATATGTCATAAAAGTATTCACGGTGCTTCACAATCATCCTAGTGGTACCTCATGGATGGTTTGTGATCCATAGATTAGAAGAGTGTCTTCAAAAGGTAAAGTTAGAAGCTGGTGTTACTGCGATCACTATCAATAGATGAAGCAGTTGAAAGTATTAATGAACGAACCATGTGGGCAGATCAGTGCTGCAGATGTAAAGAGCAGGAAAGCTCATCACTCCACAGGTAAGCGTATATAAGCACTGAAGATATGACAATAGCCTGTCGGTGCTAAAAGTATGATGCACCATGACGAGTACTTCCGATTATCAACCATCTCAAACCCTTTTCACAGAAAAAAAGCTATATTGGAACCCAAAATGATGCGATTTGTTTATATGGCATATGAAAACGGTGGTTCGATGTTTATAATTTACAGTGTCAGACCCTATGAGGGAGATACAACCATTTGCGAGTGCGACTGTTGAACGTTTGTAACATCCCGATATTCTTGCCGCCATATGCCACTGGTATACATAAGGAGATGGACTCTTGAAGCAAAGCCCAACCACTTGCAAAGTATAAAGCGCATAACTGGTCACATTCTTAGGCACTCCAGTTGATAGAAGGTATACAACACAAATATCTTCTATCATAGTGCATAAGTATAGTCCCTTTAATGAAGCAAGCAATATTTACAGACTCGACGAATCCAGAAAATGAACAAAAAACAGATTGGATAAATATGGTTAGCGGTTTGCGGTGATAATGGAAAAGGAAGCTGACAATTACTATCTGAGAATAATCAGTAACTAGGTAATACTCCAGATTCTCTAACGACTATTTTTGTGTTGTCTTATTAACGATAGAAAAAATGATCGGAATATAAGAACATGAGGAGACGTGACAAGAACTGTTTATCATAATTTTTCGCGGTTGCGATTCAAACTAACCTATATTTATAACTTGTAAACTGATTTTTCTGCATCAAGTGATGTCCTTTATTTACCAGTAGTAATGATGTAATAATAAACCTTTGCCCAATTTTTAGTTTAGCCTTAGGTGTTGTTTGATGGGGAGGTGTACTGATAATCTTAAAGGGTAACTGTTTGTGGAAATTGGAAACAGCTAAGTGTTTGCAATTCTGAAAAACAGCAGATTAATCATGAAACAAATGGCTAGACTGCGTTGTGAGTATCACATTCAATACTCTGATGGAATAGCTGCCAACATAATGTAGCTATAAATGTCTTACTTGCTGTAAATAATGCCATCCACTCTCCAACCCTCATACAATGTTAACTGGCCGTTTAGCATTGACGAACGAATTGTAGGCACCAAATAATTTGACTCACGAAATTCAAGTAGTACAATGAAACGTTTGGAAAATATAATTACGACGTCCATAATTCTGACGGTAACGTATTATTTACATACAATATGAAATCATCGGAGGGCACAATCTAGATATTACACATCATATGCATCAGATCTCTGTTTATAATTTGGTCGGTGGCTGCAGATTCTGTTTACAGAAACCCATTCGTTAATTATATAACAGAAACATAATAAATTAGTACTAACGACATATTTCAGTTAACATGTCCGAAAAAAAACATGCATCGTTCTACTTATAGAGAGTATGTGACTACTTAATACGATACCTACAGTAATGTTCTGTACAGTTGCTGTATGCGCTCAGAAAGCGGGATGGAAAGGCTATCAACGTCACTTATGGCTCATATAATTTTTCTCCCTCAGATACGTTACATATTGATATATCATTTCCATCAAAAATGATGATACTAATAATCGTAATAATTGTTTGTTACCGTGCACCAGAAACTCATATAACATTTAAAAATGGTTTAACTCAGAATCACATCGACTTTTACTTAAATGTAAGTTGTTTAGCACTTGCTAAACAACTTTCGTGCCTTAAGGTAACCCTCGTGCTATTGATAGAAGAAACCAGAGAAGTAGTGAATAGGTCTTTATTTCTATCTTCGCGCAGTCACAGTGGAGTGTGGGATTATCCGTTCAGACAAACAAAGGCTCTCAACATTCAATATAAGATAATAGCGAATATAACGCTTATAAAAAATAAGGAAGTGAATGAATACTTGAACAGTACTGTTTTAGCATATGCTTGGTTGTTTGGGGTCAACTCTTAACCAACCAACCTGAGCTGTTACACAACTACTAGATATCCTTGTTCATCAACATCCCTCGGGATGGTAAATCAAACGTTAAGGGTTTTCAGAGCTCATTTTTGCTGAACGAATCTAACCACTATTTCAGTTCTAAAGAATCTATCCTGAGCTATACGTTCGGTAGATTACTTTTTTTAGTTTCACCATATTTAATAGTTACCTGTGGTTTTGCCTCAGCTTACTATTCGTTTTTTTTGTTTTTCACGTAAAGACTAGTTTCAGTTTATCTCACTCGTTTTATCCGTTTTTGTCCGTTTTCAGTGTGCTTTTTAGTGTTTTTTAAGGGTCTTAGGCTTTTGCAAGCATTTATTACATAGTTTGCTTCAACATAGTCATGAAAAACTCATGCAAACGTCCGGGATGCCGTTTTGCTGTTACAACTGGCATGCAGTGCGACAACTGCAAAGGTTGGTTCCACGAAGCATGGACAGATATGACAGCAACTGCTTACAACAGACTCAGCAAGTCAGACCAAAAGTGGGTATGTGTCACTTGCAGCGCGGACGCTGTAGTCTTGCTGAGTAACATCATTGTCCTACTGACAGGCCTGCGCAACAAGTTATCAGTTAACTTGGATAACGGTAGTAAAAAAACCGGTAGACAAACAAGAGCGTGCGACGAACACAAAAATAGGGATGTCGACAGGTATACCATCGATGGAGCATCCACCAAAACTAATGATGACGTGTCGAGGCTCAGCACCATCATTACGTTGACGGTATTAGACTCCCTAAGCAAACTCGGGTCCCCCAGCCCAGGGTCCCTGAACACAACAGTGGTTCCCAAAAACCCTGTAGGTGATTCGATCCACGTTAAGAGAGCCCGAAAGAACCCGGCGTCACCGCCTAAGCCGAGCAACCCAAGTGTTGCTGTACGGAAAACAACTGGTGATTTGGTCGCACAGTCTACCCCCAAGACCGTTCGCCCGGTCATCAAACAGCCCAAGACCCCAAAACGCGCCTTGATCTCCAAACAACAAGGTATTAAACCTGAACCCATCGTGAAACCTGGTAAATTAACAACAGTTCGTGACGATTCTCTCATTATCATGAACCTCGTTGACAATCCTGACCTTCCTCTCAGTCTGCAGGACAAAAATGACAGGATGCTCTGGGGTGAATTGAACAAGAAGCTCGAACTTCCTAGAATAGAGCCTTTGACGGTCACCCGGCTCACTTGAGGGAAGGATTCTAAGAATCTAAATCACCTGAAGCTTCTCCGAGTAACACTTAGGAATGCTACCGACGTAGAGGACGTCTTGCTAGCAAGTCACTCGCTGAAATTCGATGGTAACGTAAGAATATTGCCCGACATACCGTACTCTGAGCGCAATATCATACGGAACACCCCTAAAGAATCTCGCGAGAAGTTTTTCCGCAGAAGAAACATAATTGTGCAAGGTATACCGGAAAATGTAGACCCTACTCAATGAAATTCTGACATCAGGGCATGGAAATTCATCAAACAGTCCTGACTCAGCATGTGACGAGACTAGCCAAGAAGGATGGTGATCCTAGACCTCGTCTAATGAAGATAACCTTCCCATCTTCCCACATGGCGGCTGCAATTCTGGAAGCATTTCGTGCCGACAGACGTCGATTGCCAAGTTGGCAAGTTGGAGCTGGCCGTTTCACTTGTGGACTGTCTAAATGATAAAAAACGTGTAAAGGACAGGGCCTACCACCTCGGCAAATCTCATAGGTGGGCTACCTGTCCATTCACGTAAGGCTCACAAAGAAAAACAGGACGAAGCTCACGCGTTCCAAATTGAAAGCATAAATTGCTTATATATGAACGACGCGAGTCTACCAAACAAACTGGATGAATTACGTGAACTTAGTAACGCTAATAAGGCCCGTCTGATAGGAATATCTGAAACCTGGATATCTTCTCAGTTCTCGGACCAAGAGTTAGCATTGCCTGGGATGACTTTGTTCCGCAACGACAGAAAAACAGGAATTGGGGGCGGAGTAGCCATATACATAGGCTCTTGCTTGGAGGTGCACCAAGTTCACAACCTCGAGTTTAACAATCTTGAGGAATCCATATGGTGCTCTGTTAGATTGTCAAGTATTCGGGGTGTCTAGTCGGAGTCATTTACAGGAAGCCAACTGCCGACATCGAGTACGATAGTCGTATGCTGGAAGGACTATCCCGCTCTACCCGTCTCGGTTTCACACACATTCTGATTCTAGGGGACTTTAATCTCCCTAGAGTCAACTTCGCGGAACACACGTACACTGGAGGCAACAACTCATTAGAAGCTCGGTTCTTCAACCTCATTGAGGACTTGAGATTACATGAAAATATGAAGTCGGCAACTCGTTGGAGAAACAGTCAGACACCATCGCGCTAAAACTGTGTATTCACAAACGAAGAATTTCTAGTTGACAACCTCTCAATCCTGGCTCCTCTGGGAAAAAGCGATCATGCCGTCATAGCCTTCAGTTTTGTCAGCAAAACTAAGCTAAGGTATCCCACCAATAATTTGCGTTGGAATTTTAAACGGATGAATGTGCCAGCTCTACACGACTATCTACAACAGGTGGTTTGGGATGTTCACACTCAACTCGATGTGGACGCCCATTGGGACTTATTACTGCACACGCTCTTATGTGCTACAAATCATTCAGTTCCTCAAACGGTCCCCAAAAGCTGCAAGCAACCTACGATCATCAAGAACCGCACTCTTCGCCTGCTAAGCCGCAAAAGGCACTGTTGGGCGGAATACAAACGAACTAATAACGATGGAGCGTATAGGCAATACAAACATATAAGGAACATATGCACGAAGGCTATAAGAGAAGAAGACTCCAGTACCAGATAAAGCTTATGGATAAATTTTTCACTAATCTGAAAAGCTTATTCCGTTATGCAGCCTCTCTTCGTCAAGCCAAAACTGGAGTTTCCCAACTGCTAGGTCTTAACGGCCCGACCAATAACGATGGCGACGCCGCCTACCTTTTGGCTGAACAATACTCTCGGACATTTCAACCGACCCACATCAACTTTACTGATGACAGTTTCATCTGCAACTGTAAAGGACTTTCCGAAGTGAACCTAAGCGCTGACTTGGTGTTCCGGAAACTGCAGCACTTAAGAACAGACACGTCTGGTTCGGATATGGTCCATCCTGCTATACTAAGGGAAGCAGCCTCAATCCGGGCAACGCCGCTTAGCGTGATGTTCCCACACGCGCTAAGCTGAGGAAAACTACCGGAAAATTGGAAGCTAGCTCACATCACACCAATTTTCAAAGGAGGTCAACGCAGCGAACCTTCAAGTTACCGGCCTGTGGCTCTTCTCTCTACACCTTCAAAATTCATGGAGTCCCTGATATGCGACGGTATAGATGACTATTTACTGTCCTTAAATTTCTTCTCACCCCAACAGCATGGTTTCAGGAAGGGCCACTCTTGTATAACCAACCTGCTGACTGCGGTGGACAGATGGACAAGCATCCTCGATCGCAAGGGGAAGGTTGACACCATCTACCTAGATTTCTCAAAAGCTTTTGATAAGGTTAACCATTTGTGTCTTATCAATAAGCTCAAACGACTAGGTATCAAACCACCTCTAATCAATTGGCTCACTTCATACCTGAAAAATCGACACTTTAAGGTCAGGACTAATTTCACGTTTTCTCAGGCTATGGAATGTCCTAGTGGGGTTCCCTCGGGCTCAGTACTGGGACCTCTTCTCTTCTTGATCCACATCAATGATCTTCCTAAACAGGTAACGTCAGACTTATTACTTTTCGCCGACGACGTGAAACTTTGGAGAGAGAGACGCAACGAAGACGATATACAGGCACTTCAGGAGGATCTGACTCGACTTCAAAGTTGAGCAGACGATAACGGACTTACCTTTAACACTTCAAGGTGTAAAGTAGTCCATCTGCGACATGTCGCAGACTACAGTTATAACTTAGAAAACTCCTCTCTAGTAGTATCCCAAGTCGAAAAAGATTTAGGAGTCCTGGTGCCCCATGATTTAAAGTCTTATGCTAACTGTGACAAAAATGCCTTCCGAGCAAACCTTGCACTGGTAACAATGAAGCGCATTTTTGGACAGTTTGACGGACGAACTTTCCATACAATCTTCAATAGTTTCATCCGTCCCCATTTAGAGTACGGAAACATAGTACTTCCTCCCTCACTCCAAAAGGGTAAGGACACTTTGGAGTGTATCCAACGGCGAGCCACGAAATCAGTTCGAGGACTCAAATTTAAACCTTATAAAGGGCGCCTCCAATCACTTAAGCTTTACCCATTAGAGTATAGGCGTCTTAGAGGTGATTTATCAATGGCTTATAGTATTCTTAACACTTCTGGACATCCTCTTAAACACCTACTTAAGCTTAGTTCGAATAATAACCTAAGGGGTAACACCCAGAAGCTGGAAACACAACATAGCAAAACGGAATGTAGACATAACTTCTACTCCTTAAGAGTTGTCAAAAGCTGGAATTCGCTGCCGGCCGAGCTAGTCCAAGCGACTTCTCAGGAGTCCTTCAAGAGGCAACTTGGCCTATTCTTAAGGACCAAGGACAGCATTATACTATGATTTACCAATTTCTTTTCCTCTTTTATTGTTAACATACCTAGGTTCCTGCCTGGAGGATTTGGTGATCCCCTGCTACTAGACACGGAAGCCTGTTAAGAGAAAGCTTCTTCTATTTCGTCCACAACCATTTGAACCACTTAGAATCTATCTCGGACTTCATAAATAGTTCGTTTTACTTGCTTGGGTTCAGGTTGATACAAATAAGCATATTACAGTCGACTTAACATTGATCGGACAACTAGGTCAAACTACCGACAAACTGGGATAAAAGCTATGAGAGAAGCACAAACATTACGAAAACTGATGTGTGACAGCGAAAATAATGTTCGCAGCTGATAAATAAAGACATCCAAAATACTCGACATGTAACATAATCGCAAGAACTCATCGCCTAGCTTGTTCTTCATGTCTTCACCTACCCAGATAATCTTCGCATATTTCCAATTCTCACCCACTATATGTCAATGCCTCAGGATTTGATGTGCATTTTGTGCATCCAGCGCGAGATTGAGAGCTTTGGTTTTACGCGCGTCTTTAAAGTGCAGTGTGACCTGGTCAATGTGTATCTTACTTACAAGGAAATTCCCTGATTAGTTCGTTGTGATTTATTTGTTAACTAGGTTTTCGGTACAGTAATTAGGGAGTTTGCGCTAATTTTATATATTCATGCTAATCTTGACGTAATTTCATTGAAAATTAAGCTGAACTACTACTGAGCATCCCAATGGCTTTGGATAACAGCGTTCCACTATTGTTGACACAATCATTTCTTGATCTTCGTGACGAGTGCTATTCCCTCTTGGACAAAGTGGTAACTTGTATTTTTGTTAACCTGCCCGTTAGAGATTTACGAGTAACAATCGTTTACCAAAAAACACGCCAATATACGCCTACGCCAAATTATTCGCCCAATTCTGCTTATTATCTGAAGAATTGGAGAGATGGCTTAAAAGAGTTTGTAAAATGGCTTTCGAAGGACGTTTGTCCCATGTTAGTCGTTCAGAATCTTACATGAATCAGGTATGTTCGCTAAGTTCAAACATGAACTCACTTTTAATGTTCTGTAAAATGACTTAAATGTAGTTAGGAGTTCAATTTCTCTCCCAAGTAAGAAAACTATGACTCGAAGTATTGCATCATTACAATAATACACGGGTTGTCGACTGAGCCATGCAGGTAGGCGCAGACTATATGCTTAAGATTCACGTGACCGTGGTAACCAATAATTAAAGACCTAATATGACTGCTCATATGCATCCACCTTTTTTTCCTTAGCTCCAAATCTGATAAAATACCTTACGATTTTTTAAAATCTACCCGACTGATCCATATCTTCTCGAATCGTTTTCGATTCCTGATCTTTTCTGTTGCCACTAATGCTATTTCTGCCCCTCTTACTCTGGTATTTGGTTGTGGCAAGTTAAGGAGTCGACTCATCTTTACCAGTGTGACCAATCAAGAGTTTAGGAGTTCCGTCTTCCAATTCTCTCCCTCTAAATGCAAGTTGTTGCTTCAGGACTGGTCTGCGTCAACACCTGAACTAAGGATAGGGAGTGAAGTAGTGGAACGCGTTGGCAACTTCACTCATCTTGGAAGTCTGACCAGCCCTAATGGGTTGGTGTCTGACGAAATCTCAGCACGGATTCGAAAAGCTCGTTTGGCTTTTGCCAACTTACGTCACCTGTGGCGAAGGCGAGATATCCGTCTATCAATAAAAGGACGGGTATACTGCGCGGCAGTTCGTTCTGTTTTACTTTACGGCAGCGAAACATGGCCATTAAGAGTAGAAGACACTCGTAAGCTACAAGTATTTGACCACAGATGCCTTAGAAATATTGCTGGCGTCTGCTGGGATCACAGGGTAAGTAATAGAGAGGTTAGACGCAGGGTATTAGGGAATGATGGTAAATCAGTTGATGAGGTTGTGAATCGTCATCGACTGAGATGGTTGGGCCACGTGTTACGTATGCCTGAACACCGACTACCACGACGTGCAATGCTATCCGGTATTGGAGATGGTTGAAAGAAAGTTAGGGGCGGCCAAACCAAAACGTGGCATCAATGCTTGAAGACACTAACTTCTAGTCTGAGCCATGTTGGTAGTTGCAGACTACTTGGTTGGGGTCCGCGTGACTTTCGTAACCAATGGTTGGAGACTCTTGGTGACATGGCTCAGAATCGATCACAATGGCGTCGGTGTATACATTCTCTATCTTCTCTTAAACTAAGAGATTAAAATCGCTTCATATCTTTCTTTCTACGAACTAATTCTTTCTTCCTGTACTATATCCTTATTGCAATCTTTCTTTTATATATTACCACCTTTGGCCTAACCACTCCTATGAATCCGGTGTTCATCTTGTTGTGCTGATGCGGTATGGCAACCTGGACCGATGCACATATGTGCCTGGCCCTACGTTGTAGCTGACTGACTGACCGTCTTCCAACCTCGAGTTCATGGTTATGACTTAGCTACACCATGAACTTGTAATCAAACAGCATCTCTTAATATAGAATGTGGTCATCATCCAAATTATAAAAAAATCGCTTTCTGGAAAGTTGCATTGTCGTATAATTTACAGTGGTGATTGAAGCTTGCGATATAAAAAAATACTGCACTGTTAAGCTGCTGTCGCCTCTACAGCAAAATCATTTAAGATATTGTAGTGTAATTGGATTTTTGATTTAAGCTAACTAGTCTGGAAAAATGTTTTTGACGTTTCTATCTGTTAGACGTAAGTTTAAGTATGATTTCAACTGGGATAAGTGACAATCTGACTTATATACATAGTAATTACATGTTAATAGTAATTGCATGGGGTCCACTTAACGTGTTAATCCAATTAATACTAAATTAAGCCTAATCAATTAGCCCTTGCTATCACGGACTACGACAGTCGACAGAATAAAATTTAGTTATGCTTCGCTTTTGAGCACAGAATATAATGTTTTCGGGAACACATTTAACAAAAAATTCCGACTACAACTTAATTTTGAAATTAAGGCATGTTTTTCGCCCTTACAGCGCTTCACGTATTCCAAATCCACTCAAATGAGGTATGAAAAACAACCTAGACTGTAACTAGTGGACTTTATATACAGTTATTTCATTTTGAGCAAAATATTTCCTCTAAAAAGTAGATACAAATCTACTTTACATATTACATTTTCACTGCAAGTGTATAGTCGTAATTAATTCTATAACCTTTACATTGTCGGTCAACTGAGATTGTCTAACAAGCTCCTGATTTCTTGAGAATCCAACACGCAAACATCCTCTTTAATAGATTATATCCTAGCTGTTCCAAATGGACGTGGAAATTAGCATGACTAGGGTAATAACAATTTGTTACCAAATTTGGAAACCTGAAGTATCTGTTGAGATTAGACTTTTCATCATGCATTTAGAGATGTGTGTTTTTCATTGATCGTAAGGCAAGTAGACAGAGAGTAAGTCAAACATATTTCACATGATAGAAAAATGTTATTTTTCCTCTGAATGATTACCTTTCCTAATATGCACCCTTTTAATGGTCGCCCTTATTAACTTGCATTTTTCGCTCGCATCCTTATTGGTGTGAATCTTTTCTGGCGATACTTCATTTTCTTGAATATAGCATTATCGGCACATACTTTATTGCCTTGTAAGTTGGATGCCAAATTTTTGTATGTCTTGTCTTTTTAGTGTAGGGCATCTAGATTATAGGTATTCGGTCGTAGGTATTTTTAAAGAACTACCTGGATATAGTAATAAAAACATCAGTCTGTATATCTGTGAATTTACATAAACCGAAGGGGCTACTAGGCTTTATGTCACGCAAGGCACTTCATCTTCTATAACGACAGGTGATTTATGCTGGGAAAAGAAAAAGCTGTATGAATTAAAATGTACCAGCTATCCATACATGTATTAGAAATATGAATTTTTGTTAGGAAGTTATATCGATGTCATTTTTGATTTTCAGAATTACCTTGGATGTATTAACAATCGAGACGTTGACCTTAATCGTTTACGTTCCCTGGCCAACCAGCTTTTGGTTATGTCCGGAAAGACCTCTGATTACGCAACTGAACCAGTGGAAGATTTTCTTGGGGTCAATATTTCCAGTAGATTTCAAGAAATCGAAACCATATGGAGTGATATTACAAGTCTCGTTCAACCGATGAGCTTATTTCACGACCCATCACGTACAATAAAAGGTTAGAGACCGTAATTTTACACGATTTGAAAACCCAATGTTGTAAAAAGACGATTTCAACTTCATTAAAGCGTAATTATTTATTTATAGATGTTGAACTGGACGTTCAAGAAACTGAGGCTAAGCTTCGCTCAATCAGTAGACGTAAGTTTACCACTATTTGGTTATTTGATTAATTTTCAATTAGTGTGATAAATATACGAGCAGTTGTGTATTCTTTGGTAGTGGTATGTTCTCTGACTCACATAGTTTGATTGCTTAGCTTTGCCGTTGGGAACACCACCTTCTACTCCATCCATCTATCTATGTTTCAAATCAATTCCACTTTAAAGTTATTTGTTCATTCACTCAATCGATAAACTACAGAATTTTGTTTTCCACCTATCTGCTCCATAAGTATTTGGCACCTTGTGTAAAATTGTGATGGAATACAACTTTTTCTGATTTATGGCGAAATTAATGAAGTTGAATGCTTTAGTCCTTTAAGTTACTTTATCAACCAAACGTTTACAGGATCGGAGTATAAATTATGTCAATCCTAATCAACAAAGCCTTGGGCCACCCTGTTTAATCTCACAAATCAAGTGACTTGTATTCGGTGCCCCCTTGTATCAATATTTATGTGTTCAAATAAATTAATAAATAATCACTGCTTGAATGGTACAGTGGAGGGAAGTGGTTGTATGTCCTCACCATGCCTGTGGTGTTTGTACATAGGGCTTTGAAGATGTTAATAAACTTCTCAGACACATCTTTCTTCCATAGACAATCCCAGAGAATAGTCCTGTCCAACGACTCGAAGGCAGCCCTGATATCAAGAAACACTACGATTGTTGACCTGTGATAAGTATGACGGTGTTCTAACATTTGGTGGAGGGTGAAGATATAACCAATACATCCTCGACTAGAATGAAAACCAGCCTGCTCTTCGCGAGTCAATCTTTCTCGGGTTTTGAACAATCTACGAAGTATGACGGAAGCCAATAGCTTGGACGCAATCGGAAGTAGACTTATCCCTCGATAGTTGTTACAGGAACGACGTGAACCCTTTTTAAAGATAGGGACAACTATCGACTCATTCCATGACTTTGGTACACTCTTTAGCTTCTAGACCTTTGTAAACAACACAGTCAGTTCCTTAGCCAGAAAGTCGCCACCATCCGTAAAAAGAGCCAGAGGTAAGTAATCTGGGCCAGGTGATTTGTAGCGCTTCAAGAGTTGGAGTTCCTTGCGGACTTCCACCTCATCTAGTGGATCAGTCGTCACAGGTCATGGAGGTCAGGACAGTCAGATCGATGTTGCCGAGGCAGCAGACCAGTTGAACTGCTTAACGAAAAACTTTGACCATCGTCCAAGACGTCGATGGATGTTAGTGATTGGTATCCCGTCATCTTCGCAGATTGTTCCGCTCACACCAGACTTCTTGCTGCCAGTGACTTGGATGAGTTAAGAGCTTCCAGCTGTTACCAGATGCAGCAGCTGCTTCCAACTTAGTGGCACTCTCCGACCACCAGGCTTCTCAGTCCTTACGTAAGCTTTGCCTAATTTCATTACGTAAAAGTCGTAGTTTGTGGTCAAACTCGCGGTCACTCAAAGCAGACTAATGGGATTCGATGAGTTGTAAGGAAGCTTGGAGAAGCCCAATGCTTATAAGCGGGACGTTTCACGAAGACGCAAGCGAATTTACTCGCTATTTTCATGGCGTTATGCAATTGCAACCAGTGCAGTATTGTACACAACCACACCAGAGGTAGCTGATCGCGACGTGATCAATCTAAGTCCAGGCTTGGGACGTAGAGGGAGGACGCCAATTGATGGCAAAACTCGTCCTTGGTAGCATCCGGACTGCAATTTGTTGGAGCATAGGCGGAGATGGCGAAAAGACATCGTTTCTCACGCCGATTTCCCACTTTGGTGGAACTTTCTAATTTAACAACACATGACCGACTGTTAATGGGGATCCAATCAATCAGTTCTGTCTCAGCTCTAGCGTTCAATGCGACATCAACGCCAGCAAGACCAGATGAAGATGCCACAGGGTCCCCGGATAAACGCACGTGAAACAAGCTTTTCGAAGCGACAGATGGAGATCGAATTTGTAGTACTTCACTAGAGTTTTAAATGCGGGTCACGGATAGACAACAAACATCGATATTAAGACTTTCTAAAGACATAACCAACCCTATTTGTTTTCAGATCTGCATTAGTGTGTGAACGTTGAAGGAAGCCATCTTGAATAGTATACTTAGTTTCAGAAAGACTTAGTAATTGTTTTCGGTGATAGCATTCAACTTTCGACGAGTCGATGACCCGAAATCTTTTAGGTAGGACAGGGTTTTCACTATTGGCGAGCTGCTATGTAAGTTGTAAAATAAGAATACACAAGGTGAGAATAGAAGTGAGTAGATAAATGGCGTAGTATATAAAAAGTGAATGTTATCAAGTGAATACCTGCTTCGGTTTGGGCACCCGGGCAGTATCACAACCCGCACACATATCGAATGAGATCTGTGTGGCGCATATGTATTTGGTGCCTCCTTGTACCAATATCTATGTGTTAAAATAGATAAATAAATAAATAAAATATCAAGTGAATGCGAATTATGTAACCTTTAATTAAAGCAGGAATAGTATTTCCAGTGGTAATTTTCATTTCATTTGATTTGTGCGTGGGCTGTGATGCTGTCCTGATGCTCATATCGAAGCAGACGGTTTTCTTATGGGGCCACACTCGGAGCCTTCGACCTAAAGGTCTAATCCACAAGGTAGTAAAGCAACGTTAGGAGATGCAGTCATATGGTAGCCGGTGGTGAACAATAGGTTCATGCGTCATTCATCCCCTCAGGATACTGGAGCCCATGTACGCCATTCTTTTGGAATCAAGGTTTTCCAACTCCCCTAGGTGAACCCTCCGTGCCGTTTGAATATCTTTAAAAAACCCAGAATCCATTTTAAATTTAAATTTAAAGATCCTCTTCCTCAAGTTGGAGTTATCATCGATTCTGACTTATGAAAAAGTTGGAAAAAATAAGGTGGTCACACCAAAACAAAATTATTTACTGAAGACTAGGAAGATGTACATATCTTTACTTAGTTTTATAAGATGATTATCATCTCACTAAGGATGCAGTAAAATAACTCAATCTATATCATTTGTGTATTTAGTTTCTATACTCAAAATTTCTATAATCTTACTTTGTAAATCCGACTGTCCGTTCCCGCTTTTTTCCTTGTTACTTGCTACTATTGGTTATTGGTTATTTCTTCTCTTTGCGTTTATGTAAAGTATGGCATCTCGGGACAGTACATGATTGTTCCATTTCCCCACTTTTTCTCCTTGCACTTCCAAGCTCATACTATAGTTTGATTACTTTTTAAATTTGTAACTAGGATCTTTTGACCTACAGACCGTACTAACCAAGTCGATCAGAGGAACATGTGACTTAAATTCATATATGAGTGTACTTGAGGTTAGTTTTCTTTTGTCCATGAGCTTGTGTTAGTAGACTCTTTTTCTTTCCTTACATTACGCCTCCATTATTTATCCTAATTCCAAAAATTCCCCTAATCTACAAATATATAGGCAAAATGTAATCCATAATTTGTGTCTTTAGTCGTCTAAAATTGAAGTAACTGGGACAAACTGATTATTGAATTATTTCATATAATCAGATTACGTCAATGTATACTTGTTTCCCCATTTTACGTGTCCAGATTTAGACATTATTCAAGGTTAAAAAATGTGAGTTTTTGTCAATTACCTTGCCGAATACGTATTTGTGTTTACTTAAATGTACTTAGGGGGCGAATATAATAAACATTTTGTTCTGAAGTATCCAAAAGACCAATAAATATTATTTCCATCTAACGACCAAAGGATTTATAGTTGTAAAACAGCAGATGGTGGACACGGAGAGTCCACTTAAGGGAGTTGGGAAACCCTGATTCCAAACCGATGGTGCACATGGGCTTCTTCACCCTGAGGGAACAAATGGCGTATGAACCAATCGTTGCTCACCGGTTACCATGGGACTGCATCACCTTATGATGCTCCACTGCCTTGTTGATTAGACCTTCAGATCGAAGGCTCCGGGTGTAGCCCCCTAAGAAAACCACCTACTTCGGTTTGGGCACCCGGGTAGTATCACAGCCCTCACAAAAATCTCAGCTGATTTGTGTGGCGCATATGTATCTGGTGCCTCCTTGTACCAGTATTTATGTGTTCAAATAAAATAAATAATAAATAAATACAGATAAATTTGAGTGTAAGATTTTATCTTTTTTCTTCAGTGTCAATTATACCACGTGATTACGTGGATTACGTTTGAGATATGTGACAGTCAATCATAGTTGATTGGAAAAGTGAAGCACAATAAAAGTACGAAAATGAAGGTTTTATTAAGCGTTTTAGCCCCAGACAGAGGTTTATTATTCTGGAAATACCACATAGAAATGTCTCACTTTTTTAGTTAGACATTATTTATTTTTTCATACCTCCCAATCTTAGTTTTAATAAAGCACTGACACAATGTGTCTCAAACCTTCAACAGCTAACTATTACAGCAGCTAAGTACTGCTACTAGTATAATGTTTTTTGTTTCTCATTAAGTTTAAGAACGAAAAAGAAAATCTGCTCACTCATTGTGTTAAAGGATCAGGTTTTGGATTTGCGACCCGCCTTTAATACTTTTCAGGGGTTTCATAGATCGATCCTACTACATTTGAAAGCTTTAGTTTGTACACATTTATGTATATCAAATCACCATAAGTCAAGTACTGAGTACCGCAATGTTCAGCGGTGGTTTCTAAAATGATAATTCTCCTGTAGTTCCGTGTGAAGCCTATTTCAGTCACGTGCATTCTTAGAAGAGTACTAGGCACTCTTTTCTCAACAACAAAAAGAAACAGCAGGTTCAGAACTGTTTAACTTCTAAATCCACATCTGATTGTATTTTCGACCCCTCTAATTTATTTCCATTCACAAAGCCATCACCAACAGAAATTTTACCACCAATCATCATGAGGGAAGTGGGTGATCCATTGCATGGAGCTTTCTCTTTTTTAGGTGTAGTATGTTCTGTGTCCAAATACCTCACTTTTTAAGGTATATCATTATATCTTATTCGAATGATATAACATCAAAATGTTTGGGTTTTTTTTCAAATAAATTCTGCTCATATTTATTGTGGTTATCTCTAGAGGTTGTATATATCACATCTATATAGGCGGAGCATATCTCTCTCAAACGATCTATGCAAACACTGTCCGCCGCTAGCTGTATACTTTCACAGCTCCATATGTTTAGTATCGAAAATAATCTGCATTCATATGGAGGTGAAACTTTTGATTTGCTTATCTGCAGACTTACTGAGAATATCAACAAGTTAACTGACGGAGGCTGGTCTCTTTGGTGTATGCACCTGGAGTTACGTGAACGCTGGAAGTATTTATCTAAAGGTCGAAGTTCTTTTGAAAATGTGAGTTATCATTTCGTACACAATCTGTTGTACGTTTACGGTTTCAAAATATATGTGTTATCTTGACTTCGTATTTAGTTCACATTCATACTACTAATAATAAACTCAGTGAATCCACTTGCTTTTCATCCAAATAACTTATTTTATAACTGTAGATCCTTTTTGGAGTTATTTTTACATAATCAGGCCATGATTATAGCTATCATGGGACCCAGTCGTTCTTTTTTAAGAAATGGGCTGATGCTGAGAGCTGTAAATATGACTGGTATAACAATTCATTTAAAAGAAATAGAAATTCTTAGCACTCATCAAATTGAGTGCGAGAATTACATACAATTAAAAGATTAATCAATGGAGTTTGATTATTTGGCTTGGGTTCCAGTAAAATAACACTTTTAAGAAGTTAACTATCTCTGCTTGTTGTATAATTCTTGACAATTTGTCATCAAAAATTATGCATATCCTTTTGTAGAGTGGATTGTGTATATCCTCACCATCTACTACTCAGCGTTCTGTTACTGACCTCAAAACATGTTTGTTATGTGTATTTTCCCGACCGAAGCTGCTACCTTGACGCGGCGGTCGGGCTTGCCTATCGTGATGACCCAACCGAGCTATATTGACTGGAACATAAGTTCCTGTAGGTTTCACCATGCCAGGCAGGTCGATTGGAGAACGGTAAGACTAAAAGCAGCAACTCAAGATCTGAGGGCGAAGTCGTACTGCTGACTGTAGAGAGGTGTGACAGCAATAAGGTGTTTCCCTCGGACAACCAGCATCTGTAGCGATGCCGCCTTCTGACAAGGAAGGAAGGGGTTAGAAAAGGTCGACCCTAAAAATGTCACACCTCACCTTACCTCACGGATTTCTGTCTCCAGCGGTAAGGCCCTTTGAAGGACGGAGCTAACACGTCAAAATCCTCCCACGAAAAGGCCGTGCGCGACCGGCCTCAAACGGTTGTCCCCTGGGCTCTGTGGTCACACTCCCGAGTCGTTAAGGCCGACATTAATCCGATTTCTTTTTCAGGTTCCTCAAGAAATACCCTTCCACGGTGTGGGCAGCCGGGAAGTTACACCAGCCCTCATACCCATAACGGCACACGAGACCAAGTTGGTCACATTCAAATCCTTCCTATACCTCCTCATACCTCTCTTATCTCCACGAATAACCCTTTTCACGTCCCTTTGTCGCCTCGCATCGCTAGGGCAAACGATTCGAGTACGCGGAACGCTATTCCTGGTCTCCTGAAACCACGCTCTAAACTACACGTAGGAGCTTTTAACGTCCGAACAGTGCCGAATAGGACAGCAGGCTTCCTTAGCTAAGACTTTAGAATCTCGCGCCATCGATGTGTGCTGCGTCTCTGGAACGCGCATAAAGGATCCAAGTGGCGTCATTCATTTGACATCAGTATGCCAAAATAAAGAACCGACTCAATTCACACTTCGTGTATCTGAAAGCCCTGATACTGCTTCTCGTGGCCTCGCCGGCGTAGGTATAGCATTGAGTCCTAGGGCAGAACTAGCTCTCTTAGAGTGAATCCCAGTAGACAGTCGTTTGTGCGCTGTCCGACTAAACGGAACAGCAAGGATTTGGAAAGATAGGGACACTCGTCGTTGCCTCTTCGTCGTTTCTGCCTATTCTCCCACTGACTGCAGCTCAGATGATGTAAAAGATGAGTTTTACAGGAAGCTTTCGGACCTTCTCCGAAAAGCTAAGCGCTCGGATGTAGTAATAGTGGCCGGTGACTTTAATGCTCAAATAGGTAAACTAAGCGAAAGGGAAAGACACCTAAGTGGATCTTATGGTGTCGTGGCTCAAAGAACAGATAATGGCGACCGTCTGTTGCAGCTATGCTCAGATAACCGCCTGTTCCTTGCAAATACTAACTTTAAGCATACGGAAAAACATCTTTTAACATGGCGACCCCCGAATTCGTCCCAACGTTGGACCCAAATAGATCACATCGCTATCAGTCACCGGTGGAGGGGCTCGATAGAAAACTGTCGCTCATTCTGGAGCACATGCTTAGACTCAGATCATGCTCTAGTGCGAGTACGTATTTGTCTGCATCTTACTGGACGTAGGAAAGACGCTGCAAGGAAACCGCTTATGGCCCTACTTAATGATAGTCAAGCTAAGAGTATATTTCAGGAACAACTAGAAAAACAGTTAGGCAGCCATGTGTGTGATGCCCACCTCGAGGCAGCATGGAATGATATACGAAAAGCTGTGGAAACGGCAGTGATATCTGCTAGTACGGTAAACCACAAGGTTAGGGAGAAATATTGGATCTCAGCAGCATCTACCTCACTGATAGTTGCTCGAAAACTCATTCCATCTGGCTCTGAACATGACGAAGAGCGGAGTCAGCTTAGGCGCAAGCTGACAAGAAGCCTACGCAATGATCGCGAACAGTGGTGGGTAGCGAAAGCAAGAAAGATGGATAAGGCAGCGGCAATAGGTAATAGCAGACAACTGTCCAGACTTGTTAAGGAAACCGGTATTAGGAACCCGACTGTTAGGGAAACAATCTCAGAGAAAGATGGACATATTATTCATTCTCAATCCAGGAGATTGGATCGATGTGCAGAACACTTTAGGGATCAGTTCAACTGGCCTTCAGCCACACTTTGGTTTCCCACGATCTCCAGTCAACCTGAATGGCAAGTTAATGTACGTCCTCCGTCTCTTTACGAAGTTGAAAAAGCCATAGGAAATCTGAAACGAGGGAGAGCAGCAGGCCCTGACAGGTTTACTCCTGAGATTTTTAAGGATGGTGGTCCAGTATTAGCAATGAGATTAACCGAGGTCTTAGGTAGAATTTGATAACTGGACGTAATCCCATCTGACTGGTCTCAATCACTGATTGTGCCAGTCTATAAGAGAGGACAAAAGTCGTCTTGTGACAATCACAGAGGAATCAGTTTGACTAATATAGTGTCTAAAATATTAGCTTCAATAATACTTCGACGCCTAATCAAAGCTCGTGAAGAGCAGATTAGAGAAAACCAGGCCGGTTTTCGACCTGGACGTGGTTGTATAGATCAGATATTCACACTACGTCAGGCTCTAGAACACAGACACACGTTCAGACGCTCCACAATCGTAGTATTTCTCGACCTTAAGGCGGTATTCGACTCTGTTGATCGTGAGGTTCTATGGCAGTGTTTGTCATTGAAAGGAGTACCAAAGTACATTAACCTTATAAAGGCTCTCTACTCGAACACAACTGGTCGAGTGAGAGCTTATGGCGAACTGTCATCAGGATTGATTATCTCAAGTGGTGTTCGTCAGGGCTGTCCACTCTCTCCATTCTTGTTCAACTTTGTCGTCGATGTACTTTTAGAGATAACACTCTCCTCATCTAAATTTACAGGAGCTGAACTTCTACCGGGAGGTTCACTTGTTGACTTAGAATATGCTGATGATATAGTTTTATTTGGCGAAGACGCTGACAAAATGCAGAGTCTTCTGACCACTCTAAGCAACAATGCATGCATGTTCGGGATGCGATTCTCCCCCTCGAAATGCAAAATGTTGCTTCAGGATTGGGTTGCACTGACACCCGAACTAATGATAGGGGGTGACTAGCTTTTACCAACTTGCGTCATTTATGGCGTAGGCGATATATCCGTCTATCAACCAAAGGACGGGTTTACTGCACAGCAGTTCGTTCCGTCCTACTTTATGGCAGTGAAACATGGCCGGCAGGAGTAGAGAATATTCGTAGGTTACTAGTATTCGATCATAGGTGTCTTCGAAGCATTGCTCGTATATCCTGGGACCATCGAGTAAGTAACGCAGATGTTAGGAAACGGGTATTAGGTAAGGAAGGCAAATCAATTGATGAAGTAGTGAAACTTCATCAGTTGAGATGGCTAGGACATGTGTTACGAATGCCGAATTACCGAAGTGCGATGTTTTATAGTGTAGGAGTAGGTTGGAAGAAAGCTAGGGGCGGCCAAACCAAAACATGGCACAAGTCCATGAAGTCACTGATAAGTGGACTGAGTCATGTTGGTAGGTGTAGACTACCTGGTTGGGGACCACGAGATGATAGCTACCGATAGTTAGAGACCCTGAATGACATGGCTCAAAATCGTTTGCAATGGCGCAGGTGCATCCACTCCTTGTGTTCTCCCAAATCCTAATTTTCTGAATTCTTTGTGTCCCTTTTTTCCCTTCCCAAATTTATTTCACTGTATTATACTCCTTGAATAACATCTTCAAACCCTAATATTTCCGATTACTGCTTATACTTTTACTACATCTAGCACTACGGGATTTGAATCGACCACTGCATCTCTGTGCTAATATGGTGTGGCAACTCGAACTGATGTACGCACGTACGAAGTTCTTCGTTGTTACTGACTGACTATGTGTATTTTACTATTATCATACAAACCTGTCATCCTGTTACATAACTTTTTTAGTCTTATGCCTAGCTATGTCTGTAGGTCTATATGTGTAAATTATGATTCACTAGTGAATTAGTGTAATTTTAGGGTTCCGTAAACAGAAAAATAATTCTTCTGGAGATGTGTTCCAGCGACTTGATAACCTGGTTTGGGGTCTTCCAGTTGAACGTTAAAACCTCATGATTAACACTACCAGTAGTTGAATAGTCGGATAGTATAATTAGCTATACTTTTAATTCCTAATATTTACAGTAAAATTGTGTATGATTAAAATTTTATTTTTTTCTAATCTGTTATGCTATCTATGTTTGGAGTATCTTGAAAATACTATTTTTCTGTGAGCAACCATTCATATCTCAGTCTTGCAATTCCTAAACTGCGGGTAGAGTTTCAGTTCCGAACCCACTAAATTGTTAATGATTGACCTATGTAATCATATCAGATAAGCTGTTTAAATACCCAAACAATTTTATTATCGTCCGCTACTACAGCTGATAACTTGACTTAATATTTACTTTACTAGTTCGCTTTAGAAAATTGCCTGTTGGGTCGCTTGTGAAGTCGTGCTGATTGAAATCTAAGTCAAGTTTGTTAAACACTCGGGCTATGCGTCGTCAGCTAACAAGTCTCTAATCGATACTATTCGATAAAAGCGTTTCTATAGAGTAAGGTAACTACATATCAACCACCTGCCGATTAAGACGAAAAGTTATCCAGTTTTTTTGTTAGTTAGTGTTGGTTTCTTTTCTGTAATGATAACCTCCATACCATCTCTGATTCATATTTTCACACGACCTTTTCTGTTCTCTGATTGGTTATCATTCTTAGTTTGCTAATTTTCCTGTATCTCGAAGCCATATTCTGTTACTGTGCACAAATAGTTCAATTTTCCCTCATTATATATCGAGCTTTTTCTGCACTTCTACCTTCTTGGGTTCCATCGTTTGGGGATTACTGTTGAGACATTGAATATGTTAGTTACCGTATTATCGTACTCTTATTAGTTTCTATCCTTGTTAGGTGGATCTAAATTGTTCGTAATTAAGCTTTACCGTAATCCCAGACGAACCAATCACAATCCACAACAACAAATCAATGCAATACATGAAGTTAAAATTAAACTTATTATTAAATTACGGTTTGGTACATACTAGGCTTCTGCCTTTAGGGTAATTTAGGAAAATTTCACCTCTTTAAATTCATTTTGTATTGTTTGTCTGAATATCCCCACTGGTGTTTAGGACTGCGATTGATCAGTCTCTTATTGGCATATGTACATCCTGTGCGGATTGCCTCGATATTACCTTAATTCACAAGCATTATAGGCAAAGATGCATTGTAGCTAGCAGTGAAATCCAGGACGCGCATTTCGTCTTATTCCACTGCTAGCCACTATCCATCTTTTCTTAGAATTTTATCACTTTTGCATACGGTCTAGTAATTCTGCACTGAGGGAATTTATCTGCTCTCCTCTCCGGATCTTTGAATTTTGCAGCAGTAGTAGGATTGACGTTTTTTAAGGTTTTGGAATTTCTTGCTTGCACATGAGAATGAGGAGAATTCGGAGTCGTGCACAATTCTTCGCACTTCACTTCAGTAGCTAGCTAGTTATCAAGCTCTTCATTAGAATCGCCTTCATTGGTCAGTAAAGAAAGCTGTCCCTGAAGCATTTTTAAATTTCCTTGACCTAGGATAGATTGTTTGCAATCAGTAATGAAGAATTCACAGTGAGCCTATAATTTATGGACGACCTTTGAGCAACGCTAAGATGACCTTGAAAATGTCCACCTACTAACTAGGACTAAATGAGGGTTATAAAGCAGTGTGAGGAATTATAATTATGGTTCACAGTTGATAGTTAGGGTTAGGAATTCGATTTAGGATTTTCATCACGAGCTGACATAAGCTATAATGCTTAAATAGTATTTAGCCAGGTGAGTGGATAAATTTCGCGCCAAAATCCAACACCTGTTGTCTCAGGTCTGATTGGTTCGTCCATAAATTATAGTCTCTCTGAATTCACAATTTAGGATTAAAGATTTATCGTCTCTAATAAGCAAATTGCAGCACCGAAGAATAGAAAGTTTACGACCTGTAATACTCGAAATAGAAACTTTTGTAGGCTTGATTATGACATCGGGATTTAATGACTTCAAATTCTTAACCGAAATTATGGACTTGATGCTGCCAGTGCCAACAATTAAATCATTAAAAGCACCACTGAATAGATGTAATCGTTTTTGGATATGAAATGAATTACAGAAAGTCATAAATAAGGATAGTATATGACTATTAGGGCTATTCGAATTAATATAATATAATGATAATAATAATAATTCATATTCTGAAAATAATAATTACAGAATTCACGCCAGTTTACAGGCATGATCAATTTGATATAAATAGTAACGTTAGACGTGCAGAACAAACATGTGACAAAAGAAAGTTTTAAGTATCCTAGTTCAGTAGTTGTTTAAGTAGTACATATATTACAGCGATCCAATGCATCAGCCGGGAATTTTTAATATTTTTTAAATGGACAGCCTGTTGATTTATTAACGAAGTAGTTAAGGTCAATTCGTGTGCTAGATCGAAATAATGATAATTATCTACAACTAGAGAAATTAAAACGAAAACACAGAGCACGGAAAAACAAAGCAGTAATTACCAGAATATGCCAATAAGGTCTACCTAAATGCGTGTGTCATGTGACAGTTATATACTGTTTATGTTATTCGAATTAGTTAAACTTGCTAGGGGCGGTGTTAACATATTGACAGCAAGTGGGTGGTTTTACTTAGGGAATTCACTAATAAAGATGGCTAAACATTTAAGGTTCCTAAAATATCACTTGTGGAATGAGATACACTTAAAGGCGCTAGACCATTCAATGCATTTTCAGAGGAGCAGTATGCATCGATGCAGCGAACAAATAATGGGAGTGATTTTATCGTGTGGATAGATTGTGGTAGGTTATTCCAGAGTCTAGAAAATTTACAGGTGAAGTAATTCATATAAAGAGATGATTTAGAATGAGTCTGTTTCACTAGTGCCAAGGAATTACGGATGTCATAATGAGAGGTTTCTGCATATTGAATCGCGTGATTAGATGTATTACACCACTTCTAACAGGGACAGCGTTAGACAATGAAGAGTTAATTTCAACTATTTGATGTCGATTGCTTAGAAAGGAATCAAACCAAGCAAGCAAATGATTTAAAACCCCATAAGATGCAAGCTTACCTATAAGAAGTTGGTGGCTAACCATGTCAAAGGCTTTAGAAATGTCCAGATATAGCACTAAGACTAGATATCCTTGGCTACGTAGAGAATAGACTAAATTAAAGAAGTCAAAATGACATGTCATGCAAGAACGATTTTTAAGAAATCCATGTTGAGTATCATTGATTAATTTTCCAGCAAGTAAATAGTTGGAAAGTTCATCACTTATAATTTTTTCCATAATCCTAGAAATAACTGGAGTAATATTTATTGGCCGGTAATTGTTCATGTCAGTCTTATCTCCAGATTTGTAACGTGGTATGATGTGCGCGGTTTTCCAACAGTAAGGGTAAGGACCGGTTTCCATAGAGAGAGTAAACAACTTTAGAAGACGAAGTGGAATATCTGGACCACCATATTTGTAGAGAAATGATGAAATCCCGTCTACTCCATGACCTTTCGAAAGCTTAAGGGTATTTATAGCCTTATTAATGTGAATGCATGTGAAGGAGATATATTTTATTGAGTTGCTAGTCACGCACATAACTCTTGAAGCATAGCCACTTATGTTTTCTACACCATTCGCGAATATACTACTAAAAAGGTCGGCCATGGTTTTAGAGTCGTATATAAAAGTGCTATTATGCTGGATGCACGGTATATCAACATTTCGAGTTGCTTTAGTGTGTTTATTGAAAAGGAGAGTTAAGTTTTGTACTTTCGAGTTAGTATTAAGGGCTGACAGCTCCTCATTAATGGCTTTTAACCTATGAATTAAAACGTTTAGTATTACTTGCGACGAAATGAACAGTAGTTTTACGAACCGACTGAATGTGTCCCCTTTTAACATACTTAAAGCATTTAGCATGATGAAAGACATATGACTTACGTGAGTGAAATTTACTCCAGGATAAACATTTACCAAACTTGTGCTCACCTCTGTAACCTGCTTTGCAATTCTTGAATGAATTGCTATTCATGTTTTCACGAAAATAAGGATTATCGTCTACGCCTACCTGTGTGACCTTAAGTACGCATCGGATTAGGACAACTAGGTAACGTAGTAAAATTCTTGATGTCCTGGAAGTAAATTTCATGCACTGCCTCATAATTAATACACACAGTTCTAGGATGTTGAGAGGAACATTTCGACATTTGCATAAGCTTTTTTTCTACATTTGGTATGCTAATTACTACAATAAACCAGTCACACAGCTGTACATGAAGTTGATCACCAAAATTACACTGCAATTCAAGGATATATTCTCTGACCTTTTGGTTGTCGTGGCGAATCATTTTGTGAAATTTCGCTCTTTCACAGCATTCGAAGACAGTACTCTACATGATTTAGTAGTTCTTTGAGAGTTGCATAGGGAAGTGAAGTAAGTTTATCTGGAAATACCAAATTCCTTAATAAGAGCATCCTTTCTGATGAATGTAAGGAAATGGGCTATTATTTCATTATCCTTAACTTCTTTCCTTGTCATACTCTAGATTTCAAACCTATTCATGTAATCTTTGAAAGCTTCCGAATTCGAATGTATATCCAACTGTTCAATCACAGGCTCCATCGTGGCGCCAATGTAAATATTCGAAATATTAGAAATATTCTAATTATTGTACTAACTTGGAATTCCCGAAATAGTACAATTTACAGCAAGTAGAACTAGATGAGCACAAATGTATTATATTTGGAATTTGGAATCAGTGGGCAATCAGGTACAAAAAGAACCATTAGTTCATACAAATAGTGCAATGTCCTATCTACCTCCCGCGTCTTTCCCTATTTTCTCTTCATCTGGAAGTTAGTTTGTTCTCTGCCAGAGTAGGTTGTTGCTGATGATATCTGGCCAACAGACATTGAGTAACTTAAGTGGACAAGTGTTTAATATATACTTATTTATTTACTTTAATAACATGCTTATATAATAGTTAACAAAATTGGGTCATATATTTGAACCCTATTCTATCCACTCCGTTTTGGGGACCAGGTAGTATCATCTGCTCTTTCATTTAAATGCAATGTCAAAGCCAAACATAAACATCGTTACTGACGCAAATTAGTTTAATTTAGATTTCAATTTTCTGATTCAGTTGAGAATTAATGCATTTAAAGTTGAGTTGTGAAACTTAATGATACTGTTTCATTAATCACTGTGTTTCCTGCATATTCAGTAGTTTCCTCACGAGCATATATTTTTAAATACAGTGGTTTCCTTTTTCCTGTCTACAAATTAAAAAGAACACTCGATAGTTGTTTTTATCCAGAAATCATTTGCTAGGAGAGGTTTATCGAAGGTTGATGAACTGCAATTTTCAGAGGATTTCATCGGTGAAACGAAAATAGGACTCATTGAGTGTTTAGAAACTAAATTTGCACAAGTCACTTTGTAGGCAACTTTACAGTGAAAGAATTTTACTTTGTGATTGAACTAAAAGAAATGTTCTGTGCTTTGTCATACATATTCAGTTATTGTAGATCAACAACATACGTGACATTGTTATCAATTGTTTTACGTCTAGAATAATAAATGAATCATTTTGTTACACTTTGGAAGTATTCCATAAGTAAATACGAAACTGCTTATTTCCCTACGGTCGATGTTCATCTTAAGTCAGAGGAGTTTCTGGATTATATTACGCAGCTTAAACATTTCGATTCAATGTAGTGCTTTACTTTTATTATTGGTCTTTTGACTAGTGTGACATTCTCTTTTTGATTGTATACATCAAACATTCATCTCAAATTGGGTACTCCTCTAAGCTAAGTTTATTGAAGGTTAAGATAAGCTCCCACTAGTGATTTATTGTTTATCTGACTAGTTATTTGCAATGTTAAGGACGCTGGCTATGTTCAGTAAATGATGTCCTTGATGTATACTGATTAGTTTTCTTTATTTTTATTGATTTTGGCTAGCAGTGACGATTTGCATTAACTTCATAAAATGAATTATTGTTTGTTTTTCTTTTGTTAAATTTCATGGTTTCAAACATTGATTCCAGCTGAATTTTGATGTGAACAATCGGATCGATTATTCAACTTCCAGTGTATATTCACTGTGTTGTTCAGAATCAGGATTTGCAAGTGATGCTGACCAATTCCTAACTTGTCAAGCAGTAGACCAATTAGGTTTATCTAATTCTAATTTTGTTATTTCTGATTTATTCACTACGAAGTCCAAAAATAGAAAATCATTTTCTTCTGTAAATGATAATATTCTTTCTCAATCCTCGGACTGTTTATGGACTGCCAATACAGGTAAGTAGGTTTTTAAGTTTGAAGTATAGGATTTGAAATAAGTGATTAACAACCTAGATGATTAGACATCGTTTGTACCTATCAACAGTTGATATCTGCATTCATGTTAAAGTCGCGTAAACGCAGAAAAGCAATTTCATCCATTTAGTTTTGCGGATTAGGTATAGGCCCGGAGTTAATTCATTTTAAACAATCACGTTATTTAATATAATTGAGTCCAGTTAGCTAATTTTGATAGACTGAAACGTCTATAGATCAACCTGAGATTGCGCAACTAATAACTTTCATCACTTACGTAATCAATAATCGTCCGTCACACTCATTTTGACCAGTGATTCGTTCTAGCTTCTGACTGGTGATCTGGACTCTCTTTTTGTATTACTTTGTTCTAGGTATATTTGCAATGTTTGTCGTAAGAAGAGGTGGTTTTGTGGTCATTCGACTTTTAACTTCCTAGTTGCATTTTTTAAATCCGTTCTATTTATTTGGACCCTGGGTAACAGTAATATTAGCTTTTTTTTTACAAAGTTTGCGACTAGAACTCGAGCACACAATTTATACTTGATTAATAACTTATGTCAATAATACTGTTATAGAAGGATACACGAAATTTCGGACTGAAAATACTCTGTTCTATAGATTTCATATTTTTGTGATTATAGTGATAAAAATGAGTATATATATAGGGAAAGCGATTGAATGCAAAAATAAAATGAAACAAAAACGAATTGATCAAATATTTTAAAAAGACTGGTTTGTATGTCTATAGTCATTAAACAAATAGTACATTATCTGGAGAAAATTAAATTTAGATAATGATTACTTAATTACGGATTATTAACAGTAATTTAGATTGAGGTAACTCTTACGACCTAATGGATATAGAAAAGGGATTTCAACTAAAACAGTTTATTTTTTGACATTATTAGATGAGGACAATCATTCAATAAAAATTCTCTGGGTTTCTGTTTTGTAGTCAGTAATACCCCAGTTGATACAGTTCTAAAACCCCACTTCGACATAATTTTCAATCTTGGATTTAAGGTCTATTTCTATGCTTTGCTCGACAGATATAAAACTTTATTTAAAATTGCATTATCTGATCTAAACAGCGCTGCAAACTTTCATGGGTTTTTAGGAAGTTATGTTCATGTAAACACAGTATATTAAATGCACATACTTAACTATGTTCAAAGATATCAATCCTGGTATGACGATTGAAATTTATTGGAAAATGTTTTGTAAACAGTCGTTAGTTTTCGATGCTATCTATACTTATTTAAAATTATCCAAAGAATCTTGTCATGATTTTCCTGGTTATTTTGTTATGATAAGTGTCTCGTACGCAGTTCATGAAGTCTGGAGTAGTTTATGCTCCTGAACTTTTCATTTGGTTTTTGTCATTAGCTAACTTTGAGGTTTTTAGTCGCATTTAACCCACATTGGATAATGTCATGTAGGTAGTTCATTAGTAAATAAAGCATGCCACCTATTTTATGTTGTTCTAAACATATAATACTGAATAAAGTCATCACCAATAATAATAATAAACAATAGGTTTTTCAAAATACTCGGTCACTTTACGTCAGTTTCATTTAATTTTTCACTCAATCATTTTATTTTACACTGCAGTAGATGTTCTCGTTTTTATAATCATGTATATCGCTCAAAAGATTTTCGTTATTCTCAGATTCAAATGATTCAGACGCAATCAGTGATTCACCTTCTGGTTTATTCCATGAAATTTATAATCGTACACCAACTAAATTGGTCAGTTCTTCTATGGAGCCTAATGGGAAGAGTGACGATAATGATAATGACAAGACTAATAAATATAAATACTCTGCAAAACAGCCGAAATGTCCGTTTGATATTTGTTTCGAACAAACAAATTCCTTAGAAGATTTTAACCGTGATAACCTGAGCATGCATGTAGCAGATACTCATGATTTGGGTTCTCTTTATTCACGTTTTCATTCCAGTGATTCTGGATTGAAACGCAAATGGTTAGTTTGAAATTTTATCGGCGTTTATTCCATCACAATAAAATGTACATTTATCTGATCCACAAATTATTAGCCATGTTGAGGGTGATTAAGAAAGAAAATTAGTTTTTATATGTTGAAGAATATGTAATTTTTTTCCATTGAATCTCACTGATTTACCTAGTCCAAGCGACTCATTGTCATAGTGCAATTTTTTAATGTTATGTGGTAGTCTTACTATACATGTTCTTGTAATTAGTCTTTTCATAGACGCCATGTATTAGGTTGATATAACCAGTTAGGTGGATATGTCTGTTTGATTTAACAAAAAAGTTTTTTGCGATTTTGTCTTTTTTAAAGACTAGTAAAAGTACTTTTAACCTGAAATACTGTATTACTAGCTGTATAATATGTACTTAGAGGATAATGAATATACAATACAGCGGATATTGCTCAACTTGTAAGTAACTTCGTGGACTGACTTTAACCAAACAGTCGTCTGGAAGTATTGGTTGGCTTTTTCACTTTAGTATGCGACTCACTCTCCCTGAAGCTTAAAGGTCATTGGTTCGACCCCAGTTGTTGTACGTGCGTGTCACCAAGAAGTCTCATGCGAGAATGAAATAACTGTCTAGTGTTCGTTGATTCTCAATGATTATTTAAACAAAATCAATTTGCGATGTAAACTACAGTTAATTTAATTGTTTGAAATTCAATATTTCAAAAAACGATTGCGCATTCTTCTTCCAAAGTGTACCTCTCTATATTGTAGTTGTTTTTTCCGAGGTCATGATTTACCTCTCTCTACTATTTCTCAGTAGAATTATTTTTTATGTTGACTGTCACACTATCCAACAATAGTGTTACAATACAATGCAATCAAAAATTCATGAGATTTTAGTTTACCTGAAGTTAAGTAAAATGTTTTTTGTTACCGTGGGTCACCAAGGATCTTGATATCTAAGTGGTCGCTCTACAAGCTGAAGCTGCGCCATCCAGGTCTCAGAGAGCCTGCATGGTGCCTAGTTCTGTAAACCACAATATTGATAAATTACTTTAACGCAACTGCTGAATTACTGACTAAATTACTCGATTTTCAACCAGTAGTTCGCCGGTTCGAACTCCGTTCCATGTCCTTCGGTTTGGAGTGTTGAGAGTATCATTTGTCTTTGCACTTGATGTCTGTTTGAAAACTAAATAAACTTGTACTTGGTAAATGAGTTTCATTATAACTAACATCCATTACTCAAACAACTGGAAATGGACGGTTTTATTTTGAACTATAATCAAACTGTCATTATTAAGCATCGGCTAAGTTTGTTAAGCAGTTGAATTTTCTTTGTTTTCGTTCCTGATTAGCAAGTCCGCTTTTTTATCGCAATTAATAATGATATGTAATTAAATCTGTTTAGATCATTTTTTGTTTAAAGTGATCAGTTATATTTATATATATTCATAGCCTTACTTTTCATGTTTCTCATTTATGGATTTATTTATGTTTATATGGATTAAGCTTTATCTAGCTTATATAAAATTGTCTAATCAAATAGCTAGCACCCACGCTATCACATACAATTGTATCTAACCTTGACATATAGGACTATTTATTCTGCATAGATTATTTTTGTGTTTACATATTTTCCATTTATCTGAACAGCTGTTTGTTTCCATTTATTTTGAGAAATTGAATGCAACTTGGAAATTATTTTATTTGAGACTTTATTTTTGTTTATTAATTTTTATGTGAGTTTCTTTATCATCGAATTTTTTCTATTGATATTTAAGCAATGTTCGATATATTATATCACTAAGATCTTTGAATTAATCTTGTCATCTTTGTTTAATCAGACAACGATTTCGTTGAATAATTTTTTATCAACTGTAATACTTTTTCTGTCTATAGTAGAAAGTGGTATTTTCGATTCATCACTCTGATTTATCTATCAGACTGTATGAAGTTGTTTGTAGATGATACTGTTTTGTTCTTTATGTGGATTATTATCTTTTATACAGAAATTGTGACATGTAAACCTGGTATGATGTCTCTGATTATTTCTCAATAAACGCGATCTTAGATGTTGTATGTCAATGTTTTGTATGGTGTTATGAAAGAAGTAGTATTGAACCATTCAATGAGACGGACCAGTGTATGGCCAAACCAGAGTTAATTTGATATTAGGTCTTTTGTTTTAATCTACGATTTGTATTCTGTTTTCGTACATTTTTTCTAAATAGGTGATAAATCTCAGGGTGTAGAACCTTCAAAGTGCTTCAGTTGAGAAGCTATCGAATTCGCAATAATATCTTAAAAATTGTTCGCACCAAATTCTGGTTGAATATTAGGTGTTACAATGGCTGAATATCCGTTTACCTTACTATGTAGTCATTTAGTTTTTTCATAGTCTGTACATAGTTCGTCGAATGCATTGTGTTAAAAAACATTTTTGCGTATCCTTGATAACCTTAAGTTTATTCGATTCCACTAAAATCTGCATGTGAGCTCTTTTGGAAAATCATGTTGTGTATAAGTTAACTTGGTTTTTGTACACACTTGACTCCATGTATTGGTTTAGAGGTTCTTTATATTCACTAAGTCTCATACATAAAATATGGCTTTTAAGAACTGTTATCAGGTTCTGCATCAATTAACTGTTTTGTGTGTAGTGTATTTTGTTCTGATTTTACCATCCCTACTTTTTTATCTTCTCTCTTTCCTTTCAATAGCTCTTCTGCAAATCGAATTCGGCTTAATTCTTGGAGTGGAGAAGATATATTTAAGATGCCCATTGGTATTTTTTCCTCAAAGGATCATCAACGTCTTCAATTCATAGCAACATGTGGTTTTTCTTCCCCTGGCACTTTAACTAGTCCTAAACAATACAATTATAGAAAGTTACGAAGAAATTCATTTTCGTCTTTGTTACCCCGTATAGATCACCATTCAAATCCAAATACTGTTGATCTACGTGAAACAGCGAATTATAATTTGAATGGCACTACCTGCTCAGAGTTATTACCAACTACCGAATTCAAGTCAAATCTATTTCGTTCCAATTCTCAACAATCCCCTGATCTTTTATCAATAATTATTCCTCCGAATAATTCAAACGATAATCATAGTATCAATGGTAATAATAATTCTGAACATGTTGAAATATCAAAGAACTTTAATCATGTTCATAAGGACCATGGTCTGGTGTATGGTATCCATGTTCATTTCGATGAAAAACCCTCTAACATTCATAGGGACGATAATAATGCTGATGGACTGGAATGGGATGATTTGGGTGATTTACAAAGTAAGTTTACTATTTGTAAAAAAGCTTCCGTATCTTTTTCTGCACGTGTCTATTTTTTGCTAATCTGAGAATTAAGCCCCTAGAGTAATGTTTCGATGGAAGTAAACCAATTTAAAGTCTTGATAACGATAACTTTTATTTTTAAAATCACAACTGTCATTTGTTTCGATTGTGTAAGCAGCAGTATTTGAGGTTACCAAAATCATGTTTTTTTTATTTTAACATTCGACTATTAAATTTGGGTTATGTTAGTTTACTGCCTGTTTTCCCGAAAACCACAAAACTAATATTGGTAAAATGTTGACCATGGAAGGTAACGTACCACTCTCTTCTGGTTCATTTTTCCAGTTATTAAGTTTTATACTAAATTACTCGCTTAACTTTTATACTTTGAATTGACTGTTTCTAACTAATTTAATTCCACCTTTCAATCTTCATCTTGGAGTTATCTGTAGCTATTTAAAGTTTGCGCTTCAAGTGTTACTTTCATGAAATATTTATTTCATAGCATTTCTAACATATTCTTTGCCTTGTGAAAAAACTACATTTTCTCTTTTTTTTCTGTAAATAGTTTACACGAACTATATAACACTGTTCTTTCAGATAGAATGAGCCTCGATCAAATAAACTACAATCACATTCTCTTGTGATTAAAAAATCGTGTAGGTAACCAATGATTTTCTGTTGGTAAACTCATTAAATTGCCAGTTGAAGTTTACATTTCAAATATCTAATTTTAAACTGACTACTATACTTACCGATGGGAAATGCTAGTGGACGGCCTATGCCCCTCCACGAGGGGTAATAGGCGTAAGTAAGTACTATACTTATCAAGTTCCGCAGTTATTTCATCTAAAAAACTTATTTACCATGATTTTGGTTCATTGTCACTTTCATATCTAAAATGAATTGTATAAATAATTCCTCTTTCATTTATGAATAAAGTGTTTAACGTACTTGTTTCTGCATAAATATTAAACAAAATAAGAACCCAGAACATAAAAATGTCTAACTTCTGGTATCCGCTTAGATGAAGCACTTGACTGTTCTGAGTTGTATAGTGAAGCAATTAAAATTCGTTCAATGATTGCTAGATCTCATACTATCCCAACGTACATTGTTAAAGTGTAGAATTCATGCATAAAAAGTTTACTCAATCTTTGAAGTTATTGATGATGAAAATTTATCAAGTTTTTATTTAGGGTTCACATGGTATTGGGAGTTCATGGTTAAGCTCTCCAATTGACCTATGTTTATCTCTTCCTAGGACAAATTTTTACTACATACCCCATCATTTTGTATCATTCAAAATTTGTCACTTTATTGATAATTAGTAACTAGTTCTTATTTCCCGTTAAAGTTGCAAAGTCTGATTCCCCATCACTGTTGCCAAGTAATGAATCAGCCGACACATTGAATGGATCTATTCTTCCCTGCTCTCCACTTACCCTTGCTGCTGAGGCATTAGTTTCTCCTCGTTTTCAGTTAACTGAACCCCACGTTCAGCATCTCAGTCAAATTGTTAACTCACAACAAAAATCTCACGCAGAGGTAGGTTTACCACTTTTCATTGTAATATTTATATGTCGATTGAGTGATAATTGAACCAGCTTATCACTGGCTTGTTCTCAACCGTCAACTGACCCCACATATCGTCTGTCGTACCCTAAGATATTCGATTATTAGTTATTCGCTCTTTTTAAGTGTTTCTTAGGACCCGAGACTACAAAATATTTGTAGTCAAAACTGTCGGCTCATTATATGAATACAAGAACAGTGGAAAAAGCATTATGCTGTAGCCTGAAAACCGCTGACTTGTGTTCGTTTTTTTCTGAAAATTTACTTAGTCAGTAGCGATTAATAGCATCTCTAGAGTCATAGTTGCGAATTTACAGAGAATGAGCATTGTCGTTGATAATTATCCTCGATTAGTCCTACTACGCATGATAGAATATTACATTTCTTGTCGTTTTACTTCAAATAACTAGCACCAATTCTGTATTCTAAAGTTGGGAGGTAGCTTGATTTAGGATGAATATTATTGTCCTTAAATAGTTTCACTTTCCACAAATGTATCATTCTTATTCTTCGACACAACTTTATCTGCATTTTTTATTAAAATTCCAGGTCTCTTTACATCCCTCACATCATTCAGAAATTTCCATACTAATAAACAATTTATCTGTCAGTCAAAATAATTCTTATTCTCCAGAATCAGTGAAATCCTGGGAACAAACTATTGAGGTACAGAAGTGTGATTCGTCTTGTGCTAATATTGATTTTCTTGAATTGCATACACCTGCACATCCTGATACAATAGTAAATAATGTTAGTTTATTAACTTAACGTGCAGTTTTTGCATCCCTTTCTTCAAATTATTATCTATTTTAATTACGCTTTAGTAAATCAACACAGATGACGTGAAGATGTTATAATTAGGTTATCACACCATAAATAGAAATAATTTGGTCCATGTTATCAAAGTGATGTTTGTCGTCATACTTTTTAGCTTATGAATAAAGATTACATATAATTGCCTACATGACGTTGTGTTTGAAGATAGTTGAGTTGGTCATTTTGAGTTTGCAATGGTTTTTATTTTCTGTAGGATAATTTTATATCATAGTTGAAAGCTCAAAGACAAAGTTCCATGATCTGCGAAACTGATTACTTGTAACAAAATATTTGTTTCTCTTGGTAGTGGCTATTTAAATTTCCTTACTATTGTCAATAATAAGTTGATTTTTTTGTTAAATGCTGATGGGTTCCCACTGTAGTTATGATTCATTTCTTATTATCTATAAAGTAAATAATACTCAATGAAACAGTTTTAGCTGGCATCCACCACAGCTTCTAAAGTGTCTTGATCTTAATGATAAAATGTGTAAAATCTACTGTAGTAATTAGTTTCTCTTCAAGTGTAATGAAGTGTTTTTTAAGGGCTGTCATTGACATGTAAGTTTAAATTTTTCATATTGTGTTTAAGACAAATATACTTTCGTTTCATCATGTTTATTTCTCTTAATATTCGATGTACTACTAGTTAACGATAGCTGTTATCATCGAAATGATTTAGTCGTGTACAACATCCTACAATTACCTCTTAAACCTTTGGTGTCACTATGTTTTCATCTTGGATAATTATCTGACAGTAAGCTGTATAGACATTAAATGATTTTCTAAAATTATATAGTCTACTACTTTTAAAAGAGTTTTATAAAGATATGTGATTATAGGGTTTTTGTAATAAACTTTTCGATATTTTTACAGAACGAAGCATATTGTTACAATCGGGGCAACAATAATCATACTAAATTAGGAGCTGCTTCTGGTATGTTTTCATGTAATGTGTTTGATAAATGAACAAAATTCAACCTTTGTTATAATGTGTCTTTACAACTAATTCAGTCAGATCATTGAAATTCAATTACTCATTCTGTAGTTTCCAATAACACAGAAGGTTAATATGTAGTGTGAAAAGCCACTAAATATCGAGATGCTCACTTATTTTTGATATATTGTGCAGATATTTATCAGCTTGAAATCCCAGCACAAAAGAATATCATCAGCAGTCAAACATGAATGAAAAGGAATAGAATCATATAATTTTCGAGACTTAAATGAGAAATGTACAATAAATTTATTTGCTAAAATTGTTACTAATTTTGTGGTTCAGCCCTTAGATGATAATTAGACATATATGACAAATCTTATTTATTTCGGTTGCTTTTTATGTTAATCGTTTTGTCAACTGATTCACTACATATTCCGAAAACTGTATCTCACATCAGGATTACTCTTACGTGAGCATTAATCATTAGACATCTGTGATAGCATTCTTGTAATTTACACGAATTCGATACCTTCAAATAAAATATTTTAGTCCTTTAAGTAAGGTGAAAAAAATTAAATGAACTACTGTAAGATATACTTGCCTTTTGTTGAACAGAAGGACAACTCGTTTGCGTTATACTGAGTTTATGATTTCGAAAGGTCAAAGGAACCTGTTCTATGAGATTTCATTTGTGATTCACTTAACATAGAGAATAATATCGGCTAGTAGTACATCTGTGGTTGCTGTGTGATCACCGGCAATTTTAACCATCACATGCTCTCATTCCTTTTTTTGTGAAAAAGACTAGCTTGTAAAACACTTGTTATTCATCATTTTCAGTCATGGATTTGCCCGATAGTTCGTTGGTAAAGGAAGCTGATATTCTCCCTCTTTTAACGTCAATACGTCGGGACGCGTTTCCACTTATTAAACTATTATTACGTTTAGAAGAAAAATCTGTGACTGGACTTTTGGATTCGGCTTTGCAAGTTAATGAAAATCCATGCTCACAAAAATTGGAGGACGAGCGTCGACAACTGGATATTGATAAAAGTTATCTCATGGTATCACTTTATGTTTTAATTACTGGTTTATTTTGTTATTATCCATTAATATATGTCGGTTGTAGATATACGATTAGTCTATAAACCTATGTGCACTTTGACTGTATAAATGGTGAATAAATAAGACTTCTAGAAGATACTACTGTCCTCATCGACTTAATATTTAAATAGAAAGAGAAAAAACGAAGTAGTAAACTTCTGTTTTATCATGCACCTGTAGATTACCAAAGGATAAAGCGTTTGTCCGGGTTTGAACCGTGCTCCATTCACTTCTATTTTTATCTTCATGTAGTATCACTAGCCCTCGTACCTAATATACGGCTCACCACCTAGTACACAAATGGAGTTTCTTTACATAAATTGACTAAAAACAGATTTTTTAACTATTCTTAAAGGCAAGAACACTTAAAATATGTTCTATTCATCCTGAGGTATTTTTGTCGTTATTTTTTGGCATAAATTATAATACCCTTCATGCCGTGTTAAAATCCCTCATTTCAAGGATTGCTATTTTTTCCTGTAATCCTTTTTGACCTCATCTGAACTATTATAGAAAATCAGTACCTTTTGTTTTCCTGTAATTTTACATTCACTACCAGTCGTTATTGTAAACAAATTTAGAGTTTATTTATACCCTATTTGCGTTTTTTTGGATAAGTTCAGTTCATTTAGTAATAGATAGGTTATGTGAAACAATGCATTCCTTTCTTTTTTATTCTTATTTTTGCTGTCTTCGTAGCTTCGATTCACCTATCATTGTTTAGTGTCTATACCTACGAAAAATACTCAAAATGTCTTATCACTGTTTTCTTTGTTAATCAACTGAACTACATATAAGATGACTCAATGTGTGTCCAGTATTTGATCGGAGTAAATATATCGTTGTATCAATTTCGCAAATTACTTTAGCTCAACACTCTTAAATGATGTCCAACAATTATGTCGTTGTTTTCGATATTATGTTAATTTTATACATAAAAGTTTTATTTCCTGTTTATTTATATAGCATTATGGTAAACGTCTTACTCAGTGGACTTATACTATGGATAAGTTATTGGATTCTTTTCGATCTGAGGAAGCAGACTATAAGACACAATCACAAACTTCATTATCAATCGCTTTAAATACATTTGGTGATTGGTTATTAGCTCTTAAGGCAAGGTAAGATGCACATACATTGTAGGGAGTATTGATTATTTTCACTTTTGGATAACTAAAATCAATTCCTAATAGGTCTCTGTGTGCTTCAATCTAGTTCCTCCTAGTGTTATATGTTAAAGCATTTCTTTTTATATGTAGTTTTAGAATCCAGGATATCATTGATGTTCAAAATTTTGTTATATTATTTTTTTTTAATATTTAGTTAATTGACCAATGATTCTGTCTTATGCTTACAAAGATTTAAAACTTGTTCGTTTGAGCTGATTATCTA
Organism: Schistosoma haematobium; assembly: GCF_000699445.3. Taxonomy (NCBI): domain Eukaryota; kingdom Metazoa; phylum Platyhelminthes; class Trematoda; order Strigeidida; family Schistosomatidae; genus Schistosoma; species Schistosoma haematobium. The sequence goes on along the minus strand of NC_067196.1, from coordinate 48,364,340 downwards.
TTTAACCACTTCAGTCAAATTGTCGTATATTTTATCAATCCATTGTTCCTTCATAACACTAAGTCACTAAATTTGATGTCTATAGATTATTAAGTCATTCTGGTCGGTTAGTCACTACTGTTTGGAATGATTTATCGATTTTCATTACATAGCATGTATATTTTTTTGGATGGTTGAAAATGAATAATTATTAGCGTAAACGCATTCATGGCTTGTGTACTTCTGTATATTAAGTGTGTGATTTCACATAGTTAAGAGAAAAATCATAAAATCAATTTCTGTCTGGTTTAACACCATCTTAAAACATTCTCTCACCTAGTCGTTTTCGGTCCTCTTCATTTTCATTTTCATTTGCGTATTTTGTTTTCAAATAACTGTTTTTCTCATTGATTTGGTCTTATGGCTGTTTTGGGGCCCGGTTTTTGACAGATTCTTAAATACATATCAAAGGTTTCTCGTTTTTAGATTGTCTTAATTACATATGCGCTATTTTTCTTGACCATCACTTTTCAGTAAAATATACCTTTATGTCATATGATCAGACCCGTTTGTTGAAGGTATCTGACCCTAAATATTATGTTTTTAAAGTAATATTTCGCATGTAAAACCTTAAAATAAAGTTTAATTTCTGGCATAAGGTAAAAAGCACATTCTTTAGGAGAAGCATAACATCAAAACTACATGTTATGTGTATAGATCTCATAGTATACATTACGTAACATTTTTTCAGGAACAATTTATTCTAAAACATATATGTATGGTGCTTATTATCGCTTGGCAAACGGTCATTAAACTCAATAGGAAATCGTCTTCGAATCTTCGACTGTAAATAAGTAATACACAACTCATAATTACTAAGTGAACTGATGATTATTTGAATCTTCAGTTTCAAGCGTGATTCCCTTGAACTTTTGTCAGTTGAAACTACAAGTAGATCTAACTGATTATCCTTCTGGTTATTAAAAGGTAAATATACTTCACATTAGTCTGCTCCGTTTGAGTTAATTTAATTAATTATATAAAATTTTCCAAGTATAAACGGTTAAGTAGTTGATTAAGTTGTAAACTTATCATCTACGTGAGTATATATTTGTAAAATGTATCTAACCATAGTCCACCTATGTGTGCTGTGCTTCCAAATGTGAAGACTAGTTTTGAAAATATTTAAATTGGTCAGATCAAAATTTGTAACTTGTTCATGTAGTCGGTTGATCTTGGTGTTGCAGACCTTCCTGGTGCTATCTCTGAGGTAACTATAGTTTATGCTTGAAGACCTTTAGTGATATATTCCTGCATCGGCTACAGTTATTTAGATACATTCTCTTAATTTTTCTTAAAATTCCATTTAATATGAACCCAAACTTTTCATTAATTTCTATTAATATTTATCACCCATCTTATTGATATCAACTATGACAGCAGTGAACTGATACGTTGATTCTATCCTCATGTTTTTGGAGGATAAATTGTGTTCACTCATTATTTTTGTTTTCGTTTCATTTAACTCAATGTATATCGTGTAGGAACTTTCGATCCTGTGGAAAACATATGGTCTTGAATGGCAAATAAGTACTCTGATCCAGTACATAGTAATGGAGTACCTGATTAATCACTTATGGTTGGTAACTTTAAATAAGTTTCCATAAAATTATTTGACTGTAGAATCTTAATTTCTGATTTTACATTCTTACAAGTATTAAATTTACCTGTATCTGTATATTCATTTACATAATTATGGTTATTCTTCTGCGGTATTCCTTTTTTTTTGTAGACATACTATGGCTTTTTGGGTTGTAAATTGGCGTTCATCTATGTTTGATCATTTGGTGGGAGAAAGCTATGACGCGAATGTATCGTTGTTGGGCATGAAACAACGTGTTCAGACAGCGATTCATAGAGCGCAGGCGGTATTGAAACCACTTCTACAGTCTTATGATGAGTTTACGTCATCTGCTGATAATATTGACCACTGCTTAAATGAAATACATTCTGATCTTGGTGTAATTTCAACCTATTCATCCAACGAGTTCGTAAACACTTTAGAAGAACTACGTGTAAGTAGTGTGTTTGATTCTCTTTATTTTTAATGGCACTGGTGGTTTGTTATTCGATAACTTGCTGTTGATAAAGGGCTATTACTAAATAAAACCATAATCAACTGCATTAACTCGTCTTTTCAATGAAACACACTTCTACCCATCATATCTCTAAAAATGTATGGAAAAGGAATAAAATGACAGAAAAGTATGAAATTAGCAATGAGTGGGACTAAGAAAATCAATATCTCACAATCTTTCAGGTAGATAACTACCTTTCTACATTTTATGCTCCATTTTTAGAATTTAATTCACGCAATATAATCATAGTTTTAAAGTATATCGATTGTATACCTTTATTTGTTGATTCACTTAAAGAAACTGGCATTTATTATTCAATTGAGTATTCAATTACATCCGTATGCATTTTAAGGTCTCTTCATAAGTTGCTCAAGGATAATTTTTTTCAAAAGCCTGATTCATATGTTTGGATGTCAATAATGTCCATCCATATTTTAGTGAGATGTCTTGACCATTTATTAAATTAATATTACTAATTGTTATCATTCTCTCTTACGGTTATAACCCAGCTATTCCTATTGCTTAGTATTCTTGGACACCAAATCACCCGATAAGTCCCCAAATCAGAACATGGTTGAACAGGGAATAGATTATATTCCAAATAACAAGGTTAGATGGAAGTATGACGCAAGTAAGAAATGCAATAGGGAAAACGTTAGTATATTTATAGTTTTTCACATGAGATTTCTAAAGTGTTCACTAAGTATTGATTAACGCTGATTGGCTAATTCTTATTCAATCAGCGTGCACCAAAGCAATCATGCATTGAGCATGCTTTAATCCAGTCTATGTCCCGCTAACACCTCCCCTTTGAGCAGATTCGTAGGATCTGGTGTGTCGAGGACGTTTACGTTTCTTGGGCTGAGGCGTACGATTCGGTGGACGATGACCTTTTTTATGTCCACGTTTGTTGTACATCTGACATTTATGCTTCTTAAATGGACAGAATCGTACATAATGCCAATCACCACATAACCAGTATTCAGTCGTTGGTTTGTTACGAGTTGTTATCGGCTTCTGAACTTTTAACATAGTAATAGCATTGACACTACTGCAGGTTAAATTAGGATTTGCCTGTTCAATCAACTCGTTGTCGTGTCTGATGCTTTGTAGCCGCTTACACTCATTTGTCAATGTTCTGAGTGTGACGTTTGGGTCTTGATCCAATCGAGCCAAAAGTCTAGTCCTGATCTCAGCATCTTGTGGTGACTAAAGAGCTTTGATGAATATTAAGCATTTAAATTGGTCTTCTGTCAACGAGCGTAACTTGAACCGTTCACACTCTCTGTTGACGATGTCTGCTAGAACATCATATTCATCAGCTTCGCGTTTCACCAAATTTGGACACCGATATCGAATACTAAACAATGAGGATGACTCACCGAATATCTCTGACAATTGAATTACCGTCTCCTCGAAACTGAGCTGTGAGGTAACTTTGGCAATATATGGTCAGTATAACGTGCATGTTCATTGCTTCCCAACTTACGTACCAACAGTCGAGTCTTCGACGCATCGTCTAAATGTATCTTCCCAACGTTTGAACCACGTGAGAAAAGGATTTCCACTTTCGGGATCATAGATGAATTCTGGGATGCTGCTAGCAACTGCATCACAAGACGTACTTGAAACAGCATATGAACTCGAACAGTGGATGTTAAGCTGTTGGGTCAGAGTCTCCAACATCCGCATTTGTGCATCAAGTTGTGCTTGCTGTTGTTGTAGTATTCGACTAAGCTGGTCATCTGATATGGGCATCTTGAATTTTTTTTCCTCGTCGGTCAGTGACTTCAAATAAAGCCAGAACAACTATTGATGCACAATAATATGAATTCATTATATTTCGTGGTTTCTCCGCAGATCCTTACAACCAAATATGTATTAGAATTTTACATTAAGATAAGAAATAGTATGGAACAATTGACATAAGTGAATGTAAAGGATTGGAATGACAATGGTTATCAATGATAACTATATATATATATATATATATATATATGCAAGAACAGGTCAGTGACTTCATGATCTTATGTCATTTCCTAATTTCCCTAACTCTATTTCTGTCTTACTCTCATGTCCGTCGACATTGAACTTAAGGGTGGGTTGTCGGCCAAACCAAATCATGGCACAAATCCATGAAGTCATTGACAAGTGGACTGAGCCATGTTGGTAGGTGTAGACTTCCTGGTTGAGATCCGCGAAATGATAGCAATCGATGGTTAGAGACCTTGAATGACATAGTTCAAAATCGCTTACAATGGCGCAGGTGCATCCACTCTCTGTGTTCTCCCAAATTCTAATCTCCTGAATTCTTCATGTTTCTTTTTTCTCTTTCCAGATTTATTTCACTGTATTATACTCCTTGAATTACATCTTCAAACCCTAATATTTCCGATTACTGCTTATACTTTTACTACCTCTAGTGCTGTGGAATTTGAATCGACAATTGTACCTTTGTGCTAATGTGGTATGGCTACTCGAACTGATGTACGTACGTAAGAAGTTCTACGTTGTTGACTGGCTGATTGTAGGTTGTCTTCAGGGATTTATAACATATTCTAACTACCTCCGATAATAAAAGTTATGACCTTATCATCAGACCTGCCTTTTTCTTACCTGGTATCTTACAGGTAACTTCGATATTGCTAAATCGGCTCATCATGTACAGGCATTGCTTTTAAACTGCTTTTGATCATTTACTCGAAACTCAATTATGTCTTCTACCATCACACAAGAATACAGAGCAAATATCTGTTCAATATACTTACCTCTTAATTGAAACATGGATATCTCCCCTACACCAAATGTGGCACAAGTTAGCAAATACTAAACGGTCTTTCGGTATACCTGCTGAGGTTTCGTCAGTCATCAACTCACCGCGGTTGTCTATAATTCTACCATTTAATACTTTGAATATACGTAAACAAACCTGACCACAATATTCTCAAAATAAGCATTAAAAAATATCCACTGTTACATGGTTTAGATTGATTCCATCTCTCTAGTTATTTAGTGACAAAGAACTTTTTCAGCCTAACATACTTGTCGTAATAAAAGACTAAATGACTAAAATTTACTTTGAGTTCCTCTTAGAACTTGTTTAGATTTTATGTTATTTGGAATAGTCACTTTTTTACATTGAATATGAATTTTGGTAGCGAATGATAATTTACATTTGGTGTTGCTAGTTTCCTTTCTCACCTAGTATAATTTACAAATTTATACTTCTTTTTTAGGATTTAAATGAAAATCTATGGACTATCCAGTCACGTTTGGGTTCATGTTACTTATTCAATGACTTCTGGAAATTTTCCTGTAAATCAAACATTCTTGTACAACATGATAGTCATGATCATCATGGTAAAGAATTGAATGTCAATATATCAAAATGCTCCATTACCAATTTAATTCATTTTTCTTGTGAACTTCGTCAGAAAATTCTAACTATGATTCGTGATTTAGAATCGGCAATAATTAACAAATCAAATGCAATTATAGTTAAAACAAAATACTTGTCAATTTACCATGCAAAACAACACTTAATTGATTCAACTATTCCTTTTATTGTAGAAAAAGACAAAGAAGTGATTGACAGTATGATCTCATCAAATGACTCGGTACAGTTGGACAACTATTATCTCGATACTGCAGTTGGTCATTTACACTCACGTTCTTTTCACGAATCACTGTATTACACATTTTTCTCACAAACTTATTCTAATATTTTACCACATTTTATATTCAGTATCGATAAACGGTCATTCGGAAGATGCTTCTTAATCTTTTTACTTATTTCTATTGTATTTATTCTATTTGAATCGTTCTTTGGTGAACGTTCCATAATTTCGCTAAAGTCTCTTGGTAATGGTTGTCATAGTGATGGTCCGGTCGTTGAACTAAGCACAAATCATTTAGTGAAATTCTTTACCTGTTTTCAACTTCCCAATTCAAACAATGTGATTTGGTAATTCCTTATTCACACTTTTATGAATTTGTATGTTTTGATTACAATCATGATTATAAATGTTAAAGTCATTTGTCTACTGGACTCTGAGTCTAATGCGTCTGCGATCATATGAACTAGATTTCTTTCTACTTTTATCATGTTTATTTGTACATTTACCATATCACGAATTTGTTTTGTACAGTTGTAGTTTTCTTTCTTAATATTTTCTTTCATCCCGTATAATTATTAGCTGGATTAAAAAGCTTTTATTTCCTGATGATGATAGTATTTTTCCCCATAATATTGCATGACGTTGTTCCGCCCTCAATGTAATTTGGAGCGCTGTGACTTCGGTTGCGTTTTAACAGTGTCTACTGATAACTAACGATGGGATCAAGCATTTTGATCTTTTGGATACTCATCATTTTAATCTTTACATATCTGAGTAAAAATTGGTACTTTCATAAGTTAAACGACGTGTGTCTCTTCTGAGATTTTAAAAATTTCCTCATATACATCACTTCAATTTTCGATTTCATTCGTTCTAGCAGTTGATTGGTGTGCTGCATGCTTGGATTTAGCTTGGAATATAGAATTTCATGAAAGGTTCGGTATTACTGAAGTCCGTTATTTATCGGAACATGTCAACTATGCATTAAACGTTAAATTATTCTGTCAATATTTAAATGAATTATTATCGATGCATAACTTAATTGCTTTTGTATACTTCAGTTACGCGATTCTTTTTCTTTTACACAAATCGGAAGTAAGCAGTAAATAATTCAAGGGGTTTAATTGAGTTGAATATTCTACTCATTGTTATACATATATACTGAGCGAGTACTAAACAAATGAAACTTAAAGCATGTCTAATTAATTTATGGCAAAATTTAATCAACTGAAATTAAACGGCTAAGTAATCCCCTCTCTTATCCTTCCTGATAAATGTTGATAATTGTGGCTCCCTTCAAATATAAAGTTATTAACAGAAATTTCGAATTAGACCAGTGCACGAAAATTCATGCCGTTTTTTAAGGACTTTCTTAGTCTTCTTCTGGGATATCCATTTCTAAAAGTTTTGAGTAATGTTATTCAACAGACAAATTTGGTCATGGTATTGTATGGAAGCATTTTGTAAGCATTTTATTTCTGATTGCCTTATATAGAATGAAACACATTGATACCCAACAGATGTAGAATATTCGGTTTACTTACTTACGCCTGTTACCTCTCGTGGAGGAGCATCGACCACCCACCAGCATTCTACATCCAACTTTGTCCTGCACATTTCCCAGTTGTCATTGATCTATTTCATGTCTGCTTCCGATTCCAGACGCAGTGTTCTTTAGCCTTCCTGTTTTCCGTTTCCATTCACGATTCCAATTTAGCGCTTGCTTTGTGATGCCGTTTGATGATTTCCACAATGTATGTGCTATCCACTTCCAGTGTCTTTTCCTAATTTCCTCTTCAACCGGAAGCTGGGTTATTCTCTCCCACAGTAGGCTGTTGTTGATGGTATCCAGTCAACGGACATTGAGTACCTTGCGTGGAAAATTGTTTATAAATACTTGTACCTTTTTGATTATGGTTGTCTTAGCTCTTCGAGTTTCAGCTCCGTATAGTAGAACTGTACAGAGCTTACCTTCAATAAAATAGTGGTTAAACTTTATTACCTATAAATAACCAACCAGATTAGCAACTTTGAGTTCTTTGCATAAGCTTCAAAATGTAGTGCGAATCATCATTTACTCTTTGAATAGATTTCTTAAGGTTACTTTTACTTAGAACTGAAAACCGCTCAGTTTGGATAAGAAAAAGTTTATTTTATCACATGGTGAAAACGTCAGTCACGTCGCATAAACAGTCTTATGGTGTAGATCTCAGAAACATTTTATTAAGAACTTATTTCTTTATTTTTGGAAGTCTGATCAGCCCTGATGGTTTGGTGTCTGAAGAAATCTCCACACGGATTCGAAAAGCTCGTTAGGCTTTTGCTAACTTACGTCACCTATGGCGAAGGCGAGATATCCGTCTATCAATTAAGGGACGAGTATACTGCTCGCCAGTTCGTTCTCTTTTACTTTACGACTGCGAAACGTGGTCATTTAGAGTAGAAGATACTCGTAAGTTATTAGTATTTGATAGCAGATGTCCTAGGAATACTGGCAGCATCTTCTGGGATCATCGGGTAAGTAATAGGGAGGTTAGACGCACTGTATTAGGAAATGATGGTATGTCAGTTGATGAGATTGTGAATCTTCATCGACTGAGATGGTTGGGTCACGTGTTACGTGTACCTGAGCGCCGATTACCACGACATGCAATGTTGACTGGTGTTGGGGATGATTGGAAGAAAGTTAGGGGCGGCCAAACCAAAACGTGGCACCAGTGCTTGAAGTCACTAACTTCTGATCTGAGCCATGTTGGTGGATGCAGAATACTTCAGTTGGCGTCCGCGTGACTTTCGTAACCAATGGTTGGAGACTCTTGGTGACATGGCTCAGAATCGACCACAATGGCGTAGATGTGTACACTCTTTGTCTTTCCTTAAACCGTGAGACTGAAATTACTTCATACCTTTCTCCCTGTATCATATCCTTATATGTAGTCTTTTTTATATGTTACTATCTTTGAAGTGACTGCTTCTATGAATTTTGTGTTCATCCTGTTGTGCTAATAAGGTATGGCAACTTGGACCAATGAATATATTTGCCTAGTCCTATGTTGTAGCTGACTGACTTTGTTCAAAGTGAACTCACAAAGAAATATTAGTGAATATAAGTGTATCGTACAAATTGGTGTTTCGGTACCCTGTTGTTGATTCTAAGTGCTTTATTAGCTTCATTGGTCTATGGAAATATATGAACGTTGTTGAGTTCTTGTACGTTCGGAGTTAGATCTCCTTCATAGATATTTTTTACTTAGATTTTTGGAAGAAAAATAATTTTGAATTGTAGAAAATCGCTTATAAACTTCGGAATATCATATGCAAGTTACAACCACCATATACTCTGATTTTATTACGTTTTCAACAACGGAGGCTCAGTTTTGATGTTTATTTATTCACGGGCTTATAAAGCGGATGCATTAAAGTGCAAAATCGCGCATGGAGGACAGTTGACAGACTCGTTCAAGGTAAAGACCGGTGTCAGGCAAGGTTGTTTACTCTCACCCTTTCTCTTTCTCTTGCTGATCGACTGGATCACGAAGACGTCAACATCTGAAAGGAAGCACGGGGTACAATGAACATCTAGGATGCAGCTGAACGATCTGGACTTCGCAGATCATGTGGCCCTCCTATCGCAATCGCAACAACAAATGCAGGAGAAGACGACCAGTAAAGCAGCAGCCTCTGCAACAGTAGGTCTCAACATACACAAGGGGAAAAGCAAGAATCCCCGATACAACACAGCATACAACAATCCAATCACAATTGACGGAGAAGATTTGGAAGATGTAAAATCCTTTATATATTTGGACAGCATCATTGATGAACATGGTGGATCTGATGCAGATGCGAAAGCGCGGATCGGCAAAGCAAGAGCAGAATATTTACAACTGAAGAACATCTGGAACTCAAAACAACTGTCAACCAACACCAAGGTCAGGAGTTTTAATACAAATGTCAAAACAGTTCCACTGTATGGGGCAGAAACCTGGAGAACTACGAAAGCCATCATCCAGAAGATACAAGGATTTATTAACAGTTGTCTACGCAAAATACTTCAGATCCGTTGGCCGGACACTGTTAGCAACAACCAACTGTGGGAAAGAACAAACCAGATCCCAGTGGAGGAAGAAATCAGGAAGAAGTGCTGGAAGTGGATAGGACACATATTGAGGAAAGCACCGAACTGCGTCACAAAACAAGCGCCCAAACGGAATCCTCAAGGCTAAAGGAGAAGTGGAACACCAAAGAACACATTACGTCGAGAAATGGAGACAGACATGAGAAAAATGAACGAAAAATTGTACAGAAGTGGAGAGGAAGGCCCAGGACAGAGTGGGTTGGAGAATGGTGGTCGTCGGCCTATGCTTCATTAGGAGTAACAGGCGTAAGTAAGTGAGTAATAAAGCGGATAAACGGCTTCAAGGGAGTCTTTCGATTCACTCAAACTCAGTGACATAATATAGTTCCTCTGAAGTCTTATTTAATCAGTAAACTTTACATCAGGGATCGAGATCAGTTGAGAGTGACTTGGACCCATAACTATCAATAGGCTCGTACAGTTCTTTAGTTTTCTTGTTTATAGGATCAAAAGCAGTGGATTTAGGTTTACATTTACCGTCTAATGTACCTAGCTGGGTGTTTTGTGATTGACATACTTGAGATGGTGGAGAAGATTTGTAGCTCAGGTCGATGATTTTGGTGGAGTTTTGTTCTCTGAGTTAGAAGTTTGTGCTGATGATGTCGTTTGGAAAAACAATGAAAGCTCCACGACCAAATCATCCAGCTCAGAGAACAAAACCCCATCAAGATTGACATACTTAGACATAGCTAACTGTTCAACAAACATAAAAAATGTTTGATGTAACATCGAAAAGTATATGAGCTAATATACTCATTCTCCTACTCCTCTCAAAATTAATACTTCCATTTACAAATCAGAACTGGTATGCTTATGTAGGAGGTCTACTGATATTAGTTTCTATTAAAGACAGCTTAACTTGACTGTTTAAAATTATCAGAAATATTTTTTTTCATTAATTTAAAGAATATGCTATTTTATAATTCACATCATAATACTCTACTAACGAAAATGTGAATAATAACAAATATTAGGTTACCCCCTATTTTGAGAATGTAGTTTCTTTTAGTATATAATTTATGCTATCATTTATAACGTGCTTAGTGAGGCATTCAATTACAAATATATGTGTCTTTACCCAAATAGTTTGGCAATAGCGTTGAACATTAGATAACATTTGTGGAATATTAGCCAATACTTTATGTATGCTTTATGTATTACTTCATCATTTGTTTCTTTATTCAATAGACTCAAAAATAACCAAACTATTTACGCATGGTTATACAACATAGGTTCTTTGCCAACAAATGCACTAATAAGCTGAATTGGGCTTCATGACAAATATTGGATTTGTACTGGCAGATATTTACCAAGATATGAAAATATAAGTAGAATACCAAGTTATTATTATTCCGTTTTCCGACCCGATCTGAATATCAGCAAAGTAGAGGAATCTAGAAAATTATGTATAGCTTTCTAATGACTATCAAGAAACATGTTTAGATATATAGATAATATGTGGATAGGAATTTAGCTTACTTAATTATACGTAAGTAATATAACAACATTAAATGAAATTTGTGCTCTACCTGCATTAGTGTTAAGAGAGTAGGAACTAGGTGTTTAATAACTTTGCAGGAAATATAACAAAACTAGTGGAATCAACGCGCACGAATGCCTAACCTCTAGACCACTGATCCGGCACTTAACGGTGTTGATGTCTAACTTCTATCGACCAATAATATTGCGCAACCCTTCATCCATTGGCGTCCAGTGCTTTCGGGTTTTCAATGGTAGTCTAGCTTAGATCGACTCGTGAATTCAACTGTGGAAATATTACTTATCTTTTAAGCTACCAGTAATTATTATAGGACACTGTACAATACAATAGATGCTAATAGTGGTAATTAAGTAAATATATTCTTATTTAGTAAGAAGCGAATGTAAACTAGAAACACTCAGTTTCATATCTATAAAATTAGTCAGTAGCAATTCTATCACATTTTAGAGAGACTTATAAATATTTTGTGCATAATTTGAGACAGTTTCAACATTTCCAAACCTATTTGCAACAATATATCATATTATTAAAATATAGGGCACTAATGTCGAATGATGAATTTAATTATATCTCAAAAGCATATTAATACATATGTGGATATTGTTTTATAACTGTCAGAAGTATCGTAGAAAGATTGTTTATATATTTCATGGCTTTGAGAAATAAAACTGTGATTACCATCTGATTCATAAACAAAACTTTCGTGTAAGGTATAACCCATGGAATTTTGTTCTCTCTTGGTTAAGAAATTAACCAAGTAAATTAATCATAGCAAATCTTGATGTTATTACTACTATTATTGTAATAATGCGATCATATAATGACTTCGTTTTGTTATGAATAAATAATCATTAACTATTTCGTTTGAAACAAAAAATGACCAAGTTTCGCTGGTTTAATCAACAAACCCTATTATTAGGCAAGAATATTTAGTCAAAATGCTTTAATTGTCTGAAAATGGTACAGTGTACCCCAACAATCAGTCATTATATTTGTACATCATACTACATTACTGGATTAAAGACACTGATAGTCATTGTGACATTATTAATCAAACAACAATTAACATGAATTTATTATGTTTTAAATAGTAAACATAAAAAATCTCTTATTTTCTTTTTATCTCCTTTATTTATTAATCATAAACATATAAGTTGATGAAATTAAAATCTCTTCATATCTTTCTTTCTACAAGCTATTTCTTTCTTCGTGTACAATGTCCGTATATGCAATCTTTCTTTTATATATTACCACCACTGAATGAACTACTTCTATGAATTTGGTGTTCATCTTGTTGTACTAATGAGTTATAGCAAATTGTACTCATGCACATATATATGCCTAGTCCTACATTGTAGCTGATTGATTGACTGAAGTTTACTTTCAATAGTAAGCCAAAAAAAATCTTTAAAACAATGTATATTACATTCATTATTTTCTGTCAACATCATTGTCATTTAATGATTAGTTTTGTCCATGTCTTTCTTCTTCTTTTTTTTCAGCTTGAAATAGTACATCATATTTCTTTATTCAATGAAGATTTATTAAATAGTCTAATAAACTATTCATTCCAATATAGTCTTCTTATAATGTAAAATTTCATTTAAAGTAGATGACAGTCAGTATGTAAATATAAAAGAATAAAGTTTGTGAATAAACTTATAAAATCTATTGTTTTTTCGTTTTTTTTGTTTTTTGTTGTGTTTTTTTTGTTTTTTGTTGTTTTTTTTGTTTTTGTATACTTAACTAAAAAAAATGAGCAAACATATTCACTAAAATTTATGAAAACCAATTCTATGTCATGAATATGATCATAAAAAGGAATTTTATGAAAAGTTTAATTAATCTACATTATGAATCATAATTCATAAAATTCCTTTATATTTATTCCTAACGCCTACACATTTCAAGATTAAAATAGGTGGGTAAAACAAACAGAAAGGGGGAGGGGAAGTGTTAAGTTCAATTAATAGATTGAATATTTCAGACAACATTGATTAATGTTGTACTTTCCTTTAGACTTAATCATTTTTAACAATATAATTTTAAAAACAATGATAATTTATAAAATTAGATTTGTTTATGAATGAGATATGTAGTTTGATGATCTGTTTGATTAGTTTGAAAGTAACTTTTTTTTTATCAAAAGAAATATGGCCCTAAGTTTTTGTTATCTAACAGAGCAATTTTTGTGAACAATGGTGATATTCATTACTGTAATAGAGAAAATATATTCGGTACTTATTTTAGAATAGTGATTGTTTAATCTATTACTATTTTATTAAACCGGTAGCCATTCCAAATGGTTTGTTAAAGTTACTATATAAAGGGTGTTGTACTATTTAAAGGTAATTTGATCATGAACTCATATAAGTTAGTGTGTTATTGAAGTCGAAGAGTACTGAACATGTTTTACCCTAGTTACTGCAATAGATTAGATTTGAACCTTCTGATTTGATGATAATTACAATATTTGTGGTAGTATTACGGATAGCAAATTAAATTTGAGTAATGTTCTACCCTCATTAGCATCAGATGGATGATTAAATAAGAAATAATTCTGTTCTAAACTGTAGCACGTATGTCCAAAGACTTTACAATGTTTGTTTAGAATAATGGAGGACTTAGTTTGAGGTAAACTAAATGCTGAATGTGACATCTTGATATATTCCAAAAAGATTTGTATGAAATTCCAATGTCAATAGTTAATTTCAATGACAATATACTCACTATTTTCAGCTATCTGTATATGTGAAATTTGCTTTTACTGAATGCCTCTACTTATTGATTATAAATCAAAGAATACTTTGAATAGAAATTCCATAATATTGAATAATATATATATAGATCAATCTTTTAGCCAAACCAACTGCTACCTTGATATGGTAGTATGCCCTGGAGATTCCATTTACTCATTTGAACAATATTATCTGAGAAAATGTCTTTACTTTGTAATATGTTAGAATGATTGATGGAGATTTAGAAAGGTCGAAAACATTAGTCAACGAAGTATAAAAATAACCCAATTACATGGTTTTGAGAGTTAAATTTAACCGTTAGATGACTGATCATGACACAAAGAAATTAACCTTTTAACTAAAAGTGTGTTGTAAAATCATCATACTTTGAATATACTTCCAGAACTTCGTTTTATTAATAAATCTCCAGTAGTAAAAAATGAAACTATGTATCTAAACTGACAATTCTTAAATGGCTATAGTTGGTGAATTTCTTTCAAACTTTTGGTCAATTCTAAACGAAGCTCAGGGCTTGTAATCGACTGATTGACTAAAATTAAGTGCGGATAGAAAATTTTATTCGGATCATATATTAACTCGGATAGGTTTTGTTAATTTAGACTTATTTTATCTCTTTCTGTAAGATAATATAATCAATGTATAATAAAGTCATTGACTGTTTTACTGATATGGGTAGCTGTTTGGCTTGACTTTTATCTTCATGACAGTATTCATATATGGCTCTAAATGAGATCGAAATCCGGACTTTCAGTTCTTGCTGGATGAATGACATATTCAGGTCACTGCATCGAATGAGGGTGCTACGTATTTATAATCTTAATCAACGTGATATAAAGTAACCATCCCTACTGTCCTCACCACATGTGAATCCTAGGGTTGATTCCATGCAGGATCGTGTGTGAAATTTTTCTAAAGTCTCCTAATCTATGATGAGACAACTATGTAGTGTTTCTAGCATTTTTAATGGTTCTCCAAAAGACGTCAGTTGATGGTGAAAATTGTCTCTCTTCACAAATTTCAGTGTCTAAAATTACATTTATTTAATATTTCTTTTTACCATTGGAAGTGGTATTATCAACGATAGAGAAGCAAACATATACTCAAATTAAAAATGCTTTTTTTCAAGAATAAAGTTTCATAAATGTGTCTGAAATAAATATTGTCCATTTTCAATGCCAAAATACAATTATCATTTAAGATTAATAGCACATTTTCTTTTTTTTCAAACTATCAGTCATGCCTTACATACAATCAATGTAATTGAATCTATTTACCGAGAAAAATAAACATTTTATTAAATTATTGAAGAGGTAAACTTTCTCAACTAATTCAGAATATCAATTCATTGAAAGAAAAAGAAACATTCATAAAGGTAAAACTATTCATTAAATTGACCAAGCACAATCTACTTGGACGAATCTTTAGTAAAGTAGGTAGATTTTTTTCTTTTTAAAACAGCGAGATAAGCTGTTTTGCAAAAAAAACAATCGCATCTCATTCTACATGCTTTAACATGATTTATATATATATATATATATATATA
Organism: Schistosoma haematobium; assembly: GCF_000699445.3. NCBI lineage: Eukaryota > Metazoa > Platyhelminthes > Trematoda > Strigeidida > Schistosomatidae > Schistosoma > Schistosoma haematobium. Next base: position 48,348,665 of record NC_067196.1, on the reverse strand, counting down.
TATATATATATATATATATATATATGATGATGATTGACGGTTTTCTTCTATTCATATATTAGTGTTTTTACTGGTGGATTATATGTGAATATGTATACTCATGAATGTACACTTTTTAGTGATAAAGTATCCCTAACTTTATTTTATGTACTTTTTTGCTGAGCTCATGTGAAGTATTTGTTGTCGACTTTTTTTTTTAAAAAAAAAGAAAATCTTGATATGACCACTTTTCTTTGAGTGTGAAGAGAACAGTCATGACTATTAAGTTCTTTTCAAAGAAAGCTGAGATTGTCTTTTGAAAAATTTTCAAATAGAGAATAGAAATTTGTTTTTATTCAAGAGTTACCTTTCGCATATTTGAATTTAATGCATTATTTGTAGTGAATGAGAATTCAGACGGCGATAACCAATTTATTATTAAGTACAAAATTACAGAGTTCTTACGTAAAATGTGTAAACCATACGTTTAATACATCATTTGCAAACCCTTGATTAATTGTCTAAAACTGCATCGTTCCCTCATTGTTATTTCAATTAATCTCTGTTTATTTTCCCGTTTTTTTCGATTCGATATTCTCAGTCTTCTGCTGCCAGTCATTTTATTTCTGATTGGTGTTATATACTACTTATGTCCGTCGACATAAATAGCATACACCACATGTTGACCTTTTACAGTTGTTTAAACTATCAGCTTTCTAATTTATTTTAGGGCTTTGATTGAATAGGTCATAAGAAGTTGAAGTTAGCGTAAGTAAAAATAACGAACAAAAAGAATGAAAATGACCCAATAATAGGTTATGGTATGGTACTTGCTACATATACTGGCAGGTATAAATAGTATTTGGCAGCAATCGAAAGTGAAATGCCTACTAGTAAGAGATTTAAAAGATTGAATTGAAGAGAAAAGGAATGGAAACAAAGAGAAATTGTAATGATAATAGAATTGGGACAATCAAGAAGCATGTAAAGGATAATGGAAGGAAAATGTACAAATAATATATTTAATGTATGGTTTTTATATTTTTGAAGCCACTCTGTAAACAACAAATTTATTTTCCCCGCCTGAGTTCTCGTTCACTACAAAAATTTTAGTGTTAGAAACATGAAATAATTCACATTTGTATTCTTCATTACTTGTTTGGAGATGCGAATCTATAACGTTATTTTTCTGTCATACTATTTAAACTAGTTCTAACTTATTTGTAACGGCTTGTGTTCTCCTTTGGTTAATGTTAGTGTTTACAATTATTCAGTACATCTTTAGTGGATTGGTTCGATATTGGCATCTAATCTTAGTCTCAGTCATCATTTTAAGCACATAACATCGACAACGGATAAAATGGATCCATACTTGTTGAACAAATATGTGTCACCCAAATGCCCTGGTACGGCCGAGAGTCCGCTCTCCCTCTCGAAATGCTCTCACATGGCCACGCCTATATAGCCTCTGCCAGGGAAGTCCTACTCACTGCCTTCTCGTGGCGGGGGTGTTGTTTACGAAATTGAGAGGACGAAAAGCGAATGTCCGGCGCTTTAACCGGATTCCGAACCAATGGTTCAGATGGGCTCCAGTATCCTACGGGAACAAATGGCATGTGAACCAATTGTTGGTCACCGGCTTTCATGGGACTGCATCTCCTGACGATGCTCCACTGCCTTGCGTATCAGACCTTCAGGTCGGAGGCTCGGGGAGTGGCCCCCTAAGGAAACCACATGCTTCGGTTTGGGTACCCGGGCAGCATCACAGCCCTCACATATATCGAATGAGATTTGTGTGAAGCATATGTATTTGGTGCCTCCTTGTACCACTGTCTATGTGTTAAAATAAATAAATAAATAAATAAATAAATAACCCATGGATCAGTAGCTCAGTGAACAACAAGCTGGGGTTTAAAACAACGGGTGGTGGGTTCGAATCTAAGTGAAAATGTCAACACTAGGCTGCAGGTACACTTGGATTACGAGTACCAATTAGGACTAAATGTATGCTTTGCTAGCTATAATTCAGTAGCTAATAAAAATAATCCTAACTGACTTTATATTTCTGTTTGATAACTTTAGGGTTTTTTACTATATTACTTATATTCTAAATATCGTAATACCTCGAACCTGTAGTTTGTTGGCAGATATATCATGAATGGCTTCATGCGTTCAGTTAGCTGACTGTATATTAAACAATCTCACTGTTATGTTTGGAAAATAATATTCTGAAAAGCAGTAATTAAATGTGTCGAATCTTACCATACAATCTACCTGGAAATCAAATCGTTTGTAGCCCAATTATTTTTAAATTAATGTCGCAAACTAGAAAATTTGTTACAGTGTATACATATATCTTGGAAAACTTTATTTCAGTCAATAAACGTGTTAGTTTATGATTATTTTGAATGGTTTTTCACCTGACACTAGTATATGATAAAGGCTTACTACGTATGAAGCTGTTTGCTCGAGCTTTGATCTGAATGAAAATGATTATATGCCCGTTACTGTCTACTTCGGAGCCAGAAGCTGCAATAAGTGAAATGTATTCACGTTCCTGAATAAGACAGCCATCATCGATGACAATGGGATATAGCTGAGTAATAATATAAAGTAATTGAAGCTTAAAATGTAGACTTCTCTACTCTAGTTCAATGGCCTAATAATTTTATTCTCAGTATGAAAAATTTAGGCATAGCTAAGGTACTTTCATACTGAATTAAAAATAAGAGTATAGAGGTTTATAATCGGATTTGTATAGGATCTTGTGATTTATTCGGCGGTTGAGTGATGATCTCGAAAAAACAACGGTGATCCAATAGTCAACGGAAAATCAACAAATCAAGTAATCATCTGATTTCGTTTAGCAATTGTTTATCTAGCTATCCCGGTTTATGATTGCCTCTTATCGAACTTCCCTAAACATCCAACTTTCGGCTGAATATCATTCAACATGAAATCCTGTAGCTCAATGAGCATGTAACAAATATTGATTAACAAAATTTATCTGTTACTAACGATATTGGTTACTATGCAATATCTGGTCATATCAACTGTGATTTTACACATTATTCATGCTAAATTACTGGTAAGATGAGAAAATTCATCTATAACTGATATGTAAACAATAAGACTGCTTCCTGTCTTTCAAATTTCAATAAGTTATAGGTAATTTATCTTATGTTTTGTGTTAATTGATCATAATTATCAAGTTTGATAAATCAATTCTATCCTTTGAATATTATTCTATTTGTTTTCTGATCATTTACTTTGAGTTTTGGCCTGTGTAAATAAATCGATAAATCAATATCTTATTTGGTAATCATCTCAAATAATTTAAAACATGTAAACGAAATAACCGTACAGAATTGATTTCTTATTCCCCTAATTCAATGTTTGCTTATTTTGTTTCATAGAAAACATAATTTGTCATATAAAGTAAACAATTTGCTTGTGTTTATTCACTTATTTATTATTCGTGTTTTTTTTATTTCCTTTCTTGATTGTATTGACAAGATAGTATGAATAAATCTTCCTTATTTTCAAATAAATTAATCTGTTATAAATATAAAAGTTTACTTTCTTTATAGGAACCTATTCATTTTCGTGCCGATAATACTGAAGCATTTAAATTCAATCTTTGATGTAAACGTCCATGTGCTTCGATGAATCTAAAACTAGGATGGAACAGTTATCCAATCTTTCCAGGCTTTTAATGGTTCATCAGTTTATGTAAGCATGTGGTGGAAACTAATCTTGAACAATCTGGGAATTTATTATCGACACTTGAAATCGATCGGATAAAGATATATATTTATCCAATACTGAAGAGCTGCTCTATATATTTTGAGGATTGTCTAAAAAATAAGTGACTGTAGACCTATTTTTTCGTTGGCTGAGTAATAAGGCTTAAAGACCGTTGTTATCATCAACAGAGAACTGTTTATTTTTATGTCATAGATATCATGTTTGTTAAAAATATTATAAAGATATAGTGGAGCACTATTATTTTGATAATTTGTTTTTTTTTACAAATATATTTAAAAGAAAAAGTTATCGATTTTTCTGAGTAGATCATTCATATTGATTATATGAACTCAGAGCACAACTTTATTTTCTTTAAAATAATTTCCTCAATGATTTTAGGACTGTTTTTGATGGAGTTTTGCTCTCTGAGCTGGATGGTAGATAGATAGACTTCTATCCGAAGTTTGTGCTGATGATGTCGTTCAGAAGAACAATGAAAGCTCTACGACCAAACCATCCAGCTCAGAGAACAAAACTCCATCAAAATCATCTACCTGAGCTACAAACCTTCTCCACCATCTCAGGACTGCTTTTAGTTGAAACACTCAAAGTTGTGAATTAGTCGGTTTTCCAATTATTTCATTTTTTGTTGCAAATTTAAGAAATAGAAGAAGACTGATTTAAGATTATCATTGAAACTCTGAGTGCTGAGAAAATATGATACTTTTTAGAGCGTGTACTAAGAAATGTATAAACATCGCATGTTATTACAAAGGAAATATATCAGCTAGAGTGATTAAATAAGTTTCTGTATTCATCCTAAGTAAAACCTTTTCCCCAGAAATCTGGTACTAACAAAATTATTCTTGAAAAAAACGTTGAGCAGTTCTCTAAAGGTACCAAAGCTGAATAGTTTATGCAAATTGTACGTGCTTTTATGAAGCCACATTGGGGCTTTGTGAAAACCTTTAAACATAGTTAATAAAATCTACAAATTATGATCTTAGAGAATTGGAATGTAATCCTTATTACTTTCATTGTCAAACAATTTTATTAAATAGTCTAATCAATAAATCCAACTCCACCTTGCAATGGGGAAGTGAAAATATTGCAGTCAGTTGAATAATGCGCTTGTTATACAAACTTAGAATATCTATATGCTTATTTCTAAGAACTCGTTCATACATATCTTTTACTAGCTGAATAAAACAAGCCTTCTAATACAGTTCAAACCTCCAAACTTGATTTAATTTCTCACAGTAATTGAGAATTTGTCATTTCATTAGAGCTACTATGTAAATGCAATAAGCATAAAGGTTTTTCTTGGTCGTTCGAGTAAACCTCTTGAATTAGCAGTTGAAAAATGGTTGTTGAATAGGATTTAACACTTTGTTAGCTGCTCACTCAATTCTCTCATATTTAGATGTGCTGGTTAATAAATGCGACCCAACTGTATCTGAGAAACAAGAAGATGTAAAACTATACCGTATCCATCCATATATAATTGATTTATTTATGTTGCTTATTGTTTTAAAATAACACTGTAAAAGTAGTATGAGATTGTCTTCTTACTGTCACTCACAAATGAACTTTAAACTGTAACTGACCATTCTAACAACTCATATGCTAAAAGTACAAAGTTTCATTAACACTTAACTAGTAGCCGAAATGTCAGCTAACTTCATATCTTTATTCTCAATATGACGTATATTATTTATTGAGTTAGTCATGATAATTTTTTCCGCTTTTTTCTCGCTAGATATATCCATAAACCTCAGATTCATGTTGGATCTTAACATGTTTCATGCTTTGTTTATAATAATTGCTCAGTTAATTTTTAACCAGTATATTCTGATATTCTGAAGATACGGGTAACTATCATTTACAAAATAAACTATCCATTCTCTCTGTCTCTCTCTTCATTTATTTTATATATGACTGTTTCTTCCATAACGTTAAAGCTTGGATCAGTATTTCAGGTGTAGTCTACCAAGTGTAAAAACCCATGATGCTTATTTTTTAACACTAGGTTTGTAAACGGTTATGAAAATGGTCAGTTAATACAAAAGATTTCATTTAATTAAATAACATCAAAGAGTTATTAAGTGTCTTTTAAATTTAACTAGGTTCTCTGTGAATAATATCAAACAACTCTACAACACTAAATTCAAATTCTTTGTAATCCTCAATCTATTTACTTGGAATTAATTTGGTACTCAAAGGTAAAGTTTACACAGCCTTTCATTGAGAAAACGTGAACTTCAGGGTTATGATAACTATCTATGATTCTCGAGAACAATTTACGTCAAATCATACTTTCTGAAAACTAATTGTGGCTACTTAGATGAGCAAGGCCCTGTAATCAAAACTGTTTCATTTTTTAGTTCGAAACAAAATCATTAATGAATACAAATTCATAAATTCTCCCATTAAAAAAAATCTAATCCCAACTTAGAGGGCTACAGATAATAAGTCTATAAGAGAATCTAATAGTCTTTTGTTAAATGTTCAATGACGTTTTGGAGGTTTATTGTTGATAAACCTTAAGTTAGAGAGAGACTATCCCCACAACAATCCTCCATATTAAATGATTATTTATTTGATATCAGTTTGTGATCAAAACCATCAAATGTGAAAATCATTTTTCGGCTGTAGATACAAATATAAAAATGTTAATATAATAACTACCTTACGCGAAGGGTAATTTTTAAGTAATGGACTATATTATTTCTGTATCATTAGTTTACGGATCTTTTGGACCATTAATTTAATCTTCTCATCGAAATCTATTTCACCCAGTTTTTATCATAACTAACTAAGAAACACGTGTAATTTTTGAAGTACCTACACATTAGGTAATGTTAACAATGACTTACATCAAAAGGAAAACATTTTATGAAATACGGTAATTGTAATTGATAGAAAAAACTCTAATATGTATCATACTACTAATTTATCGCAATTAGTAAGCTAGCTAACCAATTCCAGTACCTGTATTTATTTCACGTAAATTGCTTTTTAAAGAAAATATTTTTTATCAACACTTCAATCATTGATATTACTCCGTCGTTCTTTTTCTCCTTTTGTCTATGAAATATTTCTGCTTCAGCAAGGTTTTTGAATGATTCCATATTTATCCACTAATATTAAAATCAGCTTCATACTTCACCTTTATCATGAAAAAACGCCATTATCCGTAAGTGAATTTTTATGATTACTTCCTTCAAATGACTTTTCTCCAATGCGATTTTTTAGAAATCATATTTTCTTATTGTGTCTTTCTACTCGTCTCATTAATGCTTACATTATGGTCATTTAGGAACAGCTGTGTTCACCAATTTATCTAACAGCCTGGCCTTAATTATTATTAATGTAAAACTTAATTACTTACTTACCTATGCCTGTTACTCCTAATGAAGCATAGGCCGACGACCACCATTCTCCAACCCACTCTGTCCTGGGCCTTCCTCTCCACTTCTGCACAATTTTTCGTTCATTTTTCTCATGTCTGTCTCCATTTATCGACGTAATGTGTTCTTTGGTGTTCCACTTCTCCTTTAGCCTTGAGGATTCCGTTTGGGCGCTTGTTTTGTGACGCAGTTCGGTGCTTTCCTCAATATGTGTCCTATCCACTTCCAGCACTTCTTCCTGATTTCTTCCTCCACTGGGATCTGGTTTGTTCTTTCCCACAGTTGGTTGTTGCTAACAGTGTCCGGCCAACGGATCTGAAGTATTTTGCGTAGACAACTGTTAATAAATCCTTGTATCTTCTGGATGATGGCTTTCGTAGTTCTCCAGGTTTCTGCCCCATACAGTGGAACTGTTTTGACATTTGTATTAAAACTCCTGACCTTGGTGTTGGTTGACAGTTGTTTTGAGTTCCAGATGTTCTTCAGTTGTAAATATTCTGCTCTTGCTTTGCCGATCCGCGCTTTCGCATCTGCATCAGATCCACCATGTTCATCAATGATGCTGTCCAAATATATAAAGGATTTTACATCTTCCAAATCTTCTCCGTCAATTGTGATTGGATTGTTGTATGCTGTGTTGTATCGAGGAATCTTGCTTTTCCCTTTGTGTATGTTGAGACCTACTGCTGCTGCTACACTGGTCGTCTTCTCCTGAATTTGTTGTTGCGATTGCCATAGGAAGGCCAGATCATCTGTGAAGTCTAGATCGTCCAACTGCATCCTAGCTGTCCACTGTATCCCATGCTTCTCCTCAAATGTAAAACAGTATGCTCACAAATAAATTATTTCTTTTTTGACTGACAAATATAAACAAATATGTACATTTTGTGGAATAGAATCATCATAACCTGAGTGTTATTTTGCTGAAATGAACAGCCTTCTGAAAATTAATCAATATCAGGATAACAACCATTCAAAATTACAATTAAAAACTTTTGAACTTCATCTGAAATGTCAACTAAGAATGAAGAATAGTTTAAATTATTTTAAAAACAATTGTCGTTTAAGTCAGAATTTCCTCTTCAGATTCGTAGCATGGAAACAAGGAACACTGATTTTCAAAACATTTGCTACTCATAGTTTCTACATAATCATTATCTTATTTGTCAATCAGTACTTATTGCACGTTACTTATAAATGTACTTTTATATTGATTACTAAACTCAAATATCAAACTACATCATAACTGAACTATTATTTAAGGTCAAACTCGATAAAAGATTAATCATTTATTTACTGTCATGTATTGTGCGTGTATTGTGCACATGTTATTATATACTAATTTAAATGTATAAATATATGAAGCCCCATTAATTACAAGGTGTATAAAATGAAATATTTAAATAGTTAATTTATGAGATATAAAACGACCTCATTAATCAATAAAAGGGCATGAATTGAGGGAAATATATTGAGAGATTGAGGTTATGAAGTGAAAGGTACACTTTCATTATGAATGGTAGTAAAGACCTTAATCAAATCATACCATAAAACATCTAACTGTTCATATATGTAGCAAATAAATAAATAAATCATATTTGATAAATAGAATGCAGGATGATTTTTTTTATTAAATGATAGCGTCCTAAGTTTGGACGGATCGGTATATATATTTATAGTAGTTATTTTACTGTCCAGTATTATTATTATTATTAAAACAGGCATTAGTTATTATTTGTGCATTGCTACTAATACCCGTATTAAGTGATGAGATAAAAAGAAATATGTTTATAAGTATATTTTATGACCGTAAAATTTAACGACGTTCCACAGTGTTTTTTAAATAGTAATACGATATAACTATATTCGGTGTACGGGTAACTAAGATGATTTTCCACTGTGTTATCACTATGTTCTTGTTTAAGTGATAAATAAAATGACATGCCATTTACTTGGTGATTTGTAACTTTACCTTGTTCAATAATTTTTTTATTAAGGACATCTGAATTCTTAAAGTATGTCATGATTTTCATGGTACGTGAAGTAGATGAGGTCAAGCTATAGAAACAGTATTTCGAGAGTAAGATAAAAAAACTGACCATGACGATTAATGATTATTCATTTGGTATGACTTTGTGTGATATCATGTTAGAAATAACCAAAGTTAACCCGCAGGGGGAGGGTTCGTGGATGCGCACTGCTGAGGAGTCCCATACTAGGACGAAACGGCCGTCCAGTGCTTCCAGGTTTTCAATGGTGGTCTAGCTTCAACTGACTCATGATTTCAACATGTGAAATTTACTAAAATCTCCACAAAACTCATTCTGATAAAATTGAATTATAATAATCAATGTATATGATTATGCTAGAGTCATTAAACTAAGTGAACGATTAATGCATTCAGTGATACTGGTCAAAACCAATTGATTGAAATGTACTGTGACAATTAAACTGAGCGATAATACTTCCCTACTTTCGTAGAAAAAATAGGCGGACAAGAATTGTTTGGAACCATGACAACATCGAAGATTCTAATTGACAAGCAATCATTCGTACTAAGGTCTAGTATGCTAAATCATTAACCAATGTACATCGCCAACATATAGCTGGATTATTTCTAAAGTGAATAACTGTAAATAAATACATATAACTAGTAATAAAAGATAAGGTTGAAAATGCCAGATAGAACATTAAATCATTGAAGGCTATATATATCATAGGCACATGCCAAATACACAGAAGCAAATAAATGATCGACAGAAGAGCATTGTAATACAGTCGGTTATATTTAAAACACCCGGCAACTACAATAGAAGTTGTAAGCGAAGGAAATATGGGAGAACAATATGATACAACAAATTAGCTATCACGGAAATAAAGTCAAGCAGAGCGACTAGTCAGGAAAAAAGAAGGCAAACCAATCACTGAGATTGAAAAGTAACAGAAAAGGTAAGTGGAACATATTAAAAAACTTACGAATATATCAGTCGCACTGAACACACCGAACATAGAAACTGCATACAGACCTCCCTGTCGATGATATCCGACCAACAACAGTAGTAATCAGCAAGGCCATCAGACAAATCAAGAGTGGAAAAACAGTAGAACCAAACAGTTTACTATCCGAAGCACTGAAGCCAGACATAGTGGTAACTGTATAAGTGCTGACTGTTCCCTTCAAAAGCATATGAGAGGGAAATAGACATAATCTGACAGGAAGCAGAGATACCTCATCAAGGCACTAAAGAAATGTATCACTAAGCATGAGAACTACAGAGGCATCAAATTACTTTCAGCACTAGGTAAAGTTTTCACCAATGTGCTACTGAACCGAACCACAAATCCAGCAGACGCCTAACTTCCAGATCAACAACTTGTCTTTCGTAAGGATCGATCATGTACCGACCAAATCATGGCATTGAGAATAATCGATGAACACAGTTAAATGAAACTCATCACTATAAATCGACTTCTTTGATTATGAAAAGCATTTGAGAGTGTGAATCGGAAGAGCCTGTGTAGACCTTTCCGACACTATGGAGTACCTGGGAAGATTTTCACTATCATACGGAACTCCTATGAGGGGCTGAATTTCAAAGCCATGCATAGAGGGTAGCGCATAGATCCATTACAAGTGAGGACTTAAGTCAGATAAGGCTACCTACTGTTACCTTTTTCTTTGTTTACCGGGCGTTGACTGGATTAGTGAGATCTTCACATCTCAGGAAGGGCATAGAATACAGTGAACACTTCTGACACATCTGGATGACTAAAACCTTGTAGATGAATTAGCCTTGTTAACCCATATACAATAGTAAATCCAGACCAAGACACCCGGCGTGGTTGTAAGCCTAAATATATAAAATAGAAAAAACATGATCGTGAAGTACAACTCAACCTGTACATTCTTATTAGAAGCAGAGGCAAATGAGTGATTTCATTTTCTGATTGTCCTGATATTATAATTGACCTCTGGTGATGTTTCATGATTATTATTCAATTATTATCTACGTTTTTCTTTTTTTCACTTCTGTTAAGTGAACAATTATCTCTTATATTTCTAGCCCGTGAATTATTTTCGTCCTCTTACTCTCCCCTAACCTCCAGGTCATCATGCATACTGCTTTTAATAGTTGGAAACTCGGATCACTTTATGTTGCGTTCTCATCTATCTTTTGTAGACTTATATATTTACCAAACAACTATAAATACAAAAGCACAGTTCACGTAGATGATTTCGTCAAAAAAGTAATTATCTTCTCTGAATTCTCTTTGTTTTATTCAATAACACAAAGTCATTAATTCGTCTAACTGGGTGATTAAATATCATTCAACGAAATATCTTTGTTTTTATTTTATCCAATTGTTTTGCTTTTACATGTCCATCGGTACTTTACCGCGTACGTTGGTGATCTGAATACCAGTAATCAATAAATAAACTTATATTATATGTTTAAAACAAATTCACAAGCTATGCAGTCAATAAGTATATTGTAACAACATTTGTCTTGATGTTAACTCATTAGAAATGTAAAAAAAATATCGACAGAATGTTAATTCTTTTCAACTCTATCAAAACAACTGAGACATGTCAAATAAAGATACTACTTTTAAAGAAACAAACATTTTTTATTCGGCTCCACGCCTTTTATTCTTTCACTTACTATAATCGATTTGATGTACTAAATTAGCTTAATATTTCATCCTCCTTAATCTGCTTCTTCAACTATCGATTTATTAAACACTTAAGCTACTGATAGGATTTTTAAGAATGAAGTAGTATTTTGCTCACGGAATCAATTTTCCGCTTTTCATTTTTGCAATAAGCATAAAAAGTTAACACTTCTTATTTCAGTAAAGTAAATCTACATTGATCCTTGATTTAGAGAAAATAAGTCACCTGGCTTTGCTTTTGTTTGTTCTTCCTGTCAAAAAGAAATAGAATGGACTTGTAGTTTGTATCTGATGTAGATTACTTTGAGATTACCAAGTAACTCAGTTTCTAGTACTTAGTCACACCTTCCAGTTGCCCCCAAATTCATAATTAAAATATTAATCGTGATTCGAAAATATTTTTTTTACCGTGGATGACTGGAACTATCAATATGTTTTAAATCTATTTTGTTACTTCATTATTCATTGTCAGATAGCTTAACTCCTGTTATTAGTTTCTTATTTTACTCACTTTTATAATCTATTTGCTTACGATGTTCAGAGTCATATCTATAGGGGTTTGTTAACCTGTTATTTCCCAAATGATATTTTATACAAGTATTATCTTTAGGATTTTCCAGTTCCGCATCATGTGGATGAGCTAATTGGAAGTCAAAGACTCCATATGAATTTATGAGGTTTACTCTATGTCTGATTTATTTTGAGTGTTTACACAGTTTTACCTCGTTTATATGGGATCACTTTTCAGTTTTGTAAAATGAAAGACTTAAATTCTTTTGTATTATTTAAAGCTCATTTGTATATCCAAACCAAATCGCCTAGTTTAAAAACGAATGTGGATGTATTTAAACATCTCTGTATGAATGATAAGAGTATAAAACAACTCTACAGCAAAACATCATTTACATAAATACTGGACGAGCAATCGTGGGCTATCATTTTACCTGTTTGTACTTGATTCTTCTACTAATCAAAACTGATTAGTTTCACTACATAGAATAGGACTGGTATAAGATCAATAAAAATAGCTGGTAGTAATAACACAGAATCGTAATTTTTCCTCAACTTAAATAATGTAAAAATTCACTTAGTATTGTTTACATGTATCTTCCCATTATTATTTAAGACTGCAATTGATCCTGTGCAGACTGCCTCGATATTGCCTTCAGTCACAAGCTTTATAAGCAAAGATGGATGGTGGCTAGAAGTGAAATCCAGGACGCGTGTTTTGTCGTATTTGGGACTGGGCAGCTAAATACCGCATTGATTTTTGAAGCGAACGGTACTGAGTTCCAGATCCGGAGTGCACATTAACTCCGTGATTCAGGTACATCCGGCTGACGAGTCCCAAATTGGACAAAACGCTCGTCACGGATTCCACTGCTAGCCACTATCCATTCTGTTTGAATAATTTAAGCTTCTTAGCCTAGTATATAGTACAAAATTAACTGAATATGAACTTATCGCTTATACTGTTCAAATTTAATAACACAGTTATGAAGTCAACTACATTTTACAAAAGTATATATTATACATTATTTTTATTCTATATTAATGATCAATGTGTACAACTAGATACTTCTTATTCTGATCAACAGATTCTGTAAACAAAGTCAAAGTGATTTAAATTACTGATTTAACACATAATTTGAATCAATGTTATTGTTTGAAGATTTTAAAAGTAGATTAAATGTAGTTTTTTAGGCTTCATTTTAGAAACTAATAGTTTTAGACTATATATATATAACCATATAATTTACAAATCGACATAATTTGTTGGGAGAATCATTCATAGTGATCTATGGATAGTTTTCACTCGATTGAAATTATTTCATAAGTTAAACTGATTATCATGTAACTAAAAATTAATGTCAGTAATTACTTGATATTGCTTAACGACATTCACGTTTGACAAATGTTAACAATGTTACTTAGCAGCTCTCCTGGAATCTTTTTTTTACATTCAATAGATTTTAATTTGTTGCCATAAAAATGCTAAATTCCTTTTTTAAAAAAGAATCTAAAGTATCAAAAGCATGATAAGTTTTACTATGCAAAGTTTCATCTGTGTTATTTACATCAGTCGCTCTAATTTCACAGTTGATTGTTTTTTTTAGAAAAAGGATTGTAAGATATCTTTATTCATTCTGAAATTCAAGTAGGTGAATGTGAGATTGATACGCTTTACCCTATTTATTATGGATACTTGTATATATAGTACCCTGTATATTGTTTTGTATCCTCCTTTCACCTATTTTTTTACATCTATTACTTTTACTGACGATATGTATCAAATTAACTAGCTTTACTCACTTACTCATAGACTCATCCACTTTTTAATAATAGTTTCACAGCAAAATTATATCTTTACATTTAGTTAATAATGAACAGAAATGAAATGAGTCAGCTTGGTAACTAAACAGAGTAATTCATTCACATGCATTGTACATTAATACAAATATAATCACAGTATGATACATTCAGTGTACTTTTTTATTCTTATTCTTATTACGATGAAAATGCTGATAACCTAGTCAAGGTTACTGAGTAATAGTAATGCTTCCTTTTTGAGATAAACAATTAACTAGTAGTAAAAAACAATATACCAAGACGACTGTTTCCATTGTTAAAGTTTAGCATTGAATAATTTGTTATTCAAGGAATTAGTTCACTAACGTTTAAGGTTTTAAAAGAAGTAGCAATAGATATGTAAATAATCATTTAAAAATTGTTTTGTGCTTAAGTCATTCATCTATATTAAATAGTATTACTACAAACCATTGGTATTTTCCCCAATAAAAATAATTATATTGAGAATAATTTGTCAGTATTTCCCTCACCATTACATTCATTTTTTTGACTAGTACAACTATCGATGATGCTTTGATAATGGACAAATTATTAAGATACTAAGTCCTCCAGGATCAAGAAATTAGTATAGTATTGAGTTATGTAGAAAAACATAGTCATTACTATTTCGTTAGAATATTAGATGAGTAGTTTAATTTGTAATTCAGCTATCTGACTATTATGGCTTCGAGTTTTGTTTCTATTTTCTTCGAAATTAATAATATCTTGCCTACAGCATAAAAGTTTTTGAGTCCTACTGGTGAACATTGTGATTCAACTACTAGGTCAAATGAATCGATGTACAATGCCCTTTATTGGTAATAAATATGTATGCTACCCTTTACATTGAAATGCTAACAATCTTTTTTGTTTAGCTTCAAATAATTAGAGATTAACAGTTCCTGAAAGTTACTAATTCATCTCAATGTGGAACGTAAGTTCATGGATTCTTGTTGATTATTCTCAACATTAAAATAGATTGAATAGCTTTATGAAGATTTTGTTGAATACGATAGTAATTTTTGGAATAAACTAACATTAGGTCGAAAACCATTACAATTTATGAATGAATGGCCGAATATTTTATCTGAGCCTGGGACTCAGAGAGCAATACACTCACTTCTACATGAGATCAACCCAAAAGCCTTTGGATGTGGTGGTGATCATGATATCTTTAGATAGCTGAGTCATAAGCCAATCATCCAACATTATGACTCCAGTCAATTCATGACACACCGTGACGACCATCCAATATCGTCAAATCCACTAATTAAATGTATTTACCTACTTATGAATGTTAATTATACCATCAACATTTGAATGTATCTTTAAAGAAGGAATGCATTTACATTCATACCATGATGTTTCTGTTGTAATTCAATCAGTTTTGAGTAGTCGGTAAATAAAGACATTATATACGTCCACAGAAACTAATCAGTTCACTTCAGGACACAAAACAAAAACAAGTAAAAGTAAAGTTCGACAGAAACTAAAAACTTCATTGAAGAAAACCCAATATTAACCATCAACCATTTATATATCAGTGAAAATTAGAATTTCAAATGACTCAAAATATAGATCATAAAACTCTACTATGAAAAACATTTATTGAAGAAACACAAAATAAAAACACCCGGTGTTTATTTTTTACCAAAATTTTCGTTATTGTTTAGAGATAAATACACGTTTTATTATTATTATTATTATTATTATTGAATCTACTTACTCATCAGATACTTTTGAATGATTAACATAAAATCTTGATATATAAATAACAGTTCATCTAATTCAGGCTAGAGAATACGGTATTTATAATTTCTTAAAGTTGACCTTAATTTTTTTTTCAACTTTTTTTTAATCAAGTTCATCTCCTTTTAGTTTTTTTTTGACTCATTGACTTTTTGAGATGGAGTGAATATAATGTATGTTGTGTTGTTTTTTTTTATTTAAAAAAATAATGATTAATGTGACAACATTCACCATAAACTATATATTCACTATAAACGTTTTCACCTTTTCACTCTTTCTTTGTATCTCATCATCTACTACTTGTACAAATAAACAAAACGGATATCTCATTTCTCGCTCACCCCCACTCACTCACCTACTCACTCGCTTCTCCTCCTCCTCCTCTCTCTTTCTATATATATATATATATATATATATATATATATGCCGCATGTATTCATCCGTAGAAAATTCACCTTCAACTGATAATCACTAGGACTCAATTTCTGAGTAAATTAATACCGATAATAAGATGAATAGTTTCAGTAAAGTAATTATCATTTTTATGCCTTAGTTTCCATTTAAATATATTTTTTATTTCTTTATTGTTATCATTTTTGTTGTTGTTACTGTTGCCGTTGTTGTCAGTGTTATTGTTGTTGAGTTAAACTAAGCAAAAAAAAATTAGTATTTTATTTTAGAACAAACAATCTAACAAATAATATAAACATATGACAATAACTGCAATAGATGTAGAGAAGAAGAGAGAGAAAAAACGAAGATAATAAATAATCAAATAAGAATAAATATTCACAATGAAATAGTACATTCTACTTTTGTATTGGTTTTAAATTATAATGATAATAATGATCATTATTATTCTCATCAGTATTGTTAACATTAGTATTATTACTGTTACAACATGTGTATATTTCAGTTGATTACTATTATGATTCATTGTAAAATCCAGTCACAACCGCATTGAGGAAACATAAGCACCAATCATAGCTCAATACGTCTAATTTGCCTGCCAGCTAATTTATATTTTATTCATTGTATGTATATTACTGATTAAAACTATAACATATAGTTAAGTAAGGAGAGAGAGACGGTTGAAATAAGGGATAATAAGGTTGCTATGCTTGTTTAAGATGAGTTTTCTGGAGAGAGAAAAACAAGTTAATCATAAAAAAAAAACTAGTCATAATATTATCAGTAAAATTTATGATATTGACAATTTAATTTCGATGCAATTTATTATTGTCGTTAAAATTTGAATGAAATAAATCATGCTGTTCTCATTGTTTTGATAAACGTTTAGAAATTGAAAGTGTTAAATGATAAAGTGATTAATTTAATTATTACGAGAATTATTTATATCATTTCTATCGTGATGGAACATCGAAACCAATACAGCTTTTACAAGTTATAATTGAATTGTGTATAAAAGAAAACAGAAAGAGACAATAAAATTAAATGTTTTACGACATCTCCATGGTTGTAGTTGGAGAGATGAACAAAAGAAAACATAAAAATGATATAGCATATGCTTACTAGTGACTGGCTTCAAGAGGTATATCCTGAAGTGCTAGCGAGAAGCAGTAAGCAGAGGAGTTCAACCGGGTCTATTGTGAGATACCAGCTCACTGAAGACATTGGTGTACGGTGACGCAATTTCGTGGACTAGTTGAAGTTAGACGTTAACATCGTCGGATGCCGGTTCAGTAGTCTAGTGCTTAAGCGCTTGCGCGTGAGATTGATGAGTCCTGTGTTCGAATCTCGCGGGGCGAGGTCGTGGATGCGCACTGCCTCCTTGAATAACATTTTTAAACCCTAATCTTTCCAATTTCTGCTTATAGTCTTACCACCTCTACCACTATGGGATTTGAATCGACAACTACATCTCTGCTAATGTGGTATGGAAACTCGAACTGATGTACGTACGTACGAAATTCTACGTTGTTACTGACTGATTAACTGGATGCGCACTGCTGAGGAGTTCCACAATAGGACGAAATGGTCGTCCAGTGTTTCCAGGTTTCCCATGGTAATCTAGCTTCAAATGGCTCATGATCTCAACAATTGAAATAACAGAGAAAGACACAATTTTGACGATCTTTACAGTGATAGTTGTAAGATATTTGAAACATGGTTACAGATTTTTAAATCTCAGTTTATTTATTCATTAACTTATTTAACAATATGTTAACAAGTGTTTCAATTCATATGACAAATACACATTTATGAAATTCTACATATGTATATCTTATTTAATCTTGTCTAAAGTATGTTTGTATTTATTTAAATACTGTTTTGATAAAATAAAAAGTAATTTGATGTTTACTAGAAATACAACATTTCTTCTAACTTATATTCTACATAATGATTTTAAATAACTGTAAAATCTGAACAAGAAATGATTGATCACAGTTGTACGTTTATAAGTTATTTCACTTTTGAGTATTTTATGGGAATTTTCAAATTACTACTTTTAAAATAACCTATTCGGGTACGTTTCTGAAAAGTATACAAACTTTCGCTGTACAAGTTACAAAAGGTCCAATCAGAGATCTCGTGGTTGGTAGTATTATGCTGTGAAAGCAATGTACATTATATAAATGTCGATTGATTGGACTGCTAACTTCTAACTGGCGATCACTCATTCTTTATTGTCAAGATTGATCAAGAAAAAAGAAAATGAGACTTATTGAAATACTTTAAGCTGAAAATTCTATGTTCTACTAAAAATATAATATTGAATAAAGCTAATAATAATAATACTCAAATTTGATCATGTTGAGTGATAATACTTGGGGTTTCATCTCATTTTTTCAATGTCAGTTAACAGAAGTATATCGTTCCTTACTTAATATTTAAGTAATATATTGTAAATATAGTAGTATTAATGGGTGAAGTGCATATCGGTGGTATATACATCTATTGCTTTAAAATGTTCATTCATTGTTTGAATTCCCTCATGTAAAGACTGAAAACTTCGTATAAATATATTAGTATATATTAGTATATTGAAAATAACTACTTGCAAACTTGAATTTCCTAATGAATAGCAATCCTAGAGACAATGAACATATTCAAACCGACCGATGTCATCTCAATTTGTAAATAGTTACGTAAATAGACTTAAATTGTGTGACCTTTTCAGCCTTCCATCAATTTATGTCATCGTTTGTGTACAATAGAATCATTATATTAACTATATCACTCTGATATAACCGCTATATACTCTACTGAATTCGAAAGCTATAAATTAATACTATTGTAATTCATAAGATACTAATAGTGTTGATAGTACAGATAACATAAAGTTCACCATGATCTTCAGTTGTAACAGTTTCATTATGAATTAATATCACTCATCAAAATCTGCAGCCGTCAGTAAGCGGTTTTGCGGAGATTCTTGGAAATTATAGACAACCACTGAAAACTAGGAAACGCTGAACATATGCTAAAATATTTCTTTTTAAATATTTTCCCTGCACACTATCTTCTCTGTATTAGTATGTAGACATGTTTTTTTACTGCACTATATTGTAAGCACAGTGTTAAGAATTTCTATGCTAAGATAAAACAACTATCCAGTGTTTCCTGGTATTTAATGTTTTTTTACCAAGGCCAGTCTGTGATTCAAACAATTGTTATGATTTTTTAGTCGTAGACTTATCTGACAGGTCATAGCATTTGATGTAGTTTGGTTTAATTGTTTTTTTTACAGTTATCAGGCAAAATAAAAAAGAAATATTTTGCATTCATTATTCTTATTTAAACTATACTTATGGGTCAAATTATTTCATTGTTTATCATCTTCAATCAATGTTCTTCCATACATCCAAGCTAGTTGAATTCTAAGATTACAAATGCACACAGAATGATGTCAAACGTACAGAAGAGATGGATTGTGATCCAGGACATTCGTTTCGTCCCGTTTCGGTTTCTTCGGCTAGATGTATCTACATCCCAGAGTTGATGCTCACTCGAGGATTCAAACCTGGTAAACTTCTTTTCAAAAGACTAATGCGTTATCCAGCTAGAGTCCAGGATTGAATGAATCGCTCATCATGAATTTTACTGCTAGCTACAATCTATCTGTTCTATCAAGTTTCAAAGAAAACAGCTATATCGAGACAACCAATACAAGGTGCATATATGTCAGATCACACTGATTAAAATTCAGTCAAGTATATCAACGATAGGATAACTCCAAAACCCTTAAAAACTGAAATGAAACTTTTAAACTAGTGAATCGCACACCTCTGATTTATATTAATTATTCCGTAACAAACAAGTGCATATTTCTATTTATAGGTGATATTATTTTCCAGTACTCCTTGCTACTCAATGGTACTCCCACTAAGATTAATCTGTGATGAATATATTCCATTATCAAAAAAAATACAATCTCCATAAAAACCTTTCATACAGAATATACAGAAACATATAACTATAGTTTATTGATGCACTGATATACATCTCACAAATATGATCGTATATTTGTCATGAAATTTAAGAATTCTGTTTATATATTCAATAGGGAATATTTTTGTTTATATCAAAATAAGCAATGAAACAAAATGTTCTTGGGAAAAAAAATTTGATCCATTGAAAGAATAAACGATTATTTTAGTTCATCAGCACCTGTTATTTCGATATTTGCTTATTTATATAGAAATTTATCATCAAAATGCCAACTTTAAGGTTGGATTCATATATATATATATATATATGACCTTAACAATCTACTGAATATATTCAATTACCATGTTTGAATTCTCAAGTAAACAAATCGAATTTTTTAAAGTACTTTAATTGAGTTTTATATATAATTTAGTTCCTTGTTTCCATTTCATATCAATCATCATCTTGATTAAATCTAGTTTTATTATTTCTACTGACTAAATATTAATTGTTATGATTATCCATTGTACAAAGGATTAGGTTTGTTTGTTTGTTTTTGATGAAAATGATTCTACACAAATAAATTATTATAAGATATCAACTAGTCTATAATGTATTATCATGTTGTTGTTTTTTTTAAAATCAACGCACACTTATAATTGGCATTTTTTTGAAAAAAACATTTGTTTACTTAAAAAATATGGCGAATGGTCATGCTACCTATTGTGAATAATCATTGTAAAACTTGACATTTTGTTTGTTTGTTTGTTTGTTGTTTAAGTACACTGATTATCGGTAATGATTAACTATTATATATCTAGAACAGGTGATCAAAATCTTAAAATGTAAAAACAATGTACGAAATCATTGATCAAACTGATCTTTTGGTTTCTTTTTTTAAACATTTGGTATATTTTACATGCTGAATGGTAACTAATAAAAAAAGTATGAATCTATGTTTCTTGTTGATTGGTTATTCACTGGTAAAGTGTATATGTGATAAAGCTGTCTATGTTCTCTTTTAAGATCCCAGTTTTGCGTAGACAAATCGATAATTGTTATTGCATTCACGGTGATATCTTTAATAAAATGTCTTCGCTTGGATTAACAAAAAAATGTTTTAGGTTTTCTTTCTATATTCATCGCTCTTAGCTATCATCATTAATAATAGCTAGTACGTGACTACATTGATAAATGTAAGTCAATCCATTATCGTTTAGGATACCTTTTAGACTAAATGAAATCATAAAAGATACTTTTCGGAAATCACTTATCTAAACAACGATTGGAAACCA
Source organism: Schistosoma haematobium (assembly GCF_000699445.3). Classification (NCBI taxonomy): domain Eukaryota; kingdom Metazoa; phylum Platyhelminthes; class Trematoda; order Strigeidida; family Schistosomatidae; genus Schistosoma; species Schistosoma haematobium. The sequence continues at coordinate 48,327,070 of NC_067196.1, read as the reverse complement.
GGAAACAGTAGAGAACTATGTTGTCACATTATAAGAATCATTAGCAATGCAAATGATTGAAAACCTGGACATCATAGAATTCGGAACATGTTTTAGCTAGTTCATTCTTTAAAAAAATGATACTTAATCATAAAATCAAGAAAATTTCATTTCTGATGAAATCATTTACTTAAGCTATACATTCCTATTTATAGTTAGATGGGAAATATATGTCTATAGAAGGATAGAATAGATTACATCATAAACTGGTTTGAGACTCTTATTATCAAATGAGGTTACGCAGTAATCAAGGGGCAAACGAAGAATATAAGGCTGGAAATAAATTACGGGTCAGAATTATGAAAGATAACTGTCCAATTGATAGATCTGAAGAAAAACGTAAAGGTCATAATGATAGAAATTGTATAATAATCAAGAATTCCGTGTAAGTATATTACTATAGTGCATGTGATTTTCCAAGATTCCACATGCACATCTTACATTGAATTATCATCTAGAAATAAACGACACATTGAGATAATTTTGCTTGACCAAAATATATTTACACGCAAACTTATTTCAAATTTCTGTTTCAGTAACAAAAATCCTCTATAGGAATTCTAACGAGTTTGCGATATTTTTTTAAGATATCGGATGCTTCACCAGGACGAACAGTTAATCAAATAAAGCCTGATTATTATTCTCGCAATTCTTAATCAAGTTATATTCAGGTAAAAATATTGTTCCGTTGATTAATTATTCTTCTGATCTCTTTTAGGTACATAGTATTTTTGCAAATTGATAGATTGGTGAATGAAATGAGTCTTATTGTAATAACTTTTACGGGAAATTCTCATGATATTATTATGAAAACTAACTTACAAACTTGAAGTTATATATAATTTCACTGGTTGAAATCATGAGTCAATTGAAGCTAGACCACCACGGAAAACCTGGAAGCACTGGACGGCCGTTTCGTCCTAGTATGGGACCACTCAGCAATGCGCATCCACGATCCTGCCCCCCCCCTTCGCGATATTATAACTTACTAAATATCTAAGTGGCACCTTAAATCATAATTTGTGTGTACATGTAATTTGAGTCATTTTTTAAATAGATCATGTCATTTATTATCTAAATGAAAGCTTTTTGGTTCAGAATATAATACAATTGAATAACAGATGTTAATCTTAGTGTTTAGTTACCACTGAATTCAACTCCGCCTGAAGTCCCTCCGGGGGCCACTGCCGGTCCCAAGCCCGGATAAAGGAGGAGGGTTGGGCATGGGGTTAGCGTCCCCATCCCGTAGAAAACTAACTCGCTAAAAAACACTAAGCAGAAAAAATTATTCAAACCTTTTAAACTCTGCCTCGGGAGTCAGAAGGTCTTCATTTAGAAGAACTATGACGCCTCATGATGAAAGCCGAATTCCTTCGGAAGTTACGAGGCCGATGCCCCTTCTGACAACCAGAGCGATCATTTATTTAGATACATGGAATATTCGTACTACTGAATTTAAAAATTTGCTTTAGTATAGTCCAAGTTTTGTCTAGCTTTCAATAATATTGTTTACTTAAATTTTAATAAAGGGTTTACATCACAATTGATTGATCACTGGGTGGCGATCAATGTCATGCGTGTCTAGTCCTTATTAGTGCAGATCGAATGCTATCGACCAAGTTACAATGTGACCACTAGTCTAGGTGACTCGACATTGCGTGCACCATGTTGAGATAAGATGACGGTTGAAGGTAGTCAACAGAAAACCTTGGACTCGGGTTTTGTGCTACTTGGCACTCGTCAGCAAGGTGTACCTGTAATCTTGAGGGGACTGGTGCTTCCTGGCGGATTCGATCTCGTGTCACCCAGCTTCACAGTCAGAGACGTTACCACTGAGCTATCCGAGGCTCGACCGACCTGCTGTAGGACTGAGATGTAATCACAATTGATTGATCACTGGGTGGTGATCGATGTCATGCATGTCTAGTCCACATTAGTCTACTCTACATTATTCCCAATATGAAATTATTGTACTCATAATTTCTGATTTGATTTTTTGTTTTATGTTACCAATTTTGTATTTGATAAAGTTTAAAGGAATGATTAAATATTTAATATTTTCTCTTTATCACTAAGCGTTTGATGAATAGAAAAATGAATTATGGCCCTATTGTTAATGTTTCAATATTCTACATGTAATGATCATGTAAATCATCTTAATCAACTCAATAGTAAACTAATGAAACTTCAATTTCACTTTTTATTTATGTCATAAAATATTTTAAAAAAGTAATAATTAAATTTAGTTACTCATGGATTCATTTATGAGTAATCATTAATAAAAAAAAGATTTTTTTCTTAGAAAAAAATATTCTTTATCTATTGAAATACAGAAAGATAAATGTGTCATCATAAATTGTATTTTGAAATACACAGTCAGATCACTATGCTTGAATAAATGAAACAGTTGGGTATTTTTTTATCCTCAAGTTTCATTTTGTTACATTATTGTTATTATTTATTTAATACAAGTTTAGTTACTAAGGCCTATATATATATGTATGTATATAGTATTTGTGTGTATGTGGGGTCTTATTTTTATTTCACTCAACTTGTTGAATAGTATGATGACCAGTGTTAACATCTTACGCATATAAATGTCTGGACAATAGACTCAATATATGAGAGTTTAATAGCAACCATAATAATTAAAATAAAACACTGGCTGTGTGCCAACTATTGTTCATCATACTTTTTTTATATACATGTAGTTTGGTATATTTTTATTAGGATCTTTAAATGTTAAAGATCTGTAGGAAAGATTAATTTTAATTAAATGTTTTACAGTCAGTCATAATGAATGAGAAAAGATTATAACAATAAACCAAATAGAATCTTAACGATGAGCGATAGAAGAAACATACAAAACCTATTCATTTATGATTTAAGACAATATAATTACTTATGTATAGATGCACACGTACACACACACACACAAACATACACAAATTTATATGCACAAAAACTATCAATGTAAATACAAAATAAATATAATACAATAAAACAAACAAGTTCACATTGAACATACAAAAGTACACATATGAATACTTAAATTAAATCTAATGAAATAATTTATCAGTCGGAATATCCCTATAAAAAATTTGAGTACATAAGTAGTATGAGTTTTTTTACCAACTTAAAAAAAATTTTTTTTAGATACTCTTGTTTGCCAAAACTCACATGAACAAGTGAATTGAAAGTGTTTGGTGAAAGAACAGAAAAGAAACAGCATAATTACAATATCGGATACAAAAGTATATAACGATAATTGCAAAAGTATAATAAAAGTGAATATTGACAATAAAGTCTATTTCAGATGTGATTATCTGTTGTTTTAGTGAAATAAATGTGAGACAAAAGAAAACGTGTACACAGGTGCAAAATATTGAAATACATTTTTTTTCTGGAAAGAAATACACATTGGAATATAATATATATCTAGTGTTTTTTTGTTTTAATCTCTGTGCTCTTATGTGGTTGGAAGTAGCTGACAGAAAACCCTGGATCTAGATGTTGTCTGTTTAGTCCTCATTAACAAGGTGTATCTGTAATATTGAAGAGAATGATGCTAAGGAAGAATTATACAAACATAACATGAGTCACTACATCATGATCAATCATTTGAATTGTCTGATCATGAAGTTTTTATTATCTTTCTGGACAGTATTATCAACAGAAAATTCACATAGGAGAGAGTTATTCGGATTGCTTTACGCAAAGCCGAGAGCCTATCCTATCTACCTTAATTTTGATTAGTTGTTGTTGGCCATTACGTATCTATTTGTATTTTATAATTGTAGCTGATATTCTGTGTATCAATATACAGATCACTAGACGTGAAATCACTATAGACAACAAAAAAGATAGAATCTTAAAGTTGCAGTTGAAAATAAGTAAAAATAAAGAATGACCATTGAAAAACCTGAACATAAAATAAAATTGGTTTTAAATTACACATGGTTTCTGCTTACTGAACTAATGTTTATTCCTGCAAGAACTTCTGTTCACCCCAAGTGCCCTGGTACGGCCGAGGGGGGGAGGAGTCCTCTCTTTTCGAAATGCTTTCATGTGGCCACACGCAAACAGCCACTGTCAATAAAATCATTCTCACTCTCTTCTCGAGGCGCGGGTGCTGGTTACAAAACTAAGAAAACGAAAAGTGAATGTCTGGCACCTGGTTGGTGGGTACGGAATATCCACCTAGGTGAATTGAAAAATTCGGATTCCAAACCAATAGTGAACATGAGTGTCAGGATCCTATGGAATAATGGTGTACCGGTCATCAGCTAACATGGGATCGCATGTCCTGACGATGGTCCACCATCTTGTGGATTGGACCTCCACATCAAATGCCCGCGAAGTAGCTCCGTAAAAAACCATCTGCTTCGATCTGAGCATCAGGGCGGTATGCTAACCCGTTCACTAGCTAAATTATGACTACAATTACAAAAACTATTCGCGCTTTAATTCTCATCCCCGTAAATCACACAAAACTACTTATTAATACTTATTTTTATTTTACATTATGTCACTTGTCTATTAGTATATACCCATTTTGTACACTCCTTTATTTTTCAACTCCCATGGCAGCTCCTCTATGGTGGAAAATCTGTCCTATCTAAACGATCTCACGTCACTGACCAGTCGAAAGTTGAGCACTACCATTGAATACGAAATCTGAAACAGCCTTTGTGAAACCACGTGTGCCATTCAAACTGGTCTCATTCAACGTTCGCACACTAATGCAGATCGGACAACAGACAGGGTTAGCTATGTCTTTAGAAAGTATCAACATCGATGTCTGTTGTCTATCCGAGACTATTGTGAAACACTACAAATTTACTTGCAGTCTGTTTCCTCCTTGTACCAATGTTTGTGTTAAAATTAATAATTATTCACACTAGAATATGTCAAATCGATATAAATGGATTGTGACCAGTTAGCAGTATATATGAGCAAATAATTTAGTTGAGATGTTACGCCTTTCATTTACCAAATACTATTTTTTTAGTCAGCTTTCAGTCAGTTATTTCTGATGTGAAGGATAGTGATATTACCCGACTGTCCAGAAATTAGTAGGTGAAGATGAGTTTTGATCTGCGACCTATCGGCTAAAAACCGGTTTTTTTAGTCAATAAGCCACAGATTCATGATATACTGGTCAGGGTCTCGGTTGTAATATGTATTTCTTTTTTCAGACGTCTACTACATTTAATTACATTTCAATTAATAATCACATCAATTGTGTCAGTTGGTTGTAGGCGGTCAATTTTATGACATTGCATATCTATGCTTATGCAGTAAATTATTCATTAATTAGTGTCTAGTACTAATCAGCTTAATGTATACAAATCTTACTGTTATTCAGTGTAAATTAGCTAAAAATTGGAGTATTCAGATACCGCCTTGATTAAATTCGAATGTCAAAAAATTCTTAGCAAGGGATTTCCGTGATTTTGCTCGCGTCATCCAACTTACGATCCCAAGTAGCAAGAACCAACTAATATTCTGAAGTTGCAACATCTCAATTATCCATGTTCAGTATACGGTTTCTAGCACGATTAAAGGTACCCTTACCTCTCAATGTATTTAGTGATTTAATATCTTACAGAGGCATAAAGTGAAAAAGTGAAAAGTTTTAAAATATAAAAATATCTTGCACAAATACAGATCTACTGTATAGTTATATGATAACAAGAAAAAAGAACCATTTTGACTGTAAATTCACCATCTAACTAATACATTTTTTCTTGTTATTTAAATTTTGTACTTAAAATGTTGTGCCTAATCTGTTGATATTTTAATAAAAGTAAATTATATCAGTTATTAAGTAAATCGTCAACAAACTTTTGATAATGAGTGAATACCTTCCGGCGCTTTAACCGGATTCCAAACCATTGGTGCATATGGGCTCCAGTATCCTAAGGGAACAAATGGTGTACAAACCAAATTTTGGTCGCCGGCTACCATGGGACTGCATCTCCCTACGATGCTCCACTGCCTTGTGGATCAGACCTTTAGGTCAAAGGCTCGGGGTGTGGCCACCTAAGATAACCACCCGCTTCGATCTGGGCACCCGAGCAGTATCACAACCCACACACACACACACAAATATGGTGTGGCGCATATATATTTGGTGCCCTCTTGTACCAATATTTATGTGTTGAAATAAATAAATAATAATGAATACCTATCAAATGAGATCAATAATAATCGTAACCAGAAGATATTTCATACTTTAATTGATTAATTATTTAATTTTCAAAGTTTAAATTACGAACTATTGGAATCCCTATGAGATTGTTAATTAAACTTTCATATTGTTTATAATTAGCACAAAAATACTTAAAAAAAACTTTGGAAATAGAATGTAGAATAAGACTGTACTGGAAAATTTAAGCTGAAAAATTTAAGGTATCATTACCAAGGTTCGATTTGATAATTTCGAATAAATTGAGCATTGGGTGGATTGTTATAAATAAATTAATATGTTTGTAATATCCTAATGAGTAGAAATATTAGATTTTCTGACGTTTCGTGACTTAGTGTAAGCCACTTCTTCAGAGAATAAATAACCAAATTAAAATCTTAAGCTTGTTCTTAAAATATCTGTTTAGTTTTATATTTAAGTGTTAAAATTATCAATTTAAAACAAATCACCTTCGAATGAATTCAGTAAGATTTTAATCTTGTTGATATTGTGAATTTTCGACGTCATCTTCAAGTAAGAAGAATTCCATTGCAGATTAATGCCGTCTCTATATTTTTTAACAATATTACTGAAATGAATTATTCATGATTTAAAAGAAAAGACGAGTCAATTCAGACCTCTGAACAATAAATCACTGACAATATTGATACAAAGTATCAGGGTGTGTAAAAGTTGATGGATTTAAATACGTCGCTTAATATGTTTGAGCTCAGTACCTCGATGATTAGTAACTTTTCACAAGAAGGTAAGTTTCCGGTTTGATACTAGAATTAAACTGTTGTCAAGCTCTCTATTATTGCGATATATTCTCGATAATTCGGTAGATGATAACTCTTAACAAATACTGTCTTTCATCATTTTACGTGTATATTTACTGAAATGTATTTTTAAATTAAAAACTGACCTACTCAAAATGCCTGTATTCCTAATAATGATAATGTCAATTTCCGGTAGATCAGACATTGCTTTGTTTAACTTGTTCAAAATGTCTATATTTCATACAAAAAGTAAGACATATTTTGACATATAATATTGACAAGAAAATCTTCATATGCAAGAAAATTGGCATTTTACCATATAAAAGAGAAGAAGTGCATCTCTTTTCTTTCTTTTTTTCTGTCACACACAATAGAACAAAGTAATAAAAATCAACAGTAAACAAGGGGGTATATTTCCAGTGAAAAAATAAAATGAAGATGAAGAAACTAGGGCAACATAAAATTAAACTAAAGTGAATAATGAATAGTGGCATTAACAACCAATAAATAGAAAATTTAATTTATGGAAATAAATTAAAATTTATTTTTTCATTGTATTATACTAACACATTTAGTGTATTTATTTATTTAAACACACAAACATTGGTACAAGGAGGCACCAAATAGATATGCGCCACATAAATCATCCGATTTGTGTGAGGGCTGGGATACTGCCCGGGTGCTCGAACCCAAGCAGGTGATTCTCTTAGGAACCACACCCCAAGCCTTCGACCTGAAGGTCTAATCCACAAGGCAGTGGGGCATCGTAAGGAGATGCAGTCCCATGGAAGGTGGTGACCAACAATTGGTTCATACGCCATTTGCTCCTTCAGGTTACTAGATCCCATGTGCACCATTGGTTTAGAATCAGGGTTTTCCAACTCCCCTAGATGGACTCACCGTGTCCACCTTCCCGGTTAAAGCGCCGGACATTCGCTTTTCGTTCTCTCGATTCCGTAAACAACACCCCGGCCACGAGAAGGCAGTGAGTAGGACTTCCCTGGCAGTGGTTGTATACACGTGGCCATGTGAGAGCATTTTCAAGGGGAGGGCTAACTCTCCCCACTCTAGGCCATTTGGGGGCACACTTTTATTGGAATTAATATTTAAAAAATAAAATGGTTTATCACATTTTTGAAATTCAATATTCCTCACTAACTTCGTTTTATTGATTAAGTAGTATAGAGTACAATACAAATTTTAAGTTTTATGTAAATGTTTAATAAAAATTTCTAGATGAAGTTAGTGATTAAAGTTGAAAAAAATTATCCTAAGGTTAATCGTACATTAAAGAAATAATAATTTTAACCATTAGATTTCCATTAGGTTTTCCATGGTGATCTAGCTTCAATTGACTCATGAATTCAACCATTAAATTACTAAAATCTTCACAAAACCCTCTTCTGTTAAAAAAAATAGATAACTAATTTTTATTATCATTTCCCATTATCATTTATGTGATTGGATTAAAGCCGTCATATTTTATATACATATTTCTATTCTTATAACAAAGTAATCTCTGAACAACTTGATCATTATATTTTAATGGACGCTAATCACAAGACAAGACAGAACACGCATCCTGGATTCTGCTGCTAATCACCATCCACCTTTGCTTATAATCACAAAATTTCACTGGTTAAAATCATGAGTCAATTGAGGCTATACCATCATGGAAAACCTGTAAGCACTGGACGGCCGTTTCGTCCTATTGTGGGACTCCTCAGCAGTGCGCATCCACGATCCCGTCCCCCGCGGGATTCGAACCTGGGACCTATCAGTCTCGCACCAGGCGCTTAACCAACTAGACCACTGAACCGGCATCCAACGGTGTTGATGTCTAACTTGAACCATTCCACGGAATTGTGCTTCCAGGTTTTCCATGGTGGTCTAGCTTCAACTGACCCCCACCGTTGGATGCCGGCTCAGTGGTCTAATGGTTAAGTGCTCGCGCGCGAAGCTAGTAGGTCCTGGGTTCGAAGCCCACGGGGGGCGGGTTCGTGGATGCGCATTGCTAAGGAGTCCCATACTGGGACGAAACGGCCGTCCAGTGCTTCCAGGTTTTCCATGGTGGTCTAGCTTCAACTGACTCATGATTTCAACCTGTGAAATCACAAAATTGTTTGTAAATAGTTAGTAAGTTATGAAATCAAGAAGTATATTTTGTCTTTTTCAGTATTATCGGGGAATGATCTTCACTATCAACTTGATTTATTGAATGATTTATAATTTTCTTCTAGAATTTGAAGATTTTGAAACTTGAAGGAAGTTGTTAATAAAATATGGTTAGTCAAAAGTTGTATAACACTGGGATTTTTCGAGGTTATGTAGTAAGGGTTGTATAGTCTCATCTACTTACAAATTAAGTTCAAGGAGCTTCACTTACAATCAAATTAATAAATATTCACACATATATCAATACACTTTATTAAGTTCATACATGTAATTATTCATCCGTTTCCTTACCATTTATCACTCACTTAACAACAGTATTTTATTAATAGTATTGATATAAATTGAAGAAATTATACTTGGATTGATACTTCTATATGATAATATTACTTACTTGCACCTGTTACCCCTCATGGAGGAAAATAGGCTACTCACCAACACTCTACATCCAACCCTATCCTGGAAAATCCTTCCCAGTTTGTCTCAGTTGCTGTTCATCCTTTTCATGTCTGCTTCCAATTCCCGACGCAGTGTGTTATTTGGCCTCCCTCTTTTCCGTTTCCTTTCACGATTCCAAGTTAGCGATTGCTTCGTAATGCAGTTTAATGATTTCCTCAATCTATGTCCTATCCACTTCCAGTGGATTTACCTAATTTCCTCCTCAGCTAGGAGTTGGTTTGTTCTCTCCCACAGTAGGCTGTTGTTGATGATATCCAGTCAACGGACATTGAGTACCTTGCGTGGACGATTGTTTATAAATATTTGTACATTTTTGATAATTGTTGTGGTAGCTCTGCAAGTTTCAGCTCCGTACAGTAGGACTGTCTTGATGTTTGTATTGATGTAATAATATTACTACAGCTTAATTTTCAAAGTATTATTAGGCTAATGTATTTGTTATGGATTTACTGAAAGTTGAGTTAAACACATTTCAATGGTTAAGATCATGAGCCAGTTGAAGCTAGACCACCATGGAAAACCTGTAAGCACTGAACGGCCGTTTCGTCCTATTGTGGGACTCCTCAGCAGTGCGCATCCACGATCTCGCTCCCTGCGAGATATTAATCAACATATGCTCACTAGTGACTGGCTTCACGAGGTATATCCTGGAGTTCTAGTGAGAAGTAGTGACCAGTGGAGTTCAACCGTGACAAGGATTATCAATAAGAATTAAAATATATTTCATTAATGAATGAGGTCAAAATTCTATTCGAAAATTTATTAAGATTTTTACACATGTAAAGCAAGAATTTGCAATGAATAATGATAATTAGATAATAATAGCTTATAACCAAAGTGTGAAAATACGGAACAAAGAATTCCGATAGCTCACTTCCAAAGGTAATGTATTCACAAACTACTTACTCTCACAATATTTATTCTGATGAAAATATTTTCTTACTGTAAAGACTATTGGACTTTCTAATAAGCAAGTTAATTAACTAGTTTTAGACAGTTCTATATTAATAATAACTGTTGTTTATATAGTCTCTTGAATGATGAATATTATCAAAATTTTGCTTCACTAAAAGGAAATATAGTCAAGAGTTCCGATTATTTCACATCAAATCTTCAACGATTTACAAGTACATCACCTTTAAGACTTTTTAATTTTATTGTGTTTTTAAAAACATCAAACGATAGCGGTAGCTGGGATCCATCAACATATTGACTGTTAGAATTCTGATTGAGTTTACTGATGGTGAAATATTGTCATAGTGAAATAATGTCATGAAGTGAAGTAGTGTTTAACATGAAATCTAAATCCTAGAACAAATCTTAATGTTATATATAAAGAACTTTCATATTTCCTATTTAATTCCCAACTCCTTATTTAAATTAAATGATTATATAGGTTCGGTATAAATATAGTACGACAATTATTTAGAATCAACGTTGAAAAACATTTCAGTTGTATATTGTATGATTTATAAACCACATTGTTTAGAGGCGAACAATAAGAATGATTCTAAGATCTTCGTATGCTAACTAGCACCAAATTAATGTTTTTAAATTTTCTTTCACTCATATCGAGGTACATACATCGCTAGATGGTGAGACTCCTGCCGCATTAAGAAATGCATTGGCCTATATAGTGATGGCTCCTTTCTACATAGAGGTGATAATGATAAATAATATTTTTACAGTTGAAATCACAAGTTTTAAAATAGACTACAATTGAAAGCCTGGAAGCACTGGACAGTTATCGCGTCCTAGTATGAAACTCCTTAGCAGTGCGCATCAACGACCTCGCATGCAGGGATCGAAGCCAGGACATTCGGTCTTGCACGAAAACACTTAACCTGTAGACCATTAAGCTGACATTCGATGGTATTAATGTTTAACTTCAATCAATCCGTAATCTTGCATAACCGTTCACCCATTGTTCCAGGTGGATAACTGTCTCACACTCAACATAGATTAGATTCGACTGGTCGCGGCTTCTCACTAGAACTCCTGAAATTGCATCGTGAAGCTAGTCACTAATGATTTTCTTTAGAAATATTCTACTTATAATCATGATACTCTCACGAATTCAAGTCTCAATAATCAAGTTTATTTAAGTAATAAGGAATCTTGGACTTTCATGAGTAGTGAAGTATTTAAAAACACCATAGTATAATTTATTGCTTATCCCGTCGATAGCTAAAAATATCTATGTATTGCCATCAGAAAATTTATTTCAATATAATTTTCTGAGATTTTTGATATCCATCAAATAACACTTGTGAAGTAGAGAATGATGAAATTTTTCCTCATCTTAGTATTGTACTTTCAAGATCTCTTTTATTAATAAACCAGGTTTCTTACCATACATAATGAGTAAATCATCTTTTAAATCATATATTCTACTTTTAATGAATCCTATTTTCAACCGTATATCAATATGGTGTTGTATATTTTCCTAAAATCAATATTTAGAAATGAGTTCTCAGATGATGGATTTTTATGTTAAATTCGAAAGATTTTCATTAAAGTAAAAGAGATCCAAACAACACTGTAAAGGACTTTCAGTACATTCTCAACCTATTATGACAATATACTATAATAGAAACTTTGAACAATCTAAAAAACAAATATCATATTCATTTTTGATCTTAACTGGTTATTTTATGCTTAGTTTCTACGAAAAATAATTAACCAGTTTGCATTGATATATCAATTTACTTCTTTTAAACATATAAACCACGTGATTATTATACATGTAGAAGATAAACTGATTTCAAGTTAAATGACTCAGATATAAAGTGATAGAATTACTTATGTACATGTATTTGTAGGAAGAGAAGTACTAGTTAGTTAATTAAATCTTTTTTTTTATTATTTTCTATTGTTATTATTCTTGGCTTGATATACATATATATTTTCTTAGCATCACTGGACAAACATTACAAACTCTCTTGTTTTATGATGTGTCTATTTTTGCATTCTACCCCCTTGTGTAAATTGAGACGATTGTTGATACTGCTGTTCATATACTATATTGTTTTAATGTTTAACTTGTCATCAGGTCGGGGTTTATTTTTACTGTTGAAATTATTGTATTTGATGGTTACATTGATGGTGGTGGTGGTCGTCGTAGTTGTAGGGTGGTCAAGTTGATGATCCTTAAAATAAAGAGTAAATAATTTTTTTTAAGTAGACACTATGGACAATAGTTTTCAGTCGTTCTCTCTCTCTACTCTCATACTCTCACGAATACAAATGTTATTTCACATACACACACAAGTACATATTATACATATCTCTATGTACAATTGTATACACGCGCAGAAAATGATATGAGCTCAAATTTATGATTAATTTAATTGCCCAATGAGGTTAGTGATAGATTGGTTAGTTCAGATCATATATATTTTTTTTACTTAAATATGTCCTTATTTTACCGGTCATCAGTATTTACTTTTCTATGTATGTGTGTTTATTAACATGTTAGTATTATCCACATGCGGTATAAACATTGTTATTTTTAAAATTGACGTGTACAATACTATAAATGATCAAGAAAACTTATCAGATATGGTGCTTTATCTATATTCAAATGTATGCTCACTACATACACCACCTTAGAACCGCAAATTATTTCATTTTCATTCTTTATATATAAGTAATCGTCCTCTTATTTGCATGTTTGTATGTAGATGCGTGTTTATGTGCACGTTTCTATGTTTCACTTAAATATTAAATTCCCCCGTGTTTCAGTCTTTTTAAAGTTTATATTATATGTACATTCAATTTTAATTTTTTGGTCATTATGTCCATAGGTCATATAGAAATAATGTATGTGTGTGAAGAAGAATATGAAATACGTCACTATATATATATATATATATATATATATATATATATATATATATATATATATATATGAACCTTCTTGTTGCCTTAGTCCATTTCAGTCAACCACACCACCACCAACCATATCTTACCAACAACCGATTCTTTCCAATACGATTATGGTTATTAATTTACTATTTGTCATAGTTCTCAGTTGTAATTTAATCTGAACACTGAAAGGACGATAAATTCATCTTATGTTCAGAAGGTGGATATAATATAAATTACTATCGTCAATGCTAATAGTAGTATTGCAATCCGTGTAGTGAGTGGAATATAAAAAAAAAACAAGGATACGAAAAAACTCCGTTTATCTTTATAAAAATAACTGAGCAAAAAAAATAATGAATATTACATTACTAATGAATGAAACAGACTCTGTCCAATGTCATTCGGTAAATGTAATCTCTGATAGTATAGATGATTATACAAATTTATCAAATGTACAGTATATACATAAACATAATACCAGTAATAATTCTAGTAATAATAATACTAGTAGCACAATTAATAATCACAGTATGCTTATCACTAATCACAAAAGCAATTCAAACAGTAATACCAATGAACTATCAACTACAGATTGTACTAATTTAGCAGATAATTTGGTAAGTTAATTAACTGTTTAATATATAATGTATATTGTTAAACAATTATGTATGCCTAATCTTATAAAGATTAGTATTTGCTTACTAGTATATGTAGTAAATGTTGTGAAGCATCGTTCAAATAATAATAATGTATGGGATACCAGTAGGGTATACGTCGTGTTCAATCAAGATGTCAAATTATCTATTTAACTCGAAATGACATAATCTACTATTATATAAAATATGAATTCCAAAAATTCGTATGATTTTTTAATGTTTATTCTCGAATGAGTTAGAACTCATCTTATAAATATGTTTACTTGTCTGCATACACTAATGTACTATAAGTTTTTAGCAACTTTAGGAGCATTATTTAACGCTCAATGGTTTCAAAATGTGTATATAAAAGTATACGTATTATATCACAAGTGTAAAATGATTCGTGGCTAATATCAAGTAGACGTATATCGAACAAAATTTTCAAAATTTCCTGACAGTAATTTTGATCTAGATAAGTCGATAGTAAGTGAATTCAAGGTTTATCTACACTACCTATTTATACTGACCACAAAATATTTTTTACTCAGGTAATATGTATAAACAAAAACGTAATTATAAGTCATTAGATAGTAATCCCAAGGTATCATCGTTTTCCTATCCCATCAAAAATGAAATAATTCCGAGGAATTAAGAAAGATTTATTGCTTTAGTTAGTGATTTACAAAATCGGTTAGATAAGAAATATAAGTACTGGTAAAAAATAAATTTTGTAAGGGTTTTGAGATAATGAGTGTAGATTAACACGCTGTCTGTTCATTAAATTATGTTTGACGTTATCAGAATGATTGAACGTGAACTATTGTTGATCCTATAATAATATATAGTTAATTTAAACAAGTATATCTAATACTGAACTTGAATGATTTGATTTATAGTTAAAGTTATTAAGCTTTGACTATTCAGTGGCACATTCAAATTCTACCTTATCTACTACAGTTTGAGTAACTGTCTATTCTCAATAATCCACATATGTATTCAATTGATATTTTTCAGAATTTTAGGGAACCTATACTTCTCGTCATTAAAGCTTCAGCCAGCATTATAAGTAACTGATGTAGATTACTGTAATCTACTCTAAACTACTTGCATACAATCCACTTATTGGGTGATTATTTTCAACTGAAGACTATCAGTAGTTTTTTACGTAGTTATTGGTCACCAATCTAAAGTTAACTATCATGACTTACAAGGTTATTTGCTGATATTTTTTTTTCTGGTTTTGAATCACTGATTCCTAATGAAACTTAACTGGGAAAAACTAACTAGGCAATTAGTAATAAATATTCATTCGCATTTATTGTCTAATTGTCATGTGGGACACCTTAATCGATTGCCTTTTTATGTATAGAATTCTAGTTCAAACTGTACTTCACCGAATGGTTCAACACTTACCATGTATGGTACACAGCATCGTTTTAAAATCAGCCCAAATACATATCACGATCTGGAAAACGGAAACAGTTTGACTACTACAAGTATTGGTCCTCGTCCGGATACAGATCTAGATTCAGCATTCCCACCGAAAAAGCTATACACTGACGATATACCTGTTCTGTAAGTAACACTTTATCCATGGTCATGGATTTATTTCACATAAATTTGCTTACGTTTGAACTATCTCCATTTTTGAGTGATATAAAGCTGAAATTTAACAATGTAATATTTTTAACTGTTAATATGTAAACAACAAACTAAGTTATACACAGGGAGATTATTTCAATGTCAATTTAGATCCTATCCGTCATCAGTAAGACTCAACACATACTAGTCTTTTTGGCAAAAGTTCGGTTTTGATAAATCCATTGAAGTTGTGCATTTTGCTCTTTGTTGCATTAATAAATAAGACATGATAATTGGCTTTCTTTATTTTAGATTTCGTGTCTGCTTGAGAACATATTATTTGAAGGTTAGATAATTGCACTAAGATTTAGAAAATGCAATTGATAACTTCATCATTTACATTTCGACAATTAATACAAAAGAATAACAATAATCAATGAGTTGAGAAATTGGATACGAACTAATTCTTAGTTGAATATTCTTAATATTGTGTATATAAAGTATTTTACGTGGTACAGGTTAGGTGGATTGTAATAAGTAACAACTGTGATTTATTATCATCCTGGTCTTTCTGAAATATGTTTTAACAAATTCAGGACCCATAACTGTCCACATTGATTATCTTATGTAGAGTAACAAGTTGGATCAATATGCAAAATATAAATTATAATCTGAATTATCAAACTACAACAATATATCCAGTAGAAATGATAAGAATTTTATTTTTCCTACTGAAGTTGAACCTTTCTCTCTGACTTATGAAACAAGGGGAATTCGTATACTTGTGGGTAAATTACACGTATATTTTAGTTGAACAAACCAAACATCAGAGAACATTATTCAGTGATAAAATTTATGTAGGTTCCATCTGTATCCGAATTTATTGTGATAAATTATTTGTAGCTAAATTCATGAGTCGATGTAACCTGAAGCACTATTGAAAACCTGGAAGCACTGAACGGTCGTTTCGTCCTAGTACTGGATTCCTCAATAGTACGCGTCCACGATCCCGCGCACGGGATTCGAACACAGAACCTTCGATCTCGCGTGCAAACGCTTAACCTCCAGACTACTGAGCCGGCATTCAACGGTGTTAATGTCTAACTTCCATCTTTAACACCTTAAAAGCTGCAGAAGTGAAACATCTTTTTCGGCTTCGATATTTTATTTACGTAGCCTAAACATCGATAAAACTAACTTGAGTTACTATACTTAATACAGTATTCCTTCAATACATAGTCAACTTGATTAATTCATTGGGATATTTCCATCATTTACATTTTCATGGTGCCTTGTAGTCGAAGTAATATATCTTTTTTATGATGAATAAAATTGCAAACGTTTTGTAGAATCAATCCATTTTTGATTGATTGCTTCTTGACCATGTGAGGTTTTAAATTCCATTCATAACCACAGTTAAGTATCATTTAATTATATTACTTGCAAAATTTAATAATCTTTATCTGTATCTTATATACCAAGAAATGTTCATTGAAGCTTATTGAAATAATGATGGATATGGATGATAAGGTGAGACCGAAGATCCTGGGTTCGATTCCCGGATCGAGGTCATAGATGCGCAGCTCGGAGGAATCATATGCCAGGTAGAAACGGCCATTCCGTGCTTCCAGGTTTCAAGTGGTGGTTTATGTGGATCAGTTCATGATTTAAATTGTTAAAAACCTCCACTGTTTTAAAATAATAGCCACTAGCGAAGAGCTCTGAGATAGTAAATCTTAAGATTTAGATGTCTCCTTACTTGTTAACCACGTGTTCATGATAATTTGTGTTAAGAATGACTCAGTTTGTAAAGCGATATTTTGAATGACAACTTTTGCAGTGTACAGTATCTCTCTTAAACATCATTCACATATCGTTTGTTAATCGATGCTCTTGTTTAGCAAAATGTTTAGTCTGGAAATTCACATCATAAGCCAGAAGATTTAGAACGGAAATCTACACCAAATAATCGAAAAAAGTTTGTATTTTCTGATGCTTTATTTACTAAGTCATAATATCAATAACAATAGTTACCCAATTGTTTATGCAAACTAGTTTTTAGAATGATTCGACTTGTTTTGTGTATAAAACTTAACAATTATAATCACAATATGAAGGAGAATATAACATGATGGGAATATCTACTATATACTACATGTTTCTAAGGTACTGGAAATCCTAAACATTTAGCCATGCTTGTTTAAATGTGTTACTCACAGTAGCCCAGATATATTTATTATCTCTGTTAAAATTTTGGGCATAGTTTTGTACTTTAGTTTTGACTTACTTGATTTACTCGTTTCTTTTACGCTAAATTCATTTTATTAATTTTCTACTACTACTTCTATCATTTCGTTTACTGTTTTACGTCTAATTTACTTAATTTCTTTATATTATGGTCATGTAAATTTTGAGAGCTTCAACCAATGGATACTTGAGACGGGTTTCAAGTTATTTATGGTTGACTAATTATTTGAATTACTTGGAACGATGTACTTTTTCACATGAGTAATAAATCACTCAATTAGTAAACTCTTTAAATTTTAACATGCATCAAACGTTTCCTCCACATAAGATTTTGGTGTTAAATAAAATAATCTTTGTATAGATTACACAAACATCATTTAGGGTTTATCGATTTTGCTTCCTGCAGTGAATGAGTATATTTATGATTTTCAAAGCTGTAGAGTACAATGTACAGTAATACATACGTTATCTAAATCGTACTTAATCAGATGTCAATAAGTGTCTTCACACATTAGATTTGCTAAGAACCTTATAAATGCAAAGTACTTTTGAAAAACTGGCAGAAACTGATGCTTGTATACACTCTTTGTGTTGAACCTTTGGTAAAAGGTGTGTTCTAATGAGAATTAGCCAATTTTTGTTTCACTATAGTCTTAGCACCGCTTATAATTTAACACGTTGTTATAATCATTCATCTAACTTTTCTTCACTTTCCTTATACTCACCAAGTGAGAATTTCTGTTTTTATTTCTTTATAGGTTATTATTTCTTATTACTTCTAGGGCTACCACGTAATTTACATCCGATACTCTTTTTTATTTATTTTTTGATAGCTTTATTAAATAACACAATAATCCTCTATTTCATCATTGATCTGTATGTGTAAAAGTTAACTAAAAATACGAATAATGTAAATTATATTGTCGATAAGAAGATTCATCTTCATTTTAGTCTAACGACATCAATAGTTTTCTTTAGTTGTTTGGGAATGTAGCTTGTTCATTCTTTTACTAATTGAGGCACCTTCCCCTTCTTTGTTTCTTTACAATATCTTTACTTCTTCTGTATGGTGAATTATTTTTTGGAGCTCCATAGTACCAGAATTTATATGCTTTAAATGAACGAAACAATATCAATGCAGCAAAAGATTTGTTGCCTATGTGTTTGAAAATGTTTATTGAGAGCGAACAACCTTAATAATGTAAGCATAATTGATAATAGTTAGTTTCTGAGCCTTCATTTAAAAAATCAAAAGACTAATCAGGTTACTAAGATAAGTTAACTGTGATATCTGAGATATATACATTATATTCTAAGCCAGTATCTATTTTTATATCTGAACCCTAGTTAAAGTAGAAAATCCACAAGAATTATCGAACCGAATAATTCTATTAAATAGTTCATTTATTCCCTATTGGATTAAATTGTATACGGTACTGTTTCTTAAATTTTATGTCACTAATACACCAGTTAATTTAACCAGTAGATTTGAAATTTATGATAAAAACCTCAACATTACTATATCAGATTATGTTGTTTTGCCTAGTTAATCATTGAAAAGTAAAAAGGTATTCTTCATATCTTTTTCATATAGTAAAATAAACAATTTTATATTCATTTTACATGATAGGTAGCTTCTGTAAATTACTGTATCTAACTTAATCATATATATATATATATGTATATATGTATATATATATATATATATATATATATATACTTTAAATGTTTGGTACATATGTCTATAAATATCAAATGATATACAAATTTGGGGCGTGGTACTCTTATTTGTAGTAAGCTATATAAACAAAACAAGAAAGACTCAGTGAAAGACCATAGTCATAGTAATAATAAACTGATAAAAATGAAATTTAATTCACTGAATTAACTAAGAGATTAATAACAATAACTCAGACGATAAAGTGTTGATTTAATAATAGTGTTGACGGCAATATTGATAATGAAATAATAGTTGGAAGTGATTCATCTTAGTTGTTTTGATTCTTCATATACTATAAACTTTCCAGTTGTGAATGCAAAAATTTTTTTTGATATTTGTGTATACATGGGTTACTTGTGTGTGTATTATTGTTTTTTTTTACACTTATGTGCTTGTCAGTAAACAGCAATGATGTATAGAATGGAATATTCTTACCAGAATTTTTTTTGTCAAAAATTGACTAAACAAAATGTTAGACTTATCAAAAGATTTAGGAGTTACGTAGAAAATTAATATTTCGTTTTGTTTCTAATTTAGTTATCGCTAGAAAAAATGAGTAACACTTAATCACATATTAGTAATCAGAGTAAAGCTGTTCCCATTTAGTCTATGTAAATGACATTTGTAAAGATATATTCTTGATCTTTGTTAGATTAACAATAACTTGATAGAATAAATAAAACTAAACAATGAATAAGATCAAGGTGAACTCAGTAGATGATTAATCATTTTAATTTCTTGTTACGAAAATGTTACTTACTACTATTAGTAGTACAATTCTAATAGTTACAAAATTCTGTATCAATTTCACTCAAAGGTAAAATGAAATAATTTTTGAAAATTTTTTTTCGTGAAATAAATGAACGTTTAATCATGGGAATCATCACTTCAGCCTGTAGAGTGAAATATACTCCAACTGTTAGTTTTAAAATTTGTAGTGTTGTTGTTTAAGCTAATGAATCATTGAAAACCAGGAGAGATTTCAATGATAATCAAGGATTCTGCTCTAACAGTAAAATGTATTACCTAGGAATTCAAGGACTTCTACTGTAAGACTCGAAGCTACAATGTTACTGCTATTTTATTCTCTCATATTTTCAGTAATTCATTAAACGAAAGCAGTTGAGAATAATAATCGTTTATAGATTAAGAATAAATTATCTGAATGATACTTTGCTTACTTTGTTCATTTTCTGTATTATTTGATGATATTCGATATATTTTATCATCCTAACGTTCATATAACATTCATTTTATTAAACTATAGAGAATCATTTCCTGGTTTTTATGGTTTCGATCTTTATCGACCATTATGTGGTGATACTTATGAAGCAAGTGAAACAAAACCGAGTACTGCATTTTTTGTAAGTAAACTGTATATCTAACCAATTAAAGCTTTATAAATCATTTACTTATTATTTCATTGTTTTAGGATGCACTTTTGGATTACACAGGCTTCTTAACTGAGTCATTTAAGCTGTTATACTCACTTGTGATAAGAAGTATATTCGCTGTAGAAGTATGTTAACTGGATAATTTAGTAATCAAGTATTCATTTTGGCACTATGCACGACGAGTAAAAATGTATAAACACACAATTTAGCTAGAACTGTTTTAATGTTACTGTTCGACAAATGTTTCTGAATATTATCTTATTATGTATGGAGTTGTTTTCAGACTCTGATAATTCCCAGAGTTGGAGCTGTTACTTTTTACTACTGATAACAAGATGTTTTCTATATAATTGAAAACATTGGCTAGCTAGCCTGGGGAAAATGTTTGTATTTATTATTGTACTGTCCTCACTTCAGTGATAAATAAACTATCCTAAATCTCATTCTTCTTTATATTTACTATTGGACTGTAGTATTTTAAAGATGAACAAGGATGGACAAATTTGTATGCGAAGAAAACACCTACATGGTGGACATTATCCTATTGGTGTCAACGTAAACCCCCAGAAGGTTCATTCATTCGTTTAACACCAGTTTATGGGGCATCAGACAAACAACAGGAAGTAATCCAGAGGTAAGCTTCTTAACTTTCATTAGTGAAAACAAAAATCATTGTAATTTTTGTGAACTTATTCTAATATTGATGACTGTTTCATTTTAATTGTTACTGAGACGTGGTTTTAATTTGTTACACTAAGAACCAGATTCGCTGATATTCATAACGAACAAATTTTCTGTGTTTGTTGGCTCCCAGTTATAATTTTAATTTCTCTGAGCTAGTTGGTTGATTTGTAAAGTTAAGGAATTATGTTATGATGTTTCTTATTAAGTTGAGAATCTTTGACTTGATATTTTTTAGTAAAAGTTAATCCAATAAAGTGCTGTTTCCATTTTAGTCTAGGCAAACTGGTCTTCTATTCCTTACACTATCTGACAAATATATAACAAATACATTCGGAATATTTTCTCACTCACAAATTAGCTTATTTAAATAGATTATTAAAAATTATATTTCAGTAGTGTGTACACGTGTATAGATAGTTACATGTACACTAATATCAAAGGAAGAATGTAATAAATAAGTAATATTGTTTTGTTCACAAATTAAGATAGTTTAGGTGTGTAAAATATTGAATCCCGACTCATCTAATGATATCGGGTCTGCCGAGAGTCCTAAACTTCCTGGGTTTAATCTCAGATGGGTTTGCGGGTTGACACACTCATGTGGAGTTCAAAACTTGATCAGGAGAGATACCGAGTTCTTTCTGGTTGTCAACGTCACTTTGACATCATTTCATAGTAAAAATTTACCTTAAAAATAAATATAAATCACTGACAATCACTATTAAAAAGCCTTGTACTCCAGAATTCTAAATTCAAACCAAAATTTGTTTTTGTTCCTTATAAAAGCGTAAGTTTTCTTTCGTTCTATATCCATTTTTGTGGAAAATTTCCCTAATATTATCGGTTATTTTTCTATCCATTCGGAACATTTGACTATTCTTCTAATAAAATTCACTTCTACAGTTTTCTAAGTCTATAATTTTTGAGAGGAAGAAAAATAAAGGCAGAAAATTTTTTCTTTTCTATCCATTACCTACTTTGTCATAAATATTCACTTCTATCCATAAATATATTCATAACAGACAAATGATTCCCCCTTCCAAATAAACTCTATAATAGTATCGTATCGCTTTTATTTGTCTAATAAGCAAATAATTTTAAAGTAAGGATAATTTTCTATGGTTTGTTTGTAATTCAGTCAAGAATCAGGAAATAAATAGAATAGCATCAGCTGTTAAATTTTCAATACTTTAAAAGAATATGGATCAG
Organism: Schistosoma haematobium; assembly: GCF_000699445.3. Taxonomy (NCBI): domain Eukaryota; kingdom Metazoa; phylum Platyhelminthes; class Trematoda; order Strigeidida; family Schistosomatidae; genus Schistosoma; species Schistosoma haematobium. Next base: position 48,304,088 of record NC_067196.1, on the reverse strand, counting down.
TAAAGTCAAGTGTTAATTTTTAGTAATGACTAAAAATAAAGTCTAAAACGGACATTTCGTCACATACGACACCCGTCAATCAATTGTATCTAAAAATTAATGCTATTGTTTTCGTTGAGAATCGAACTGAGTGTTTTCTACCAGCTAAAAGATATAATAAATATCAGTTATTGTTGAGTAGTTCCAAAATATCGTTCCCCATAATATCCAAACGGTTCAATTTTGATCTTGTTAAAGGTTATCATCAAGTATATAGATGGATTGCAAAGAAAGATGTGATAACTGCCTACTCGTCATTTCTCAAACCAACAAGAAAACATTCTTCAATTAATTTCATTTCAACACATTCCTTGTACTATGAAATATTTGAATATTCATAGACATTTTATTCAGATTGTTTTCAAATTTCTAAGTATATTTAAGAAGCTGTTAGAATCTATAAGAAATTAATATTGAATATATAGTTTTTATCCATAATGTGTAAATAAATTTTTCTCATATCACTTTTATTATTTCTCTATTCAGATGTTTTGAAGATTTTATGGCGATTCCAACTACTGGAATGGGTCGTTACAGTATAGTAATGGTTGGTAATTCATTAGCTGAATACTTTTTTGATCCAATAACAGAACGATTATGCGTTACTTTACCATATGAAACACCTAAAGGTAATTAGTAGTTTAAAAAAACCTTTCCACTTCTATCATTCATACTCATTTGATTTTTCGTGTAAAAATAATAAAAGTATTGTGAAATAGTGCATCTTTTAAAAGATTCATTTTCTTGTTCAAATTCAAGTCAAATTAATTGAGATTGTGTCAGAATTTAAATGTATTGTGTTTTTATATTTTTTACTTCACTTGTCATCTTTACTTAAACATGTATGTTCTTACTTAATAACTCAAATAGTGTAACTGAATTTGTTGTATGATAAAATTAAAATTGTTAAATGAAGCCAATAGCTGTAATTGTAGTGATTACACTAGATTAAAAAACCAATTAATTATCACCCTCTATATTGTATACTCTTTTTTTAACTACAGAAGGATGTGAATATAGTCAGTTCAATGGAAAATTTATGTGTTTCAATAGTTGTCTATATAATGGTGGTCAAGGGAACAAGAAACCACTCTTCTTAATCATAACTTTAGAACGTTTAATAACTGGGTAAGTGTATATTAATTTATTGAAATATAACAATTATCAAAGTGCTTATCTTTAGAATCAGCTAATGAGTTATATTTATCACTTTAGTGATTTTAATAATCTGTTAACTTCAAACATTTTAATACAACTCTTGTTTTAGTACTATAAACTGATCATCTAAAATTTAACAAATAGGGATTTGTGTATATTAAGTATATAAATGCTTTACAGATGTATTGATCTTATCAAGTTTGATAAAGTAAAAATGGGTTTAATAAGAGAAAACAAAGAACGTTCAACACTTCCTGGTTTTCGGTGATTCCATAAATGATACTATTTGTGATCTCTATTTTTTGTTATTAATACATAGTTAGTGTAATGTATTGTATATTCAATGGATTTTAATATATGAATATCACGCTGGATGTGTTTTTGATGCAATATTGAATGCAAATATAAATGAACTAGATAAGAAGTTTAATTATCAGCTATAACGAAAGTGAATAAATCTATGACCAGTAAACCTAATGTTCTTTTATTCCTCAATATATAGAAAGATATCATTTATACTAAATAAATATAAAGACGTTCGTATTTATTGAAAAAAAAATATATATCTCCACATCTACAGTGAATTGAAAAAAAATTGATGAAGACAATAACAATAGAATAGATGATAATGGTTTTGGTTTGTCAATTTTACATTGACATGCTTCAGCATGTTTTAAAATCTTTTATTAGAACAAAATTACCATATACGTTTGAAGTAAAAGTGTGTCTATATTTTTGCTTTTCTGAATGTGGATATATATACCCCCTGGAAGCGAGAGAGGTGACGATATGTACATTTGTAAGGTAGTGAGAGGGGTGTTACATACTCTTACTTATATACTGTACAAACTGAAAAAATACAATAAGCATATTATGTACTTATGCTGTATTGAAATTACTTAGTAACTAAGGTCATTTCAGAATCATATACAAATTTATCATTTTATATACTATTCATGGGTATACGTATTTATTTATTTCCATCTTAAATCTCATTTTGTCCTATGTCCAAAACGATTAGACCATGTAGTGACCAGACGTGACCTGAACTAACTTATAGGTTAGTGAAATCGCTAACAAATATAGTAAAAATAACAATAACAACAACCATAAAGATATAATACTATTCATATAAGAATTTAGTTTGAATAATAAAAGAAAGATATAGAGATAGAGAAAGTGATGAAAGAGTCAATTTGTCTGGTCACGGGGGTATTCGTTAAAAAAACTAGAGTCACAATCATAAGTCTTTAGTAGCAGAATAGATTAGTTTACGTTGTCTACAGATTAAAAAAGTAAATAAATTTCTAGAATAAAACAAAAGAACCTAGACATGACATACTTTGAGAAAGTTTATTCTTGCGGGTGAATGAATCAGATGTTGAGTAGTCGTTTGAATGTTGATGCATTTAAACAGAAATAACATTTATTAACTGAACAAAATCATCAGTTAATAAAACTAAATAACATTGGTTTCATGAAAGTGTAAAGCGATAAGACTATCATACATGATAATCTGTAATGTTTAAAAGGTTTACAAAAAATCTAATGTCATAGAACATTTTTAATCGACATAATTACTGTGAAAACTTTACAAGCAAGTTCAAAAGCAGAAGTCTAGTAGACTTTGCTATATTTTAAAAATTACCAAGTAATTAAAAAAGATAATCAAACCCTTAGGAATCGATGCAATCCTCAAAATTATCTAGTCTATTCTAACCAAGTCTAATAGATTATGGAGTTCACTTTCCTGCTCGTTTAAACAAGTGAGTATATTCTCAGAAGCGAGATAAACTATTTATTGATGACACCTGATATTAGTTGTCTATAGGTTTACAAGTTAGTCAACATCGATCGTGATCAGCGATTAGATTAAACAAAGCAATTTAAGTGTGCACTATAGTCATCTTAATAACAAGTTTATTTTGTGTTAAAAATCTCATAACCGTATTATGTTTGGATATTCCTGTCATAATAATTGGAAAGTACAACTTAATTCTTATTAGAAATTACTGGAAACAAGTAGTATGTTTCTTGATTTTAAGTGTGTTGGTTGTAATCATCAATTAATTTTTAAAAGTAAACCTACTCAGAGAAGACTACCTTCAAGCATTCCAGTAGCTCTTACATTATACATACAGTCACAAGTGTGCGGTACTCTAAAATAAATAATTAGATTGGCTTTATATTAGTGGCTTCAGACCAAAGTATATATTGTGTAAATAGACTTTTTGAATAAACTACCATGGAAATAGTGAGGTAAATTTCGAAAGATTTTTTGTTGAAAGTTAAAAAAAATAAACTGAGTGCGATTATCAAACATATCAAGAAAATTGGAAATGATTGTTGAAATTATTATTATCATGTAGCCTGTTGAATAGTTAGAGGAAATATTAACATATAAAGTATATAAGATCAAAAGGTTGATAGACCTTTTTTATCAGAAAATTACTGTCAGCCTGCTAAGTTCCGTGAACATGAGATTCGAATAGTGATACATACGCTTCTTATATGCACGTTCAAACCAGCTATTTGAGTGAGAAAACGAAAAGTGACTGGTGAGCTTTTATCGGCTGAGCAAATCGGAAATATATGAACAGCTCACTCATAAATATAGATACCTGTCCCACAGAAAATTAAGCTATGTTTTCTATCAGTAGGATACGTCTATTTAGTCAGAAAGTTAAGTCGATAGTTACAGTTAAACCTATAGTGTATATACGTCATCATCTCTTGCTTCTCATCTAATCTATGCATGATCATCCTAGAGTATAACTATTCTTCTCCTACTTCTTGTAAGCACAAACATTTCAATGAAAACATTTCTTGTTTCTTTTTGATAAAACAGGTCTGATCCAAGTAAGGGACATTGTGAAGTACTTGGACGTCAGTGCATCAAATTTCGTAGTTGCGCATGTCCTAAACGAGATAAAGAGAATAACGAAAGACGTACTGGAGATTCCTTAGTAATTGGTACTCCTTCATTAGGTAAACGCAGGAAGGAATCAAGTAAGTGAATTTGTTTAGTCTCAATTTTTATAGATTAGTTTATACTACTGAGAAATAAAAACAGTATTATCATTTGAAGTAACTATTAAACCATTACAAATTACCAATTAAACTCATATGCATGAAAAGTGAAGTTAACCTTTCGGAACACTAACAGTTATAGCTATTTATAATTTTCATACAATAAACATCTAGGTGGATTCTCATAAGGAAATGTAGAAGATATCAGTTTGATAGTGAAATATCAACGTCGAATTGAGCGATTCTTTGTCGGTTAGTTAATTAAGATTCGTAAGTACTGTGGGTCAGGAGCTAATGAAAATTTGCATCATAATTCGTAGCCGTACAAATCATTTACTTTACTGTTTAACCGGTGCTAAGGATATAACAAATTTTGAGTATAATCACTATTTAAAAAAGTTATTTTTTTAGTATTTAATTTACCTTAGTTATCCATAAAACACACTATTAGATCATTCCTACTTCTTATCGTTTGTGTTTGGACCAAATCTTTCCTAAACATTTGAATTCCCAAACTGTTTGTTTATTGAAACATAAGTGAACTTAAATTTGCATCGATTGTCATAGCCAGCTTGAACTTGAAATACTGATCAATCAAAAATTAAGTTTAAAGGATACAACTCTACTTAAGTATTCCATTATTGGCTTGTTCTTAGTTATTCCAACTGAAACTTTCGTAATAATGTGTCAAAAAATTATTACCTTAATCAACTGAGTTATTTCCGTATGTTTTGATTGATCACAATAAATATAGCTTTTTACTGTAGATAGAAGGTAGCCACACTAGATCTTTTCGGAATTTCCTGCAACAAACTGTATAGATTCCTGTGGTTGTTTGCCAGTAAATCAAAGTAACTAACAACATATCATAACAAAATTACAGTGATGTTTGTTAGTACTTTTTCATAATACCTAATGATAGAAATAGATAACATCCTTCAAAAGTTATTTCGAGCTATTCCCTTTATTTCCAGACGATCGTAATGATCGACAAGTCAAACGCATACGTTCAAATCAAAGACCATCATCAGTATGTAATATAAATAATATAACTAATGCCAGCATTCAAAATAATAATGGGGTAAATTATGAAAAAGATACCAATGTGTTACGTGAACATAGCTGGTTATCACCAAATAATGAATATTTAATAAATGATGAGAAGTGTCCAAGTGAACCGAATGGATTTGACGACATATTTGATTATTATGGACAAGAAAATGATTATGATGGTTATGGACAGAATACAATTCACTTCAATGGAGAATCATACAATCTCTTATTAGTTCCAACAAATTTACCTGGGGCTGTCGAAACATTATCGAGTGTACGTTATGGTTTGTTACGTGCATGGATATATGCACTAGCTAAACATCATTATCATCATCATAATCAACAATATCACATGACAATGAAACAATCACCCTTAACAAATGATTTAAACAACAGAAAAGAAACCAAAAGTGACACTAACATTAATAATCATACCTCATCATTAAACATTACAAATAACGTGAATACTAATATGATGGTAGGTAAAAATACTACAGAAAAACGATCAGATACTTCAGAGAGTCGATACTACCCTACAGTATCTGGAAATTATTCACACTCGTATAATCGTGCCGTAATTGGAAGCACTCTGAATCATTGGCTTAAAACGGAGTCACACCTAGCTGCTCTAGTGTAAGTTATATATATATGTATATATATATATATATATATATATATATATATATATATATATATATATATAAAACATTATTATTCTGTATGTATAGAAAGAATGTTAATGTTCCGCTCTAAAATTGAATTCATGAATATAAACGAAAATCAAAATATCGGCAAGTAAATAGAATTAGTGAATAAGTAGACAGGTATTATATTGATGGATGTCTATGAAGGCTGATCATGTTCTTTTAACCTGTCACAACTAGGTAGATTTGAATTTTTGGACAGAGCAGTGTATAAAACCTACCATAATATTAGCGACAAGTGTTCTTAAGTGAAATTTTCCAATGTTTAAATAAATCTGCCTTCATATTTAAAGTTACGAAAACACAAAGATATTATCTGAGGCCAGAGAACATTTCGGCCGAAAGGTTTGTTAACAGACACAAACTTATCTATAGTTCAATCAACTCAAACAGCTGTAAGAAATAAATTTTTGACACAGATCCTGACCAATAAAACAAAAAGACAAGAAATAGTGATAAATTTCCCAGAGGTTTTGGAAAGCCTAGTTAGAGCAGCGGTTATCCTTCGAAACAGTGTTTTCGGTGTATATTACGTAAAATCAATATTCATGAAGGCGTCTCTGAAAATACACTTAGTTTGGAAAAAAGTTTTAATCATAGACTGAAATTGTTTAGAGAATGACTGAAAAACCGTTTTGTTTTCAACAACGCAAGCTGTGTAAACACAAATCTTGCGTAAACATCGAAAAGATAATATAACACTGTTTCTTTGTGATACTTAGCTTTTATGTGAGTGAGTTTGTCGTTCATTTAGTTAGTAACAAGCAAAGAAGGATCTGACACGAATATACATCGGTCCAAGTTCCTATCCCACATCTGCACGTTGAGATGATGTTGACAGAACTAACACAAAGAGATTAGTGAAAGAAAAGTTAGTTATAGTAGAAAATGAAATATTGACTACTATTGGAAGTTTAAATTTTTCCGAAAAACTCAGTCTTAATAATAGACACAGAGATTAAAAATGTAATATAAAACACAAAATTAGCTAGACAGTTTGATGTCTAATTATTAAGCTTAAATTGTATTCAAAACAATTGATTGTGTCTTGTCATTTTTATATACTCATCGGGATATATTTTAAGTATGCACAAAATAGATTTCAGTGACTAATTGTATATCATTAGACTAAAGTTGAAATGAATTGTACTGAACCAAATATAGGACCACAGGATTGCTTTTAGTAATGATACTGATGGATGATTTTCATCTTTGAAATAAGAACAAAACAATACATCCATAGTAAGTAAACAATTTCAATGTTAAAAATGAATAGAGAATAACCTAACAAACATAAGCAAATGTTTGCAATACAGACAGTATGTATATAGGTAGTATAATAAACATTAGTGTTGGTTTTGCTAGTAATATTATTAGCGATGGTATGAATCATACATGATCTAAATGTTAATGCTTAGTGAATGTAGTTTCGGTAAACTAAGACTTTTCTGTGACCTCAAATTAACAAGACTTTTCATACTTCACCTTTGTAGTCAATGTAATTAAGCTTGTCATGTGCACTCAAATATCCACGTATATACTGAGCATATATATATATATATGATAGCAAATCGACCGGACTGTTAAACTCAATGAGCTTAAATATAAGTAACATGGTTGGTGTTATAAGTGACCTGAATCTGTAAGTAATGCATCCGTTAAACGAATTCTTGTAAACGGTTATCTCATTATGAAATGAAACATTTATTTGTGGTTTCATCCAATTATTTTAGTTTGAGGGTACTATTAGATAAATTTGTAATCATGTGATGGAGTCGTGGTACAGGTTAGAAAAATATTACGTTATTGAATGATTAAAAGTTTCTTAACAATGTAACGGTTATTAGCGACGTAATATTCTTATCTTTTTCATTTCAATTGCTCCGATAAATCACAATTTACAGTTGCACAGCAGTACTACTTTGGTGTAAACTCAACGTTATGCTAGTGTTCATCCTGTTAGAAAGCAATGACTATTGAAAGCCTTTTCTATTTTCAACTAAAAAAAAGAGTCTTTGAAATATTATATAAACTGTTAAATCAGTCAAATATGTACATTTCTACTAAACTTCAGAAAGTAACAGGAATTATTTTGGTTGATATCCGAAATATATTTTAAGAGGGAAATAAAAATATGAAAGAACTCATAAGAATGATTTTTGTTTTTAAAATAATAAGTCACTTTGACTTTTGTTTTTTTTGTTTATTACAGACGTGAAAGGATTAATTTATTGAACATGTATCAACAAACTTATCACTTTAGCGGTGATTCTACTGATTCACAGCCGAATTCTACGTTATCTACTGGTGCTATGGGATTTAACGGTACAGGAAATCTAGATGAACCAGTTAATATATTAAATCAAGACTACTTTAATTCATCTAATATGAATGGATCAGTAGGTAGTGAATTGATGAATTCAAATTTACCACGTAATTTGTCTAATCATCAAACAAATATAATGCAAAATATGGCTGCGTATATTTTATCATCTACTAGTACAAATACTACTACGTCTACTACTACAACTGCTACGTCTATAAATAATATCGGTAATCGTGGGTTTATTTATAATACACCAAATGCTGTTGATACAAATTGGTCATATGAAACAGATTCTGATTTAAGAACTGGTCAAACATCTCATACGGATCAGTTATACGAATCAACTCACCACGGACTGATCATAGGCAATAACAATAATAGTAGTACTCTACATGTTGTATCAGAATTAATTGATCCTTATGGACTAGTTCAACACTTACCTCAGTCACTTTCATCATCCTCACCAGTTCATCAACATCATCACATTCATTCACACCATATACATTCTGCACATGTCCAATCACAGCATAATCATCAAATTCATCTTCATCAAGGTATGAATAATTCGACTTCTATATCTGATACAAATGATAATCATTCATCAGCATTTACAACAACTGCACTGATTTCTGAAAATACAATGAACAATAAATCATTAACGCTTAATACATGTCTCCTTCCTCAAATAACACCAACGACAACAACAACAGTAGCGGATACAGGAACAATAGGGACAACAAATTTTGGTCATGATTTTAATACATCAAATTTTTATACTACAGCCTACTTTAATCTTACTAATTCCAATGCTAATGCTGATAATAATAGTAATGGAAGTAATAATAATGTTATAGACTGTACTAATGCTAATCAATCAAATGATATGACAAATCAAAATTCCACTTTAATTGACTCATTATCACGACCTAGTATACCATCGAATTTAAATCATCGAAGTATGTCACAAAATTCCACATTATGTAACTATCAGTTAACAAATCATACTAATTTATCTGAATCACTTTTATTGTCAGAAGAATTGTTACATAATTGTCTGGACAATAAAAAGAAATGTTATGATGAACCAGATGGTGTTCATTCTATACTAACTAAGCATTTAGTGAGTTGATGTTTTTATATGAATGTTTAAATCATGTGTGTATCCAGTCGATAATAACATAACTGGATAGAGATTTGGTTACATTTTTGTGAAATAATCCTAATAGGATTAAATGAACTGGCTTTCAGACGGTCGGTGATTCAATGAATCTCATCGTTAGTTGTATAACTTAAAACAAATATCGTTAACTCCCACAGTTGGGAAAATATTTCTTATATTAATCATGAATAGATCTTGTGAGTAAGCCTTGACGAATATGAAGCGTAAATATAAAACCAAATACAGACTGCTTACAAACAGCATCAAGACTAAACGGCATCAGATGGATTGGTATTTGATGTATCGAAGGTAAAATTATTTGTTATCTTAATCGAACCTTGTATCGTAAATAAGTGGTCTCTCAATCGTAATAAACTAGTTTGTATACAGTATTATTTCCTTATAACTGATTTAAACTACATAGATTCCATTGGAGACGTTTGTTAGATCAATCCAGTTCATAATCGAGATGTTAAGGTTGTCAGAAGGAAACCCTGAAATTAGACTTCTTCCTATTTGACTTTCATAAACAATAGCCACCCTGTAATCTTGAGGAAAGTGGTGTTTCTTGTGAGATTCGAATCCACATCGTGGAGTATTACAGCTTAAGAAGTTACCACTGATATACTGTAGTCGTGACTGAGATATTAACAGTTGCTCATAATTTAATGACCGAACAGTATATACAATAGCAATTTTTTCTTTAAATACTGTGTTATGAGTTATGAATTAAATTGATAAGAAGATAAACAGGTAATGAGCCTAAATTTTTTTCTTCATGGTATTTATCAAATGAAATTTAACTTAAGTTGCTTATTGAGTAAGTCATAATAGCTTCCCCAGAAATCCTCCTAGCCCTAACATTCATTTAGAATTCTAAATGTACTAGTAACAGATTTTAAACTGTAAAATAACTATTCGGAAGAAGTTGAAGGAAAAATTCAAGCGTTTATCATCCGCCTTGTTAACACTCTGAAATCTAATCTTATTTGATTATAGTAAGAAAACCAATCTCTCATTTAAGTTTTTCTGACTTTCATTGTTTAATAGATGCTATTATGTAACTAATTTTCTAAATCTTCTATTAACTACTATTGAGAATTTCGGTACTTATCACAGGAACAATGTATGTTATTATTATGTATATAACCATTGGAAGTTCTCGCTTATATGTTAACATTACGGTTATGAATATGAAATCTATAAGAAATGAAGCATTAATAAAACACAAATCTTCTTCCTTTTTTTTCCCAGAGAAATACATCATTTTGTTTATCATCTACACGATCCCCTGAATCATGTGGAGCTGAAAAATTTGTTAAATTAGAAATCTAGAGCGAGAAAAAAGTTTTCAAATGGAATAATACTGACATATATTGGTTACTTTATTATTCATTCAAATTATCATATAAAGTCAATATAAACTTTAATTCAGTCTAATCAACTGATACATTCTAATCAAATGATTTGATATTTATCCAGTCATTATTTACTTGGTCTAATCATGTCAATGAGACTGTTCTTTTTTACTTTCCAAAAAAACAACAACAAAAAACAAAACAATAAAGATCTACAAATTATTTCCATCTATTCAATCTTTTATATACCACAAGTTTTCATTTATTCTATTCAAGCATATGTATGCACATGCATTTGTAAAATTAAAAATGAAATACTTAAAGTAACATGTAACTAACACTACTTGTCTTCATTACATATTATACATATATCAATTTCAATATCATTGTTTACTATCATCATATTGTACAAGAATATGTACATTATAAGCATTAAAGTATAAACCAGTTATTTGGTTTGTTTTTATCTTTTTTTATTATCTGTAATTTCTTTTTGGTATTTTATTGGCTGTCGCATTTATTGTACGCCTTGTGTCATTATCATTATTATCATTATCACATGAACTCTTTTAGGATTTCTAATGGAATTCAGTTTCTTTTTTCAACTTTACTGTCATTTAAACAACAACAACAACATATAAGCATTCATCTATTCTTTTTTATTATTAATGCTTTTAGAAACATTCCAAAATGAATACATTGAAGTAATGGCATTCTATTGTTCATTTTCTTAAACTCATTCAATTTTTTTTAGTACTAATACGACTATTATTATTGTCATCATTGCTTTTTATCGATACACTTAAACATAAAATTTTGATTTCTTTTCCGCATTATTTTCTGTTTTTTTTATACATAAAAATTTTGTTTCCTATTTTCTTGGCTTTATCAAAAAAAGAAATACATACATGTATAACATACATATATTATGTTGTTCTGATTAGTGGTTAATCTGTAAAATTAGTGTAATGGTCAAGAGGTTTTATGTTTCTCTTAGGTATCTGTTGTGTCTTTATGTCCGGCATTTTATCACATGATTCACCCGCCAATCGAAATACGACTTATACAATCTTAGCACGGTGCCAAATCAATGACGTTCGAGCGGTATGAGCAGCCTAGCGTTCTCGTTGGTCCAATGTTCTCCTAGCCCGTCCAGTTGAGTTCAGAACACCAATACCACCTTCGACTATCCGAATAATATATTTCAAACATACTGGGTTTATATATCAAACAAACAGACCGCAGCGTACCATAAAATAGGAAATAACATTTGTACACAATAAAGCCAAAAAGTGGCTGTGAACGTGGGAGGCAGTAATCAATTAACTGAACGTAGCTTAAGAACAGTAAATCGTACAATAATAATATATAGGTCAAAATAAAGCTTATAACAAGGGGAATATAGATATACGTAATCTAGTTACTGAATATTTATACCATAAGAATATATAAATAATATGAGTCCATTAATAGGTCTCAGACGTTACTTGTAATATAATCTTCACTAGGATATAACAGTATCTTTACGCAATGGAATAGAAAAATGCGTGAGACTATAATTTATGGACGACCTTTGGGCGATGCTGAAGTGACCTTGAGAGTATCTACTTACTTATTAGGGCTAAATGAGAGTTATAAAGCAGTTTAAAGAATAAGGATTATGATTTACAGTTGATAGTTAGGGTTAGGAATTAGATTTAAAGCTTTTCATCACGAACTGACACCAGCTATAATGCCAAGACTCTATTTAGCCAAATAGGTAAATGAATTTCGCGCCAGAATCTAAGACCTGCTATCGAAAATCTGATTGGTTCATTCATAAATTATAGTCTTGCTGAAGAAAATGTTTATCAGGACTGCGGAAATCAAAGGCAAACTGTGGTTAGGAATATGATTCTATTTACTGACGTTAATTAATCTGAATATACTGAAAAATTAAAGGGTAGCTTAATATTAAAAGAGGTGTGAACCACGCTTCTCCTATTTCACTATGGGTGACATATTAATATCACCAAATGCTGCAGAAAATAGTGTAGCCCATTTGTGAATACATGAGTTAGTAACTTGTTACCGAATCAACCTTAATTATAACCAACATGATGAGCAAATTTAATATGCTACCATTAAAACAACGGTACAATCGACGGAAAGACCTGATGGTTAGTTATTAGCCTCTTCATTTACATAATACTGATCATTGGAAAATATAGTAATGTATATTGCATGTAGTACTTCATTACGAATCCAATATATAATATACGCGACATGACGGATAACGATAAGAATAGTATTAATATAATAGACTCCCATGTACGTGTACCGAATCCTTGTCACTTTTTATTCGCATGACGGTAAATTCCACGCTTTATTCGAGAAAATTTCCCCTATTAACTATTCTCCTCGCTGACCCGGCTGCATGGTACGGAATGCATACACATACGCATAACCGTCTACCACTCAGCACCAAATGGTTAAGTTGAACGGTTTCATTGCCAACTTGAAAGTGCTCTACGAGCACACGAAAACGACAACCGCTTGTTCTCTTAAGCATCAGAACGAGTTTGAAGGCAGATATCCAATGTTCCGCCGCTGAACTGATATACGGCACGACATTGCGTCTGCCCGGGGAATTCTTCACACCACGGAGCAGACCTGATTTCGGTAAATAAGACTACGTCCAACGACTGTCTGCATTTATGTGAACACTGCCTCCGGTGTCAACTCGAACACAACACCGACAGGTCGCCCTCCCTAGAGAGTTATCTACCTGTTCACATGTTTTCATACGAGTAGATTCGGTACGCAAACCTTTGCAACAGCCTTACGAAGGCCCTTTTCACGTGATCGCTCGTCACGAAAAGACCTCCAAGGTTGATCGACATGGCCGCGTCGAGGTCGTCACGATTGATCGTCTGAAACCAGCACATGTCTATGACGGTGCCCTACCTGATAAGTTGAGACTAAATGCTAGACCCATCAAAACTACTAGCGGGATCATTACATCTACCTCGGATCCCACGCTAGATACATCACAGACCTCATTCTCACGTCCCAGTCGACAGCGCGTGTCATATGCATCATCTACGGACGAGACTTCAGTCTCATGCCCAGATCAGCAGACTACGCCGCCCTTAACTTCGGGTGAGATTACAGGCTCACGAAGTACGAACGAGACTACCGTCTCACGTTCCGGTCGCCGAGTACGGTTACCCGTACGCTTTCGCGACTAACCGTACAATCATCAGGGGATACGGTATAGGACTATATACCCATACTACATGCATGCTACACCTTTTCTCTTTTTTCAGCGTTTTTTGTATTCTGAGCCCTTGCCTCCAACCATCGTCCATTTGGTACCTTCAACTTCAGTCAATTTTGGTGAAAGCTGGCCTGGCCACCCACGCTCATTTCAATGCACTCAGTCGATGTTCTGGTTCCTAATATGTTTGGCATATATTTGGTCTCGCACTTGGTTGTTATGGTCGCTTCTGGTTCCTTGGCTTAACGTGGTTCCGTCCTACGTCTGCAGCGTTTTCTGGTCCTCACCACTTCGAAAGCAATCCTCAGATCATGGGTACAAACCACTCTGGTGTGGTACGCTAACTCGAGCAACAAATACAGCACGCTTCTCCTGGTACCGTTCTACGTAAAAGACCTTCGGTGGCAACCCGAGGATCGACGATCGCTCCCTTCTATGCCAACCCTCTCGACCTACAATCTCACGTTTCCCGAGCAGTCCCAGGAACGAAACTGCTACATATCGAAATTGTAAACCCTTTCTAGCGGGGGGCTCATGTAGTGACCTACTTTTACCGAGACAACGCGATTAGTGTAATGGAAACAATTATTATTATAACCAATTGTACGGTGATTTTTCTACTGTACTTGTCTGATTAACTGTACTAAGGACATTTTCCTTCCGTTGATTGTGACTTTGCACGAACTTACGTTTGCTCAGTAGTTCCGCTTGTACTCCTTTGGGATGATCTCGGTATTCCTTCGATACCATGAGATCGCCAACAAGTATATCTCGCTACAACCTTCAGTCGCCTTCTGATTTCTGGTTTACTCAGAGGTTTAGCCTATTCTGGTATGCGATCTTTTAGCAGCGGTGATCATAGTCAAACGTGAATCGACGCCACACTACACCTTCCTGACTCATGCTATCCTACTTACTAGAGTCAACATATGAATATGATTAATGAAGCATTTAGTGTATATTTAACTTGTTTGTTAAACGTCATATATTTTTTGATAATTTTGGCTCTGCGTGTTACCTTGAAGAACTTCAAACAAAATGGCAAGAAGAAACGTTGGAATTCTTGAAATTTCAATCGCCCAGGCTATTTCACGTATAGTTCTCACAATTATTATCCTTACACTAGTCACCAAACTGCTGTCAAAGTATTCCCTGAAATACTTATGATTATTCGTACTAACCTTATCATTTTTATTGTATCTCACCTCGTACAAGCTTCTTTCATACCAAATTAATTAGACGTTTTAGTAACAGCAACAATATTACTGGTCTAGAGTTTTCGAAACAATAATTTTCTAAAACTCATTGTCCAATATATTTTTCTGTGCTTAGAGAAAATTTTTGCTTTGTTCTCTCCGGGGGTAACTTCGCCTGTAGCTCTTCTAGAGTTACTGCCGGTCCCAAGCCCGGGTAAAGGAGGAGGGTTGGGCATGGGATTAGCGTCCCCATCCCGTAGGAAACTAACTCGCTAAAAGAAACGCTTACCAGAAAAAATAATTCAAACCATTTTAACTCTGCCCTGGGAGTTAGAAGGTCTTCATTTAGAAGAATTATGACGCTTCATGGCGAAAGCCGAGTTCCTTCGGAAGCCACGAGGCCGATGCCCCTTCTAACAACCAGAGCAAAAATTTTCGTAGGTACATGGAACGTCCGAACAATGTGGGAGACCGGGAAGACCAGTCAAATAGCAATGGAAATGAGGAGATACAATTTGGCAGTACTGGGAATCAGCGAAGCCCGTTGGACCCAAGCTGGACGGAATAGGCTAGCTACGGGAGAGATGCTGCTATACTCCGGTCACGAAGAGGACAATGCTCCACACACTCAGGGAGTCGGTCTTATGCTGTCCAAAGTAGCACGAAATGCACTTGTAGGATGGGAATCTCACGGATCCAGAATCATCAAAGCATCATTCAAAACAAAGAAGGAGGGGATCTTAATGAATATTATCCAATGCTATGCACCCACCAATGATAGCAACGACGACATTAAAGATCAGTTCTACGAGCCGCTGCAGTCAATCATTGAGAAATGCCCAAGAAAGGACTTAACTATTCTGATGGGAGATCTAAACGCCAAAGTCGGAATAGACAACACTGGATATGAAGATATTATGGGACGACATGGACTGTGACAGAGAAACGAAAATGGAGAAGGATTTGCAAATCTGTGTGCATTCAACAAATTGGTCATAGGAGGCACAATATTTCCGTACAAACGTATACACAAAACTACACGGATCTCATCAGACCACACCACAGAGAACCAGATAGATCATATTTGCATCAATAAAAAATTCCGAAGGACAATGGAAGGTGTCAGAAGCAGGAGAGGTGCTGAGATAGCTTCAGATCACTACCTAGTTGTGGTCAATTTAAAAATGAAGCTAAAGAAGAACTGGACAAGTGGACAAACAGCAATACAAAGGTTCAATACAGCCTTCCTTCGAGATACTGACAAACTCAATGAATTCAAGATAGCTCTCAACAACAGGTTCCAAGCCTTACAAGATCTACTGAATGAACAAGAAACTACTATGGAGGACAACTGGAAAGGCATCAAAGAAGCATTAACTTCAACGTGTCAAGAGGTTCTCGGTCTAAAGAAATACCATCATAAGGAATGGATCTCTACAGAAACACTGGACAAGATCAAAGAAAGGAAGAATGAGAAGGCAGCAATTAACAACAGCCGAACACGAGCAGAGAAAGTCCAAGCACAAGCAAACAAGCAAGTGAAGAGGAGCATTAGAACCGACAAGAAGAAGTACGTGGAAGAGCTAGCAACGACGGCGGAAAAAGCTGCAAGAGAAGGAAATATGAAACAGCTTTACGATAAAACGAAGAAACTATCAGGGAAATACAGTAAACCAGAGAGACCGGTCAAAGACAAAGAAAGCAAGCCAGTCACTGAAATTCAACAACAGCGAAACAGATGGGTAGAATACTTCGAGGAACTCCTGAATAGTCCAGCTCCAATGAATCCACCGGACATCGAAGCAGCACACACAGATCTTCCTATAGATGTCAACCCACCAACGACGGAAGAAATCAGAATGGCCATCAGACAAATCAAGAACGGGAAAGCAGCGGGACCCGACAATATACCAGCTGAAGCACTGAAATCAGACATCGAAGTAACTACAAACATGCTTTACCTTCTATTCAAAAAGATTTGGGCTGAGGAACAAGTGCCGATGGACTGGAAAGAAGGGCACGTCGTCAAGATTCCAAAGAAAGGAGATCTGAGCAAATGTGAGAACTACAGAGGCATTACACTACTATCAATACCAGGGAAGGTCTTCAACAGAGTGTTACTGAACCGGATGAAAGATGCAGTAGACGCCCAACTTCGAGATCAACAAGCTGGATTCCTTAAGGATCGGTCGTGCACTGACCAAATTGCGACACTACGGATAATCGTCGGACAATCAGTTGAGTGGAACTCATCACTATACATCAACTTCAGTGATTATGAAAAGGCATTTGACAGTGTGGATAGAAGGACGTTTTGGAAACTTCTTCGATACTACGGAGTTCCTGAGAAGATTGTCAATATTATCCGGAACTCATACGACGGACTACAATGCAAAGTCGTGCATGGAGGACAGCTGACGGATGCATTCCAAGTAAGGACCGGAGTCAGACAAGGCTGTTTACTCTCTCCCTTCCTCTTTCTTCTGGTGGTCGACTGAATTATGAGGACCTCGACATCTGAAGGAAAACACGGAATACAATGGACAGCTCAAAATCAATTAGACGATTTGAACTTCGCAGATGACATAGCCCTCCTATCGCATACACACGAACAGATGCAGACAAAGACAGCCAGTGTAGCAGCAGTCTCTGCATCAGTAGGCCTCAGCATACACAAAGGGAAAACCAAGGTCCTCAAATTCAAAGCGAAGAACAGCAATCCAATCACTCTTGATGGCGAAACTCTGGAAGATGTAGAATCCTCCACATACCTGGGAAGCATCATCGATGAACAAGGAGTCTCAGATGCAGACGTAAAGGCAAGGATTGGCAATGCAAGGGTCGCATTCCTACAATTGAAGAACATATGGAACTCAAAACAACTTTCAACCAATATCAAAGTGAGAATCTTCAATACCAACATCAAGGCAGTTCTACTGTATGGAGCTGAAACTTGGAGAACTACAAAAACCACCATCAAGAAGGTAAAACTATTTATAAATAGCTGTCTTCGCAAGATACTCAACATCCATTGGCCGGATACCATGAGCGGCCTATGCTCCTTCACGAGGAGTAACAGGTGTAAGTAAGTCTCTCTGGGGGTCCACTTACAAATTCAAATGACGCAGACAAAACGTCGCTGTGGTAGATCCGATTCTTCTTTCCAGTCGAGGATCGAGTGTGATTCGACAAATGAGACAAGTAGTATCACAACCAGTTTCACGTTAGTTGTAAGTTACTATCACGTTGTCTATGCAAAGCGTTCAGCACTCGTCAGCTGGGTACACTTATAATCTTGAGGGAACTGATGCCCGCTGGTGGATTCGATTGTGTCAAATGGCATACAACATAAAACTTATGTCCCCAGTTTCCTGTTGACCATCTCCAACGACCACTATACATCTCAACATATTGGATGGGATATCGAGTTACAGAGACCACTGACTACATTGAAATTTGATCGATAGAATTCGATATGCACTGAAAAGAACCTGGAACACATAAGATTGATAAAACAATTGTTGATAAGTATATAAGCACAATCCGGGCATCTCGGCGAAAATATGACAATCATTTGACGCGATTCGTAGTCGACTGTTTTCTTGCATATGTCACCGAACAAGTACACACTATTGGTCCCCAACTTAGTTAAAAGAGTGCATCTCAATAAATAGAGGAATATCAGGACAAATGTGGAAGCCATGGGTGACAACTTTAAAAAGGATCGAGATGGCCCTCCCCAAACTACAGACCTATCAGCCTCACCAGTACCGTCGTTAAATTGCTGGAGTGAATAACTAGAAACACCATAATGACCTTCGTTGTGATCAACAACACCAAACAACATGGTTTTATGAAAAGATTATCTTTCACAACAAACTTCCTGAATCAAGAAGGAGATAAACGAAGTTTTTGGGCAGTGGAAAATCGGCGAACGTTGTGTAGGTAGACGCCGGCAAAGAATCTGATAACGTGCCAATAATAGCCTCCTCTTAAGGCCGAAAAATCTAATAATTCTTGGACTTCAACTAGTGTGGATCAAAGATTTCTTGATAGGTTATAGGCAGAATGTAAAAATGTATCCCAAATGCTCCTCATAGAAACCAGTACAGCAAGATTATGTTATAGGTTCTCTTCCTTATATACTGTATTTAAATGAACTCCAGAATATCGTCAAGCCCCCGGTGCCAATTTACGCTTTATGGTTTAAACATTTGGCAAGAAATAACAGGAGACGTAAATACATGTACACCTCAACCAAACTTAGTCATTCCGGTTATCTGATCTAATAAATGTCTAATGCCTGTTCGCACTCAAGTGTATCCATATGAATATTGGGGATATACTAGCAAATAGGTACAAAATTGAAGAAGAGTCAGTGCTTGTATTCTGGTCTCGCAATGATCTTATGGTAACAGTGAGACTGTAATGGCATTGGACCATAACCACACAATCTTCAAAGCTGAACACGAGACTACTCAGAAAACAGATGTTCAGTATTTAACGCGGAGAAATACCTAACGATGGAAAAGGCGATAACAAGGGGTTGAATTAATTGGAGTTGATCGGATGGCATGGCTCGGCCATGCAGGCGTGGTCCCTACGGAATGTTACCTTATATCTCTTATTTATGTTAAATATATTGTTCTTTCTCTAGCCTAAGCTTGTTCTCCACCATGTATTGGTAATTGTTACGATACAGTGAGTTGGTGTAGATGATGATGTGACTTTCATGTAAGATCTTATAGATTTAGCAGTTATATCATGACAAATCTACAATTTTAGGATTAAGTCTATTATTAGAGCGGTACTAATATCATAGTAGACCATTATTCTACAAGACCACGGCCATTGGCGATGCAGTTGCAGCCAAAGGGTTCAGAGTCCATTGGGCTCTAAGACGGAAATATACCAAGTTGGATACTAGTATGTTCACCACAGTATACACGGTCTTAATGAGATCCGGACTTAAGAACTGCGTTTAATCTGTAAGCCCTTGTTAACAGGATGAAATGGATATCTCGAGAGGCTAGAAGCTCTCAGAGGTTAACTAGGAAAGGACTAACTTAGACCATGTGCGCTTTATCCTCAATGCACAAATCTGAAATCTCCAAAGGACTAGGGTAGTCAAGTGGATAAATTACTTTAACTGAACGCTACAAAAGACTTTAATAGGTGCCCAGACGTAAGGAAATTAACTGATATATATATTGGCTCATCAAAAAGATTGATAAAAGCCTCACCTGCAACTCAATAGGACTCTTAGCAGTTAGCCTGAGCTCTAAACTGGTTAATGGGAAACTGTAGTGCCTAAACAAAAACACTTCTCCCGACCCGGAAATGGTCCATTCTGATATACTGCGGGGAGCAGTTTCAACCTTGTAAACACTGCTTAGCATTATATTCTCACATTCCCTGAGCCAAGGCCTGCTACCAGGAAGTTGGATGCTGGTTCACATCACATCAATTTCCAAAGGAGATCGAAGTAGCGAAACCTCAAGTTACCGACCGGTAGCACTTCTCTCTATACCCTCAGAGACTATGGAATCCTTGATATGAGATGGTCTACATGACTACTTACTATCCTTAACCTTCTTCTTACCCAAAACGGCGCGGTCTCGAGAACGGTGACTCATGTATAACCAACCTTTTGACCGCAGTGAGCAGATGGGCAACCATCCATGATAGCAAGGGGAAGGTTGACGTCAAATACCTTGACTTCTCAAAAGCTTTTGATAGGCTCATCCATATATGTCTTATCAACAATCTCAAACGATTAGGTACCAAATCACCTTTAATTGGTCAGCTTACTTCACATCTAAATAGTCAACTGTTAAAGTCATGGTTAACGTCACTTTTTTTCAGGTTATGAAGTGTCCTGGTGGGGTCCTCCAAGGATCACTACTAGGACCTCTGCTTTTCTTAATTTATATAAACGATCTTTCATGGCAGGTATCGTCGGGTTTATCATTAGCCAAGAGGACAAACTGGCACTTCGAGGGGATTTGACTCGACTTAAAAGTTGGGCAGACAACAAAGGACTTACGTTTAGCACTTCAAAGTGGAAGATAGTCCATCTGAGACATGTTGCAGATTACAACTTAGACGACCATCTCTAGAGGTGTCCCAAATTGAAAAAGATCTAGGAGTGTTGATACCTATAACTTGAAGTCTTGCTCTAACTGCTACAAAAATGCCTTTTGATCAGAGCGTGAGCTGGTAACACCAAAGCGCATTTTTGGACAGTTTGACTGAAGAACTTCCCCTTTAATCCTTATCAGTATTACTTGACCTCATTTAGGGTATGAAAGTATAGCGTTTCCTCCCTCACTTCAAAAGAATAAAAGTACACTTGGAACCACGGTGAACCACGAAATCAGTTCGAGGACTAAAATTCAAGTCTTATGAAAAGCACCCCTAATCACCGAACCTTTATCCATCATAATACAAGCGTCTTATGGGTGAAATTCCAATGACTTGGAACATCCTAAATACTTCTAAACATCCCCCTTGAATACCCACTTAAGCTTAGTCCTAACACAAACGTTAGGGTTAACATCAAGAAGCTGGAGACAATATGGAAGGACCGGCTGTAGTCACACCTTATAATCCTTAGGAGCAGCCAGATTCTATAATTATTTGCCAAATGAGCTAGTCCAAGTGACTTTGCAGGAGTCCTTTAAGTGAAAACGTGACATATTTTTATGCACTAAGAAGTTTCTCGCTATAATTTACTAACTACTGCTTCTTTCATCGTTAAATATACCCAGCTTCTTACCTGAAGACGTCGGTGATTTACTGCTACTGGTCACGGAATCCCGTTAAGCAAAAGCTTCTTTGGTTTCGTCCAGAACAATTTGAAACGTTTTTTGGAGACATCGTACAATTCGGTTGCCGCGTAGTTCATTCATGGACGGTACATCGGGATGGCATTAGGACGCAAGAATGCTGTAAGTTTGTTTCTTACTTCTTTTGTTTACTCAGTCAGCTCTATGTCTTCTGTTTGTAATTAAATGTTCTAAGTATATTTCGCTTTACTTCCGAGAAGTGTTGATATGCTTTGCTAAGACCTTTATTCTGGTAAGTTTAGTAAGGCATTTGAATTTGAACACACGTTAACTACATCTAGTATGAATTGTATCTCCAGACTACGTAGTAATATAAATTTCAGAACTGTCATTGTTAAATCAATATACGAGAGATGAATGTCAGTCACCACCAATTCTCCCCCGAAATATTAAAATGTCCTCCTGTGACAAGGAAATGTAGTCAGTCAGCAAATAAACTGTTTTAATACAAAGTGAGTAACAAAGTATTCATTGAAAAGATTTTGGTCAGGAGAAAGCCGAGGATAAGTTTGTTTGTGATTGCTTTTCATCTATAAGTTGTCAAGACATAGTTTAACCATTAGTCCGGATGATATAATCCTTCTTCATCTATGTGTCTTCAAGCACATGAGATGTATCACCAACCTGCTCTTAAACGTTAAGGTCTGGAGCAGTACATAAACTTCAGTATATGCAGCACATTATTGTTTTTTCTTTCGGCTGTCACGTTTACTCAACCACTGATTCCTAACATGTGTAAGTTTGAACCGAGTACACTACATTTTTTTATTCTGAGACCGGTAATCACTGTCTGATAAGTAAATCTGGATGTCCTCTTTATTTAGTGTACCTCACGCACTGGGTGGATAGTCATGATATTTAACGCGTCCTAATCGTTAATGTTTCGTGAGGTGAGTCTGTAATCTACGGAAGAACCATGAAATTAACGACAGGTAGTCTAAAATTTTAGCGTGAAGTTCATTCATCTATGTGGTTAAATAGCATTTTTGCATCATAGCTGATGTCAGTTCGTGTTGAAAACTCTTATTCTAATTCCTAATCTTAAATTTAGCTCTAGATTCCAGTCCTAGTTCCTCGTACTAATTTGCATTCCTCTATTGAGCCTAGTAAGCAGGTTTTTACCCAAGGTCGTTTTAGCATCGCCCAAAGGTCGTTCACAAATTTTAGTCTCACCACTCGTGATACCACATACCATCGTATCTTGTTTGTTTGAAAAGTTGGTTTTTAATGAGATTGTAACTAACACTGAAAATTGTATGGGGATCAATAACAATTAACATAGATGTGTCCGTCAATAGTACTGCTTTCTTATATTCAAATCTGATACTTAAGAAGTGAATCAAAATAATTCTAAAATGATTTCAAGTCGATCTTGTCTGCTACAGGTCAGGTGTATTTAGGTATCGTCTGTAAATGAATGAATATAGATAAGCACAATTTAAGTAAAATATCATGACTGAAGTGAGGCGTCAGTAAATGTCTATAGCCTAGATACCGTCATTTTATAAATGGCTGATCGAATTCGTAACTAGTCCAAAAAATTTCAGGATATCCTATAAACCAAAGTAACCAAAACTATTTAAGGAGGGAAGCTGATTTCCACTGCTTAACTGGCAATTTATGGTGTGTCCCAAAAAAGAATCTGGATGTCATCCATTAGTATCTTGTAGATCAACCACAACCAAAAATGTGATCGGGGCTGTTGTTCGAATCTGTTTACTCGTTATTCTAGGGTCACGTTTCTCATTATTTATTTATTCAAATCCAGATAGTAGTACAGTATGCACCACATAATAAGAGAATGTGATTGTGAAGAGGTAGAGAAAGGTGAGCATAGTATATAAAACTAAATGAATAAAAACAGGTGAGTAGGAGTAAAAGAAAATGATATCAGAAGCAGTTCAGTTCGGAAAAAACGACCAGAGAGATTTCTTTCAGTCGTAGAAGTTACTCTTACTTTCGTGAAGAAAGTGAAAGTTACAGCAGGATCACTACTGGCTTCTGTTCTGAGCCATGTATAATAACCTGTCGAGCAATTGTGTTTTTCTGTCTTCAGTATTCCAACTAGGGAGTCCTGAAGGACCAACAGAAGCCAGTCTTGGACAGCTTTCCTTTGTGCCTTGGCAGCATGTCATACACTGACCACCTCGCCACTTTTCGCGGCCGGCCCCTATGTCAGCAAATAACGCACGATATGGGATCCACTGGGACATTTTTATTACGTGCTCAAATCACCGAAGTTGGTGTTTCAAGATGGTGACATCAATTATCGTCACTTTGCCCAAATATACATCGCTGAGCTTGAGCATTACTAACACGGTGTTGTCACTGAATGTTGGTAATCTTTCGGAGACAACGATGATCTCACAGAGTTGCTTCATATCTTCAAAAAGGGTCAAAGGTAAGTCATCTAAGCCTGGAGATATGTGGCACTTCAGTAGTCGGTGTTCCTTGCGAACTTCCTCCTTACCAGGTAGATCAGTCGGTACTGATCTAGGAGGACAAAACAATATGATCGATATTGCTGGGACAACAGACCAACTGAACTGTTTCTTGAAGAGATTAGCAGATGTTACTGAGTGGTATCCTGTCAACTTTACAGATTGTTTCACTCACAACAGACTTCTTGCTGTCAGTGGCTCAAATGAGTTGGAAGAGCTTCCGGTAGTTACCAGATACCGCTGATGCCTCCAACTTAAAAACACGTTTCGACCACCAGGCTTATCAATCCTTGCTCAAAATTTGCACAGCTTCGTTACCTAAGAATCTACGTTTGTCGTCAAACTCGCAGTTACAAGTAGTGGTCCGATGCCCCTCATGGGGTCTTAAGGAGCCTTTAGAAACCTAGTACTCATAAGTGGGACCTTTCGCGAATCCGCAAGTGGCTATCATTTTCTTGGCCTCATGCAAATTCAATTAATATTCATCTGTAGTTTCCTGTGGGTCGATAGCTAGCATTGAACCTAGCTCGATTTGATATATAGTCGCAACAAATGCTGTAGCCAATTTGCTTACAATGATCCGTTTTAGACGATACGTTTGTTAGACACTGAAACGCAAGATAAACTCAAACAAGGACATGATCAGAGTTCAGATAGTTACTTCAAAAGGAGCGGTAGTCCTGTACACGACCACACCAGCGGTAACTGATCGCGGTGTGTATAGTTTGACTTCAGGTTTAAGGTGACATAAGGAGAGCAAATCTGTAGTACTTCAGCAGAGTTTTGAATATGGGTATCGGATAGACAGCAGACATCGATGTTGATACTTTCTAAAGACATAGCTAACCCTGTCTGTTGTCCGATCTGCATTAGTGTGCGAACGTTGAATGAGGCCAGTTTGAATGGCACACGTGGTTTCACAAAGGCTGTTTCAGATTTTGTATTCAATGGTAGTGCTCAACTTTCGACTGGTCAGTGATGCGAGATCGTTTAGATAGGACAGATTTTCCACCATAGAGGAGCTGCCATGGGAGTTGAAAAATAAAGGAATGTACAAAATGGGTATATACTAATAGACAAGTGACATAATGTAAAATAAAAATAAGTATTAATAAGTAGTTTTGTGTGATTTACGGGGATGAGAATTAAAGCGCGAATAGTTTTTGTAATTGTAGTCATAATTTAGCTAGTGAACGGGTTAGCATACCGCCCTGATGCTCAGATCGAAGCAGATGGTTTTTTACGGAGCTACTTCGCGGGCATTTGATGTGGAGGTCCAATCCACAAGATGGTGGACCATCGTCAGGACATGCGATCCCATGTTAGCTGATGACCGGTACACCATTATTCCATAGGATCTTGACACTCATGTTCACTATTGGTTTGGAATCCGAATTTTTCAATTCACCTAGGTGGCCCCTCCGTATTCATATTTCAGTAGCAAACCACTCGTGTCTGACCTCTCTAGGACCTAAGTTTTCTAACTCATCTTTTCTACAAAAAAGGCAGTATCACTAAAGTTAGTAATTTTAAAAATGCTAATTTAATAGTGGTTTTCGTTTAGAGAGATATTGACATCCATATTAAAGTGAGGAAACCTTATCTATGGTATTTGGATCAAAATACAGTTTTCTCAAAAACTAGTAATGCTCTTTTTGAATTTGATCGTTAGACTCGTCTACCTCCAGAGGTAAATAGGATCTTGTTGGTGAAAAACCTACCCTATAACATATCAGCGGAAGAAATGTATGATATTTTCGGCAAGTACGGTGCTATCCGTCAAATTCGCATCGGCAACACCCCTGAAACAAAAGGAACTGCTCTGGTTATCTATGAAGACATTTTTGACGCTAAGAACGCTTGTGATCACCTCAGTGGCTTTAACGTTTGTAACCGATATCTCGTAGTTCTGTACTACCAGAGAAACAAGGTATTCTGTATTGTTTTATTGTGTCGTTATCATGCTTTATATTGATTTGTATATTTCCATATGATGACGTCAACAAAAATTATTTGTCTGTAAAGATTATACAGCCGTAAAACATCAGGGTAATATGGTAGTCTTCATACTGTTTAAGAATTTAAATGCAACACCTATAAATCAGCCGATATTAAAGCATCCTTTAGTTCAGAGCTTTTTGATAATAAGTATAAGGGCATACCGGGTTTTCTGTCCAGTATAAGTACCATATAGTTAAGGCGAAAACATTGAACGAGCTAGACGGTTTTTTGATGCTTGCATTACTCCGACCTATTTAACAAGTTTCACTTGATTGATGTGTTTGACATAGTAAACGAATCTATGCTTGTTAGCCGAGTTAACTTCAACTGTTTCAATCAAAACCTGTAGTCTCTGGGTTCGTGTATGAATATCAGGTTCTTTTTAACCATAACTATACGTATGTACATAATATTTTTTGGTTGCTCTTAACAGCTTCTCATTCCTTTTGTAGCAATTCAAGAAAACTGATGTAGACAAAAAGAAAGAAGAATTAGATCGATTGAAGGCAAAATATGGATTAAATACTCCGAAAATGAAATGATTCATTTCACAACGAATCTGGAGCTTTTCTGCGGTTTTCTCACACCGGACGTTCTTAAATCCTTGTGCAAATAAAACTTATACCTTTGACAAAATAATCAATAAAATGTATAAAAGTAACGTGATCATTTTTTGTCAGTAAACTTCAGATATTCTGATTACATGAACAAAATGTAATCATGTTACAGTTGTGCTGTTCTATATATATAAATATAAACCAAATGTAATAAAACAGAAAATTATTGTTTGCAAAGCAACCTTCATTCACAAATATAGCATTAGAAATATCAATACATAAAAACAGGTGTATAAGTAGGTTACGTATGTTTCGAAAAGAACTGTATTTCAGTACCTCATTCGGCATTGATTCATGGAAAATAATATTGTTAATAAAGACTGGTTTATAAATTTTCCGAAATGCTGTTAGGAATCATTCATATTAACTCAAACTAATGGTCACTAATCAACATGGTGATCAAAACAGAAAGAAGGGTTAAAAACTGGATTTTGAAGATTTTGCTAAGCTTCTGATATGAACAGTTTACCTGCAAAAAGTAAATAAAAGTAGTAGAAATAAACTAATTAGTCTTAGAATATTTTAGGTTAATTATACATATCTCCAGGCAATCAGTCTGGCAGCTTGGTAGTACAAGAAATATCAACAAGTATTAGACATCAAACTTACTCACTAGGTCTTGGGTATGAGCTACACTAGGTGCGAGGGATAGTGACACTATCCGGTTACTCCAACCGGAGTAGGGTTGAATCTGGGGTTCAGCGACTAAAATTCGAATGCATTAAGCGCTGAGCCACCGTTCCACTATCACCAAGGTCTAGGTATAGTTATATTGGATGGGGACGATTATGCCGAAAAGATATGTTGTAGCATAGGCAAAATAAAACAAATTGTTAGTCAATAATAATGTGACAGATAAGATTAGAAGCACCTCGCGGAGTTGTTGAAAAAGACTAAATTTGAACGAGATGTTGAGGTCTACAGGTACAATAACACCTATACCCTATGGTTTATCTACAGTATATGAAAGTGGTTGCCATCCCAATTTGCTTTAGATACAACCGATTCCCCTCATTATGTGACGGAAAAATGCCCGGTACAACTCTTAAAACCATTTCAGAAAGAAACTGTCAAGTATACTGTAAACAACCCCCAAATGCCCTGGTACGGCCGAGAGTGGGGAGGGCCCGCCCTTTCTCTCGGAATGTTCTCACACGGATACGCGTATACAGCCTCTGCCAGGGAAGTCCTACTTACTGCCTTCTCGTGGCGGGGGTGTTGTTTAGGAAATTGAGAGGACGAAAAGCGAATATCCGGTGCTTTAACCAGGTCAGTGGACACGGTGAGTTCACCTAGGGAGGTTGGAAAACCCTGATTCCAAACTTATGGTGCACGTAGGCTCCAGTATCCTAAAGGAACAAATGGCGTATGAACCGATCGTTGGTCACCGGCTACCATGGGACTGCATCTCTTTACGATGTGATGTTCCACTGTCTTGTGGATCAGACCTTTAGGTCGAAGGCTTGGGGTGTGGCCCTATAAGAAAACCACCTGCTTCGGTCTGGCCACCCGGGCAGTATCACAGCCCACACACAAACAAAAAGAAATGATGATATCCACTGAAAATACTGTTCACGCTTCGATTAGAAGTCAAACAATTCAGATTATTACTTACGTCATTTATTCACTCTCTTTTATTCCCATTCTGTCTATCCTTATTTTTCGACTTATACAGCAACTCGCATATGGTGGAAATTCGGCTCTATCTAAACGATCTCGAGTCACTGGCTGGTTGGAAATTGAATGCTACCACCGAATACGAATACTGAAACAGTTTTTCTGAAACCAAGTGCACCATTCAAAATGGCTGCCCTCAACGTTCATACACTAATGCAGATATGAAAACAGATAGGGCTGGCTATGTCTTTAGAAAGTCTTAATATCGACGTTTGTTGTCTATCCGAGACCCGTATTCAAGACTCTGGCGAAGTACTACAAATTCGATCTCCATCTATCGCTTCGAAAAGCTTGTTTTACGTGCGTTAATCCGGAGACCCTGTAGCATCTTCGTCTGGTCTTGCTGGCGTTGCTGTCGCACTAAGCGCTAGAGCTGAGGCAGCACTAATTGACTGGATCCACATTAACAGTCGGTTATGTGCTGTTAGATTAGAAGGTTCCATCAAAGTGAGAAGAAATCGGCGTGAGAAACGATGTCTTTTCGTCATCTCCGCCTATGCCCCGACAGATTGCAGCCCGGATACAATCAAGGATGAATTCTACCACCAAGTAACTGTTCTTCTCCAGAAGAAGACGCTGATAAAATGGAGAGTCTTCTGGTAGCACTAAGCAACAATGCCAGAATGTTTGGATTGCGCTTCTCTCTAAATGCAAGTTGTTGCTTCAGGACTGGTCTGCGTCAACACCTGATCTAAGGATAGGGAGTGAAGTAGTCGAACGCGATGACAACCTCACTTATCCTGGAAGTCTGATCAGCCCTAATGGGTTGGTGTCTGACGAAATCTCAGCACCCATTCGAAAAGCTCGTTTAGCTTTTGCCAAGTTACGTCACCTATGGCGAAGGCGAGATTCCCGTCTGTCAATAAAAGGACTAGTATACTGCGCGGCAGTTTGTTCTATTCTACTTTACGGCTGCGAAACGTGGCCATTAGGAGTAGAAGATGCTCGTAAGCTACAAGTATTTGACCACAGATGCCTTAGAAATATTGCTGGCGTCTGCTGGGATCACCGGGTAAGTAATAGTGGGGTTAGACGCAGGGTATTAGGGAATGATGGTAAATCAGTTGATGAGGTTGTGAATCTTCATCGACTGAGATGGTTGGGTCACGTGTTGCGTATGCCTGAACACCAATTACCACGACGTGCAATGCTAACCGGTGTTAGAGATGGTTGGAAGAAAGTTAGAGGCGGCCAAACCAAAACGTGGCATCAGTGCTCGGAGACACTAACTTCTAGTCTGAGCCATGTTGGTTGATGCAGACTACTCGGTTGGGGTCCACGTGACTATCGTAACCAATGGTTGAGGACTGTGGGTGACAGCTCAAAATCGATCACAATGGCGTCGGTGTATACACTCACTGCCTTCCCTTAAACTAAGAGATTAAAATCACTTAACATATTTCTTTCTACGAACTAATTCTTTCTTCCTGTACTACATCCTTATGTGCAATCTTTCTTTTATATATTACCACCATTGATTTAACCACTCCTATGAATCCAGTGTTCATCTTGCTGTGCTAATGCAGTTTGGCAACTTGGACCGATGCATATATGTGCGTTCGACAGATATTATAGCACTAGCCGGAGACTTGAATGCTCAGGTCGGGCGTCTAGGCACAGAAAAGAGTCGTTCAGGTGGCCGATGAGGACTTGTTGGTCGCAGGACAAAAAACGGGGACTGTCTACTGCAACTGTGCACAGACCACAATCTGTTTTTGGATAGCACTAACTTCCAGCACAGTCATCGCCGATGTGCCACCTGGCGTCCTCCCTCTGTATCTCAAGCCTGGACTCAGATTGATCACATCACCACGAGCTACCGCTGGCGCGGTTGTGTACAAGACTGCCGCTCCTTTTGGAGTACCTATCTGGACTCTGATCATGCCCTGGTCTGCGCCAATCTTACCTTACTTTTCAGTGGACAACGAAGTGACCGCCACCAAAGGATTGATGTTAGCAAGCTGTTTGCAACTTCTGTTGCAAGTAAGTATCGAACCGAGCTAGCCTCTAGGCTAGCTACCATCCCACCAAAAAGTATAGATGGGCGTTGGTTGCAACTTCACGACGCCATGAAAATGGCGCGTAAGGCCGCTTGCGGCTTCGCGAAACGTCCCGCTTATAAGCACTGGGTTTCTTCTGTCTCCCCACAACTCATCGAAGCCCATCGGTCTACTCTGGGTGACCGTGAGTTTGACCACAAACGAAGGCTGTTACGTAATGAAATCGGGCAAAGCTTGCGTAAGGACCGAGAAGCCTGGTGGTCGAAGTGTGCTAATGAGCTGGAAGCAGCAGCTGCATCTGGTAACTACCGGAAGCTCTTCCAACTCATCCGAGCCACTGACAGCAAGAAGTCTGGTGTGAGCAGAACAACCTGTGGGGATGACGGGGTGCCAGCCACTAACATCCATCGACGTCTTGAACGATGGGCAGAATTATTCGAAGGGCAGTTCAACTGGCCTGCTGCTCCGGCAACATCGGTCAGACTGTCATGCCCTTCATGCCGGTGATGACTGATCCACCAAATGAGGCGAAAGTCCGCAAGGAACTCCAACTCTTGAAGCGCTACAAATCACCGGGCACAGATGACTTATCTCCGGCTCTATTTAAAGATGGTGGTGACTTTTTGACTAAGGAATTGACGACGTTGTTTACAAAGTTCTGGGAGCTAGAGTGTGTACCAACGTCATGGAATGAGTCGATAGTTGTCCCTATCTTTGAAAAGGGTTCACGTCGTTCCTGTAACAACTATCGAGGGATAAGTCTACTTCCGATTGCGTCCAAGCTATTGGCTTCCGTCATACTTCGTAGATTGTTCAAAACCCGAGAAAGATTGACTCGCGAAGAGCAGGCTGGTTTTCATTCTAGTCGAGGATGTATTGGTTATACCTTCACCCTCCACCAAATGTAAGAACACCGTCATACTTATCACAAGCCAACAATCGTAATGTTTCTTGACATCAGGGCTGCCTTCGATTCGTTGGATAGGACTGTTCTCTGGGATTGTCTATTAAAGAAGGGTGTGCCTGGGAAGTTTATTAACATCTTAAAGGCCCTATATGTAAGCACCTCATGTAGAGTGAGAGCATACAACCACCTCTCTCCATTGTCCCATTCAAGTAGTGGGATTAGGCAGGTTTGCCCAATCTCACCATTCCTCTTCAACTTTGCCATCGATGACATTCTGGAAACAGCTCTGATGGATGTAAGTAATGGAGGTGTGGATCTGTTGCCTGAAGAAAGACTTCTCGACCTTGAGTATGCGGATGATATTTTCTTACTGTGCGATAATGCCCAAGCCATGCAATCCGCACTTAATCAGTTGGCAATCAGTGTCCGTAGGTACGGTATGTGCTTTGCACATTCGAAGTGCAAAGTACTTCTACAAGACTGGCAGGATTCTAATCCTGTACTCACTCTGGATGGTGAGCAGATAGAAGTAGTCGAGAAGTTCGTTTATTTAGGTAGCTGCATAAGTGGTGGTGGTGGCAACACCATGTTATTAATGCAGAGGTTTTGCATCGTGTGTTCGGGCACAGAGACGATAATTCAGTTGGTGTCACCATCTTGAGACATCGAATTCGGTGGCTTGGACATGTTCTACGAATGTCGTCCCAGAGAATTCTACGTCGTGCATTATTTACCGACGCTGGGACTGGTTGGAAGAAGCGGAAATGTGGTCAGCGTATGACATGGTGTCGTGGTATGAAAGAAAGCTGCAAAGGGCTGGCTTGTGTTGGTCCTTCACGACACCCTAGTTGGGGTCCTAAAGATGGTGCGACACAGTGGCTAGAGACGTTATCATATATGGCTCAGAATAGAAGCCAGTGGCGATCGTGCTGTAACCTTCTACTACGTTCTTCATAAAAAGTGGTTGTAACTTCCTTAACTGAAGGAATCCTTTCTGGTTGTACCTTCCCGTTTCCCCCATTATTATTATTACACTATCATACACTAATCTTTGGTCGTTATTGTTCTTCTTGTTTTCTTATACGCACCTTACCTTCTTTTCTCTTCGAATTCTCATTGTTTTGTGTGGCGCATATATATCTGATTCCCCCTTGTACCAATATTTATGTTTTCAAATAAATAAATAAACAACTGTAGATTTTTGGGTAGTAAGTCAAAATAAATTAATGGTATCGCCAGTTGTGTCATCCTTGTTCATCAACTTTTATTGGCTGGAAACACTGCTTCATATGCACTAAGCTTATTGTGCGACAAGTCAAGATTCCTCTATTTCCGTTATAAGTCAATCGCCAGGTGAATAATGAGTATGTCCATCTAATCCAACAGTGAAGTTTACAGGCATTGGGATGATAGACGAGATTTGCAACTCAGGTGGATGCTTTTGGTGAAATTGTGTTTCCTGACCTAGATGGTTTAATTGCTTTCATTATCATCCTGGACATCTTCGCCGCCCAATTCATGTGGAAGTAAGTTTCCCAGTTTTTCCGCAAGTAGTATGTCAGTTCATCCCGATGGCCTTGTTTGAGATTGACTGTCTCAGTTTGTCCTTGCATTCATGTTGACTGCCTTTGTCAGTTGACTTCTGTCCGTCATTGAAACTGATTGACCTCTTCTGCAAGGGTTCACAGGTTCGGTCTATGTCAGTGTGTCTGTTGACTGCTAATTGGTCTGAATGATATGCTTCCGGGAGTTACCTGGCATTCTTAGAGTTTACCTGACCCAGAATTCTGACTTTTCTCCAATAGAATTCATGTCCATGGTTGTCTGTGTGCATTAGTATCACTCGCCTCGCCGACAATCTTTGTTGATTTGTTTATAGATAAAAAGGGCGTTCAATCTGTTGAATGTGATATTTCTAGTAGTTTGGCTATTTCTATTGTAAATAATGCTGTTTTTGTCTCCTTGTGCCGTTGTGCCTCTTGGTCTGGGTAGAATTAGTGGAATGAAGTGGTTGTGCTGGTTATGTGTATTCCAAAGGGCTTCAGTATCCTGGTAATTGTTTTTGGTGTTGATCCTCTGATGGTTTATCGAGATGTTGAGAACGGTACTGGAAGTTCTTCAGTTAAACCGTATAGCTTAGAGAACATATCACCATAATACACTGAGATATAGTAGCTATAAGGTTACCAATGGGTCCACTTCCAGCACATATATCTGGTGTAACCTGAAAATGGACTGTTTAAAGAAGTAAACGACAAACTACAGTTTTAATGTTGCTGCATAGATTGTACCTTCATGGTACTTACAGAAAAAAGGGATATGAATAATACACATGGTAAGTTCAGCGATACTAATTCACCTACCCATAACGCTCAATTTAGATGAAGAATAAAATAACAGTATATCGTTTCTAGATATCAGGTTGGATGAAATGTTAAAACAGAGTATACACAATAAATAAATAGCCAACAGATCTTGCTAATTCTAGAAAAGATACCTCCTGAATTCACCTCCACATGAACACCTCTTATAGCGTCCTTTACATTGGGGGCACAACTGAATAAGTTGGTCGTTAAATTCCAAAACAATATCCTTGATGGTTAGAGAAATAGTAGTTTCAGGTTATTAGGATCTCTAAAGTTATTTGCTTGATAGATGCAGGGCATTGAGTGAATTCTAATAAAACTCTAGTGGTCAAAATTTGGACGAACAGTCTGACATAAATTGGAGCCGGAGTATATAAAAGACATTAAATGTAAAGATTGTATTTAAATCTATGATTGAAACTTCAGTCACTCAGATTATTAAAACAATTTCGACAATTGATATATAATGATTTACCAAATCCAACCTAGTTTTTCTCACGGTTTACGTGAGTGAGGCCATCGAGATCTGTATTTCACAAACCTAATTTTTGTATTCAGAAGAAGTTTTTACAACCTCTCTTATTACCTTACTTATTAGTATCGGGGAATAGTTTCATCTATCACATAAAAGTTACTTATTATTTCGCTTTCTTTCTGAAATTCCATTTGTCTTTTTGTTCCGACTCAATTGTTATTTTTCGTTCTTATTTATTCGTTCGTCAGGTACTTTACTGAGAACCATACCGTAAGCGTGAGGGCTAGCGATACTACCTGGTTGCCCAAACTGAAGCAGGTAGGGCGGATTTTGGACCTGGAACTTAGTGGATGAAGGTTAGACGCTATAAGTACTGAGCCACCACTTTTTACGCAGGTATTCATGAAACTTTTTCTCATCAAAATCTTTCAATACCCTAACCAGGTATCTAATCTATCAATCTCTTAACAATCTATTTCAACTCATTTGTTAACAATAATGGT
Source organism: Schistosoma haematobium (assembly GCF_000699445.3). Taxonomy (NCBI): domain Eukaryota; kingdom Metazoa; phylum Platyhelminthes; class Trematoda; order Strigeidida; family Schistosomatidae; genus Schistosoma; species Schistosoma haematobium. The sequence goes on along the minus strand of NC_067196.1, from coordinate 48,268,971 downwards.
AGTATAAATATATTATTCATCATTGCCTTTGAATTAATTTCTTAATCATTTATCACTTTTAGAAATAATTCTGATTTTATAATACGGTTAAATAATCCACCCTTTCGGTTTTTATTGTATTTATTTATTTATTGTTTATTTGAACACATAAACATTGGTATAAGGAGGCACCAAGTACATATGCGCCACACAATAACAATGAGGCCAGTAGCAGTTATCATTAATATGTGTGAGGGCATTTTTAAAAAAAGTGAATTAACGTTAGAACAACTATTACTTACACAATTATTAATTTAATAATTATTGAAATTGAATTAGGTGCCTCGGAATGCATAAAATAGTTCATCGCATCTCTCTGGTCCAACATGTTGCTCTAACTGGGTTCGATTCATTGTATAAAGATCCATTCCTTTAAATCCTTTCAACGCAGATATAGCTCTGAAAAAGTAAATCATAAATTTCAGACAAACTATAAGTAAAATGCACATTATCACCATTAATAAGTCGTTTATGTTCATATAAATGATAAATTGCTATGAATAATAAATTAAATCATTTGTTAGCGTATTGATATTCTGTTTAATTCAGGATTCTAATCCTAAATAGGAAAACTTAATGTATGTTAAGAGCAATATCAGTTCATTTCGAAAATAGTTACTTTTACGACAATATTTTCAAGAGTTTTGGACAAGATATCATTCATATAGGTTACATCTCTTTTAGTCCTAAGCAGTTGCTAGTTTTATTATAATTTTTAATGTATAAAATCACTTAATCTAACAACACATTCACAATATTGGTTTAATATGCATGCATATGGAAAAAAGTAAAATGCTTATTGTAAATAAAATAGGTGATTATAAGTAGTTTATTCATATAATTTAATTATCTTTGTAATAGCTATACAAATTGGATACGAATGTTTGCTAATTTTGATCAAAACTTTGCTAAGTAATAAACATTAGTTAATTTTTGAGTCGACAGTATTTATATGTGAGTATTTATCAATTTTACGTAGTGGAAATTAATTTACTTCCATTTATATTCTTTTTTACATCTCACTGTTTTAATGAAGATTATAAGAGTAATGCAAAGAGAACATTTAGCTAACATATTAAACTGTACTTACGAAGATATTTGCAGTATAACTACCTTTGTACAACTATATATTTATTTTCCTAATACGTGTAACGTAAATAGAAATCACTTCAGAGTTATGATACATTTATCTAAGTGAGCTATAGTTTTGTGTATATATTAGAAATTTTTAGATATATTTTACCAAATCACATCTCAAGAATGTAGTTAAATGACGGAATATAGATGATATATTTCTAATAATTCATTCAGACAAATCTAGGGAAGACCCTAAAGTTATTACAAAAATATTAAATGAATTCGACAGTGAATGACTTTCGAAGATCTCATTGTACAAACCGTAAGAAGTATACTATTTTCATTTGGTAAAGTCCACTTAAGTTGAATCACTGTAAATGTTCATGCTTAAGAAGGTTTGAATTAATCTAATGTAGTACAATGTTTGTTTTAAATAGTTCCTGAGATATGGTCGTTTGCTAATCTAAACTAAATAATATTTAAAAATTCAAGAATTATCATTTAGTTGAAAGAACATTTGAAGGTTGTACGGTTGGGATCTAAACACGTATACAACAATTCATTCTGTTTAGGATTTTGACAAATTGGTAGACAGTTTTTTCTCTTGTTTAACATTAGGATCATTGATCGCCTATTTGGTAACCTTACTAGCGTTATAGGTGAGAACTAAAGGAAATTATTGATAAACACTTGATATTATGGATAGTTTGAACACAAATATATTTATCAGGAATTTTATACATATCTTTCTTGGGAAATTTTGTTACACCTTAAGTTCACTTTTTATGTTTGGGCACTTACTTTGGCGAGAATTGATGCGCTACTAACCATTCTGCAACTTCTTCCTTGGATGCATATTTTGATAATCTTTGATCAGGTTTATCAAGTGTCGTGGAGGGTATAGGCACTGATTTAAGACCAGTTCCTCCTCCAAGTTGCATTTTAGACAATCTTTCTCTCAATTCTCTTGTCATAGTATGCATATGAGTTGCTATAATATACAAATACATAGCATAAATTTACAGAGAAGAAATGGGATTATTACTTATAAATGCAAGGATAAGTTAATCGTGAAGCAGTTAGTTATTTATTAAATTTAATTAAAAGTTAGTACAACAATGGTTTGTATGAAAAAATCGATTATTTAAAGACAGATCATAAGTAATGCAAGTATGGGAGGTTGAGTGTTTTTTCTTAGTATTTTAATTTTGTTGCTATTAAGCATGGCATTAAATACTTGCACCTCAGGACAATTGTCTATAATAAGTTATTCTACATTTTATACTTTTTATACTTATGGAACTGAATTTATGTACGTAAAGTGCACTATTATCATATAGTTGCTTCATATCGTAACATCCATAGATGATAAAATAATAGGCGTCTCAATACATTAGTCAGTAACTTTGATAAGATAAGCAGTATGATCTCGATTTGAGTTTGTCAATTTTCAGATTGAAACAGTTGGAAACTAAACATACACGCAGTAAAAATCAATCAGATCACTTATTTTTTATTAAATTAAAGAAGTCTTATTAAACATAAATGAAACAACCCTGTTTACATTTGAGAATAGAATTTTCTTATCAATCATATAATAATTCTATTCACAATTTCATTTAATGTCGTTATATCTTTATTGCAAGATTGGTACACAACATACAGTGCTTGATATCATCCAAGTCAGCAAAATCGCGTTTTTGGTTATATGACTTATTATTAATCAGTGAGTGTTACCATAATGATATGGAAAGATATTTAGTTTCTCACTGGATAATAAATTCCTTAATTAATTTTATCAACTAAGTATTGAGGATGGGAAATAAATGAGTGATTTATAGAAATAATGTTGTAAAAATGAAGAATCTTTTCATGATATGCTTTGGAAACATGGATATTCAATAAAAAATACGTTTATAAATATTCAGATCTTGAGCGATTCAGAATGGTCAATAAAAATAGTAGTTCTGTAAATGTTTTTTCATACATGGAATGTAATCTTGCGCTAAAATTGTAACATATTCAAAGTGTTTTTATCAAATAACATCAAGAAAATGTTATTCACAGTTTACTGATCAAGTGAATATCGTCCTAGTTTGTTTCTGATGATTGAAGTAAATTAAATTCAACACTATTTGTTGATATTCTCCACTGAAATAATGTTTTAATACTGGTATACTTATCATTTTTCTATGTTATATATTCAAGAATAGTTTTGTTTAAGTTCACTTAAATGAAAACAATATCTGAGTATAATTTGGCTCGATTGTATGTGAGCTGATTTCAAGTTAATGATTTTAACTATTTAACACTTGAAGACTAGTAACAAATAGATATTTTCTCTTCTATTTTTTAAGATGGGTCATTTTTAATGTAAACTAAAACTATCTACCAATGTCTACAAAATTTTTGTTTTCATTGAAGTACATCATCATTATGAATCATTTCTCTGAATTTCTCATCACTTTGTTTCTATGAAATGAATACTGTATACTCTTCATATTTATTTAAATCAGAGTCGCATAAATTTTTGACTTTTTCCTTTGAACTAAGTTTCATATTTCTGAAATCAATAAAAGGACTGATGTTTTCAGGATTAAGTTCCAGGTGTCTTTTAAATATGGTATAGTTGAAGTGGGCAACTTGTTACTATTATGCATGAAAATACTTTTTAAGGGCATTTTCAGATAACGTCTTAATTATAATGTCTTGTAAACCTGATACTTTACGCATATTAATAGCAAATGCTGATTGGGAAGCATTCCTAGTTTCATAATCGTTCTTTTGACTTTTTATCTTATTTGAATTATACCTAAACTTTATAATCAGAATAACATACATAATAATGGGTGAACTAACGCTATTAACACCCATAATACAATACTAGAATACATCATAAGACGAAGTAAGTATATATTTTAGGTGAAGTAGGAGATTCTCGATGAATACTGACTTTTCATAACAATTAATTATTAGCAAACATGAATTGTTTAATAATAAAATATTTCTTCACCAATCGATTAATTATATTTCACATTATAGAACGAATGTGATAATGAATTAAATGAAACGGTAACAAATATTTAATTTATGAGCAACGCGGGTGAATAAACAGTAGGACATTGGTGATTTTTCGTTAGATTACTTAAAAGTAAACTTTGATGATAAGCATTATTATTATTATTATTATTGTTATTATTATTATTATTATTAGCACTAAAGTTTGATGTGATAGAACAACTATTTTAACCTAATTAATTGATAAATTAGACAATATCATTGACAAATTCAAATATTTCAATGTATTTTTTGAATGAAATGTAATAAATATATTTTAACGAGATATTATAATAATAATCATTTTAGGAAAAACGACCGATTAAAGCGTTCACCAGAAATGCTGTTATCTGGCTTTTGTTTAGTATGTTAATCATTAAGCTTGGTTTATTATAAAATCGAAAGAAGTTGAATATGTGCCAAATACGGTTGTGTATGATGTGAAAACTATAAAATTATTGAGATCATGAATCGACTAATGTTAGACCACCATTGAAAATCTGGAGGTACTGGCCGGCTGTTCCATCCTAGTATGGGACTCCTCAGCAGTGCATATCTATGATCCTTCGTACAGGAATCGAAGCCAGGACCTTCGGTCTCGAGCACAAATGCTTAACATCCAGACTAAAGAGCCGGCGTACAACGAGTGTTAATGTCTAACTTTAACCAATTCACGAAACTGGTATATATATAATGGATGATTTTTTATTTCATATAAAATTTAAAGAAAATTTCGTTTAGCCTATGCTGTAATGAATATTTGTTTTAATTAATATGCTTTAAAAATAAGTATTTAAAGTTCTGAAATACGTACATTGTGGTTTAGTGGATGTAAATTAACTTTAAATTGAATTCAGTGACTTCTATATGGATATATAAAAGGATCAGTTTTTTGTTTTATGAACATGAAAATAACTATTTATTATATTATTAATTTCGATTAGTAACAAGTTTTCATAAGATAGAAAGAGTTTAACTAGCAGTAGAATTCAGGGTGCACGTTTCGTGTTGGTACATCCGGTTGATGAGTACCAAATGGGACAAAAATCACATCCTGGATTCCACTGCTGGTCTGATCCCATCTAATCGATAGAATGATGATAATTTTTAAGTATAGATTTTGTGGATAATAATAATATATTTTGATATTCCATAATCATTAGCAACAAGCAGATTAATAGTTGGGTCTGTGATAAGTGCTTAATGCGTAATCAAGTTGAGTAAGATCTGGTTATTCTGGTAACAGTGATAACAAAGCTATAAGAGCCTTCATAAGATTGACTATCAGTCATGAATAACTAACTATAAATTTGAGTATATGGATGCTAATCAGCTCCATAATAAAAATTTAGGTATTAAAGGCACAAATGTTTATATGGGAGATTTTTAATTAGTCACTAAGCCTATCGAAAACCTAACAGGAAATGATAAACAAACATTACATAAACATTGAAATTTAAACAGGCAAAGATGGGTGGTGGCTAGCAGTGGAATCCAGGACGCGCATTTCGCCCTATCCGGGACTCGTCATCTGGATGTACTTGATATTCACTCCGGGACTCGAACCTATTAACGTCATCTGGTTATCCACTTAGCTAGTGAGTGCAGATAGCCATTAGCTTGTGCAGTGAGGTGAAGTTTTAATTCATACAAACAATCAATACAAAAATGAATTCAAATTCAAATTTTTATGGCTGATATATTAAATTTTCAATAAACTTAATAACTAAAAAGTTCCCATATGAATATTTATGCTTCACAACAAATACCTAAATTTTTATTATAGAGCCGATTATCATCCATATATTCAAATGAGGGTTAATCTAAGCAGAAATAAAGTTTTCATAACTGTTCAAGTACAATTCTGTTCTTGCTTCTTTTTTGCTTAAAAATAAACATGTTAAATTCGATCAACTAACTTGCAATAATCCGTATTACTTAAATCGTTTAGTCATTAATAATGTTAGGTAATAAAATGTTTTTGTTTTGACAACGAAATAGAAATATATTTTGATGACATTTGAATAGTGTGTAGAAACAATGTGTGTATTAGTAAGAAATAGAACAAAACTTTAAAAAAAATTTATTCAAAAAAACTGTCAGTTGATAAACTGTTACAATCCAAACAGCACTAAACAACAGTTACTTTTTTTCTAGTTTTAGACTACTTAACAGTAGATACCATTGCCATCTTACAGAATGAAAACGTTTTCGGTTAATTTCATAACCTTCTAGGTAAGAAACTATTTCTCACATGATACTAATCTTTCCAATTAATCAAATTCTCAGAATTATTCCATCTTATGAGTGATACATATAACTGAAAATGAAATGTTTCTACAACTGAAATTAAGATTTGATGATTTAGTGTTAGAAAAATCAGTATACGATATAGCAGTTATAACAAACCATGTTAGATCAAAATTAGTACAACAAAAGGATAATTAGGCAATATAACCAAAAGAAATAATAAACAAGTTACAATCTACTGTTAATTAATATCACAAAATAGAACTTACGATAATTGAAAGGATATGGAGAGTAGCCCAAAGCTAACATAAACAAATGCATACACACAGATATACATATAGATATACATTAAATTATGCAAGAATTGTAGGACACTCCTGAGAATCAAAAGTAAGAAGTGCATTAAGTATTATTATTCCATTAGAATGTTTTAAACGATCGATGTATTATTATACCAAAAAATATACACATTATGCATTTCAATCTATCTAAAAAATAACCTTTTTCCTTTGAATGAATGTGAAATGTTCACTAGTATTATTAGGCTCAAACTGCATATGTGATGTATGATATTCAATATAGTAGAGCAAAAAACTAGAAAAGAAAAAAGCTTCACGCAAAATCTACTTGATTAATTGGTATGAAATTAAAGAGTGTGGTATCGCACAAGACAACAAGTAATAGAGATCAGAGATGCATGGATATTCCAATCTTGAACCTGCAGATGTGCGAGACTAATGAGAAATGTTTGAAGTCCTAAATTAAGTCCTGAGGTGTGTATAGATAGGGTGATTTCCATTACTTTAGAATTCTCGATACTTTGTTGACTAACATTATCACTTTTAGAATGCTTTCTACATTAATAATTAATTGCTAAGGAGGTGTTTTGATGTCAAACTCTAGAAATAACTTTTATAAAATGTGTAATCAGAAAGTCATGTGTACCATTGATCAACTCCAATTCTTAGCATATAGTAGTTACTCTGCAAGAAACTTATTTTCAGAGCCAGAGCATCCCCAAATATCGAATAAAGACTTTTCATGTTGTTTGTTCTATTCAGATGAATAAAATATTTTTTCCTGTATGCTAAAATTATTTTTCAAATATATGAGATAGAAGACAGTACTTCGAAATATTTTACGTCAGGTACTGATGATCTAAGATTTATGAACCAATGAATACTTGCTTAATCTTTTAAAGTTGCAGCTAACAAGAATTAAGTCTTTGGTCTGCAAAACGTGTCAGTGAATAATTGTATGATAAGTTCAGTACACAAAAGTCAATGATTACATTAGCCTTTTTTAAAGTAGTGATAATTTGTATTGTTTGTGTTATTATGACATCTAACATTGTGCAGTTGTGTGATACATAAACTATTTCATCATACAACGTTATTATATAGATATATACGTATGCAAACTAAACAAAACGATTTCTTATTGCCCAAAAAATTATTTTCATCTATGTAAATTTAAATCTTGCTTTATATGGTAGTTTCTTTCCTAAAAAGCTATTGATAAAGGATATATACTAAATAATAATTCGTTCAAAGTATCATAAAGCCTATCAGTTTATTTTGAATCCTCCTATATGTATTCTATCTTTAACAAAATTATCAAAAGATTGAGATTATAATATTTTCAGTTTCTGATGAGCTAGTTCTATATGTTTTTATTAAATATCTTGAAATATAACAAATAAAATGAGAATTAACAGAAATCCATTTTTCGGGGCATGTGTGGACTCAATGAAGGGGTTTCAAATAATGAATCAAACAATGATAGCTGCTACGCACTATACTCATTTTCTTCGTAAATGATCAGATATTTTACAGTTTCCACGAAAGTTTCAGATTATAAAATGATAGATTAACATTTTGAGTTCGTACCATAATAGGAAAAACGCCAAATTATACCAGCATTTTATCCAAATCGATCGATTTTGACCCATGAAACCTAAAGTCTGTGGTCAATTAACTTAATAAGGTCTATCAAAAGGCTTATACGTTTCTATATGACTTCGATTAGTAGCTCAGAAAAGTCGGAGATTTTTGTACGAACTTGTGGAGTAGAAAATTGAGAATATGACTACATTTTTATTTAAGAGAAAATTTAAAATTCCAACATTAGTTTAACGCTGTATAAAACTGATTTGCATAGAAATTACAATGTGTAGGAAAACATTATTGCTACTATTCAGGAAAACTAATTTTCACACAAAAGAAATTAGTTAAACGGTTCAACTGTCAATATTAACATTTAATGATTTATCCTTTTAATTAGTTAATTATGAATAATATAAGCAAATAACTAACCTTCAGCTTCATTTACCAATGAATACATCACATGGTGATAACAATGATTATGGTTAGGTCAAAAGTTAAAAAAGAAAACAAAACAATTGATGAAAGCATGAAAAGATATCACTATATATGAAATTAAAACTGAACATTAGAAATAGTCAGATGTATAGTTATATGGATTTTGACATGTAATGTAGACAAAAATTTCAGAATATTTATACTAGTATTGATGATAGTGAAATAATTCAAGTTTTATGAATAGAGAGAAGTGCTTACATCAATTTTTGTTCTCAACCCACAATAACATTTGTTATATCTTAAAGGTATCTTAAAGGAATATTAACATTATTGTATATTGTTAATGCACTGGAACACGAAATGTCCTATTTACTTGGTGTTACTTGTGTTAGAAACCAGAACAATATTCAGTTATATTTTAGGGAACAGCTTTTGTAAAAATGTTGCATAAATGTATTGCGCTAATATATCACATAGTTTTGATAATCTTCGTTTTCTTATTACATTATCGAAATAAATCAATGAGCTGATTTTATTTTAAGTATGTCGGTCAATTGTGTAATCACTTGTTCCCAGTTTTAGTATTATTATCTACTACTTTACATGTTTTCATTTTATTTGGTTAATACTTCCGTATATAAATGTGCATGCATCTTAATAATAATGTGAAATGTCGTCTATGTCATATTTTCTGGCCTGTTATTTCATTGTAGATTTTCATTTCAACCACCTAAACTAAAGGATATCACTCATCTTTTTTTAACCCCATAATTATTCGTAATTCTAGACAGTTTGCAGTCGGAGAGAAACCATAAAAATGCATACACTTATATCTATTTCCAAATCATACTATTTATCCTTGCTTTGTTCAAAATTATGAAAAGATCCAGATTTGTGAGATTCTACCTTTTTATTAGAATGAAAAGTTTACAATCATTGCTTAAAAACTAGTATTAGAACATTACATCATTGTTTTTATGCATAGACTTGACAGTTTATTCAGCTGAGAGATGTACTAATCTATTTGAAAAATGTCTATTAACACGATAAATAATCTAATTATATACTTTAGGTGGTCGACAGTTTGATACTACTGCACCGAAAACCATATTCATAATTTAGTTAAATTCTGTAAGCTGTTTAATGTAAAGCTCTTTAAACGTGCCCTAAATTTCAGATGAATTATAATATCATTTTCTAATTAAATATTGTAAGTTTGGAAACCTTAATGACCTTTCCTAATGGAGTATCGTCAACTAGACATTTTCATAGGAACTGACAAAGTTCAATTAACATTAAGTACGTACAGAAAACGGAAAAATGTCCTGTCAAGTATGCTAAAATAATAAAAACCCAATGAAATTTGCAATATAATGAATGTATAAAATCAATAATAGGGAAATTTACTTGCTGAAGTACTCAATATTGGAGCTGGTTTCCAGCCTGGTCCTAATGCACCAGGATTGGGAGTTCTCGCTAACTCAGCACCATTTGTATTTGGGTTAATTAGATTAGACCAATTAATCGCTGACATATCGGAATTATTACTATATAAACTAGGCACTGGAATTAATATCATTGGCAAATTACTATTAATTTTGATTGCTTCTTGAAGTTGTGATGGTGTTATATACATAACGTTATTATTAGCATTGGTATTAAAATTATCATTCATAATTCTATTATTATTGTTAGAATTTTGTCCTGTGGGTGAATTAGGTATACTTAAATTTAAAACAGAAGTATCTGTTTGCCTAGTTGGAGACTTATCACGTAGTATACTTTTGGGCGCATGTGAATTATTTCTTTGTGACTGGAAATTGGAATGATTTTCCAAACTAACATTATCATTATCATTTCCAAATGTTTCAGTAGATTTTCTACTGAATAAATTATTCATCGATGGAGTTTTCTTTAATCCAGCTGTAGTTGGATGATCCGGTCGATAATTATAAGCTTTTAATTTCCAAGCAGGTACTTCACCAGATTCTCCTGCATCATTTTGTAATAACCACCAATCACCTTTACTGCTATTTAGAATCTAAACCAACAAGTGAAGAAACAATTATAGAATATTTCATCAAACTTGAAAATGAATTGGAAGACTTATATTTATGATCTGAAACATTTCCTTCTCAAAATGTGAATGCCTTCAACCAAATGCTTTATGAGTTCGTATTTTTCTTATATTAAAAATAGTAACTACAGTCAAAATAGACATTAACATTAGTTCAATACTACATAGTATCAAACCCACACAACTGTAAGCATTCTATGAAATGATCAACTGGATACTATTAACAAAATATGTAGTGAATAGTATGTAGAGTTTGTGAATCTAAGAAAAACATCAGAAGATTGCTAGTATGCTACGTAATTTAACATAGACCGTTTCAATATTTTGCCATCAGATGTGATCTGAATTTACATAACTCATCTCAATTTTATTTGGTTCGAAAAAGGTATATATAAATGATTAATTTAAGCATGGGGCCTTGAATCGAATATGACGAAACTTCAGATATCAGGAAACATTGTCCACTAACCTATGATATGTTGTCCTTGTTATAGAGTCATCTTAAAATAAGTTACTCTTGTATACACTGAATTATTTAAGTATGTAATTGGCAGGATAGGAGTTTATTTACTGCCTCGAGGTTACAATTTTGCTTTAATCTAAAAACTCAAAAAGTCACAAGTAAAGAGTAGTTATCCATGTTTGTGTTAAAAAAAGTTTATGGTTAAGAGTTAATACCAGCTACAGGATTTTCTTTATGTAAAACTGAATTTCATATATTAGCTAAGCTTCTACCAGTCTGATAATGACTTCTGTCATAAACCATGGCGATAATAACACCGCTTTTATTTTGAAACGATTTCATTAAAGTGAAGAAAAAGTTGATTGATGCATGTTCACTATACTTAATTATAAAAATATGAAGACATAAAAATCAAGTGCCGGTCAGAAAGTTAAATACAACATGCTTCCGCTAAGAATATCAACTATTTCAAATTAACAGCTAGTTACCGTTGCAGATTTAACATTTGATTAATTGTAGCATCATATTTTGTAAACCAGTAAGAAATATTTAGTAAAATGTATCTAATTATGTAATAAAAATGTTATGATATGAAAGTGGAGGTTATTCAAACACTGATTTGATACTGATCACTATTAGTACATAATGCCATGGTTCTTGATGTACCATATCATGTAAGCTGATTGAAAATTACTTTTTCATACTTTCAGAGGTTTCTTATTATGTTGGTAAAGTTTCGTTGTACTTAGTGATGAGTATTTTATTGCAGTGTAATATAGATTTGAGTTAAGAAACATAACTATGAATATATAGAATACAGTAAAACCTTTCTTATAATGAAAATCAATTTCATGCGGAATTCTTTACACACTGGAAAAATATTTATCCGTAGGACAAATGAAAAAATATAATGGAGGCAAATATAACAACTCAGACAGAATAAATATTACACTAAGCATTAATTATTACTAGCTCTTTAAAAGTAAGTCAAAAAGCAGTGGTTCCGTATTTAAAATAATGGCTTACTTGTAGAACATCGCCTGGTTGTACAGTTAGCTCTTGAGGTTTTGCACCTACATGTAGTACATTTACAACACACCATCTAAAAGCATAGATAACAAAATTACTGAATTACTTCTGACAGAATTTAGCGTAACAATTTATTTGGATCAGATATTTGATATCATAACAATACTACGCAGTCATGCTAATCGTGAAGCAATAACTCGAAGAAGTTCATTATTGGTACATGTGACACATGAAACTTACTTGTGCATACGACTTATTATACATTTGAAATAAATCATGTTAACGGTGACTACAGCCATACGATGCATTACTATTTAATGGATTGAGTCATTTTTAATACAACAATAGTTTACAGTAATTGGTCAGTTGTAAATTAATACAAAGTAATTGACAACAAATTCCTGATTTCAAGTGTTTCTTCAAATTAACACCAACTAACTTGCTCGCACGTGTTTTATGCGTCACTGGTTCGATCGCTAATTCGCTACTCTCTGATTGGCGGTATCGTTGCGTTATTCAATATACAGGGCACACAGGTTCACAAGCTATAACAATTAGCGACGGGGTAGGAAACAAATTTTGAACCCTCAATCTTCAACGTCAGCCTGTAATTGGACGAAATTCAGTCTAATTATTTCAAGCAATCAGCATCCAGATTGGTCATCGGTGTTCTTGGAAGACATTGGTTGTTAATTAATCATACAGTATTTCTCATTACCGCGCTGATTCAGAAAATGACTATCTCTTCCGATCAATTACAGTTGTTATTTGAGCGACAACAGCAGCGTTTCAAAAATACCCAGTTGAATATTTTAGACAATTTACGCACACGGCTGCTAAATCATCCATGTTTTGGAGATGTAACAGAAGTTGATAAATTAATTTCTAATTTACATACCGCGCTGGAAAATGACTGCAGGACGTATGGATGTGTCGATAAGGGCCTCTATGAATCCTTGACGAGCAGTGATGTAAGCGAAGCAGTAGCAGTCATTCATGATCCGCCCAGTGGTCCAGAAATATCCATTTCACAGACATGCCCTGTGGGTTCAAATCTAATTGCCCCCGAAACACCATGTACAAACACTGACTTGTCCAGCTCACAGACAGACGACGTCTTATTAAATGCTCATGAAATTATTGCAGTAGCCGCCCGCGAAGAGACAGAAAATGAATTAAGCGGCATAATGAAGACCGTTGCATCAAATGGAGTTCATCATTCCACACCAAAATTTTATGATGAATCTACTTATTGGAGTTCTCTAGTTGTTTTATCAAATATGAGTTATCTTAATGACTCCTATGCTTTTGATCAAATTTCTTGCAAAAATGAGAAAAATTTGTCGGATGCATCAAACGATAATCAAGAACCTAATAAAATTTTGATAGGTTCTGATTATTCTAGTGATCGACTACCTACTAATGAGATTTTCAAGAAATTCGACGACAATGTTTCAGAAGAATCAAACTTTGATGACCTCATATCAAGCGTCGTTGGTCCTCACCATTTAACCACTTTCAGTAAATTCTCTGTTCAATGTGACAAATATGTTTTAAATGAAGTCAAATTAATTGTAACTTGGGAATATGAGGATCCAACACTGTTCCGTGGGGGAGGATAAACTCGGAAAATTTAAAATCCGGGCCTTCAAAAAGGAGGGGGTGTTATATCCCGATAAGAATAATGAATGGTAATTATTGGGATCCATTCATGGAACAATACTATCAGTATATTTTTATCGTATAATTGTTATGCAACTAAACTGTTCATATTCATATCGCTCTTATTATAAGCTTTTATTTGACTAATAGACTAGTATTATACGATTTACCATTCTTGAGTTATGCCCTGTCTATTGATTACTATCTCCCTCATTCACAGTCACTTTTGGTCAAATATTGTACAAATGTTATTTTCTATTTTATGGTACGTTGTGGTCTGTTTGATTGGTATATAAATCCTGTATGTTTGAAATAAATGATTCATATTGCAGAGGCTGAAATTGGTGTTCGGGACCCAACTGGCTGGGCTAGGCGGGAAGCAGGACTCTAGGCTGCTCGCACGTGTTTTATGTGTCACTGGTTCGGTCTATAATTCGCTACTCTCTGATTGGCGGTATCGTTGCGTTATCTAATATACAGGGCACATAGGTTCACAAGTTATAACATAACTCCTTTGTTTCTTTGATATGTATGTCAGTAGTATATTAGTATACATATATATACTAGTATACTGCAACTGAGTCAGAGTTAATTTACTCTTAGTTATAGTAATAAAATATACAAAAACATCTGATCATGGAAATATAATGGAGAAAGTACTTTCAAATTAGGAAGATCAAAAGTTTTAAACATAACTTATTTATCATTTATGTTAACAACATAAAATAAGTTGAGAATATATCACGTGAACAAATAAATGATTGAAACATATATAATTGTGTACTTTTCTTCAGAATCCCAACGACGCTGAGGGTGGCTACTACGTTGATCCATTGACTTCACTCTTTGTTCTGGAGATTTTTCCACTGTAACTACGAAGAAAGATGATAGGTGTGGTGTTAAGTATATGGAACTGATTAAGACAAAATGCTATAGAGCTCATATAAAATCTTACAAGAAAAGTGCAAATATATGTAAAAGCATACATAATCTCTTTTGCCCGTTTGTTGATAATAATAATAATAATAACCAAAAATACGAAATAGTTGGATTACCATTAGTAAGATTTAATACTGCTGTATTCACATTGTCCATAGGTACGGTTTCCGTGCCTAGAAAAAGTAACCGGTTTAATCTTACAAACACTATAAATTATAGGCATTTAGAATAACTCGATTAAAATCAAACAACCACACAACATAAGAAAACACACTCGTGGTAACAAATTATATACTGAATACTGCTGCCATATCTCGACTGACTAGACTACTACATGGAGATCACTGTATTTCAGAGTAGAAATGATCCGGAATCTAAACCAAATTAGTTACAGATTCCGGAAACATCTATCAGTGATTCTATACTTTGATCACAATTGAGTTTCGATGTAGTCAGAAAGCGTACGTAAATAAGCAGAAAGATCGCTAAGAAGAACAGGTATTAGAATTATGTTTACTTCGATTTCGATATAGCATTATCTTCTCGAGAAAAATCTATCTCAAGTCAATTCAAGCGAGTTTCCATATTTCAGTTACTGTAATTTGAAATACTGTATAATTAATAATAAATCTTCGATAAAAGTTAATTTCTACATTTCATGGGTTTTGTGATATTTAATCTGTGTACCAAGTAGTATATTAGTGATGCATTAAGTTATAACGTATGGTATTCAAGTTTCAAATAAATTGATTGGACAATTTTTGATGAAAGTTATTTCATCTTAAAATTTAAGTGGAAGAGAAATTAAAAAAAAACTATCTGACATCTATTCAATTTATTTATATGGGCATTAACAGTTGATCTATTTGAAGTTTCCCGGTGATCATATACATTCTTCAAATGAAACATAACATATAAAGATTAAAACACTACACATAAAGATTATTCGACTTGATTTCACTTTTAGAGTTTTATGTAGAAGTGATTACCTTCACTTACCAATTTGACGCACGGGTGAAGGAGTTCTGGCTCGTTCAGAAGGAATAGGAGAATGGCGTGGTGAGATTGTTTGTGTCTGAGAAGAAACAATATTTTTAAATTTACATGGACTTTAAATTATATTATTGAAAATGGTTAGAAATTTAATGCAATGCAAACCTTACAGATAATACAGACTTTCATGTTTAGCCCATAAAATTAATGAGAAGAGTGATATTTTTCGACAATATAACTCTGTCTATAATAAGTTGGTAATATATAATATATACAGCTAAACTTTACAAGTACTTGGGCATAAAAATGGTACTGATTACCAAGACATTTGGATAACAAAGGAGTATTAGCTTAAGATAGACTAGTCATTTTTAGTTACTACAGCTCAAAGTTTTGTGAATTTACTTTGATGTATAGTTTGAAGAAAATGAAAGTTAAAGAATCTTGAAAGTCAGAAAGAAACATTCTATTATTTTGACTATGTTCAAGTGAAATTATCGTATTTCATATCGTTTTATCTTTAACAACTTTGTCCAATTACTTAATTAAATAGTGATCAACGTTTTCCAAATGATATGAACAAGTATACCGTATATTTTAGACCAATTTCATCTTTTCACTACATTTTCGAAATAATGTAGTGAGGATTCGCGATTCTACGAAGAACAATAGCCATACTATTTGATAACGACATGATCTGAACGTTTTAATACTACGAGTATAAAGGTTTGCTTACTGCTCCCTGAAAAGTATAAAATCGGTCAAAAACGTTCCAGTTTTCATCTAAGTGGTGTTTTATTCTATTCAGTGGATACATTGAAATCGTCGAACTGTCATTTTACTAAATCCGGAAAAATAAACTGGTGTAATATTCTAAGAAGATCAATTTGAATCAAGTCAAAGAGTTTGAGAAACGTTAAGAATAAGCACTTTTTCAATAATTAATGATAATGTCTTGTTGAACTAGTGAAGATTAACATCCTTAAGAATAAATAAAACTTTCAATATGTATTTACCTTGAAAAAAATCCTTATTCATTGAAAACTTCATCAGAATATCAAAATATGACTCATAAAGGGGATTATATTATAATATTGATAATCATAAGTTTATTTTGTCTTTTAATAATTTCGAGTTAATTTCCCTAAACATGTCAATCAATAAAGATACCTTTGATCCTAAATTTTAACGACATAATCTAGCAAAAAAAAAGAAACCCCTTTTCAAGTTTTCTTGTTAATGACTTATAAATAGAGTCGTTTTTAATTTGCTCATAGACATTTCAGGTGTATACAAAATAAAACAATAATTAACTTACAAAATAATGCCACCATTCTTATTTATTTAATGATATAATTGATATGATTTGTTCAAGAAAAATAGTAGTATGAATTAACTCATACAGAAAACAATAATATATTTAAAATGGAATATAACTTACTACTTTTATTTCAACATCTCCCTATAAAAAAGGATATAATTATGACAAGAAAAAAGAAAAGAAATCGACGATAAATTACACGTTATTCTGTAAAACAAATTCTATGATGTAAATGAAATGAAATGACTGAGAAATGCTGAATTAATGATAGAATGATGTTGATTATTTCGTCATTGTTATTCTAATTACTGACTAATGTTTTGTGAACAGTTGAATGATCGTAGTTGAATGCTTTGTGTATATTATAAACAACGGCTTCAGTCTGCTCTTTTAGTATAATCAATTACTTAGCAGATGAAAGTTAATTCAGTTTAATTTCTAGGAATTGGTTTCATGAGAAATGGATCAATTTGTTTGTTTTTTGAGTCCTTTTAGTATAATTATCAAATTCTTCTGCATCTCCAACATCAGAGAATTAAGTTGTTTATTTAGTTTTTTGAAGTCCCTCGAAGTAGTAACCATGTTTAGTTCGATTGAATATTTAGCGAGAAATTAAAAATTATAAGTCTGTTGGTAAAAGTTTAATGAAAAAAACCAATTTATTATTACTGGATGTCATATGGAACTCAGAATGTGGAGTGCATGTATTATGCGTAACTTGAGACTGTGTGAATAGAGGAAATGTTTTGAAGAAATATCGACCAAATGATTCATATATATTCATTTATATTATGACAAAATTGATAATTACTAATAGAATTACCAAGTTTAAATTTTAAGGGATGAGATGGTATTAAGCTCATTCAACAATAGTGACTTAATGGGTTAATCAAAAACAAATATTATTGTGAACTGCTAATAATTAGCACTAAACATAAAAGAGGATAGATGATATTGATTTGGACAGTTCAGAATGTTGGAAATTAAACAGTAGTGCCATCAAAATACGTCTAGTTAATCATACTGAGGCTTTACAAATCTTTTCTATGTTTTCACGCTGAATAGTAAGCTGATTTGATCTGATCACAATAGTTGAATACATTTATTTACTAAGAATGTAAATACATTCAGAAATGTGGTTCTGAGTGCATGGAAACTCTATAAATCACTGTTCATCCATTTTCATTTAGTAGAGTAGTTCGCGATCGTTTATATCACAATCCGTAGCTGACTCAAATGAAAAGTGGTCCAGGTAATTTTAAGAAATTGATTAGTTTTTACATAGTATTCATGAATTAGGTGGTTCAACAGTAAAATTAGCTAAAACAAAGAAGTAAAGCATCTTTCATATTATATTTGTCGATAGTATTTATTCTTATTTAAACCACAATTAAGTTATAGATCCTGATACACATATTACTAAACATTCTATCATTTACTATTACTAGATAGCTAAGTGTTATTAATAGTATTAATATGATCATAATGAAAAATAAGGTATCATGAAATCAATGCAAAATTTACATGATTAGTGTCTTTTTGACAAATTCTTATTTATTTATTTATGTGAATGGTGAATAAACTGAATTCCATATTTTAAATTCTAATTTTAATCATCATTACTGTTATTACTATGATTTATATTTCTGAGATGTTGAATACGATCAATCAAATTTCTTCTTCTGTTTATAACAACAATAATAATAGTAACAGTAATAATAATAGTAATAATAATTATTATTATTATTGCCAATAATTTTCTACCGTTGGTTACATATTCTAAAAAAAACGTTTGTAGAAAAGAAATTCTCAAGATTTATTATTTTTTTCTTAATACATAAACAATTACTTATTGGTATAACGTTGGTAAAGTGGCCGTTTTCTCACAAGAATAAAATGCTGAATTACTATATTTTATTGGTACTCTGAGAATTCATGATATTTCTCAATTTGCAAATGTATTATCAACAGTATACACATATATGATGGATATGTGTTAGAAGATTTGGGTTTAATTCATAATCTTTCAATCTTGTCCAATATAAAATATAGTGTAAGTTAAATGTTTAGCTTTAAAAATATAAAATTTAATAAGTCCCGGGAGTTATAGAATCAAGTTAAAAATTGGCGTAAGTGCTCTGAAGCTAATTAGTAATTTAATCTAGTTTTTAACCAGAGACTAAGAGAGATATCGATGGATAGAATGGTAAATATCCTAGATTACTGGCCGATAGTGTTAGGGATGCAGAGGAATATACCAATAATTGTCGTGTTAAGTCTAATGGTGTCCCTGGACGTTAAATGGACATTTCTATTGGTCGATATTCATTTCACCTGTCAAATATTGTACAAATGTTGTTTTCTATTTTATGGTACGATGTGGTCTGGTTGGTTGGTACATAAATAGAGTATGTCTGAAATATAATGATTCATATCTCAGAGGTTAAGACTTGCGTTCTGGACTCAACTGGTTGGGCTAGACAGGGAAGCGGGGCCAATCAAAAACCATAGGCCGTTCATTACGTGTTTTACGTGTTACTGGATCGATCGATAAATACGCTGCGCATCTAACCTGCAGTCCACACGTTACAACAGATAGAGGTGAAATTGTAGAAGTGTTGTGTTCAAAGATTACCAAGTTCGTAATCAAACCATAGTTTTCTTAATATAAAGTTGTTTATTTAGAAGCTCAAGGATCTTAAATTCATTTAGCTGAACAATTAATATATAATGCTAGTTGATGAAACTTACCACGCTTGGCGTTACTATGTTAGCTTCGGCATGCCATGTTTGGCGTTTATTAACAGATTTAGAGGCAAAGTGTGGGGAATAACGAGCGAGATGTTCGCTCCATCTTTCACTAAAAATAAACAAAATAAATTCAGAATGAAACGTAAAAAACCATTAAAGTTATAGATAAGTAATCTTAAAACAACTGTTTTTACTGATTTCCATATTTGGTAGTCATTATATTACTTTGTTTAGAAGATATTTTGCGTATCAAGCAAGCGAAAAGTGAATACGTAAACTAAGTAACCAATAATAATTTTTTGTGATACCCCAATGAGTAAAAAAACGTATTTCTGACGTTTCGTGACTTAATATAACCCATCTCCATACTCCGAAGAAGTGGCCTACATTAAGTCACGAAACGTTGGAAATACAGTTTTCTGCTCACTGAAATATAACAAAAAATGTATTTATTATTAACTTCCTACCTAATGCTGAATTTACTTGAAACTACAAAAAAAAATAAGATGACCAATATTTATTCCGAAAAGCTGGGAGAATTTACGTAGTCTCATATTCTCGCAAAAATGTCATGATCATATATAAGCGTTAGAATAACTTAAAATGAAATAATTGCTATGCTATTTTATAGATTCTAAAATCTCTTAACAATTTAGTGATCGAATTATATTATAAAAAAGTAACAGTTAAAACGAGTGGAAGTTGAGAAAAGTAAATGACACTAGTTTAGACGTTTTCGTCATTAGAATAAAAGCTTACTCAGTGGTCAGTAGTTTGCCGTTTTTATTACCTCGATATAATTCGATCAGAATTAAGGATGAGATAAAACCACATTTGTAACCATTCAGTGACTGATGATTATAGACGTTTCTACTTACAGGAGGTCATCCGTAGTCTGAATAGCTAGATGAGAGGTTCCTTAATTATAGTACTGGGTAACATGTGTTCGAGTACTACCAGTCCTCTCGAGGTCTTGTTGATATTTACCACTTGGCGAAAACGTTCTTAGCTACTTTTTGTTGTCTCAAACCACGAAACGTCAAACAAAGTGCACTAGGAATCCGAGACATATACCAATAACTACACTACACGTTGACAAATAACATTTGATCAGGATTCGGACATAGAGAAATTGAAATTGGTTATCACTCAGTGACGAAGTGACATTTGTGAATAAGGTAGTTATTTTCATTTCTTGATGGATTAGCTATTTTTGCTGACTATCAGAGTTTACATAGAATCCACTTAAAGACAAATGGATTGAATTCAAACATTTAGGAAAAACATATGTTGGGATTTTCAGTATAAATTGAGAATATGTTAAAATCTTTAATTGATAACCCAAAAATCAGGAGAGCCTTTATTGCACAAGTAGAAATACAGTGGTTAGCTGAGAGTGCACACTAATGTGTTGATAAATAAAAACATAGATTGTATAGTCACACCTGAATAAATATGAAGAATTTCCAGTAGAGAAACAACTGATATGTTCTATTCGTATCAGTTAAATATAGTAACAAATTAAAACCCTTGCGGGTCAGTTACGTTATTTCTACAGCCAAAAATATAACTAGCATTTGTAACCGAACGAAGGAAGGATATAAATAAAAAGCTATAGAGAACTTTGAAATCATCACTAACCTCTTAAGGGATATGTTTGGTAGATCACAGTAGGTTGGAAGTACCACATTTAACGAACAACTAAATGAAGTCCGTTCTTTTAATTATTCCTAAATCACTAGACCATAAATTTAGTTAACGCTTCAAGAAATAACGGAGTAGACGAGAGTCCATCCTTTTACTTCAAATAAGGAGGAATTGTTATCCAATTACTACTATCTAAACTGTTTACGCTTTCTCTGAGAACAGACGTTTATCCTTGGTGTTGGAAAATTCCATATGAAATTTTAAATTGAATTACCAAAATAAGATGAACAAGCATAATTATAGACCCAATATTATCACATTAATTATCCCTAAGATCATTTTAAAAGTAGGTGGAAAAATATTAGAGAAATTACCTGTCGAAAAACTTATTAAATGTTTGTAAAACAAATTCCTAAGAGCTAGATCGTGCATGACTTGTTAACTAGGCTTATTTAACATTTTTTGCTCAACGTAGTTTTGCACAAATTAGTTCTATGAACGTATTCTAACATATCTAAGATATTTGACTTGGCTAACCATCAGCTTCTTATAGATAAACTCAAACCATATGAAGTCATAGGTCTCTTGATTCCATGGTTGGACTCCTTCCTTACTTACCATAACTAAATAGTTAAAATGAACTTTATCAAATGGTCATCCACTCACAAGCATTGTAATACGAAGCACAAGGTAATAGTATTAGTAGTATAATGTAGTATTTTATGTCCTCAACTCTTTGTAGCCTGTATAAAAGATATCTGCAATTGAACTGTCTATGATATTCTTGCTTAAGAAGATGCGTCTTGCAAACAATGACAATGACGAGTGAGGTTATGGAAAATTCTGAACCGGAAAAGGATTAGAATCAACTATCTCCGGGTAACCAGTGCTTAAAAGACTAATCGATGATATTTAGTAGCTAACTTAGCCTGAACTACACTTTCTAATATACTGTTGTTCTGTACTCAACAATAATGTTCATCGCTACGTTCATATGTATAATTATTATTGAATAAAGCCATTAATAATAATAACAATAATAATAATAATAATAATAATAAATAGACAGTATGCTTCTAACATCGTTCAGGGAAGACTGTGAGTTAAATCCCTTGTTGCAGTTAATTAGAATGCTTGTCATGTAATTAGTTTTGTGAAATACCTGGTCAGTTAGATAAAGTTGGTACATAAAGAGAAACTTTACTTCCAGTATTTTGTTAAATCTGTACTCCTTAAGAACTTTTAGAATTAACTTACTAAAAATACTTCAAATATGTGAAATATCCATATGATGTTTGCACTTCAGCTAAAAATGCTTTGTACATCCGAATGGAATCTTCAGAGGAAAGGCTTAATAAATTTATGATGCAATCTTTTCTATCCTCCTATAGAAATATATTTTCCATATAACTATATATACGAGTGTACAGCTTAAGTAAATGATTTCATCGAAAAGAAAAATTTCTTCGCTGCATTCTCTTATTCTTATTAAATAAATGTTTACACATTTTGAATATGCTAAACAGTCTTTAACAATAAACCATCTTTGAACGTTCCAGAACATAAGTTTATTTGAACTTCTAGAGAGAGTAGCGCACTCGAAAAATCTATATTGTTTTCTTAAAATGTCTACCTAAATAAAGTGTTCTTAACCAGTCAATGTCATATGTATAATAATTAACCATTTTATGTTACTTTACTTGGTAAATTTCATGAAAAAGACACCAGTATTTGTATACATACATTATTATATGTCGTAAAAATTATGAACTTATATTAAGAAAGCACAATGTGACTACATTTTCTGTCAAGGTTTCGTTTTGTTAACTGAAAATCATGCGGGCTACATTATCAAATATAAACAAATCAATAATACTTAACCGATAAAACCAGTTTCAGAATGAAATAAATAATCAAATAAAAGCATTTGTAGTTTATATAAAATGTTCCAAGGACTTTTTGTTAAAGCGTTATTGATAGTATGATCAAAAGTTAGCGTTTATAATCTTTACATTGAGATGATTGTTACATATAACTCAAAAATGACAATCGATTGTAAGATGGTAAAACAATTTACAAGTTATACCGATAGCAGGATGTTACGTGAAGTATAATAATGTCACGTTCTAATCGTGAAAATCAATTACTCGTTAGGACATTTTTGCATGTTAGGATAATATCATGAAAGGCGTTTAGATTGTTAGTTTGAATCCTATTCAAACTTTTTGTGATATACACATATATATCTTATATACGGTAAAGAAACCATTTTGGCATTGGTTAGAAGACAAACATGGATTATCTTTCAGTATTCAGAAAATTTCAGATAGACTCAGAACAAGAAATTAATACTAATAAATATTGAAAACGAAATACTGAACAAGAACACAAGTGTGGAACATTTTTCGACTTTCCATGTTTACATTCCGACTATTGTTGATCACCTATGTTTCGTCAAAAAACTGACCGACTTTAAACAACATTGGCTGCTTACTGTTAATAACTCGGAAAGTAGTATTCTTAAGTCAGTTAATTAATCAACACCCTTCAAAAGTCGACCAAAGCAAGAAATGTGGCCGGTTAGATTCAAACTTAGTAATCTGGAGGTGTTATCCTTGCTACGAGGCGAGAGAATTGCCAGTTATTTCTGGAACAGTAGTAAGAAAACAGGAACTAGGATAAAAAAGTCCAGAGGCCGACTGATTTTCGGGTGATTCCCATTCTTGCCAAAACTGTCTTCGAGTATAAAAAAAGATAGTTTATGGCATAACAGAAGTTATAGATTACCTGTTATCTATTTAAATATTGACATGCTTTCAAAGAAACTTTCATGATACAATAAAAAACAAAACATGTAGTCAGGAAATTGAAGACTCGAATGGGGTGTAGCCAATTATTAGCATACCAAATGTCACAGAATAATAGTTAACTAAGTAAATTTTAACTTACGGTGGAGTATTCCAAGCAGGACCAAGTCCTTTCCAAAACTCGATTTTATTTTGTAATCTTTTTGCAATCGTTGCAAGCGTAGCCTCTTCCAATAAAGGTTCAACAATCTCACGCACCATATGTTGGTCATAGTCAGGTACAATATTATGTCGACAAACTTTATCCAACCACTGAACGGTGTTGAATAGTCGAATGAAAATTTTCTTTGATATTTCTTCTGGAATATGTGGTTGAATTTGTTCATTCAAATTAAAAGCATATTTTACTTTTCTGATTATTTCTTGAGCGTCTTGTTTACTTGGAAAACTTACATTGTTCGAAACTCCTTCGGCTAAATTGAAAATAAATGCTTATAGATTTAGTTAACCACTGAAGTACAGACAATAGATACTTTTGAAATGAATAGATACATCACTATGATCTTTATATTTTCACACGCTCATTACATCACGGCAATCTTCCTTTTACATATCTCCAATCGGAGCAGCAGAAAGAGAGAGGGGAGATTATAAATACTTTTACGATTAAGATGCATAATTCATGTGCAGTATGACACTATAATGTCCAACAATTTATAAAGAACAATAAGTGCATCACCTAGATACATTTAACGGAGAACTAAGTGATACGTTTTTATCAGATGGGTTTTGTGGAGAATGTAGTAATTTCAATGCTTTTTAGTTAGTAGACTGTTATTTTCAAAAAACAAAAGGTAATAACAATTACTAGGTGGTAAAAAACTTACATTTCGGACTACATAAGATTGACATGAAACCATTTTTCGATGAATACAACTTAAAAATAACCAAAATAATTAATAAAAAAACTACTGACTTCTGTTTTCTATTTCTCTTTTATTGCCGTGTACTACAATCACTGATCTCAATAAATTTATGTAAACCACACCAGTATAATAACGTAAAATATTTTCTGCTCAGAATGAGGATATGTCAAGGCATGTCTGATGACGCTGTCCAAAAAATACAATCAAAATTTGACTAGATCACCTAACCTGGGGACTTGAGACCTCTAAAATCCACATAGTGTAG
Organism: Schistosoma haematobium; assembly: GCF_000699445.3. Classification (NCBI taxonomy): domain Eukaryota; kingdom Metazoa; phylum Platyhelminthes; class Trematoda; order Strigeidida; family Schistosomatidae; genus Schistosoma; species Schistosoma haematobium. Next base: position 48,243,347 of record NC_067196.1, on the reverse strand, counting down.
CTGAAAGTTTGTCAGTGACTTCGTATACAACCGATCATCAACTTAACGATCAGTGCCGTAAGCAATTAAAAGTTTCTATTTATAGGTTTAGGTAATAAATATTGTGCAGTCACCAGTATTAATTGATTTTGACCAAAAATACTACTAATTATTATAATATTTCGAGTCAAGTTGTTTAAATTGTGTAAACTTTTATTTATACTTATGAATCTTTCTTAACTGTTGTAAAATGTTAAAATTAACGTAACTTTATATCATCACAAAATTTTGGTAAAAAAAACTATGTTAACTGAAAACAAGATAATCTTGAAATTTAAAGCAAATGTATTATTCATCCAGTTAAGTGGGTTTTTTTTTACCGATGACGGATATATTGTCAAAATAGTGATCAAGTTGTTATAAAATAGATGTAATAAAAACAATTCTTCTGTATTGGTAAATAAATAACCACACAGTTATCAATTCCATCTTGTTAATGGGTGGTTAAATGTGATTTACCTTCAGAACAATGTAAATATTCATATTTTAAAGTTATTTTGCGTAAGCATGATATGTCAGTATTTAAATACTTAAATAATAGTTCAGATATAATGCTATAATTGTGAATCACCGGTAAAAAATCTGTTTACTTAAAAAGTTGATAAATAACTAATCTTTTGTCTTTTGGATAAATATAAATGTTTAGTTTAAGAAAGTATAGAATAAAAGTTTTGTAAAATATTTAAGTAATATAGTTAACATTATGGATTGTATCATTTTGATGATGTAACAGAAATATCAGCAACCAATTTGGAGTTTGAAATAAATACATGAACTAGTATTCAGAGTTAGTTAGACAGTTATTTAGTGATTATAGCATCATAATCTGAACGGAGTTCATAATGAAAGTGGAAAAAATGAATAAGTATACAAATTATATTTGGTTACGATTCCCAATCACATAGTGTTAAACAACAAATAATTTTTGAAGATAGTTTTCATTACAAGTTAGCACTAACTATTACACCATTTAAAATCATAGACTTAAAAAGATTTTTCGTCCCATTATAAGATTTGCCATTAGTATAAATCCAGTAATTTATCGATAGGTATTTCCTCGTCAGTCAGTTGTACACCGTTACAATTATCCAGTGATCTCAGTAGGCGCCCAAATGCCCTGGTATGGCCGAGAGTGGGGAGGGCCCTCCCTCCCTCTCGAAATGCTCTCACACGACCATGCGCATACAGCCTTTGTCAGGGAAGTCTTACTCACTGCCTTCTCGTGGTGAGGGTGTTGTTTGCGAAATCGAAAAGACGGAAAGCGAATGTCCGGCACTTTACCCGGATCCCAAACCAATGCTGCACATGAGCTCCAGTATTCTGAGGGAACAAATGGTGTATAAACCAAATTTTGGTCGCCGGCTACCATGGGACTGCATCTCCTTACGATGCTCTACTACCTTGTGTGTTAGACCTTTAGGTCAAAGGCTTGGTGTGTGGCCCTATAAGAAAACCACCTGCTTCGGTCTGGGCACCCGGGCAGTATCACAGCCCACACACAATTATGATGAACTATCGACAATTATGGAAAATAGTTTTCTTGCTTCGATTAATAATCAAACGATTCACATTATTATTATTATTATTATTATTACTATTATTTACTACGTCATTTATTCACTCTCTTTTATTCCCACTTTGTGTATTCTTATTTTTCAACTTATACAGCAACTCGCATATGGTGGAAATTCGGCTCTATCTAAACGATCTCGAGTCACTGGCTGGTTGGAAATTGAATGCTACCACCGAATATGAGTACCGAAACAGTTTTTCTGAAACCAAGTGCACCATTCAAAATGGCTGCCCTCAACGTTCATACACTAATGCAGATATGAAAACAGATAGGGTTGGCTATGTCTTTGGAAAGTCTTAATATCGACGTTTGTTGTCTATCCGAGACCCGTATTCAAGACCCCAGTGAAGTACTACAAATTTGCTTTCCATCTGTCGCTTGAAAAAGATTGTTTTACGTGCGTTAATCCGGAGACCCTGTAGCATCTTCGTCTGGTCTTGCTGGAGTAGTGTCTCACTAAGCGCTAGAGCTGAGGCAGCACTAATCGATTGGATCCACATTAACAGTCGGTTATGTGCTGTTAGATTAGAAGGTTCCATCAAAGTGAGAAGAAATCGGAGTGAGAAACGATGTCTTTTCGTCATTTCCGCCTATGCTCCGACAGATTGCAGCCCGGATGCAATCAAGAATGAATTCTACCACCAGTTATCTGTTCTCCAGAAAATGCGTTCGACAGATATTGTAGTACTAGCCGGAGACTTGAATGCTCAGGTCGGGCGTCTAGGCACAGAAGAGAATCGTTTAGGTGACCGATGGGGACTTGTTGGTCGCAGGACAGATAACGGGAATCGTCTACTGTGGATGTGCACAGACCACAATCTGTTTTTGGATAGCACTAACTTCCAGCACAGTCATCGCCGATGTGCCACCTGGCGTCCTCCCTCTGTATATCAAGCCTGGACTCAGATTGATCACATCACCACGAGCTACCGCTGGCGCGGTTGTGTACAAGACTGCCGCTCCTTTTGGAGTACCTATCTGGACTCTGATCATGCCCTGGTCTGCGCCAATCTTACCTTACTTTTCAGTGGACAACGAAGTGACCGCCACCAAAGGATTGATGTTAGCAAGCTGTTTGCAACTTCTGTTGCAAGTAAGTATCGAACCGAGCTAGCCTCTAGGCTAGCTACCATCCCACCAAAAAGTATAGATGGGCGTTGGTTGCAACTTCACGACGCCATGAAAATAGCGCGTAAGGCCGCTTGCGGCTTCGCGAAACGTCCCGCTTATAAGCACTGGGTTTCTTCTGTCTCCCCACAACTCATCGAAGCCCATCGGTCTACTCTGGGTGACCGTGAGTTTGACCACAAACGAAGGCTGTTACGTAATGAAATCGGGCAAAGCTTGCGTAAGGACCGAGAAGCCTGGTGGTCGAAGTGTGCTAATGAGCTGGAAGCAGCAGCTGCATCTGGTAACTACCGGAAGCTCTTCCAACTCATCCGAGCCATTGACAGCAAGAAGTCTGGTGTGAGCGAAACAACCTGTGGGGATGACGGGGTGCCAGCCACTAACATCCATCGACGTCTTGAACGATGGGCAGAATTATTCGAAGGGCAGATCAACTGGCCTGCTGCTCCGGCAACATCGGTCAGACTGTCATGCCCTTCATGCCGGTGACGACTGATCCACCAAATGAGGCGGAAGTCCGCAAGGAACTCCAACTCTTGAAGCGCTACAAATCACCGGGCACAGATGACTTATCTCCGGCTCTATTTAAAGATGGTGGTGACTTTTTGACTAAGGAATTGACGACGTTGTTTACAAAGTTCTGGGAGCTAGAGTGTGTACCAACGTCATGGAATGAGTCGATAGTTGTCCCTATCTTTGAAAAGGGTTCACGTCGTTCCTGTAACAACTATCGAGGGATAAGTCTACTTCCGATTGCGTCCAAACAATTGGCTTCCATCATACTTCGTAGATTGTTCAAAACCCGAGAAAGATTGACTCGCGAAGAGCAGGCTGGTTTTCATTCTAGTCGAGGATGTATTGGTTATACCTTCACCCTCCACCAAATGTTAGAACTCCGTCATACTTATCACAAGCCAACAATCGTAATGTTTCTTGACATCAGGGCTTCCTTCGATTCGTTGGATAGGACTGTTCTCTGGGATTGTCTATTAAAGAAGGGTGTGTCTGAGAAGTTTATTAATATCCTAAAAGCCCTATATAAAAACACCTCAGGCAGAATGAGGGCATACAACCACCTCTCTCCATTGTTCCATTCGAGCAGTGGGGTTAGGCAGGATTGCCCAATCTCACCATTCCTCTTCAACTTTGCCATCGATGACGTTCTGTAAACAGCTCTGATGGATGTAAGTAATGGTGGTGTGGATCTGTTGCCTGGAGAAAGACTTCTCGACCTTGAGTATGCGAACGATATTGTCTTACTGTGCGATAATGCCCAAGCCATCCAACCCGCACTTAATCAGTTGGCAATCAGTGTCCGTAGGTACGGTATGTGCTTTGCACATTCGAAGTGCAAAGTACTTCTACAAGACTGGCAGGATTCTAATCCTGTACTCACTCTGGATGGTGAGCAGATAGAAGTAGTCGAGAAGTTCGTTTATTTAGGTAGCTGCATAAGTGGTGGTGGTGGCAACACCATGTTATTAATGCAGAGGTTTTGCATCGTGTGTTTGGGCACAGAGACGATAATTCAGTTGGTGTCACCATCTTGAAACATCGAATTCGGTGGCTTGGACATGTTCTACGAATGTCGTCCCAGAGAATTCTACGTCGTGCATTATTTACCGACGCTGGGACTGGTTGGAAAAAGCGGAGAGGTGGTCAGTGTATGACATGGTATCGTGGTATGAAAGAAATCTGCAAAGGGCTGGTTTCTGTTGGTCTTTCACGATTCCCTAGATGGGGTCCGAGAGAGTTGGTGAAACACAGTGGCTAGAGACGTTATCATATTTGGCCGAGAATAGAAGCCAGTGGCGATCCTGTTGCAACCTTCTTTTACTTTCTTCATAAAAAGTGGTTGTAACTTCCTTAACTGAAGGAATCCTTTCTGGTTGTACCTTCCCTTTTCCCCCATTACTATTATTATTATTATTACACTACCACACACTAATCTGTTCGTTATTGCTCTTTTTTTCACGCTCCTTACCTTTTTTATCCTTCTCCTCTTCAAATTCTAATTGTTTTGTGTGGCACATATATATTTGGTGCCCTCTTGTACCAATATTTGTGTGTTCAAAGAAATAAATAAATAATAAATAAACACAACAGACGGATTACGAATCAGTGACCCAATGCTGTCACTCTCATTAAAGAATCTGAATAGTTATGTGGGTTGTGTAAACACCACTAAAGAATTTCAAACTAAAAAACATGGCTGTACAGTGACCCCTAGTTCTCGATAGTTTTCGAGCTAATACCAAGTTTGGTTAAAAACTAACTTTATACTGAACATATCTTCAAAAACCTGTACACTAAATATTTGCATTTAATGTAATATCTGATGCTGAGCAAACAAGATTATTTTTAATGTGTTATGAATGGAAATGAAATATCTTACTTCAGGTTAATAATGAAAAGTAATTATTAATTTTCTGAAATTCCTAACTAGTTTTTACTAAATTTTCACTATGAGTGAATTTAACTAATGATAAAACTTTATTATGGTCAAAATGTACTATCAATCTGTAAAGGTGGGAAATTGGTAAAAAATATAGTGTTATTCCCCTAGACATATTTCTGAGATCAATCGATAATCATTTTAGAAACAACTCCGTATAAAATGAGCTTCAGTTCTAAGTTGTAGGATGTTAAGACACAAATAAGTTTGTAGTTTATGGAATTTTTACTTTTCCACTATCCCATTTTCAGTAATATTAGTGTTTATAGCAATAATATTAGTAGTATAAATATGAATGAAGTCAGAATATAACTGTCAACAACTGATAATGATGAAGGATTGCTATTTCAGTATTAAAAAAAACAGACTGATTAAATGACAACAGTTAAAAGACCAGCAAGCAACCAAATAAATATCTAAGGATTTCAAACCGTACTAAGGCAAATTTCTATAAGTATTGAACTACACGAGATTTATTGGATTCATTAGTCAACACCAAAACATTTTAAATATTTATTTCTAGTTAACGTTTGATATTTCTTGTTTATTATAGAAATATCTGGTGTCTTTGTACGTGGGACAACAAGAATAAAATCATTAAATATCATATGTACCGTGAAGGTAAGATCTAATGTAAAGTTGTGGGTTTGAAAAATTAAACCAGATTGTTCCACCAGCCTATCGATTCTCATACGATTCTAAAATATATGAAAGAATCATACCTTTGCTATATACATTAGTAATGAAGTAATGATCAACATGCATGTTAGCATAGTTGATAACTGGAATTCTTAGAACTCTTGAAACGAAATTCTATGGTGTGATAAACTGATTTGTTATATAAATTTAAGTCCTTACACAAATGAGATAATATTAATGTTATGCATAAAAATGAAGTTCGATGTTGACAAATACGTCCGCACTATTTAGTTGTGGTACGACAAATAATTCGATTTCAAACGTTGCCTTTGAACAGTGTTTTCCTTGTAATGAATATAATGTAAACCTGTTTGAATTAACCATAAGGAAATTATAAAAACTTGACGAAGTTTCATTAATGTATCAGTAATAAGAAGCAACCAATAGTGAAATTAGTGATTTATTCAGTATGATAACTCTTAGGTGTAACGTTTTGTTTTATTCGGACAATTTCAGTGTTACATCACTGCATTGTGATAATTTATGCAATGTATTCACTCAGTTTTGACATTTATTCACTGAGTCACTCATTTAGATTATAATTATTGAAATCTAGCTGACGAGTTCCATTGCTAGCCACCATCTATCTTTGCTAACGAATAATAGCTGCAAAGAAAATCTGTGTATAAAAGTTATATTTTCGCCAAGAATATAGTTTTTACATCACCAGCCCAGTCTTAATCTTTCGATATTTCGCGGTACAGTGGGATATAAGGTTCTAGGGGTAGCAATCATGTTTTTTGTCGATTCGTGTATGATCAGTCAAAATCCGTTTCTGAATAAGGAAAAAAATCCACTCAGTCATATTAATCAGTGTATACATCCAAAATACTTGAATTTATTTTAAATGACGTCTAAAACTTTGATTCAATATGAACATTAGGTTTAAGATAATTATGAATGATTTAATGGGATTTTTAAAAACAGTTTTTTTTAAATAATAAAATCGGATCTAAAGAATATTCTGAGTTAAGTGTAACCAATAAAACAATTTTGTAAACATTCAAAATGTTTCCAACAGATTAGATGACGAATTTCTGAAATATAATTTGCTTTTACTGATTAAGACTTCAACATATGACTTATCATATTGGGAAATGTAGTGTTTCAAAGTCTATTGATATTATATAACATATTCTACAATAAAAGCATAAGTCTTCGATTTTGAAGTACGTAAAGCTGTAACTTCACTAAATGTTTTTGTGATTTTAATAATTTCGAATCAAATATATACCTGTTCTTTCTTTTAACTGTAAACTTGAGTGCGATTGGTAGGTCACTAGTATCTACTCTTATTCATCTTATTGACAAAAGCCTAGAAAGACAGTTATAACTTGTTAATATAATGATGATCAAGACTATTATTATTATTATCAGCCTTATTCAATATTATATTTTTGGTACATTATAGAATTCTCAGCGTAAAGTATTTCAACAAGTTTCCGTTTCTTTCTTCTTGGTCGGTCCTGGCGATAAATATCGAGTGATCGCCAGCTAGATGTTAGTAGTTCAGTAAATGAACATCTGAATAATGTGCATTCTTCTCGTTGTATATTGCCAGCAACCACATTGTCTCTTATTGAATTTTTTGTAACTTTGACAACGAAAGGTTGTACACTTTTCAGAAACGCAGCAGAATAGGTTATGCGATTAATAAACATAATGATATATTAAAACAAACAAAAACAGATAACTTGTTGAAATATCTAGATGGCAGGAACAGGTAGCCCAGATGCTCAAGCAGGCTGCCCTTGATACTCGTTTATTAGCTATTAAAATTTTCAGACCGCAAAATACAAGCGACAAATACGCATGAAAGCGGAGATTTGTAGACCAGGGGAATGATTTCATTGTTGTCGTATCTTTTTTGACTTAGGAGGGTTAATTGAAGACATTTTATAGGTGTTATGGACAATATCATCAGTCTCCATCTTAAACAGAAGTAAGCTTTTCAGAAATTCATTGCACAAGTTTTGAAACTCAGTTCAACAAACACAGCACCATTAAATAAAATACGGAATTAATACATTTAAGAAAGAAAAAACGGGTGATATATAAATGTAGTTAATTGATTGTTATCCCATGGTCGTAAAATAATCTCATTTTTGATCAAGTTATAGAGAATATCCTAACAGTATTAAAAAACATCTACTTATCCAAAAATACCCATGGATACTTAACAGAGTATAACTATTCAGAATTCATATACTCACTTATTTAATTCATTCCAACAGCTATAGTTTAAATAATTTTAATATAAATAATTATGAGATGTAGTGTATGGTATATATTATTAATCCTATTATTTGTAGCTTACAAACGTTAGGTCTATTCATGTCCCTAGACATCCTTATTTATGCACATATGCAAACGTATTTGTTTTTTTTCCAAATGGAGTTTTATTTATTTATGTACAAAATGATTGTATTCTTAAAGTTTTAAGGGTGAACTGATTACATTGTCTAATGATTATGTTCAATTAATTGTACCAACTAGATGGATAATAATGGTCAAAAAATCTTCAGGGTAAACAGAGTATTAAATGATTTTAATGAATGTCATGTTTGATGTAGGTACAACTCTGTATGCTGAATAGACTAAAAATCTCAGCTGATACTGTAGAAAATGAGCACACGTGATGTATACGGAATCAGACGTCTACGTTTTTAATCATGATTGTTTTATTCTCCAACAATGATTTATTCTATGATTAATTGTGTTGATATCGTTTAACAAGTATTATTCTTTACATAATCATTTCTTACAGTATTATATTCAGGTCGGATGATATCGAATTGGACTATTGTGTTAAGTTGTTTGCAGTTATCTATACATGACATTTGTGTTTATATTTTCTCTATTTTTGCTTACAGTTAAAAATAATAATGTTTGTAAATCAAATCAATATTTAAATTCCAGAATTAATAAAACAATTTGTCATAGTGGTATCCAAAAAAACTACTTGAATTTAGATTGATAAAAATCAACTGTCAAATGCATTTGTTGAATAGAGGCCAGATTAAGTCATGTGAAGTATATACCACGTGATGATATAATTATATGAAATAAACTTTTCAATTGTTAACCAAACTCTTCATATTCATAGCCTTCTACTAATCTACTCATCAACTGTTAGTCACCACTTATCATTGATACATGACCAGATAACCTTCATAATTCAATGTAAAAGCTATACTCATCAACAGCGATGATCGTCATTAACTCTCTCTCTCTCTCTATAGCATAATTTTTTGTAGAGATGACAGATGTCTTCTAATTATAAATATTTACATATTAGAATGATATAGAATAAGTTATACATTATAATGAAAGACTTTTTCTTAGAGCTGAATTCCTCTTATATGATAATTCACCATGTCTTGAGATTAAATAATTCATTCTTTCTGTTAACCATATAAAGTGATACATATTGATCGATGCACATATTTTCTTCACAAAATAATCAACATTATGCAACCCATTGATCAATACATTAACCTCTATAGTAAAACATCGGATACCAAAGTAATTACTTTAATTTAAATAGTGATTACCGTTTCTGTATTAAGTGACGATAAATGTATTTAAGCTACGAATGTATTGTTAAATGTACGAAATTATTAAAATACTTGTTCTTCCCATTTACTGAACTCAGATCAAAATAATTTGATGAAAGGTATCACTTAGATTTTATCAGTCAAAATGATCAAACACTGTCAGGACATCATAAAAAAAAACAACCATTTAGTTACTGTGAGGAAATTAATTATCAATATAACATTGGATGAATTCAAGTTATTATAAAAATAGAAAAAAACATAACTTTATGGATTAGAAACGTAAACTTCATTAAAACCACAAAAACCAGTGAATAAACTTCTTGTATCAACTATCATAAAATTAACTTTAAAAAAAATTTTTTTTCTAGAAATTAGAATTTTATTTATTTTTTATAAATTTCAGAAAATAATTAAAGAGGAAGAATGTATTCGTAAAATTTTAACAAATGAATTTAAAGTAAATCTAACATTTCACCTAGCAATCTGATCCAAGCTTTTTCAAGGAAATATGTTTCATATCAATTCAGTGTTCAAATACTGTGAAAATATGCAGTTAAAATTTATCATATAGAAAATTGAAATATGAATAATTTTTCTCTTCTTTTCATTGAAAACAATAACATTTTTGAAATATTCCCTATATTGTAAATTTAGAACAACATATATAAGCGAACAATATAGTTTTCGATTAGATCCTCATCAGGCTCTTGGTGACATGGCTAAGAATCGATCACGATGGCGTAGGTGTATACACTCTTTGTCTTCCCTTAAACTAAGAGATTAAAATCGCTTCATATCTTTCTTTCTACGAACTAATTCTTTCTTTCTGTACAATATCCTTATTGCAATCTTTCTTTTATATATTACCACAACTGAATTAACTACTTTTATGAATCCAGTGTCCATCTTGTTGTGTTAATGAGGTATGGCAACTTGAACCGATGCATATATGTGCCTGATCGTACGTTGTAGCTGACCGACTGAATGAGGCTTTACTCTAATATACAGTAATATATATATGCATATACGAAAGTATTCAACTACCTTGATTGGTTTAATAATTTCATATATGCATATAAATATTACTGTATATTAGAGTAAAGCCTGATGAGGATCAAATCGAAAACAATATTGTTCGCTTATATATGTTGTTCTAATAACATTTTTACTATTAAATTATTATGAGTTATTATGAAATGAAATTATTTTTGAATTTTATTGTAAACTTTTTATTTTTTACTTTTAATATTAAAATTATGAAGGGAATATATATATATATATATATATATATATATATATATATATCAATTGAGTTAATACCAGGATACCTTATTGTTGGTATTATACTGTTTAGCTTAAATAAATGATTGAATAAAAAAAGAGCTAAATTCATATAGATATTTTATAATTATTAACATTTTGATTTAAACATTTGGATCTGGTGTAAGAATTGATGATTTTACTGAATTATCCATCATTATATGGTTGACAGCAAATCATCATTTGTAGTGATATACAAAAGCCTTTAAGGATGTATACTGAGGTTTATTGAAGCCTTGGCTATACGGAAATTGAAACCCCCTTTATGTGTTCAAAAACAATTTGTCCTTACACTTAACCTACCCTGGTAATACTGATTTATTATCCAAAGTGGTCATCACATTTGTTTCGTGTACTTTATTATCATTATTATTCTTTCTTTGTTATGACTTACCTTTAACCTGTCTAGTTGACCTTTTAATTTTCATATACAAATGTTCTTAACAAGTATATGTGTGATCAAATTGTTCGAAATGTGTTGCGCAAACATATCACATAAACTTCGTTTTCTCATTGCATGATAGAAATTTATCAAAGAGACTAATTGTTTTAAACCCCCATTGTTTATTTCCATATTTGTCATAATCGTTGAAGGTATTGAATTTTATTTATAATTATGACAAAATGTAAGAGATAAGTTTAAATAGTAAAATATTAAATTACATTTAATAAACATATAACTCGAATAATAAACAACAAGGGTCAAAATTGTACAGACTACTATTTTACTGACTATTATGTAACTGTAACAACAGTGAAAAGTAAAACAAAACAATTTTCGTTAAGATATAGGTTTTTGGAAAAACGATTTGACTTAATGTTAGAGTGATATCAGCATGTAGGCGACTGAAAGACCAAGCAACAATTTTCGTTTGTTTTACTGTGGTTTGGCAGTCCTCATCAGTGGACAGTAATGAACGTGACATTGATCAGCTCTAAGATCAGTAGAGTTCAACATTGTAAACAGAAATATAGTGAATATTGGAATGACGAAGTATTATTTTGTGAAATGACTGGCTTTGGAAATGTGGACTTAAGTGTTCTACAGTTATAATTTGTTGTAAGCTCTGCTACCTAGTGTCACCTAGTCTTCAATGGTTCACTAGATGACATCATTTTATGAAAACAATTACTATCAAACAAATCTTAGTAGTAAATTGTCAGATAAATAGAATCATCCTAATTATTTATAACGTAATGATGTAGAGAAATAACAAATGTAATATTAAAATTTAAAATCTAGACAAAAGTGTGAATATTTTGCTTAATGAATTATCATACATAAAACAGCTCACTTAATAATTTTGGTTTGGACAAGATGGTTGGGATAAACTGAGTCCTAACGCCGATGGTAATAGCTTAGATCGAGTATGTTTTATGAATAGCAAGAATATGAAAAACGCAATATTCGTTTTTCTCTTTCAGTTTGATGCCCATCGAATTGATAGGCTGTTAAGAAATATTTATCTAAAAAAGCAAAGCTGCTGACTACATGTATAGTTTAGACTATATTACTAATTAAACAGCGTTATGATGACGTGGAAATATTTACAAATAAGATAACCACTAGCTGTTTTCATTGTGACCACACTGATTACTCAGTAAAATGGGATTAGATATGACAAAAATATCATGAAATCAATGAAAAATATCGTTAGGACGCAGTGGATAAACATAAAAACAACACATAAATATGCTTAATCATGTTATATAAAACAGTTAGACTACAACTTCATGGAGAAACCACAATATATATTGTTAAATAATCTGTCCTGTCAAAGACTACACGACCATTACATTGAAAATCGACTGTGAGATTTTATCGTATTTTGAGGAAAATTCAAACTATAGAATCTTTTAGCTATAAAATTATCTTCTTGTATTATCTTCATACTTTCTTGAAACTCTTGTTCCCTACCTGATTCAGAGAATCTTAAAAATCCTAGATATATAACTGCATGAAAAAGTAATGTAGATATATTAATGTTATATTAATGTACATATATTTCCGGTTATGTGTAACTGACACCGCTAGCTGTATTTTATACAAAATTTACCCAAAAATAATTTATAAAACAATCTAAGGCTGTCAAACAAGATATCTAAGCTGTGTGTTTACAAGTTGGAATAAGTTTTTCATCAGCATTAAAACTACTGTGACGTTCAGTTGACTTTTGTAAAATAATAGTGGTTATTTGAAGTGAAATTTTTGATTAAGAAACGGAAGCATTTATCTGAAAGAGCGAAATACCCTTATCTTTTGATGACTTTATTAAAAGTAGTAGAATGACTAAACAACTGTTGACAAAGCAATATTACATTTTAACAAACTGAAATTATTACTATGATAGAAAAAAGATGTTCATTAGTATAAGAAAATGAAACATTAACTAGTTGATAATAAGTCACTTATTAAAATCATTAATGTGTTCCTAGCACTGATTGTCAAACTTCATTTTCAACTTCTATACAACAAAAATTAGTCATATTATTTTAATGAATAAAAAGGTTTTGATACATCGACTGCTGTATTGACTGTTATTATTTTATCATATACTTTTATGCAATAAAATAGTTTAAACCATGTGACTTTTATTAACTTTAACAATTCATTGATAGTTAAATAGAATGTAAATCATTAGGGAAACAATAAAAATTAGCGTGAATATTTGTAGTTTTATTTCAAAGTGAAATTTTTTGTTAACGGTTACACTTCAGAATGTATCATAGTGTTTCATACAATCTACTGACAAATCAATTTATATTAGCAGATTAATAAACAAGTTTCGTAAGAGGAATTTATCATTTTTGATTATTATTGTTATTATTAAACATTCAGATAATCCTCCGGTAGGGCATAAATATCCACGATGAACAATAGCCACTTTTAAATGATGTGTGTTTTATTTAATTAACATAGTTAGTGGAATTTATTGTCCAATGTAGCACATATGATCCTATTTAGCTTAATGATGAACCTGAAGATATTCAAAGTTCCTGAGTGATTTATAGTTAAAGCGGTAACAAAAAAGAATATAAAACCCTAGCATTTTTAAAATACGAAGCTGTGAATGTCATATTATATTGATAGTATCAGTATGTACATTTGTAGTTTGCTGTAGTGAAGCTTACATAATATTTATGGATTTAACCGTGTATATAAATAAAAATAAGAGTTTTTCCCAATCCTTTTAATATAAATCCAGCAATGATTTTACAAAGATGTCTTTATAATCTGAACACACTTTGGTTTTTATGATCATAATATAATAAAAGTTTAAGAAGAGTATTTAGTGGTATATTTTAACAACGATATATCGTAAAAGAGACAATCTTAAAATATTTCATGATAGATTTTATTTGTTCTAAGTATCTAGTATTTGCAAGCGAAGGATACAGCATCTAATTAAGGCTTTTAGAGTATTATGTACATCTGGTAGGTCATAATCAGTAGCTTACTTCACCCTTTTATTGAGAGTCAATTGGATCAAACACTTATGACCATATGAGTTTTATTCAGGTAACGCTATGGTAATATCTTGTGAAAAAAATTTGACTGATAGTAATTTGACAATAAACAGTTTAGAAAGACACAAAAGTATTTGAAATCAAATTTCTGCTCTTGTCTCCTATGAATTAAAAAGAATCAGGGTGAGAAATAACTCAGTTGGTATATTAGTAGCCGAATGGGTGATGAACGGGATATAATCTCCAGAACGGTACTGTGATTAGTTCAACTTTTGATGAGCCATATACTAGATCATGGAAAGGGAAGAATAGATCTAGAACGTTGAAGAAAATATGCTAATAGAATCACCATGGGGAAAATTTCATTCCGATTTCACACTTAATTAAACGTTATATATAAGATTTTAATATGATCCAAAGGGTATTCTAGGGGCGATATTAAAACAGAAGGATTAACTGCAGTTAGAAAGTAAGAAGGAAACTAGGATGTAATTGAGATTAGTAAAGAATAAAAGGTATAATAAGATAAATATTAAGTCATGGTTAAAGAATTCTAACTATCGTTAATGAAAAAAATGACTTAAAACAGTTCTGTTTTTTAGAAACTTTAACAGCGACGAACAGTTTTTGGAAGACATCAAAAGGCATACTTTTTTGGCAGTACTAAGAATTTCATTTAATACGATCATTAATTCACTAGTGTTTTACATTTTTCAGTAGCCCGAACAATATTTCATAAGTTGTTTACACTGATGTAGTTCAACTGATAATGTTAAAAAAGACGACTATTATCTATAGTGTTTTAGTGGGTGGGCAACCATCACAAGTGTAGAACGATGGTAAGTATATACAAATCAAAATAATGTAACCTAAGAAAACCCCGTAGATAATATATCTGTATTATTAAGTCACTGAATGAAAAAACTCAGCTATTGATAAATTTGTAAAGGCGTCGTGAATTTCATTGTTTTCTATTACGTCGTAGCCATTTTCGACCTTACTTTCCTACAAATTATTCAAATAAATCACTTACTGAAGTGCAAGTCCTAGTTACTACGTTAATCTTAGTATGTTTAGAATTTGATGAAAAGTCATGAAAAAACGGATTCGTTTTCTTCTTGTCCTGCTCAAACTTATGAAACTGGAATCAAATTAAATTTCAGTTTTACTAATTTGACAATAAACTGTATCATTTTAATGATGACTATCATTTGTGTTTATCTGAAATAGGATGAAGGAATAAACTAAAGTACCAATCCCAGATTCGCCGTATTTAGTGAACTTAAAAGATTTACTCGAACAAACAGAATGGACTCTATCTATTACTGGGATGATTAGATATACGCCCTGTATAAACTAAAAAAGACAAATAAACTAACCTGAACTATTTCTGTTGTAAGACGACTTTCGTTTGATCGCTTTCTCTAGACGATTTTCAAAGCATTCTATATCGTCTATACATTGGTTAAGCATATAAAAGTTTCTTCCACCATCATATCCTGTAGAGTCTATTTTCTTTAATAAAGAGAAAAAAAAGATAATTTTTTGCTATCCACAAGTAATCAAAAATGGATTTTATTGGTGAAAACTGTTAAATGCTAAATAAATCGAAATATTTTAAATAATGGAATTAACTCACTATGTCAATGAACAAAAATTAAAGATGATTCACTGAAGGAAATGTTTTACGTTCCGATGATATTATTTACTCAAGATGCACAGTCCTATTTATAGGTCAAATATCACAGTGTGTACCAATGAAGAAGTTTAATAAAAATTATAAGATACAGCCTATTGTGTGCACTTGACGAATATGAGGAAGGTGAAAAATGAATTAAAAATATGAAATTAATACTGATAGTCCTAAAAATATCCTAAATATACAAGGTATTCTTGACTAGCCGGAATACTTTAACATTTGTTGATTTGGTGAAACAGTTTAAACGTTTATATAAAAAGATGAATTAAAATTGTCAGTTGTCTATTCATCAGATGTGCTGGTGTTAAGTAGGCCAATAATGACTGGTTGTAAGTCATTGTTTACAGAATTAAAGAAAATAAAATGAAACAAAAAGTAGTCATTTTATTGTTATTCAGAAAATATACCATATACTTTCATATTAAACATATTACAAAAACATAACCATTACCACTAAATATTTAGTGGATAATTAAAAATTCTGACTAGCCTAGTGATTTACATCCAAAACATTTAATTTAAACAGTTGAGATCATGAGTCAATTGAAGCTAGACCACCATGGAAAACCTGGAAGCACTGGACGGCCGTTTCGTCCTATTGTGGGACTCCTCGGCAGTGCGCATCCACGATCCCGTCCCCCGCGAGATTCGAACCCAGGACCTATCAGTTTCGTACAAGGCGCTTAACCAACTAGACCACTGAGCCCGCATTCAACGGTGTTAATGTCTAACTTCAACTAATCCACGGAATTGAGCGACATATCCACTATTGTCGAATACCGCGAGGCGGGGTCGTGGATACGCACTGCTGAGGAGTCCCACAATAGGACGAAACGGCCGTCCAGTGCTTCCAGGTTTTCCATGGTGGTATAGCTTCAGTTGACTCATGATCTCAACTGTTTAAATTACCACGATCTCCACAAAAACCCCTTCTGATACTAATCAAAATATTTAAGTCATTTTCTAACTGTCATGTCATATTTATCAAGAAAATAATAAGAATGGCCAAAATGTCATTTCGAATGTTATTTTTAGTCAGAGTGGAGAATAAACTCCCGAGACCAATAGTATTATCTTTGGTCAGAGGTTTTCTAGTACATAACCTTTAGACCTTAAGTATTTCAATCTATTCAATACAGTAATATCATAAAGAATAATTCTAAGTCATCTAGAAAGTTACGCGCAACCCTGGTATGTACAAATTTTTTTTGTTTTGAAAATTGCTGAATTGGCTTATCAGTTTCAGGTTATTAGAAGGATGCTTATAAAGCAGTAGTCTTTGCAAAGCTCATTTTTAGTCTTATGACTACATAGTCGAGTTTAGTGAATTGAATACCTATCATTTATACTACTGATGGCTTCAATACCCGGCTTGGCATGGTGTGCTCACCTGTTTGAACTACATTTATCTTCAGGTTTATGGAAAAATTCGATAAAACTACTCTCTGTCAATTTTGATTACGTGGTCTCTATTTTTGCGAAAGTAGAACTGATTTGATCATTCCATCCTGATTAACAGATTACTTTTATGACGATACTGATCATATCTGGGATCCTATTACGAGTGTAAATGATCTTTAGTGGTAAAAAGGAGGCGTAAATGAATATTAACTTTACTTAAAATCACTCAACGAAATGCTTCAGCATACAAGAAACTTGATGGCATTGCTCCAAAAGCCAACAAGTTATTTTTCAGATTACTACCCTCTGCTGGATATGATATGATACTACACAAAACTCATTATATTGAACAAAGCAGTTATTTTTATTGATAAAATACTCGAAGCTTTGTTTATTAGGTATTATTCATAGTGAGTTGATATTTAACGAAAACTATAATAATCAGTCAGTGCTATCATGTGGACAAAGTGGTTGTCATGTGCGTATATGTATAATCATTTGCCTGGTCATAAAGACAGATTGTTTATATAATTATGGGGCTAACTTTATTTCTTTAGTTCTGATATAATATTTAAAGTTTGCCAGTGTAAAACAAACATTAAACAACTCGTACATTACTGGATGTAGTGTAAATAGGTATCTATGAATGTATATACACAAGTACAATTTGTATTACAGATAATTCCACGAGAATATATTATGGAAATAAAAACGTCAGAACTGAATTTTCATAACAAAAACACTGAAGGGTTTTTCACTTGAAATTAATGTAGAAATACTTTTACCTTAGTATTACTGAAATAGTAAATTACGAATATTTAGTCTTCAACATATAGAAAATTAAATAAAGTATAAATTGTTTTACAGTTGAGTTATAAATGTTAATTTGAAATAATTCAGTAGTAATTTCAAGTCTTGTTGTCTTATATAATTTACTATCAATCAAATTTAATGGCTGATTTGTTTGATGAACATTGAATTACGAAAAATCTGTATACATTGAAAAAAAAAAGATTATAACCTTTCATTTCAAAGAGTAGAACACTAAAATTTACTGGGTTTTTTTCTTATACAACACAAAACAATCAGTAGTGATAGTAATAATGAGAAATTTCATGAAAATAGAATAAAACAAAATGGAGTGTCCTTGTTAATTTATAATCGATAATATATTAATTAGTGGGTTATTGTAGAGTTAGAAAGTTGATTCATGATAAGAATAGTTAATGTGTAAAACAATCGTTCTAATGTACAACTGATTAGAAAGGCTTGTGGAAATTGTAGAGTTTTCATGATTTAAATCACGAATTCATAGCGGATTCAACTTAAGTTTTGTTTATAATTATTAGATAGGTCCTTCATTTACATGTTATTATTGAATGTTTATTATGGCTATCTGAGGACTTATTTTGACAATCAAGTTTAAAACTGTAGATAAGATTGGTTGTTGAAAGTGTAGAATATATGTGTGTATAACTACATAATCTTCCACTTAAGTAATTACTGATGAATTATGTAAGAGTTCATTGAGTAACCCATTAGTTTACTTGTTTTTGATGTACGAATAAATACAAACCAATTGGATGGAAGTTATGTACATCATAGAATCATATATTAAACATAATGTTTTAAAAGCAGCTACAGCAAAGGGACTTTTTAGTTCGATAAGAAATTCAACCGTACTTATCGTTTTTACTCACATTACACATTGGGTTGTAGATAAGGCTACCACCTCTTGGAAAACTTTGCGTCAAGATCAAACTTAAAAGTAAGCATTTCACTTATTAATTATCCTGAAGAAGTTCAAAAGAAGTTGGGAGGGTAGAAGTCTACTCCAAAAATAGAAAAGTAATCGATTCAAGCCAACTATCATATAGTTACGTAGTCAACTCCAGAAGTGAGGATTTTTGACATTATTTGACATTTTTTAAAGATGCTCGGAGTTGCCGATAAAAATCCAAGTTCGATAATCTTTATCATAGGAGGTGTTATGCCGCTTAAGTCTATGAAAATATTTTAGGTTATACAAGAAGTTTTAGCCCAAGAAACCTGTAAGTGGAGGTGATACGGATTGGATTTATTTGGATTTGTTCAAATAGTGGCTCCTTGTAAAAATACGAAAAATAGTTGATAAATCTTCAGGAGATATTAAACAAAACTACTTTGTTACGATTTTGACTGCCATAACCCTAAATAAGGTTGTTTTCCCATCCCTAATATGTCAGTTAGTTAGTGAACTTTGCTCGTGTGTTAATTTAAGTGGTTAACTATTGAAATCCTCAATTTATAACTATTCCGAACTATTAGGAAAGGAATAATACTTGGATCGACGGAAACTGTTCTTGTAGATTGACAAGAGTGACACGATTTTTGTTGCTTTGAAGCTAACTTCAAGAATTTTCTTTATAGAATGGCAACAACTGCTAGATTTTTACAGAAGTAAAGCAACAGTGAAAGTGAAGACGAAAAGTTCTATATGTTAGAGGTTACAATTTATTAAACAAATCCGGTATAATCGGGTTAAAGTGAAATGTGTCTGGTGTCGGATGTTCCAGACTCATCAAAAACTCATGGCTAGAAAAATTTGGGCGCTCGTTTTGATTTTGGAGTAAACTTACGTTGGTCGACAACTCTTTTACATAGACCATCTTTTAACTATTTGAGTAATGACAGATACACCTTTAGAAGGATCTTCATACAATGATTACCGGGTGTTGAACTGATTTATTATGATCTATAGTGTCGACAAGATTTCATAGTTTGGAGATAGCTATATGTTTTTAAAAATGCTAGATCTTTTTTAAAGGAGATTCTAAGCGGACACTTATTCGCAGATAAATGTCCATTTTTATTCATGACCTATCAGAAAACAATCGTGATATTTGCTTCATCATACGGTGAGTTGATATTTTATAATTTAATTATGTTGTAAACTTAAACTCATACAGGTGACACACGTGATATAACTAGTGAGTACTATACTGAGCATACAGCAAAATTTGCATTTTATTCAGTAACTTTCCGTGCAGACATTCGCTAATTTATTAGTTTTAAAAAGCAAATAATCGAAATAGCAAAAAAAACACCTCTTTTATCAGAAGAGTAGTCAGCAAAAATGCACTCGTATAAATGAAACACAAGACAAATGCTACGGGATCATCAGGTACATACAACTGATATAAGTACGTGCAAAAGATGTTGGATAGCTTTAAGATATTCGTCAAATGAAATAACACGAAAAACCATGAAGCATGACAATTTTAAATGATAAAGAACTGGTCAAATATTTCTTTTCTATTTTATGATTTAGATGTCACTTATTTGATATTAATTTATTATGATGTCAAAGTACTCTTCTGCTAAAAACGATTTTGATAAACTTGTTGAGTAAGATACAACGGATATATACTTTTGTCCAAAACATTATGACTTTTAGAGTATTATTCACCCTTGAGGGTTGTTATCAAAGTTAAAATGATTAAATAAAAGAACAAATGCGTATTTAGCACTTCTTAGGTTCTTGTGAATGGCAGAAAAACTTATAATCATAAAGAGTAAAAACGTCAGTCTTTCACAAATTACCAATCTACAAAGTTGTTAGCAGCTTTCATATGTAATTAAAACATTTTAAAGTTATTGTTCGGCTTCTTGTTGGTATTACCTTCTTAGAATAATTTATAACATCAATCAAATAGTGATACAGAATTACCAAACAGAAACATTCATTTCTTACATAACTGCTTTTTATAAAGGTCACAGAAACCCTATCGAAATTTCGTGAGAAAAACTCACTAAAATCTGATTAGTTGAGAACTCACCAAAAGCCTTTCTGCACAAACATAACTCAAGTAACAAATACTCAAAAAATCTGTCAAATTAATTGCATCGACTGGAAGAACATTCTATACCTTTTACCACTACCAGCCTCGAGAATGCTTATAAGATAGTAGCGGAATACAAATACTCAAACCGTTTGTTGAATATAAGACGTGGAGAGATTCAAACATCGGTTCCTATTTAAACTGTAACATTGAAATCCAAAACTTCGGGTGGGGATATAAAAGACGTATATTGAAGTTCGAGATTTGTATTGCTACTGTTGCGAGGAGTATCTTCTGCTAAACACTTTACTGTAATGTACGACAACTGAATGTCAGCCTTCTGGAGCTTTAAAATAAAGGCTGAAGAAAGCGCGAAGTATTTCATATATGTTACCCTTTTTTGGTAGTAAAGCATATCTTATTAACGATTATTGTTTATTGATAAGATCAAAGGCGTTTAACCAAAGGTATTGATTTGCAAGTTTTGTCAATGACTATATAGTTCACCACTCATCATTAAGTATGAAATTCATAAGATACCAAATTTCAGAATGTATTCAAAATGCCTCAAGCGCTTTGCTATTTATAAATTAAAAGCTGGGGCTCATGCCAATTTGACTGTCGTAAGTCAATGCCGTCTTTTTAGTAGCAATACGATTTTTACCAAAACGCTTCACAAACCAGCTGTATATGAATAGTCAACTAATATCTAAACACAGAGACAAAAGAGAGAACGAACAGTAAAATCAAGCTGCTAAATCTCTTCATTAAAAAATAGACAGAGCTAAACTACGAGTGTTAGACAAACAATTAAATCAAGCAAAACAGCTCGACAATAAAAAATAAAGAGGAAACTTGTGGACACCAAATTAGACAGACCAAAGAATCTAAACCTCGAAATCAGAAATTACACTTAAAAAAGTCAATTTACAGACAACATTAAACATATGAGTTAAAAATTAACGAAAATATAAAAATGCGAACAACTGGTTACAATATCATTTAATTACGAAGAGGAAACAAACTGAGATCAACTCTGAATAGAGGTGAGCGAGAAGGTAAGATCAAGCAATTGTATTATAGGAGTAAGACCAAAATGTGATTACCAAGGAGAAAAAGGTCAATTCTCTGTTCTTTTTTGTAAAATCATGTAAAGGTTCTTTATTTAAAGTATCCAATTGTATTGAAATATGCTTATAACTGTAATGACGTCATGCTATTTATGGCTGACAATAGTTCAGGAAACTAATTTGTTTCCTTTTAAGATGGCAGTGCTATTATTTTATTAATATCCAATAAACGTCTATTTTGTATAAAATTTAAGGTTATTTAAATGTATTTTCTCAAGATTTTTCAAAATTTATTTATTCAGATTACTTTAAAGAAGTCAGTGTGAAACATTTCAAAATCTAGTATGATTAAACGGGTATAACACAATATTTTTAAACGTAAATATCAGCCGAATTATTGAAATAATATCAAATTTATTTTGAACTTCTCCCGAATAACCTTTTAAGATAATCTGAAATATATGGAATGAAGCTAATGTTTCGAGACCAAATTTAGTGAGAAGAAATTTAGGGAGAGGCAGATACAAAAATACATTCGGCCTAGTTTAGCGTGAGAAAAGAAATCGTGCTCTAACTAATCAACTGGTACACCAAATCAGTATACTTCTGTTAAAAATAACCTGATGAAGCTAACCCAAATTATTTACGATGTATTTCGTGGATGTAATCCTGACGTAGTTTTTGGCATTTCGATGCCACACTGAACAAAAAGCATAAATTGTAACTCTGTAGCCTCCTCGTGTTCTATTGTGTAGTTTAAGGCTGAGACTGATCAGTTTACAAATGAATGGGTTCGTTTGTATAATGTAAAAATATTTACAAACAAATTTACTGGAAATAAACTCACTTCTTCTGACCTGCCACGACGCAAATTTACTTCAGGACTTCTTGAAGCGTCTCCATTTGAGTTGAGTCCGCTATGGTATAAAATCAATTTGAACTGTATCTTACAGGGCTGAGTTCTTCTGATTATATATCGAGTCAACCAGTAGTTTAGCATCATCTTTCGTTTCGCAACTAAAGACGTGAACTTCAGAATCTTTAAGCTCGAGATCGGCATTATACTGTGAGCACCGAAAAAGTATAAGATATCCATACTGGAAGTCATCCGAACGTTTGAAAATTGCTGCTTGGTCGCTTATGGAAGACCATTCAAAAAATTCCACGACCTCCTTGAACATATGTTAGTACGAGGTTTATATATTTACCTCCGAAGAATTTAATTCAATTAAAATTCCTTTCTTATCTAGTCTGACTTTACATGGTGTCTCGTCAATACGACCTCCTCTGTGTAATAAGCTTATATGGTGAACAACACTAGAGGCTGTAAGTTTTTCTTCCCCTTCAATGAAGCTTGCAATGTGGTGCGCTTTGAAGGAGAGCTCTTCTCTATCATTGATAAAAGTTTAACAAGTAATTTATAGATTTCTTTACTTATTAGAATCCCTGTTCCTCATCTCCTTAACAAATCAATTTGCCTCACCTCTCAGATAAAGCAATTAGACTAATAAAACGCAACCACGATGGTCATTCAATTTTGACTAGTAAAAGCAAATAGGTCCTGTTAACATATGATGAGACGGTTTTATTGATTGGAATGACGGTAAAATCGATGGTTTGTCTTGCATTCAGTAACTAATTTGTCAAAATGGTTTTAAGTTCTGAGGGGAAGATCTGGTAGTTTTTCATATCCGAGCTCGTTGTCATACAATATGAATGTTATAGTCAGGTCACACGAATTCCTCCTAGATATGTTTACTACAAGTCTGTATAAAACGATTGATTTCGTTCACTCATCTATTAATGTTCCAGTATAGTTCCAGGTGTTTAGTGAAGTTCAACGGGAGGTGGTTAAGCAACTCAACTGCATTGGTCGTGATCAGTCAAGTAATTTTTTTCGGATCTGTATATTTCATAATCTGCTTAAGAGCATCCGTCTCAGGGCAGGAGGGTTTCTGTTACCAGTAGCTACCACAGTACAAGACAGGAAGTTATTTAGTTTTAATGCCGAAAATAAAGCGAAAATGAGCGGGTATGTGTTTTTTGAGTCTTTTCTTTAGGCCAGCCACTAATGAGCGTTGTGGTTTCTTCAGTTGGCACGGCATTTCGAATTGAGGGCAATCCCCAATCAAAAAGTGGGCCTTTACGTAGTTTTACGCCCTCTGTCATGTAAATTTCCCGGGTCTGTTTCACAAGACGCGATGGTGATATTCTGTTATAACGTTCGTTTTGAGGTGACTTGGCGTATTTAGTATGTTGTGTACTATTATTAGGTGATCTCTTATCATTTTTAAGCTCAACCAGAATGATCCAAATTGTCGGAGAGTTTCATGCCTCTTTAGAAGAGCGGGATTGTAACAAAGTTTTATACGTCAATGTGAGGCCTTCGGTGCTTTTTAAGGAATGCTAGGAACCATTCCTGGGAGACTGTATCAAGTTGTCTTCACATAAAGTGAAAGGCTATATTTACTTTGGCTTCATCCCCAATGTAATTTGAGTTAGTTTTCAAGCTTCATATGGTTTATAGTCCTAAGTTGCGTCCTGATAAAACAATTGAGAGCGGTTTATTATGAAAGACTAAGGTATTTTGTGTCTCGTAGGGCTAAATGCTCATAACACTATATGTTAACAAGCTACGTTTGGACCCATTATCCACTACTCATTTCCCTGTTGTTCTAAAGTCCTTTTAAAGATCAAGGCAATCTTTTTGTTTCTTATAGGCCTCCCTGGCATCTTCATGATATCTGAAAGTTATCGTGCTGACTTTGTGTAAATGGTCATTAATTAGAATCCAGAAGAGGAGTGAACCTAAAAAGGCTTCATGTGAGACCCCTGGAAATGAAACTCTTTAGGATGGAAGCACTCTACTTACATTTATGAGGAAATTTTAGGAGATAGGAGAGAGCTGGCTCCATTTTCTCAATCTTCCTTACAAGTGAGCGTGGTGTCGAATCAGAGTCCGCGAACCGTCATCTTTTGATTACAGCAGGTTGTGCAGGTGTCTTATGATATGAGAAGATTGAGTGCACATGGCTCTTCTGAGCCTGTGTTGAGCTTCGTGAGGTAAGTTGTTTTTTCTGTGGATTCCCTCATTTTGCCGACCATTAGTCCTTTCCCCACCCCCTAAAAGGTTGGATAGTTCCTACCGACTCTTAAGAAAATTTTGAAGGTCACCCTGATTACTGAATGCCTCAACGGATTTAATACCGCTGTGGTGGTAGATTCTGTCCGGTTTCATGATTATTGGGCGGACGTTGTGATTTTGCCGAGAATTCTAGTTCATTTTGCACTAGATTGCGAGTCAAGAGGATAGTTCGCAGACTGTCTGCGGGCATTAGAGTTGAAGACTATTCAACATGTGTAGTTTCTTCGTTTAACTAAACAAAGAAGTCGGAACTAGGGATTTCAGTCATTTCCATTTTGTTAAGTTCTTTATCGTTAGGCCTTTTGAAAGTACAATGTTTCTAGTTTATGGGTTTTCGTATGGAAATGAATTTACAGAAATGTTTTGGGTTGGCTTGTATTTTATCCGCTAACTTGGTCTCCTGACGCTTTTTACTCTGAAATTAGATCTATTTCTCCATGTCAAGTTAGAGCTGAGGTCAAAATCCTCTAAGGAAACTTTTCATCGGTGACAAGCTCTCGTTTTTGTATGTAGTGGGACTTCTTTACCTCACTCAAGCCAAAATATTTTCTTTTCACATGTGCTTTCTCCATTAGATACGTTGTGCACGACAGCCATTAGAATAAAACTTCTCATTGTCTCCCCGTGGTCATCTACTGTTAGCCTTCATTACTTTCGTGGTCACCGATTGTGTTAAGGATGGTTCCTCATGGTCGTGTAGCTTGCCCTAATGTAACAACTGAAGAGAGCCTTCGCATCCTTCTGAGGTACCTCATTAATGACCTCGTTGAAAATTATTTTTCCTAGGTCAATATTCCCTAGTAATACATGGATGTTGGCCTCCTCAGCTAACACTAGGTCATTTGATGGTAGATAGTTTGGTCTTTAATGTTTTCTGTCCGACCTCCATCTTGTGGGATCGCTTACATGTTCAATCATTCCCCAACTTCTAATGAGCATTAAACGTCATTAATGAAACCACCTTGTTGGGTTTGTATAATACGTGGTGAGATTAAGGGATGGAGTGTTGAAGCCACCTGGTAAGTGTATCTGCTCAAACGTGGTAGTAATATAATATGTATTATCAATTACTTGTGTGAGTTATTTTGTGTTGGTGGACGGCATATTCCTTCACCCAAGCAATTGGTCTCGTTCGGATTAGTGCAGATTCTGAAAGATTCTAGCAGCTACGCAACTTAGATTGTCAGCGGTATTGTGGTTTTGAAGTAATTGTTATTTGTACCGCCATACCGCCTCCTGTTTTGTGATGCCTAATGCATACGAATAGTGTCATTTCATTCACGCTGAGTGCATCATCAATGACGTCAGGGTGAGCTATAATCTTTAAGATGGACTGAAAACATATTTTTACCTCACCTATTTAATTTTTAAGTTCCCCACATTGCTGCAAAGGCGCTCAGCTCTATGTCACCCTATAGAGTGCTCCCCTATGATAGCTCCCACCTGTTGGGCTATGAACAAGTTGCAGTTTACTGGCACAGTTTTCTCCTGGCCTTTCTTGCAAAATTTTTTTATCGTGTTTAACCACGATATTGGATGACCGTTTAATAGCCGATCGCTTGGATTTCAAGAGGGCTTCAGCTGCTATATGTGCAGGATCAGGGCAACTCATGACGGAGAAATTTGGTTAAGGTTCTGGTATGGTCATTGTACAAACGGCACAGTTTTGTTAGGGTACTCGCCTCACTTAGCAGAATGCAGTATTCACCCCATCATTGATCATAAAAGGCTGGCCTTTTTTCTAGTAAATTACTCTCTACTTGTGGGAAATTGAGCGGCACCAAGGAATTTACTCCGTCGCCGTGGGCTGTAGGTGCTATGGAACTATTCCTTCTTTTAACAGCTATCAATTTCTCCTCATCATCAGTATATGCTTAGTGGTCGGTGACTTATGGCGGCCATAGTCGCATTTTCGGCTGCTTCTGAATTTGTTATATATGTCAGGATGTGTACGGTTGCTTTTCGAGTTAATAAAGCCTTGGACTTTTTGGGTTGGGTTAGTGTATATACTCTGCAATCCAAGAGCATATACAAAAACAATGAACTCGGATAACTTAAAGTAAATTATTGGTATTGCTTGTGTGACAGCGGCAATGGGTACATCAATCACGAAAATCGGATTCGAATGTCAAATCACTGGTTC
This sequence comes from Schistosoma haematobium, assembly GCF_000699445.3. Taxonomy (NCBI): domain Eukaryota; kingdom Metazoa; phylum Platyhelminthes; class Trematoda; order Strigeidida; family Schistosomatidae; genus Schistosoma; species Schistosoma haematobium. The sequence goes on along the minus strand of NC_067196.1, from coordinate 48,215,826 downwards.
TAACTAGTGATGAAGAAATAATATAGATATCCTTATTGCATCATTCTCCGAAATCGGCGTTTTCGACCATACGGTTTTAGGACTTTTTACTCCTATCTTTCTGTTTCAAACCAGTATACCTGGAAATGGAAATCTGTGTCTGAGTGATGCCTTCGGTACTTAATGAGACACTAGGTTTTGGTTCTTAAGTCGTGTGACCATTTTAGTACACGCTACTCTGCGGTGCCCATACAGGTTTCATTTTAAGGCATATTATGAGATTTTGATTTAATGTAAGGGTCTTTGAATCAACTTTATTCCCTGCGTTTAGGCTTCAACTAAAGGTTCTCAACATGATACCAATAACCACTCGAGAAATACAGGCTATGAAAGTCAGTGTGTATGTAAATGCTAAAGGAAGAAATGATAATAGTAAGTAATACTGAATAACAACATTTTCATTGTGCCTTGAATGCATTTATTCAATTCAAACTTTCAACTTATTTCTTTATATCTCTTAAATCGAGAAATTATAGATTCAATCTGTCATCGATTTGGTTTTACGGGACGTTTGCGCCAGAAACCTGAAAACCGGAGGTATGCAATGTAATTAATAATGAAATTATCAAAAAAATGTGGGTCGATAGTTTTAATCTGCGAAAAATCTTTCAAACCTGAACTGCAGTTTCCTAAACGTCTAAACTGAGTCGCATATTATGAATGCAAGGATCAGTCAAGTATTAATAAATGACTAGAGAGAATTTGAAAGTAACACAAAGATATTCAAATTGATATTAACAGGAAGATAGCAGTTTCTTTTAGAGACGACACATTCCTCATCTAAATTTCCAGGGGTTGAATTTCTACCGAGAGATTCACTTGTTGACTTAGAATATGACGATGACATAGTTCTATTTGGTGAAGACGCTGACAAAATATGGTATTCTGACCGCTATAAGCAAAGACGCAAACATGTTCGGGATGCGATTCTCTCCCTCGAAATGCAGAATGTTGCCTCAGGATTGGGTGGCATCGACACCCGAACTAATGATAGGGAGTGAAGTAGTTGAGCGTGTCGACCACTTCACTCATGTTGGGAGTCTCATCAGCCCTTGTGGTCTGGTGTGTGACGAAATCTCAGCACGGGTACAGAAGGCTCGACTTAGCGTTTGCTAACTTGCGTCATTTGGGGCGTAGGCGAGATATCCGTCTACCAACCAAAGGACGAGTTTACTGTGCAGCTGTTCGTTCCGTCCTACTTTATGGCAGTGAAACATGGCCGGTAAGAGTAGGGGATATTTTTAGGTTACTAGTATTCGATCATAGGTGTTTTCGAAACATTGCTCGTATATCCTGGGACCACCGAGTAAGTAATGCAGTTGTTAGGAAACGGGTACTAGGTTAGGATGGAAAATCAATTGATGAAGTAATGAAACTTCATCAGTTGAGATGGCTGGGGCATGTGTTACGTATGCCCGACCACCGACTGCCCCGACGTACGATTTTTTATGGTGTAGGGGTAGGTTGGAAGAAAGCTAGGGGCGGCCAGACCAAAACACGGCACAAATCCATGAAGTCACCGACAAGTGAACTGAGCCATGTTGGTAGGTGTAGACTACCTGGTTGGGATTCGCTGGACGATAGCAACCGATGGTTAGAGACCTTGAATGATATAGCTCAAAATCGTTTGCAACGGCGCAGGTGCATCCACCCTTTGTGTTCTCCCAAATTTTAATCTTCTGAATTCTTCATGTCCCTTATTTTTCTCCTTCCAAATTTATTTCACTGGATTATACTCCTTGACTAACATCTTCCTATTACTGCTTATACTTTCACTACCTCTACCACTATGAGATTTGAACCGATAATTGTATTTCTGTGGTAGTGTGATATGGCAACTAGAACTGATCTACGTACGTACGAAGTTCTACGTTGTTACTGATTGACTAATGGTAACAATACTCGTGTCCAGAATATACCTGCAATAATATAATTACTAAACAGACAATTTTAGATTTAAATATATAGTATAAGTATAATTCACTAGACTTATTTGACGCATATAGTTTCAAATCTAAACAATAGCATACAAATACAACTACATTACAAAATAAATGTTTGAGTACTCAGCTTTGAGTCAGATAGTATTTGTAGGTTACTTATAGATCAAAAATAACTTACCAGAGTCTGAACCTTCAACGACAGTCTCATTTCCTCGACGAGGGGCGGGAGCTTTTTCAGATCCATAGTACCCTACTGATACTTTCCCCACTCGTTGGACAGCTTGAACTGGAGTAATAATACCCCGACCGTCAGAACCAAGACCCTTGCCCGGTTCGTAACCCATCTGCTCTAAAAGTTTCATTCCAATACCCTTTGTGTGCCTTTCCCAAGCCCCGAAACCAGAGGTCGCAGACTTCGCCGCTGCAGCGGCTGCTGCTACACGTCGACTGGCCCCAACAGATATGCCCACAGGCTTGTCAGGTTTACGATAAATATCTGAATTTGGTGAGTCAGAGTCTGAATCATGATAAGGACGCAAACTCCTTAGGACAGATTTGTCGTCTTCATCATCCGAAATCTGGTCGACTTCTTCGTTATTTTCTTTTGGACCAGACGAAGCACCGGCACCTGCCTACAATAGCAGAAAATACTTAGGACCTTCGAAAACACATTTTTACATGACAAACGAGACTTGCAAACTAGTTGAATAAATGAACGAAACAAACATGAGACATAAAAAATGCATGTTCTAGACAGCTATTATGCACAAAAATAATTGGCACATCTTCCATACGACTGAACTACTTAATCATTTTGACAGTGCAGGTTTACTGCCAAAATATTAGCTAAACAATGGGTATATCTATCCCAGGCATCTTTACTGGAGCCTAGTGAGTTCATACAACTTGAAATAATAAGAAGCAAAAAGGTGATTTATAACTAAGCGGCAATGTAACTATTACAACCTCTCAGATTATCGCAACACCTAAGAATCTATTCACAGCATAGAATTGGGAACACTGAATTGTTAGCTCGTCGATGAATCTCATTATTTGTCACCTAGCCTTCCTTAACATAAATATACCCTACCTTCACTCCACCACTGACAAAGGTGATCGGTGCTGAATAATTGGCACCCTTACGCTTGAAACCAGCTTCACGTCCACCGAAGCCACTTCTTTCAGGCTCTGAATCAGAATCATCTGAGGTGAAAATCCCGTATATTGTTTGTTTCTTTGATTGGTTGTGGCGTCGTTTTAAAGGATCCATCATGAACGAATATTCCACATCAGACAAACCAAACCTCTCCATCTCTGGTGACGACCCCATAATTCCAATAAATCCGATGACTTCAAAACGCTGCGCCCGCCAGTTCGACTGTACAACATTCAATTTCAGTTCAAATCACTATCACTAGTGATGTAGGTCAAACGGTTAATAACAACAATGTCTGGTTCAATCTTGTCCCTAATATGCCTATGCAGAACGTGGAGTGAAATCCTAAGTGAAGACATTTCTTCATTTACTCTTCAATGTAGGATTTCACTTCAAAACGGTTAATACGTGGAAAAATCTAGGGATTCTTTTGCAAAATAAAAAGCCGACAACTGCATACACATATGCATAAATTGAGTAAATAAACTACTCGGAATTAAATAAAGCATTTTTGATGCGATAAAAACCTGTACAGCTCTCCTTTGAAACATATTTAGAGATACAAATTATTGAATAGGTCTGACCTTACATCCGTCATATAGTATATTTGCTAGATAAGATGTCACGGAGCTTTCATGCCCCTTTTGCGCGCATGGATTCTGGTGTATTCGCACCTCACTCTGTCAGAAGACACTATGTTGACTAGCAATTAATATTATTTCTCCACTCGTTCCCTTATCCACAACTCATATACTTCTATACTTTTTCCGCCTGCTTAAATAAACAACTATCCTACAATATACCCTTCTTAACGCTTATACTCTGATTGGCAAACTATACTTTATACTATAGTCAACAGAGGCACTGCATCGATGCTTTACCCACAGTCCATAGCTTGTAACTGCCTGATAAGCTTGTAAAATGGTACTTATAAAAATAGTGCTTTCCAACAGGTTGTGAAACAGAGGATTGTGCGAGGTATGACGTATATACAAAAATAAGCCTAAATGAGCCTAACATCACAAAAGGAGGGAGGGTGGAGTTACTGACCAGCAAGCATTGATGGTGAGGGCGATAACTTCAATCCACCCGTGTTTGCGGGGGCAGAACATTTTGTATGTATCAGGCTCCTCATGATTGAGAATAAGCCAATCAATCTGTGATATAGATTGTTTTCCTACGCTCACCACTCAGACTCACGTTTCCAATATTATGCTGGATTAGCTATTCTACTAAGACAACCTACAACATGCTAACTCGGACTTTTACACTAGGATTGTGTGGCTGGCATCGGATAGACAAAAAAAGAAAACAAAAGATATAGTCATTAGTATTCTTAATACTTCACCCTCTATATACACACCCTTCTAATAAACCGCTTCCCTTGTACCAACCTTGACTTCCCTTGCTTCATGTGAGCTTACTCCAACTTGTTAAACATCACAACTCATTGTTCTTTATTAGTACATTCTCTAATATAGAGCCTCTGACTTCATTTCACTCTAACAAGACATAATATGAATTTATTCTAATTTATTATACCTCTGTCCGTTCTACTACACAATGTTAAGCAACGTTTGGCGTTCATATCCAAGTGCCTTGCTGCTCTTCCGTTTCTCTTTTTTTCTTCTTCATAATCTTGCTCTGAGAGTACAGCTATGAAACTTCTGACGTTTGGAACAAACTTGACCTACGCGTCCTCTCAAGGTCATAGTTTACAGCAAGCGCTCTACGATTTCACTTTATAACAACTATAAACTTAATAAGTTGGGAAGCATTTTGCAAACCAACAAGTGTTGTAATTTATAGATCATGCCTGTAAAAACGGTGTGTACCTGCACATGCAGAAATATATTATTATTATTATATGAGTGAAGTGGATGGTTAGTAAGTCCTAACACTTGTCAAGTGTTTGTAAAATTTTAGATGTCTATCCACAACCATATTATTGATGACGTCAAAAGATTCACCACACGCTCTGTTATCTACCTTCAGGACTTCCGGCCAACACGGTAAAATCTTTTCTCCAAAGTGACGTGGAACAGCAATGAATAATAAATCATGTGCAAGAATTTACAAATCGTATTAGTAAATTTCAATTAATGCTAGAAGCATATAGCGTCTTTATATTATGAGTCAGACGAAGAAGCTTCTCCAATATCAGTGGATTAGGAAAAGCCAGGGTAACGTCTTACAACAACATAAATGACCTATTTAACTTCATGGAATTTCAACAGGGTATTTAGGTACTGTTCATATATCAGGCTAAAATTAACAATCTTGTATTTAAAAAGACTAAGAATAAGACTATTGACAACATACCATCTTTCAACGAGCGTCAAGAACTCATTCACTTCAATGGAAAGTAAATAGTTAGAAATCGTGGCAAATACAGTGTGGTCATCCGCACGCTTAAAAAACAGGTTTACGTAGAAAATAGCAGACCATGCTGAAAAAAGTAGATGAGAAATGACAGCTCTTCATGGTAAACTTTTACTTAATAAAGACTTTGGACACTTTTCTCTGAGCACAATGTACTGTTCTCTTCCAGAGAGGTAAAAACAGAGCCAGTTGGTTATCTAGCTGTCACTGTTGACTCTATCAAACTTGTTTATTGGTAATGGCCTTGGAATAGAGACAAATGTATGATCCATAAATGAGCATCAAACATCTTACACTTTTCCATGCTGGACATTATAATATGGTGCAAAACAACAGCAGCATCTAAGGCACTTCTTTTCCATTTGTAAGCGAAATTATATGGGTCAATACCACTATTTAACCCAGGGTGGAGTGTAACTGGCAATAGTCTTGACAATGTTTTGAGAAAACGTGAAGTCATTGCCATGAGTCCAAAGTCTAAGTTCTTATCGTCAGATACATTCCCTGGCATTGGAACTATATTTCCATGAGATGAGGAGGATTCGTTAAAGATGCACATAAATAAATGACAACATGAGCATGTAGTGTTAGTCATTAATTTTAGCCCATAATATATCTTATTCTAGTTTTCGGACATTCCATTCTATTCATTCTACTCGAGTCATATTTTGACCTTGTTAATTATTCGCTTATTAGCCTTGGCTGTTTTCACATGAGCGTATATGTGTGTACACTTCATGTCCCATGATTCATCACATGTCTGTAGTTTATTTTGTCTGCCTATAAATATTGAGTAACGCTTAATTAAAATGGAGTTGGCTTCCCAGCCATCCTCCCTGTGCGTCATTTTACTTGGCTCTGTTTCATTCACTTCATATGCAAAATATATGTATTCTCAAATCAATTCTCGTTATTCGACTTATTTAATTCCGTTATTGGCTAACGCGATTAAGTCGACGATGATAAACGAGAATCAGCGATAACAAACATTCGTACAATCTAAATGGAGTCAGATCCACAGGCCTCCATTAAAAGCACACCTATTGAAAAAGGAGGTTTGGTACTTCCTGAGGTCTGATATATTATTTCATGAACCCAGGCCTTTGTCCAACGAAATCGATGATGCGCTGTTGACAGACAGGAAAGCTCTCTGAGCAAAATCTCATATTTCGTTTACAACTATTCGAAACTTTTGAAAATTGGATAGGAATTGGGGATAAATGTTTCAGAATGCGTTTTCTGGGCCCTTGCACAAATTTTTCTTCTAGCATACGGTAAAATGAGAACAAGCGGAAGCTACAATTGAAAGTAGTTATCTGAAAGGTTTTACCCTAATCGTCCCTACACCTTTTGAATGTTGAGCCGAATAAATATGATCGACGTGGTCATGAATAGTTCGGAGGTCAAGCCAGTTTCCGTCATGAGCAGAGATCTCATTATTCCAGATAAATCATTGGCTACGGAATTTTGATGACAGGCGACACAATGTGTATCACACGGAGTGTGTCCTCTCCTATAATAGAAAGTGTGTTAGTGAATTACCCAGATGATATGAAATCTATGTATTGCCACTGTTCAACATTAAGATTCTACGTTTATGCCATTAACATGGAGAACGTTTCTGATGGTCTAGTTATTATCCCGTTCATGTTCACTTGAAGAGTCGGGATGTCCGAAGGGTCTTGTGTCGAGCATCGAACCCTGGTGCTATCCGCGTATCACAGTTTGATAATACGGAAAATAGCCTCAGTCGTCGATAAACAACAAGAGGAGGAGTGGTGCGGTATGAAATTTAGTGCTACTTCGCTCATCATTGTCAATCAGTCAGACAAATCTGAACGAGCTCTGATGTTTCGTAATCTCTTCATCATATAGTGTCCAAAGGGATGATCATGTAGTGTAGCTTTTGTGCCTTAAATGAATTCTGTAAAATAGAACCGAACCGTAGAAAAAACTATCAGTCACACCGATCGTACCTCTGAATTGGGGCTGATCACTGTTGAATAACGGTGAATATTAGTGTACATTGATTTCTGTTGGCTGAGTGACGACGTTTGGCTGAGGACGTCCTGTAATTACTTTTTTAACGCCCACGTAAATTCCGTCTTATTTGGAGAACATTGAAAAATTATAAGGTAAATCACATGATAGATGAGTCAGTGAAATTTCGATTATTTTATATGCATCTGGAGGATGAACTGTTAACGCTTATTCGCGTATATCATCATATGTCTTTTGCAAGCATATATTGCATGTATAAGTGTAGTTATTTACTAGTGTTTACCATGTTTTTTTCATATATGTGTCATTACGCATTTTAACTACTCCTTGTGTTCCGTGCTTCCTAATATGAATCGCACTTAATAAGGTTCAGTAGGCTGATAAATACTTCTCCCATATGCACATATCCCATTAGTATTCATGATTTGTCTTTCCACATATGAATGGTTGTAACAAGTCCTCGCACTCCGATTTTATCACCAACGCTGGATTTTGGGCTTAGCCTAGTTACAATGTATGGAGTCAATTAGTAACTACAGTTCAATACCATAACTCACTATCAACCATAGTCAACTAGGGTCTATAATGGGACACTAGTTACTCACATTCCCGCCTCACTGTTTAATAGAGCATTCGACTTCAGCGACACACGTTACGATTTTGCTACCCGCCTAATTACTCATTTATTTTCTTAGAATATACCCAGTCTACTCCCTCCGTTTCAGCAAATGCAATTTCTTTAGTTTCTACTCACAATTCTGCAGCCGTTTACACAATCTACATTGGTAATCTACCATAAATTCTCTGAGTGATACATATAATGCTGTTCATTTTTGTTTTCTTTCACAAACGTAGTTGCTAAAACATTTCCACATACTCTTTGAAATCGAGAAAAAATTCACCTTGCAATGATCGATGCTATATCAAACCTATAAAGGCTATTCTACCTTCTGGACTGACCAGTTTCTTCACTCTTCTGAAGCTACTTACGAAGTATCTCCGTAAGAATAATGATTGGTAGACGTTCACTGAATTGGATTGATTTAGTGGAAAAGGAACCATTGCTGAACAATATTGTGTAATATGGACAGTGGGTGCTTGCCTACTTTGACGTCCGAAGGTAAAACGTAAATACTAGGAACCAGAACGTATACTATGATCATGTCATTTGCGTCTGCTCATTTTGATAACCGGTATAGCTCTCAAGAGACTAGTCAAGGAGTGGATGAGTAATTTACCGTTACCATGAAATGAATCTTGAAGATTGAAGTTTGTTGGAATATTATACAATGGAGACAAAAACCGCAAAAGAGAACACATCGGTCCATAATCATTCATGCTGCAGAAAGTATCTGACAAATTATGCGCGGTTTCAATATTATAACAAAAAATCTACGAATTAAAGAACCAAGGATCTTATATAAATGGTAACCTAATTAGGTACAGAAACATGTGAGCCGAAGCTACAACAAAACTGTAACAACAACTTTCTGCAAAAATCGGAGAAATGAAAGATGCTAGTGTCGGTTAACCATTTATTAATACTTTGAATCAAGTTCTTATTGATGTTAGAATTGTGGAAATTTGACAGTAGGGATGCGTTGGAAATTCCTTTAAAGTGTTTGTTTGAGCAATATTGTTATTTCTTTGTTCCTTAGTACTGTCTTGTATTTTGTAACCACATTTAATGTTCTTCTATCTCCTCTGTTTGGGCTTTTATTATTTCACTTTGCTTGAGATTTACCCATGTCATTTAATTTTTCTGTTTCTTGTCGTCAAGCTAATGACAACAAGGATGTGTTTGACTAATCTCAGGGTCACGGCGTGGTCCGGTTAATGATCGTTGACCCTTGACTACATGCTGCATACCTTTGGAGACGATTGATTGATACCATCTTCTTAGGACTACAGATTCCCAGGTACCAAACACTTACTTATTGACCATTCCCCTTGCTACTTGGCACACTATTTCTTCTAGATTAAACCTGAACAGTTTGAGGTATCTTGTAATTTTGATATAATTTGCTTTTTTTCTTGAATAGGTATGAATTAAATTAAGCTTAGCGTTTACGTTTTGATATAATTTAGTACGAGTCACTCAGAAACACTGCGTGTACCATACAGAAGAATGTCATTTGATTTAACCGAATAAAATTTTGTTCGTTAGCTCCAAGTTTGAATCAGTCACTGGAATTTCGGTCATTTCGACGAAAGCTGGTGGAATGTTGAGCCAAATATATTGATCAAATAACTCATTTATTCTTAGATTCAGTAGAGTAAGTACAAATCTTTTACAGGTTTGCAGAAATAATTGCTATAGTTTCAACTCACAATGCTTTCTTTGAGAAAGCTATCAGCTGCAACCGTTCTTTTAGCATGCTGTGATTGTAGAGTGACAGGATTAGTGCACATACAAAATAGGTGAACCAGATGTCAACCTACTGGGTAAAAGGAAACAAGTGCCTGAATAGAGTTACGATATCTAGCGGCGTCAAGCGGGTGAAGGTAGCTCATTATCGTGGATTGACTGAAACAAAACTTTAACACTCGGATCTCATGTCAGTGGTGCAGATGTTAAGAGTTCGCACTCAAGACTAAAGACTGTGTGTTTGATTTTGCAGGTGCAATGTCGTCAATGTGCACTTCTGAGAAGTCTCACTATAATGAAATGGTCTTTTAGTGCTTTTATGTTTTTAATGGTAGGCTAGCAGAGACCAGTCAGTGTTTTACGCTACGAAAGGTTATTCCATACTACAGTAAAAGTGGTAGATTTTATAGCAGAATTTGCAAATGGATAGAGCTATCTTGAAACAGCCCATTCATGTCACTGGTACTAGCTATAATACCATTTGTTGTTGCAGGGGTTTACATTATTTCCTGGTTCACCAGTACCACGAAACTAGGAAACTACTCATCTAGTGTTTCATCTTGATGGTCCTCATTCACTGTTTCCAATAAAGGCCTCGTAAGCAAATGTCAAATTATACTGATAGATCAACAATATGGCACTCTAATTCGTGAAACCCTACCTCAAGATTTTTGCAAGATATCTATCCAATATATTGTATGCCGACGTCACTTAACACCAGAGGATATTCAGCATCGATACAAGTGGCCGATCATTGTCGTAGTAAACTCACCTTACAAACACAGACAAAACAACCTATATATCAATAAACCGTTTGTGAATAATAGTAAATTGACAGATAATTCCCATTTAAACATCAAAATTAAAACACGAATTTCAGCGAAGGGATCTCTTTTCAACGAATTTATTATCAAGCTGTACAATCGTATATATATGAAAATTTTGTTTTTGTAAAAGTACTAATTCCGTGAGGAAATGTGAACACAGTTAATATAAAGGTTATAATACTAGATTACGTAATATGAATAATAACAATAACAATAGATTTAGTGATTATAATAAGATGATTAAAATGATTAAAATGTTTTTGATATAATAATTAAAGGTCATAGAGGTGTACAAAAATAAACTGATATGATGAGCGTTCATGAATAAAACAATGAGAATATAAGACATAAGTAAAGGGGGAATGCAGTAATAATAATAATAATAACATTAATGGTAGGATAATCAAACTAATTAAGGCCAAGGTAACGATAACGATAAGACGTACTTCTTTTGTACGCATAGTTCTGGTTTAAGCTCCTGGATGGCAAGAGCTTCGGCTATGTTTAAAAGTTGTATACGAAGAAATCATTTTAATCATCTTCTTATAATCACTAAATCTATTGTTATTGTTATTATTCATATTACGTAATCTAGTATCATAACCTTTATATTAACTGTGTTCACATTTCCTCACGGAATTAGTACTTTTACAAAAACAAAATTTTCATATATATACGATTGTACAGCTTGATAATAAATTCGTTGAAAAGAGATCCCTTCGCTGAAATTCGTGTTTTAATAATAGTAAATGTTTTCCCTATGCAGATGGCCCCCAAATTATAGGACCATATTCTAATACACTACAATAATTATGAATTTACATTTCATCAGTGACATGTGGATGAACCTACAAGTACAAACGACCTCTAAATAACTCAAGACAACGGACATATGACGTATTGTAGATGTTGACTTTATGTTCTTTGGGCCCTAAAATTCGAATCTACATCAAAAATAGGAAACAATTAAGTGCAAGTTATTCTGTGCGTCTTTTAAGGCTTACAACCCAACTTTGTACACGTTGCGAAGCACAGCCCGACACATAAAATTGAAAATGTGAATGTTCGGAATTTGCAGTTGCGGAATTATTAACAATCAAAGGTTTTTAACGGGAATGCGTAAATTGACCAACGAACCAATGAAATACAAAAAGTTTCATATCCAGATGATTACATACTACATGAATTCCGCATTATATGACATTTACTAATACGATTTGTAAATTCTTGCACATGATTTATTATTCATTGCTGTTCCACGTCACTTTGGAGAAAAGATTTTACCGTGTTGGCCGGAAGTCCTGAAGGTAGATAACAGAGTGTGTGGTGAATCTTTTGACGTCATCAATAATATGGTTGTGGATAGACATCTAAAGTTTACAAACACTTGACAAGTGTTAGGACTTACTAAACATCCACTTCACTCATATCTCTCTCGTATGTCTTCTGACAGAGTGAGGTGCGAATACACCAGAATCCATGCGCGCAAAAGGGGCATGAAAGCTCCGTGACATCTTATCTAGCAAATATACTATATGACGGATGTAAGGTCAGACCTATTCAATAATTTGTATCTCTAAATATGTTTCAAAGGAGAGCTGTACAGGTTTTTATCGCATCAAAAATGCTTTATTTAATTCCGAGTAGTTTATTTACTCAATTTATGCATATGTGTATGCAGTTGTCGGCTTTTTATTTTGCAAAAGAATCCCTAGATTTTTCCACGTATTAACCGTTTTGAAGTGAAATCCTACATTGAAGAGTAAATGAAGAAATGTCTTCACTTAGGATTTCACTCCACGTTCTGCATAGGCATATTAGGGACAAGATTGAACCAGACATTGTTGTTATTAACCGTTTGACCTACATCACTAGTGATAGTGATTTGAACTGAAATTGAATGTTGTACAGTCGAACTGGCGGGCGCAGCGTTTTGAAGTCATCGGATTTATTGGAATTATGGGGTCGTCACCAGAGATGGAGAGGTTTGGTTTGTCTGATGTGGAATATTCGTTCATGATGGATCCTTTAAAACGACGCCACAACCAATCAAAGAAACAAACAATATACGGGATTTTCACCTCAGATGATTCTGATTCAGAGCCTGAAAGAAGTGGCTTCGGTGGACGTGAAGCTGGTTTCAAGCGTAAGGGTGCCAATTATTCAGCACCGATCACCTTTGTCAGTGGTGGAGTGAAGGTAGGGTATATTTATGTTAAGGAAGGCTAGGTGACAAATAATGAGATTCATCGACGAGCTAACAATTCAGTGTTCCCAATTCTATGCTGTGAATAGATTCTTAGGTGTTGCGATAATCTGAGAGGTTGTAATAGTTACATTGCCGCTTAGTTATAAATCACCTTTTTGCTTCTTATTATTTCAAGTTGTATGAACTCACTAGGCTCCAGTAAAGATGCCTGGGATAGATATACCCATTGTTTAGCTAATATTTTGGCAGTAAACCTGCACTGTCAAAATGATTAAGTAGTTCAGTCGTATGGAAGATGTGCCAATTATTTTTGTGCATAATAGCTGTCTAGAACATGCATTTTTTATGTCTCATGTTTGTTTCGTTCATTTATTCAACTAGTTTGCAAGTCTCGTTTGTCATGTAAAAATGTGTTTTCGAAGGTCCTAAGTATTTTCTGCTATTGTAGGCAGGTGCCGGTGCTTCGTCTGGTCCAAAAGAAAATAACGAAGAAGTCGACCAGATTTCGGATGATGAAGACGACAAATCTGTCCTAAGGAGTTTGCGTCCTTATCATGATTCAGACTCTGACTCACCAAATTCAGATATTTATCGTAAACCTGACAAGCCTGTGGGCATATCTGTTGGGGCCAGTCGACGTGTAGCAGCAGCCGCTGCAGCGGCGAAGTCTGCGACCTCTGGTTTCGGGGCTTGGGAAAGGCACACAAAGGGTATTGGAATGAAACTTTTAGAGCAGATGGGTTACGAACCGGGCAAGGGTCTTGGTTCTGACGGTCGGGGTATTATTACTCCAGTTCAAGCTGTCCAACGAGTGGGGAAAGTATCAGTAGGGTACTATGGATCTGAAAAAGCTCCCGCCCCTCGTCGAGGAAATGAGACTGTCGTTGAAGGTTCAGACTCTGGTAAGTTATTTTTGATCTATAAGTAACCTACAAATACTATCTGACTCAAAGCTGAGTACTCAAACATTTATTTTGTAATGTAGTTGTATTTGTATGCTATTGTTTAGATTTGAAACTATATGCGTCAAATAAGTCTAGTGAATTATACTTATACTATATATTTAAATCTAAAATTGTCTGTTTAGTAATTATATTATTGCAGGTATATTCTGGACACGAGTATTGTTACCATTAGTCAATCAGTAACAACGTAGAACTTCGTACGTACGTAGATCAGTTCTAGTTGCCATATCACACTACCACAGAAATACAATTATCGGTTCAAATCTCATAGTGGTAGAGGTAGTGAAAGTATAAGCAGTAATAGGAAGATGTTAGTCAAGGAGTATAATCCAGTGAAATAAATTTGGAAGGAGAAAAAATAAGGGACATGAAGAATTCAGAAGATTAAAATTTGGGAGAACACAAAGGGTGGATGCACCTGCGCCGTTGCAAACGATTTTGAGCTATATCATTCAAGGTCTCTAACCATCGGTTGCTATCGTCCAGCGAATCCCAACCAGGTAGTCTACACCTACCAACATGGCTCAGTTCACTTGTCGGTGACTTCATGGATTTGTGCCGTGTTTTGGTCTGGCCGCCCCTAGCTTTCTTCCAACCTACCCCTACACCATAAAAAATCGTACGTCGGGGCAGTCGGTGGTCGGGCATACGTAACACATGCCCCAGCCATCTCAACTGATGAAGTTTCATTACTTCATCAATTGATTTTCCATCCTAACCTAGTACCCGTTTCCTAACAACTGCATTACTTACTCGGTGGTCCCAGGATATACGAGCAATGTTTCGAAAACACCTATGATCGAATACTAGTAACCTAAAAATATCCCCTACTCTTACCGGCCATGTTTCACTGCCATAAAGTAGGACGGAACGAACAGCTGCACAGTAAACTCGTCCTTTGGTTGGTAGACGGATATCTCGCCTACGCCCCAAATGACGCAAGTTAGCAAACGCTAAGTCGAGCCTTCTGTACCCGTGCTGAGATTTCGTCACACACCAGACCACAAGGGCTGATGAGACTCCCAACATGAGTGAAGTGGTCGACACGCTCAACTACTTCACTCCCTATCATTAGTTCGGGTGTCGATGCCACCCAATCCTGAGGCAACATTCTGCATTTCGAGGGAGAGAATCGCATCCCGAACATGTTTGCGTTGTTGCTTGTTGAATTTTTTCACATGATTTGTAGTTAACTGATTCGTTTTATCCTATTTTACAAAAATCAACATCCAAATTTGATTGGTTTAACACAGTATAGTTTTGATTGTCAAATAGCTACATATTTCTTTGATAATTTTGATTTTGATTATTACCCTGAAGAAATCCAGACAAGTTAGTTGGACTGCTGAGATTATTTCAAATATAATTTTCACATATAATGACTTCTCTATACTCGGCGCCCAATTTCTGTCAAACTATTCGTTCTAATCTTGACGAATATTCGTATGAATGATTTATACATAGTCTGTGGATGCGGTGTTTCCTAATCCCGTTCTTGCTCGTTATTGTTTATGCATACTATTTCCCTCTAAATTACGTGAATTTGTTACCAAAGTACTATAGTTGTGATAGTCATGATAAAATGGTTTATATTGGATTTTAAATTAGAACTTACTACTTAGGTACTGATTATGGGCTTATTCACCATGATAGCTAAGGATACTACCCTGTTGCCAAAACTAACGTAGGTGGAGCGGGCTTCAGACTTAGGACTTAGTGCTTGAAGACCAAACACGACCACTAGGCCACCACTCTATAGGTTTATATTACAACAGGCAGATGTCAGAGGTCACTGCGTGGTGACCTGCATTTTTATCCTCAGTTTATCGTGTTATTTGATGAAAAGTACTTTCTTGATTGAATATTTTGTGTATTCATTGTGATTTTAATTTACTAGTATATTCAGTTGTACACCCACTGTTCTTCCGACGACTATGTAAGTATGGTTCAGATGATTGTTTCGTGAGCTAATTGTTTTAGGCACTGGATATTGTAGTTAAAGTATCAGTCTTGGTTTTAGCTGTTTATCTCTGCTACTATTAGACCAGATAACATTCAAAATACATGTTATTTCGATTATCTGAAAAACTAGGTAGGTTTTATGAGGAGCATCTTTGTATTTCTTCTGTGTTCTGCAACTGACTGCTAAATGAAGATAACAACAATGAAGCGTATCCCATCACCGAAATACTTGTTATCATGTCAGTGTTCAGCTGAACGGTCGAAGCTCTTTTTAATTAGGTCAAAACAGTTGGTTGCTACCACTACCCCCGACTCTGTAGCTGATAATCTATGGTTGATTACTGGATTGTAGTGAAAGAATTTGGAGTTTGTCCCTTACCTATTTTATTCTTGTCCCAATCTCTAACCACTAGTGTATGGTTGTATATGCTAAACTAGCTGGAACCACATTCGGACTGTTCTACGTTATTCATCTTAAAACCGTCTCACTAAATGTAAGGGGAATAACGTTCAGTTTCCAACATAGCTTCGCGTTTTTGATTTTCATGAATACCAATTAGTAAAGTAAATCGAATGAGGAACGATGCAATATGGTTAAGTAATAACTGTTCAGGAGGTTGTTTACTGACTCGTTACGTTTATTAAATCTCCTAATAAACGGTAAATAGAATGCTTGACAATTGATCTCGCAATTAAAGTTGCGTTAACTTTCCGATAAGAAAACATTACCTTATATACAAAGGTATAAAACGAAATAAAAATGATCATACATTGCGTACAGCATAGGCTGTTAAACTACGATGATACTGTAAATTCAACAAACATCCACTGAATTTAAGATTTCGGGTATCAGTCGTATTTCTGTTCTTCACGCTATTTAACTCAATAGACCTTAGAAGGCTGTGCGTGTCCATTGTTAGTTATCACGTTTACTCATCAGATGTCTACTAGACATACTCCACGAAGGTTATAGTGATTCATTGTGATTTTTGGCGGCGTTGTTGATGACAAAAACCAGGACTGAAGGTATTCAACTTTATTTCTGCCACACCTCAACACAGTATGACGTCATCATTCTCGTATGTATAAAGCACTTTGCACACAACAAAAGAATCAACGTAGGCTTTCATAATATTATTTGATTAACAAATGGTTTTCCTGTAAATGACATCAAGGAATAAGGCTTTGCTATACTATAAAACTGGTTTGGAAATACATTAATGCGTACGTAATTTTTCCCTGTATTTCACGTAGTCGGGCCACGTTACAAGAAGAGGCCTGGGTTACAACGGAGTCAAGCATCAAAGCCTATACTGGAGTATAAAACTACTGAGGAATTAGTCGCCGATCTTTGTCCTGCAACCCCTGCTACAGCTGTTAGGCGACATGGGATTTTCTTGGAGAACAGGTAGGTACTATTTGGGATATATATATATATATATATATATATATATATATATATATATATATATATATAACACCTGTTACTTCTCATAGAGGAGCGTAGGCTGCCCACCAGCATTCCTTGAATTTTATCCTGGTCAATCCTTTCCAGCTGCTATTCATTCTTTTGATGTCTGCTTCCAATTATCGGAGCAATGTATTTCTTGGCCTTCCTCTTTTCCTTTCAGAGTTAGCGCTTGCCTCGTGATACAGTTTGATGATTTCCGCAATGTGTATCCTATCCACTTCAATCGTGTTTCCCTAATTTCCTCCTCAGCTGGAAGTTGTTCTCTCCCACAGTAGGCTGTTGCTTGTGGTATCCAGCCAACCGATGTTGAGTATCTTGTGTAGACAATTGTTTATAAATACCTGTACTATTTTGATAATGGTTGTGGTAGTTCTCCAAGTTTCAGCTCTGTACAGTGGAACTGTTTTGACGTTCGTATTGAAGATCCTGGCTATGGTGTTGGCTTACAGACAGATGTTTTGAGTTCCATATGTTCTCCAACTGTAGGGATACAGCCCTTCCTTCTCCAATCCTTGCCTTTACCTCTGCATCAGATCCTCTTTGTCCATTGATGTTGTTACCCATGTACGTGAGAGTTTCCACCTCTTCCAGGGCTTCCCCATCAAGTTTGATTGAGTTGGTATATAGGAAGCGATTTCTAAGCTATTCTCTAGACTGTCGAGCACAGAGTCTTGGTTTAGCCAAAGTCAAAACAAGTAAGCTATTTAGCTTGATAAACTTTATCTATTTCTAAAACAGAAATTAACACCGTTAGTATACAAAATAAACAACACAGTCTACTAAGCAGGGGAAATGAGAGACATAAATAACGTACCGAACAGTAACTAGAGGATGGGAAAAATGAGTCAACAAGGCGAATATTGTTTTATAATGAACATAAAATTGTGATTGGTAAGTAAACAAGACAAAGTCATACGTGGTGAAAGAAAGTTAATGTGATGGTGGGAGTTTCACTTCAGCATTAGTGGGTTCGTTTATTGATCACACTTTATGTGGTGTTCTCTGTGTTGTATTTAATGATCTTGGTTTGTCCCTTGTGTATGTTGAGGCCTCCTGCTAGAGATGCTGCTTACACACCGGCTGTCTTCACCTGTATTTGTTGGTGTGTATGAAATAGAAGAGCTGGGTTGTCTGCGAACTCCAAACCGTCTAGCTCCATCCATTGTATACGTTTGTGGGGGAATGTTGTGCCGCCTATAACTATTTTGAATGCACATGAGTTTGAAAATCTATCACCATTCTCGTTCCTTTTTCTCAGTCACTCCATGTCGTTCCATGATATCTTCATACCCAGTGTTGTCCATTCCGAATTTGGCGTCTAGGTTTCCGATTAGGATGGTCAGGTCCTTTCCTGTTCACTTCTCTACGATCGATTGCAGCCTTTCGTAAAACTGGTCTTTATCATCTTCTTTGCTATCATTGGTGGGTGCATAACATTGGATAACATTCATCGTGATCCCCCCCTTTGCTCTGAAGGATGCTTTGATGATCTTAGATCCATGAGATTCCCATCCTATTAGTGCTTTACATGCTTTTTTGGATAGCATCAGTGCAACTCCTTAAACGCGCGAAGCATTTTTTTCATGATCAGAGTACAACAACATCTCTCCCAATGTCAATCTTTTTTGTCCAGCTCGGTTTCAAAGGGCTTCACTCATTCCGAGCACCGTCAAGTCCTATCTCCACATTTCAGAGGTTATTTGACCGGTCTTTTCGGCCTCCCACACTGTCCAGGTATTCCATGTGTCTATATTAATTAATTGTTTTTCTGGTTGTTAGAAGAGGCATCGACATTGTGACATCCAAAGAATCCGGGCTTTTACCATGAGGCGTCTTAATTCTTCTAAATGCAGATCCTTAAACTCACAGAGCAGAGTTAAAATGGTTTGAATTATTTTTTCTGGTAAGCGTTTCTTTTAGCGAGTTAGTTTTCTACAGGATGGGGACGCTAACCCCATGCCCAACCCTCCTCCTTTACCCGGGCTTGGCACCGGCAGTAACTCTAGAAGAGCTACAGGCGGTTATATATATATACTGCCGGTGCCAAGCCCGGGTAAAGGAGGAGGGTTGGGCATGGGGTTAGCGTCCCCATCCTGTAGAAAACTAACTCGCTAAAAGAAACGCTTACCAGAAAAAATAATTCAAACCATTTTAACTCTGCTCTGTGAGTTTAAGGATCTGCATTTAGAAGAATTAAGACGCCTCATGGTAAAAGCCCGGATTCTTTGGATGTCACAATGTCGATGCCTCTTCTAACAACCAGAGCAAAATTTTTGTAGGTACATGGAACGTCCGAACAATGTGGGAGACCAGGAAGACCAGTCAAATAGCAATGGAAATGAGGAGATACAACTTAGCAGTACTGGGAATCAGCGAAACCCACTGGACCCAAGCTGGACAGAATAGGCTAGCTACGGGAGAGATGCTGCTATACTCCGGTCACGAAGAGGACAATGCTCCACACACTCAGGGAGTCGGTCTTATGCTGTCCAAAGTAGCACGAAATGCACTTGTAGGATGGGAATCTCACGGATCCAGAATCATCAAAGCATCATTCAAAACAAAGAAGGAGGGGATCTTAATGAATATTATCCAATGTTATGCACCCACCAATGATAGCAACGACGACATTAAAGATCAGTTCTACGAGCGGCTGCAGTCAATCATAGAGAAATGCCCAAGAAAGGACTTAACTATTCTGATGGGAGATCTAAATGCCAAAGTCAGAATAGACAATACTGGATATGAAGATATTATGGGACGACATGGACTGTGACAGAGAAACGAAAATGGAGAAAGATTTGCAAATCTATGTGCATTCAACAAATTGGTCATAGGGGGAACAATATTTCCACACAAGCGTATACGCAAGGCTACGTGGATCTCACCGGACCACACTACAGAGAACCAGATAGATCATATTTGCATCAATAAAAAATTCCGAAGGACAATGGAAGATGTGAGAACCAGGAGAGGTGCTGAGATAGCTTCAGATCACTACCTAGTTGTGGTCAATTTAAAAATGAAACTAAAGAACTGGACAAACAGCACTACAAAGGTTCAATACAGCCTTCCTTCGAGATACTGACAAACTCAATGAATTCAAGATAGCTCTCAATAACAGGTTCCAAGCCTTACAAGACCTACTGAATGAAGAAGAAACTACTATGGAGGACAACTGGAAAGGCATCAAAGAAGCATTAACTTCAACGTGTCAAGAGGTTCTGGGCCTAAAGAAACACCATCATAAGGAATGGATCTCTACAGAAACACTGGACAAGATCAAAGAAAGGAAGAATGAGATGGCAGCAATTAACAACAGCCGAACACGAGCAGAGAAAGTCCAAGCACAAGCAAACAAGCAAGTGAAGAGGAGCATTAGAACCGACAAGAAGAAGTACGTGGAAGAGCTAGCAACGACGGCGGAAAAAGCTGCAAGAGAAGGAAATATGAAACAGCTTTACGATAAAACGAAGAAACTATCAGGGAAATACAGTAAACCAGAGAGACCGGTCAAAGACAAAGAAAGCAAGCCAGTCACTGAAATTCAACAACAGCGAAACAGATGGGTAGAATACTTCGAGGAACTCCTGAATAGTCCAGCTCCAATGAATCCACCGGACATCAAAGCAGCACACACAGATCTTCCTATAGATGTCAACCCACCAACGACGGAAGAAATCAGAATGGCCATCAGACAAATCAAGAACGGGAAAGCAGCGGGACCCGACAATATACCAGCTGAAGCACTGAAATCAGACATCGAAGTAACTACAAACATGCTTTACCTTCTATTCAAAAAGATTTGGGCTGAGGAACAAGTGCCGATGGACTGGAAAGAAGGGCACGTCGTCAAGATTCCAAAGAAAGGAGATCTGAGCAAATGTGAGAACTACAGAGGCATTACACTACTATCAATACCAGGGAAGGTCTTCAACAGAGTGTTGTTGAACCGGATGAAAGATGCAGTAGACGCCCAACTTCGAGATCAACAAGCTGGATTCCTTAAGGATCGGTCGTGCACTGACCAAATTGCGACACTACGGATAATCGTCGGACAATCAGTTGAGTGGAACTCATCACTATACATCAACTTCAGTGATTATGAAAAGGCATTTGACAGTGTGGATAGAAGGACGTTTTGGAAACTTCTTCGATACTACGGAGTTCCTGAGAAGATTGTCAATATTATCCGGAACTCATACGACGGACTACAATGCAAAGTCGTGCATGGAGGACAGCTGACGGATGCATTCCAAGTAAGGACCGGAGTCAGACAAGGCTGTTTACTCTCTCCCTTCCTCTTTCTTCTGGTGGTCGACTGAATTATGAGGACCTCGACATCTGAAGGAAAACACGGAATACAATGGACAGCTCAAAATCAATTAGACGATTTGAACTTCGCAGATGACATAGCCCTCCTATCGCATACACACGAACAGATGCAGACAAAGACAGCCAGTGTAGCAGCAGTCTCTGCATCAGTAGGCCTCAGCATACACAAAGGGAAAACCAAGGTCCTCAAATTCAAAGCGAAGAACAGCAATCCAATCACTCTTGATGGCGAAACTCTGGAAGATGTAGAATCCTCCACATACCTGGGAAGCATCATCGATGAACAAGGAGTCTCAGATGCAGAC